>NW_028258138.1:63265000-63890000 GCF_053883595.1 Heterocephalus glaber
GTCTCACTGTTCTCTCCTCCTTTTCATCTTCCTTTTCATTCTTTTGCAAATTTTACTTATTTCATTTTCTCTTTCCTTTACTCTTCCATTTTTATTACTATTAAACTTCATAAATTTTAGCTATTTAGTTGACTCTATGCTATTATTGCTGAATTTTTTTCCTATTGTTAATAGTGGTATAGTCATTGCTTTTAGTAGATATTTTCTGTATGTCAATATTTAGTTTGTCTTTATCTAGTTATTATTGATGATCTCTTTTCTATTGCTAAGGATGGTGCAGTTATAGCTATTATTAGTTCTTATGGTATGTTAATAACCAATTTGTCTTTGAGTTTATTATTATTGCTCACTTCTTTTCTATTGTTAATGTTGGCATAGTGTTGCTTTTAATTGGTTTTTCCTGTATGCCATTATCTGGTTTGTCTTTGTGTCATCAACATTACTGCATTTTGTTTCCTCCTCTATGTGTGATGATGAGATCAAGCCCCAAGAAGAAGGCTAGACAGTAAAGATACCCTCAAATATTATGCTGACTAGGTTGCAGAAGGGTCTAGACACCATAAACATAAACAAATCCAGGAACACATTACAAGGAGTCAGACTCTTAACTAAAGTTATCTCCACTGTAGTAACAGAGTTTCTCTACCCTAACTGACCTTCAACACACAGTGTTAAAACAATAGAAGCATGAGAAAGTAAGGCAAAAGATGTCCCCAAAAAACTTAACTTCCCAAAGGCTGATCTCACAGATACTGAAGTAGAGGAAGCTATACTCAAAGAACTCAAAAACCAAATTGTCAAAATGTCTGAAAAGATTAAAAAAACAAAAGAAACATATAAGCAAATGCATAAAATATTTAATGAGCTCAAAGAGGATTTAATTAAACAAAGATTTTTCTAATAAAATGTTTGATAATCTTAAAGAAGACAATAATTGAGTTAAGTAAAACAAAATATGAATTACTACTTTGGTGAAGAACTAGAAAGTGTGAAAAGAAAGAAAGTAGAAATAGACAATATGAAAAATTCATTGGAAAGCATGGGTAGCAGATTTGACTGATATGAGGACAAAGTGTCAGAAATAGAAGACAGGGTAGATGTAGTAGATCATAAGTTCAATGATACTTTAAAACTGACAAGACCATGTAAGCTGGATCCAAGCTTCTAGATGACTCAAAAAACAACAACTTCAGAATTTTAGGAATAAACAAAAAATCAGAAGATAACTCAAAAGTTATAAAATTTATCCACTGAAATTATAACAGAAAAATTTCCAAATCTAGGGAAAGAATTCACTACTCAAGTACAAGAGGCATATAGAACCCCAAATAGACATGACCAGAAAAGAACCTCTTCACAACATATCATAATCAAAATTTCAAAAATTCAACAAAAAGAGAAAATACTAAAAGTTGTTAAGAGAAAATCAGCAAGTAAACATAAATGCATGCCCATCAAAATAACTGCAGATTTCTCAGCACAAACTTTAAAGGCCAGGAGAGCATGAAACAAAGTTTTTCAAGCCCTAAAATAAAAAAATTGTCAGCCCAGACTTTTATATGCTGCAAAATTACCCTTCAAAATTTACAAAAAAGTAAAAACTTTTTACAACAAAGAAATCATAAAGAAGTCCAGGACCACTAAACCAGCATTGCAGAAAATACTTAAAGGAATCCTAAACAGAGACAGGAACCCCACCAGCAGCAAAGAGGCATATAGAAGAAAAAATAAAGGAATCAGCATTGGAAAATAATCCAATGATAGTTATTCAATAAACATCTTACAATAATAACGTTCAATGCCAGTGGTTTAACTCGCCAATCAAAAGGCAGATTGAATTTTTTAAAAAGTAACTATATATATATATATATATATATATATATATATATATATAAAGTAACCATATAACAGGAGATACATCTCATCCAAAAGGAAGTTCATAAACTGAAAATGAAGTAACTGAAAATGACACCACAATCAACCAAAGCCTGAAAACATCAGGGGTAGCTATCTTATTTTTAGAGACAGCAATATATAAGCAAAAACTGACTGGAAGAGACAAAGATGGCCATAACATACTGGTAGAGGGAACAATTCAACAGGAAAATATAACAATATAAATAGCTATGTACCTAATGTTGGCATACTCAACTTCATCTAATGAAAACTACTGGACTTAAAAGAAAATATAGCCACCAATACAATCACAGTGGGAGACTTCAATATCCCACTCTTGCAATTAGTTAAATCACACACACACAAAAATCAACAAAGAAATATCAAAGTTAAACCCCACCATTGAACAAATGAGCTTAGCAGATATCTGTGACTGTTTCATCCAAAAACAGAATGCACATTTTTCTCAACAGCACATGGGACTTTTTCCAAAACTGACCATATCTTAGGCCATAAAGCATACTTAAATGAATAGAAAAGAATTGAAATAATTCCCTGCATACTATTCAATCATATCAGAATGACGCTAGAAATCAACAGCAAAAGAAGCCACAGAAATTATGCAAACACATGGAGATCATTGAATAACCAATAGATCACAGAAGAAATCAGGGAATAAAATAAAAATATTCCTAGAATATTCCTGGAAGCGTAACATAGTAAAACCTATGGGACACAACGAAAGCATTTTGTTCTGTTTTGTTTTTTGGGTACCAGGGATTGAACTCAGGACCTTGACCTTTCGAGGCAGATGGTGGAACCACTACCCAAATCCCCAACAAAAGCATTTTTAAAAGTGAAGTTAATAGCTGCAAATGTACACATAAAAAGACTAGAGTAATCCCAAATAACTTAATGATGCACCTCAAGGTCCTAGAAAGACAAGAATAAGCCAAATCTGAAACTAATAGAAGGAATGAAATTACAAAGATCAGATTGGAAATTAATAAAATTGAAACTAAAAAAAAATACAAAAAGTCAATGAATTAAAGAGTTCATTAAAAGGATAGGAAAGGGCTCTAGGGATGGGATGAGAGATAAGAGGGAGGGGAAGGGAAGGAGAAGTAAAAAGGATCAAGACGCTTTATATATTTATGTACCAATTCCTTAATGATGAATGCATTTACTATGTTTTGCAAACATATACTAATAACAAAATTGAGGGGAAAAAAAGAGATGGCTACTATATACCAAGGTCACTTGGCCTGAGGTAGTACAGTAGAAAGAAAGGATGTGGACATATTTTAATATGGGGAGATAAAATGACTCTATTTGGTGATGCCTGGACATAAAGGATGAGGCAGAGGGATCTGTAAGGGATGACTGGTAATGGAATTATTGAGACAGAACACTATAATTAAGGTCTGTGTGGTTTGTTATTGCTATTGTTGTTTTAGAGAAAGAGATGGATAGGTGTGAGCAGAAGATCATGAATTTAGTCTTAAACATATTGCATTTGAGGTCTCCCTGAGATCTCAAAACGGAAATGATACATTGTCTGCAGCTTAAAGGAAAAGCCCGAGCTAGAGATATATAACTAGTAATGTCTGAATGTATTAAATCTACTATCTTGGAGAGTATTCCAGAGAAAGGCAAAAGCCGAGGCATCCTTTAGAGCACAGTGACCATAGCTGTGGCCAACCATTTATGAGAATCTTAGGAGTAAGAAAACTGTATTCCATTTAATTCTGGTTGCATGTTGCCCATTCAACAAACATTTACTGTGTAAGTGTGCCAGTAACTATACATTTGTACTCTAGATGCAAAGAATACAACATGGTTGTCATAATTTTTTTTTAAAAAGTCTAATAGGAAAGGCAGACAATAAAGCAAGTAATTTCAGTGTGTTATGATAAGTGCTATAAGAGAAATGTACACAGCCCTCACAGGAAATCCCACAGAGAAAGGAGGACCTAACTATACTTGAAGGTGGGTTCACAAAGGGCTAAGCAGAGGTGATGTTTGACCTGAGATAAATCATAAAAAATACGTGGAATGTTCCAGAAAAGCAAGGAGGTATGCAAGAAGGGACATTCTGAGCATGATACCCATATGGAGATTACTTGGATATAAATTTTTAAAAGGAAAGATCCTATGAACATCACACAACCATCTCAAGAAATGATTCAATTACATAAGGTATGTTTTAAAGACTTCAAGTAAGAGTAAGTATAAGGAGATTAGGGTAAAGAGTGAGCCAGACCTGCCAATCCAAATGCTCTATCATTCTTAATTATTCTAGCCTCATAATTGTGCTGCCTCTGTTCTCTGACCTCAGTTCTTTTTCTAGCCTTGCTCCCATCATGAAATTCTGCTCCATTTCAATCATACCTATATCTATTTTGTGTCTGGAACAACAGTAAGGATTAAATAGTCCCTCAAATGCCACCAAGGCATTTAAAAGGCATGGCTACAAACTTTTTGACATGCTTACGACGTAGGTGATGTTTAAAGTCCCTCCTTCTTGAATCTGGATAGGGCTTTTGACCATGTGAGCACTTCAGCTGATCAAGGATGGTAGAAGTGATATTTTGACTTCTGAGGATAGGTCATAAAAGCTTCTGCCTTGCTTGTTAGAATACTAGCTCTTAAACTCCTCAGCTGCTATGTTAAATGTATGTGACTTTCCTGAGGCTGCCATGCTGGGATGAAGCCCAGCCCATATGGACAGCCTATTAGGTGAACACTCCTGTGACACTCCCCACTTAGTCTAGCCTTCAAATCATCCAACCCAGAAGTGCCATGACCAAGCAGTGACCAAGCAACCTCCAAATTATTCCAGGCCCAATTCAAGTCATCCTTCCTGAGGCCCTGATACTCTGAACCAAAGACATCCATCCCTGCTGACACCTGCTTGAATTTCCTACCCAAAAAGTGAGCAAAATACAAAAAAAAAATTTTTTTCTGGAATTGGGGATCAAACTCAGGACCTTGCACTTGCTAGGCAGGCACTGGTGCCACTGAGCTAAACTGCCATCCCAAGCAAAATAAAATGAACTGTTGTTTTATGACACTGTGCTTTGGGATAGTTTATTACAGAGTAGATAACTGGAACAACTCCCCACCCCTGCCTCATTTTTTTCATAACTATTTTTATTATCAAATAGAACATATTTTATTTATAATTTGGTTTATTTTCTGTCTCTGCCTCTATCTTACTAAAGTATAAGATCCACAAAGACAAGTAGTTTTGTCTTTTTGTTTATTGCCTTAGTTCCAAAATTTAGAAGAAAGCCCAGCATATTGTAATCAAAGTGCAAATAATAATAGGATGAATGAAATTAGAGACCGATAGAGCATAGACACACAAAGTTCTGTTACGTAATTACTTTGCAACATGAAACTATTACTAATCTGCAGTTGGCATAAAAATAGAATTTTCATTAAAAACAGGACCAAACCCATAATAAGGTTATTATATGATTTTTATTACATTCAGAATGAAATAAGCTAACTGAAATTTTTTATTCTCTAAAATACTGAGTCAAAAAATCTATATTTTCACAAAATAGCACTAATATGCTATATCTACCAATAGATCCTGGTAGAAGTTCATTATAACAACAAACTTACTATTCTGGGGACCCAAGTGAGGGCAGTACCACCTTGTTTGAATTTCATCTGAACCAAAGGAGTTTTGCTAGCAAAATCATAGATTCGAACAGAGCCTATAAAAAGACAATTTTAAAAGAAACAAATTATATACGTAATATCTCTTGAAATAATATTGGCTCACTTCTTACATATTATTACAAGAAATTTCATAAATAATTAAATTGATAATCCAACAGCCTTTCATTAGTCAAAACTTTCCATGTATGTCTTCAAACAGGTAATTTACAAATATGAGTAATAAAGAAGACAAATGATGATTGGTAAATCACCTTCACCTTGCCCAGCCCACATAGATTTGCTGGAAATCATGAAGGAGGAAAGGCAATTGAAAGAATAGGAAGAACATAAATGTGGATGGTATCAAGATGAAGAGCATTTTCATGGACAACTTATAGATTATATCCTTATTTTAATTTCTCACAATAACCATGGATGCTGGATTTTGTGCCCTGTCCACTGTACAATTCACCTCATTTGCTTTAAGGGACTTCCCTTTTGGAAAAATTCTCAAATGCTTTTAATCAAACACATTTAAAAATTATATTGGAAATAAGATAAAACAAGGCCAAATATATTTTCATCAAGAGCTCCCACTTACAGTCCAAGGCAGTAGTGGCCATAAGATAAGTGACAGGAGAAACAGCTAGGGCTTCAATAGCTCCACAATGGAAGGAGAAGAGGCATTCTGGATCCTGGGTCTGAGGACAGACAAACTGTATCATATCTCAAAGACAGGGTAACATAGAATTAAGGTCAAGTTTAAGAACTGCACCTAGAACCTGACACATGTGTGATTTTATTTGAACAGAAGTAAGAAATAGAACAGGTTAGAAAGAGCACCGAACTTTGGAATTAGGAGTCCTGCCTTTGCACTTAATTAATTACTGTAGTTTTGCACAAGTCACTTAAATGCCAATTTGCATTGCTTCATTTGTAATATGAGATGATGCATGCCTACTAAATGGGATAGCTGTGAGGATCACATGAGATAGTATAAATAAAAATTCTATATGTTTGTGAAAAGTGCATTGGTTGTACAATGAGATAGATCCCTTTTAAATCTGATGTTAACAATGACCTAATATGGTGAAAGATAAAGTATCTTCAAAGAATGGCAAAATTTTTTACTATGTAAAGTAGAGGAAAATGAAAAAAAGAGGCAACTTACAATATTTGAAAAACTAAGGTCAAGTTTCCAAATGGCTCCACTGGCATCCTAAAAATAAAAAACAGCTAATAATATTTTATTTTATCATTTTGAACTTTCATCAAATAAAATATTTTTCTTCCTGCAATTTAAAGCAAGCACAAACAATAATATCAAAATCATACATATTTTAAAAGTATGATTGATATTTGGTAATTTCTATTTATCTTAGAATATAATCAAACAATAAGCAAATCTTTAGTCAAATGGGCTTCCAGTCAAACACATTTATAATACTTACAGTCCAATAGACTTCTAGTCCAGATAACTGTTTATCATTATTATCATTATTATTTAAATTTTATGTCCAGGTAACTTTAAAGAGCCAAGAGAGAAGAATTTAACTTACCTGAGCCAACCAAAAGTTATTTCCAATTTCATTCATTTTTATCATAGAGAAGAGATTGACATTCTTGCCTACTTGAAGTTCATTAATGGGTTCAATCTCCAATAATCCAGTTTCATCTATAATATCAGCAGTGTCTATTGTCTCAAAGTCCCATATCTTGTAAAATTAATAAGAAAATACTTCAATCAATCAGTGGTTTCTTTTGTTTTCTAAGATAGAAAACGCTCTGCTTTTTCAAAAGTCATTTCTTCTTGTTTCATAAACATTAACAGTGAGTAGAAATAGCTATAACACCAGCCAAAACCCAAACCCTGGTATTTTACTCTGAACTGAAGTATAAGGAATTATTTGTAGTTTTCTTTGTAGAGATCAATAGCAAAGTAATGGCTTGCCTAAAATAAGCTCTATTTCAAGATTTCTAATAGTTCTTTCTTCATATAATGTACCCATAAGGAGTAAATGATTTAGTGCAACAAGATATGATAATGAGACTTGTTACCCACTGGAAGGGGAAATATACCTTCTTGCTTAATGATTCAAGCATTACCTCAATTATAATCAGAGCAAATAGATGTAGTTGATGACTCCATTAGAAAATGTTTCTCTTCCTTAGTGTCAATTTATATTCTGCTATCTCAGTAAAGGAGCTCTGTTCCTTAGAGGAAGGGTCCAGACACTCTGGGAAGAATGAGGGAGCGGTTTCACCTCCCATGGCAGACTCAGAAGGACTTCTATGACATGCCAAAGCCCACTCTAGGCAGATCTGCTGACATATCTGCCACATTATCCTAGACTGACTGACTCGGACTTTGGGAAAGCATATGCTGGGAGATTGTTGTTGCCCCATGGATAAGCCTGGTGGGGTGAAAAGGGTCAGTTCCTAGGAGGAGACAAATCCCCAGGATTGGGGATAGGTTTTTCCTAAAGGGCAAAAGGTAGAAATTTACAACTTGAAGGGCTAAAGAGGTGAGTTTAGCCTTTGAAAAGGGAAGTAAGTTTAGAAATTAATGTTGTCCATGAAGGGATCCTCTATGAAATGTTTCACTTCTTTTCTCTTGAGGTTTTTCTCCCATTTGGTATGTGGATGTTTTGGGATGACCTATCTTGGAAGGATTAGTGAACATTTTTATGGCAAAATAAAGGACATGAAAGATCCTCAGAGTAATGTGTGAGATCTAACATGATCAAACATAATACTATAAATGGAAAAACGTACACTTGCGTTCAAAAATCTTGTGGTAAGAAGACCCATGGAGGATAATTTGGCTTAAGCAATGTATTAGGTACAGTAAACTCAGAAAATGTCAACTGGGTGACCAGACTTTTTTTTTTTTGGCACTGGGGATTGAACTCTGGACCTTGCGCTTGAGAGGCAGGTGGCAGAACCACTGAGCTAAATCCCTGGCCCCAGGCTATTTTTTTGTAATGCAATCTTATTTCTAAACACAATTAAAGTATGTCAATAAACTACTACCACTTTCTTTTGAAAGGTCCCAAAAAGAATATGTACTAAGTAGATGACAAAGCAAGTCAGTTTGGTGAGCAACAGTGTGGTATATATTCACAGAAGATGCCACACAAAATATGATAGAATAGCAACCAATAGAACTTAAATGTGGGGCAATATTGCAGCTTAGTGTAGGCCAGTGGGGGAGAACTTATAGCATGTGTGCTACATGTTTATTATCATTGAAAGCTCTAAAAGGTTCACCATCACTGGTCTAGGCTTTAATCAGTGCAGTCCACAAGTAAAAGTATTTCAGTTCCTTAGTGTAAGAAGCAAGGAGAGGGTAGCATCCACAAGAAAACCCTATCAGCTCAACTTTGAGTGTGTTTCCAATTGGTATCCCTAGTAAAAGATAACATGTACTCAAACATCTGTCCATAGAAAGTGACTGATTCATAGCAGAAATCTTGGAAAACCATGTGTGCCCACAGTTTACACTATGCTAACATGGACTTTCATTTCCTGAAGCTATTATTTCAACAAATGGATCAAAAGAACAAGAGGTGCTCTCAGAAAGTTTCAGTGCTAAGATGCGGTAAACTAATTTCAATAAGAAAGCAAATATTTACCAGATGAGAAGCATTATTCAAAATGAGTTGGTCTTAGGAGTACATGACCTTTATCCTTCTTCATGAAGTAATCTTTATATGAAATTAAAACCTGACAAAGCAACTTGGATGATCTGTAAGTCTTAGATATGGGTACTACTCCTTACATATCAAGAAAACTTACCCTAACACAGCCATCTGACCCAGCAGTGATAACCTCACCCTCATCCAGCATTATCTGGTTGATGGGACCGTTGTGACAGGACTTCATGCCACTTCGGCATAGCTCCACTTTGATGAGGCTGCCTTCCCAAAGCAGCAAGTTGCCCCATTCTGACCCTGAAAGCACCTGCCAGTGTGCAAAAGAAAGAAATGTTCATAAAACAGAAAACATGCATGTATTTATGCCTCAAATAGTAGGTATGAGTTATATGTAAGGGTTTTTTTCTTGATTATCAAAGTCAAAAGTTTGAATATGAAAAAAAAGAAAATATAGAAATAAAAACCCCCTATCCCAGATAACCACTAATCACATTTTTACGTATTTCCTAGCATCACACATTGTTTTAGAAGACTGTAAACAGGCTATATGTTACTGGAAATTTGTCATGTACATAGCATATTTTGTTGTATATCTCTTAAGGACATAATCTAGGAATGGAAAAATGAAAGACATGTTTAAAGTCCTTGCTAAATTAGATTCTACTTAAGTAATATTATAAAATTTTACAAGAGGTTAGATAAGTTGTTGGGCCATTACTGAATTGAGTAGAGCACAGCGTTAACAGTACAATATAAGGAACCACCTCAAGTTACTCTACTGAATCTAATTTCTCAAAGTGCATACTTCCAAAGATCAGTTTTTACAATGTTTACAAACATTGCAGGAATAATATTTGAGTATGGGCTCTGCACCAAGCACTGCTTGTGTACCTTACACTGTACATGTTATTTAATACTAAAAATCATATAAGCTAGGTAAATGGTTCAGCAATACCATATAAAGTTGTGTGTGTAGGTTACTTTATTTTCCTCAGAAGAAACAGCCTTTTCTCATGCCCATAAACATATGAGCCAATGGTAATCTGATCATTATTATCCCCATTTCATAGAGGAGAAAACAGAAGCACAAAACAGTTAAACAACTTGTCCCAAATTACCCAGAGCAATCAGGATCTGGTCCAAGCACTGTGGGTCAAAAGCTTTTGTGCCGACTACCCCTTTCAGAAGGCAGACGCAGACAGAGGTCAACAGCCAAACAAGTGTATTTTCTCTCAGACCCCTGAGAAGCTTTAGTACTGAAGTATTTGCTAGGAATTACCAAGAGAAATTTGTAGATACAAAGGACTTTGACTACTAGGAAGGTCGTATTTTCAGAGCTTCTGTGCACACTGATGTTCCATACAACACGCTTAAGAAAAAATGGCCTAATATCTAACTGCCTGTGGCAGGGTCCTGCAATTCCATTTTCTTTTCACCTGATGGAAAGGCAACTTTACTCAAGCCTTTTCACCTCTTGGTCTACATACCTGCCTATTTTACCCATGATTAAGCCTTAGCTCACTTGTAGTACATTCTTTAGGCTTGTTTTCTCCTTTTGTAAACAGTATGTATTTTTGATTGGCACACAGTAATTATACATATTGTACACAGTAATTGTACATATTTATAACAATTTGATATATGCATACATGTGTACTGATGAATTCAGGGTAATTAGCATTTTCTTCTCCTTAAACATTTGTCATTTTTTTATGTTGGGAAGCTTTGAATGCCTTTGTTCTAATTCTTTATAAAATAAATAACAAACTCTTGTGAACTATAGTCCTCCTAATGTGCTGTAAAACATTAGAAGTTATTCTTCCTACATAATTGTGTTTTAGTTATCCAGCCTCACTCTGCTTTCTCTTCCCATACCTCTTCTTATGCTCTAGTGGCAACTATTTCATCTCTGCCTTTGTGAAATCAACGGTTTGGTGATTAATGCCACTAACATTGACCAAAACCTATAAAGCATTACTTTCTGAAATGTCAACTCTTATCCTTTTGGTCCTGAGAAATTGAGACTCTCATCACCTCTTTTTAAAATGACAGTAGCAAAATATTCTAAACACCCCAATTACAATGAGTGAAATTGAAAACGTAATTAAAAATTTACCAACAAAGAAAAGCCCAGGTCATGATGGCTTCACTGATGAATTCTACAAGACATTTAGAGAAGAACTATTGCCACTACTCTTTAAACTCTTCAGTGAAATTGAAAGGGAAGTAATACTTCCAAATTCATTCCTGGAAGCAAGTGTTACTTCAATTCCAAAAGCAGAGAAAGACCCAACCAAAAAAGAGACTACAGGCCAATCTCCCTAATGAACATAGATGCAAAAATCCTCAATAAGATACTGGCAAACACAATACAGAGGGTCATCAAGAAGATCATACACCCTGACCAAGTTGGATTTATCCCAGGGATGCAAGGATGGTTCAACATCCGTAAGTCAATAAATGTAATACACTATATTAACAGAGCCAAGGACAAAAACCATATGATCATCTCAGTAGATGCAGAAAAAGCATTTGACAAAATCCAACACCCATTCATGATAAAAACCTTACAGAAAATTGGAATAGATGGTCTTTAACTCAACCTGATAAAGGCTATCTATGAAAAACCAACAGCCAACATCATACTAAATGGTCAAAAACTGAAAATCTTCATGCTAAAATCAGGAACAAAACAAGGATGTCTACTATCACCACTCCTGTTCAATATACTTCTGGAAACAGCCACAGTAATTAGAAAAGAGAAAGAAATAAAAGGAATAAAGATAGCAAAGGAAGAAGTTAAACTATCATTATTTGCTAATGACATGATACTTTACATAGAAGACCCAAACAACTCTGCCAAAAGACTTCTAGACTTAATTAACAGATTCAATAGAGTAGCTGGATACAAGGTCAACACTCATAGATAAATAGCCTTCTTGTACACAAACAACAGACTCACTGAGAGAGAAATTTGGGAAACAATTCTTTTCACAATAGCATCCCAAAAAAATGAAATATCTAGGAGTCAATCTAACAAAGGAAGCAAAAGACCTCTACATTGAAAACTACAGCACTCTGCAAAATGAGATCGAAGAGGACATAAAAAAATGGAAAGACATCCCTTGTTCCTGGGTAGGAAGAACTAATATAGTGAAAATGGCCATACTTCCAAAATTCCTATATAGATTTAATGCAATGCGGATTGAAATTCCAACAATATATTTCACAGAACTAGAGAAAACAATCCAAAAATTCATTTGGAACCAGAAGAGACCTAGAAAGCAAAAGCGATTCTAGGCAACAGAGATATGGCATGACATGAGACATGAAACTGTACTACAAAGCTACTGTGATAAAAACAGCATGGTACTGGCAAAGAAATAGACCCAAGGATCACTGGAATAGATTAGAAGATGCAGAAACAACTCCATACATACTCAGCCACCTCATCTTTGACAAAGGAGCCAACCACCCTCACTGGAGGAAAGATAGCCTATTTAATAAATGGTGTTGTAAAAACTGGATTTCAACCTGCCATAACTAAGATCACTAACATGCACTAAACTGAGATCAAAGTGGATTAAAGATCTGAATATTAAGTCAGAAACACTAAACTTGGTGGAAGATAAATTAGGTAGAACTCTTGAAGACATTGGTATAGGAAAAAACTTTATGAACAAAATCTCAGTAGCACAGGAACTAGCACAAAGAATCAACATCTGGGATCTCATCTTATTAAAAAGCTTCTGCACTGCAAGAAAAACCACCAACTGAGCTAAGAGACAACCTACAATCTGGGAAAAAATTTTTATCAGCTGTTCCTCAGACAAAGGGCTACTATCTAGAATATACAAAGAACTGAAAAAAATCAGACCCCCCAAATATAAAGATCCAATTCAAAAATGGGCATCTGAAATGAACACATTTCTCAAAGAAGTAAAAGCAACAAATAAACATATAAAAATATTCAACATCACTTGTCATTCAAGAGATGCAGATAAAAACAACATTGAGACCCCACCTCACTCCAGAAAGAATGGCTACTATCAAGAAATCAACCAATAACAAATGCTGACGGAGTTGTGGGGAGAAAGAAACTCTTCTCCATTGTTGGTGGGAGTGCAGAATGGTGCAACCACTGTGGAAATCAATGTAGAGATACCTCAAAAAACTAGGAGTAGAAGTCCCATTTGACCCAGCTATTCCTCTACTGGGTATCTTCCCAAAAGAATTAAAAGCATCATACCACAGCAATATATGCGCACCCATATTTATAGAGGCACAGTTTGTAATAGCTAAAGCTTGGAAACAGCCCAAGTGCCCACCAACTGGAGACTGGATAAAGAAGATGTGGGTTGTTTTTTTTTTATAAAATGGAGTACTACTCAGCCATAAAAAAAGAGAAACTAGAGACATTTATAGCTAAATGGATGCACATTGAGGCCATACTCTTAAGTGAAATAAACAGGACATGCATGTGTAAATACTGAACAGTTTCCCTGGTATGAGAAATTAAAAGTGTAAATAAGGATCAAAATGTATAATTGATAATGTGAAATAGGAAGAAAAGGTTTAAAGGGGTAGGGTAAGTGGGAGGGGTAGGGGAAAAGGAAGGAAGGGGAAAAAAAGAATATTAGAAAAGGATAAATGTAAACAAAGTCCTTGTAAATAGGGAGGGGTGGAGGGTTTGAAGGGAGGACAGGGGAATGGGGGAAAAATAAGAACCAAGATACATCATGTAAAGATACAAGTTCCCAATGATGAATGTAACTGTAGTGTATACCTAAAATGTACCAATAAACTTAATGAAAAAAATTAAAAATAAATGATGGTAGCAGCTTCCTTCCTAGCTCGTCTCCTTGACTCTACATTCCCCTTCCTCTAATCCACATTTTATGATCAAATTTACATGCTACATTTTAATTTGTAAAACTAATCTTCCAAAGAATATTAATTTTGTCTAGCTGTTAAACTCCTCATACACTAGAACTTAGTCATACTTCCAAAGTATTCACTCTTCCTCAACATGAATGTCTTATTCTAATTTGCCCTCTAAATATCTGGTATTTATTCCTAACCCTAAACACCCTAAACATTTCCTTTTGTGAGTCTACCATTTAACATGGATTTCTTCTCCGCTACATTTATGTGAACCTTGCATGTATTTCATTCCATATTTTTTAAAGGCTGTATTGATCTTTATTTTAGCTTAAGTTTTAGAATATTCAGAATTTGAAGCTAGACTGATTTAAGCTCATCTTATAGATTTGAATATACAGTTTAACAAACAACCAAGACTTTTTTCTCCTTTCATACAGCACACTTTCCAACTGAGACTATTCCATTAGGTAGATGACTAAACTATGTAGTTTCTTAAACTTGGACTAATATTTGTATGCTGGGCATTTACTTATATCAGAGATAATCGCAAGTAATACTGTATAACCTGTTCTGCATGTAATAGTGTTTAACTCATTCTAATAGAAAACCAGATAAAATATTAAAGGATAACTAATTCTAAGTAACTACCATTTCAGGCAATAAGCCCATAAGTTTTGTCAGAGAAGAAAGGAAATAATCTAACAAAGTTAAAGAATAAACTAACAGATTGAATTCCAGTGCTGCAGATGCCACTGTGAACTTGCCTGATCTTCCTGAATAACACCTGACAGTTAAAAACAAAAGCCATAAGACTGTATATAACCTTTGGTCCCATTAAATCCACTTGGAGCATCATGGCAAATCAAAAACAGAGGAAAGATAAGAAATATAAACATTGCCTATGACATTCTGGAAAAGGGAAGACTATGGAGACAGTAAAAAGATCAGTGGTATTGCCAAGGACTAAGAGGGAGAGAAGGATGATTAGACTGAGCACAGGGAATTTGGGGGGCAGTGAAACTACTCTATGTGATGGTATAAAAATAGACAACACCTGTCATTGTACATGTGTCCCAACCCAGAAAATCCATAATACGAAGAATGAACACTAATGTAATCTATGGTCTTTAAGCACTGATGTGTCAACATGGAGTTATCAATTGTAACAAATGCATTGTTCTGGGGGGCGATGCTGATAATGCACATGTGGAGGCAGGGGTATATGAGAATCCTCTGTACCTTCCTCTCATTTTGCTGTGAATCTAAAACTGCTTTAAAAATAAAACCCATTAGAATGCTTAAGAAAAAACATACAAACATTGTAATTCCATGACATAACTAAAAGTTATAAGGCTGCCACTATGTTAACATATGAAAATGCTTATACACTTCGCATGGATATATAATATTTAGCAAAAAGAAAATGGTATGTATGGGTGGATTATGACAACTTCAGTGAAATATTTAGTTATAATTGACAATCTAAGGAAGTATAAAATTAAGTGTTCATTACAATTATAATATTTGTTACTACAATTGGCAGAGCTTTTTAGAACATATGATGTGTTTTCACACATGTATGCTTTCATATATGTACTTGAAAACACAATCGATTATAGTAGAACCATGGCTGTACTTGCCTTCCCATCTGGGAGTTCCACATAGCCTTCTATATCAGTAGTGGCTGTTTTGCCAAATCGACCTAGTGATCCCTGCAGCTTGAGGCCAGTGAATGTAAAAGCCATTTCCCAGAATCTAAAAACAAACAAGAAACAGATAAAATGTACTTCAAATAAGTTATTTTTATTTTACTAAATATTTATGTACCTCCTAATCATATACTACTTCATTCATTTGTCTAACTTATATGTGGTATCTACTACCCACCCATCAGGCGAAGCTCTAGCAAATATAAAGTCAGCAACTAAATACTCAAAAATTTGTCTGGCTTCATGAATCTAATATTTTGAGTTGTGCTGTTTGATGTAATAGCCACCAGTCACAAGTGACTATTTGAATTTAGAGTTAAAGTAATTAACATAGATAAAATTAAGAGTTCAGTGTTTCAGTCAATTTAGCCAATTTCAAATAGCAATAACTATATGTAGTTGGTAGCTCCTATATGAGACAGAACAGAATATTTCCAGTCTGGCAGAAAGTATTTTTGAACAGTATTGTTTTAGAGGATATGGAGGTTTTCCAAAAAATTCTAATGTACTAGCTATGTGACACTGAGTGCTTTTCTCAATCACACTGTGCCTTCATTTTCTCATCTATAATATGAAAATGTTAGTAACATTTCCTTCATAAAATTCTTGAAAAACTTCATGCCTAGCAGTCAATAAATGTTAGCTAAAATTAATCTTTTCTTTAAAATAGCTTAAACAAATGAATAGTCAGAATGATAGAGACTATGTAGAAAAAGGAGTCTGGCTTATCCAACTAGATACAAAACAGACAAGGAAAGGTGTAAACAGGCCAATAATACAAAGCCACAGCCCAGACAAAGAACTTCCTTCTCCAAAGCTATGGTATAGGTCCCTGATCATATGCTTCCATGTATTCTGTGTTTCTTTCATACCACTTTGCACATGAAATAATTAGTCAATATCTCTCTTTTGCCAAAGAAATAGTGCATAGAAAATATGCACTTTACTAAATGATAGGACAACATAAGAAACTGGAACATTGTGGCCTACAAGCTAGGAGACTTTCTTGAGAATTCACCCAAGATTACATTTTTTAAATGTCCTCAATTATTCTGTATTTCTAGTGAGTGAATAACAAAAAGACTAGATTTAATTTGGGATGAGAGGAATTTGGTGCCGTCCAGAATGTCTTTTAAAGATATGCTGGGCATCATGTTATGGGCAGTGCCAAGGTGGTAGCAGAAGTGTTTCCTTAATAAAATAGAGGGGTCAGGGTGGAACAGAGGTAGAAAAGAACAACACTCCACGCTGGAAATACACCAGGATGTGACAATCGAAAGAGCAGAGAATTTGGAGCCAGAGGCCTGAGATAAGAGTAGGCTCTGCTACCATTGAGGATTGAGTGTCCCTTGTCAGGAATGGTAGAGACTGATAATTCTTGTTTTATACACCAGGACAGAGTTGCTACAAATGAGAAATTTAATAATGATATGAAAGATGAACTTGAAAACACCATGCCAATGTTAGTTATTGGAACACTAATAAAATCTCTTTTAGGAGAAGACTGAGAGAAGATGGTAGGCTAAATTTAAAAGCTGTTCTTTTTTATCGATACTATCTTTGAAAATAAAATCCCACATATCTAACTAGAAAAGGTGAACTACTAGTTAGTCTTTTTAAAAACACATTTTGAAATTATCCTAATTTTAACAACAGCAAAAGTCTTTGGGTCTTAGATCCTCTTAGAAAATAGCCTTGTGCCAGGTGTGGCATACACCTGTAATCCCAGTACTCTGGGAGGCTGAGACAGGAGGATCCCAAGTTTAAATCCAACCTGGGCAACTTAGTAAGACCCTGTCTCAAAATTTAAAAAAAAAAAAAAAAACACAAAAAAACCAGGTTGGATAGCTACAGCTCAGTGTGAAAGCCCTGGGTTCAATCCTCAGTACTGAGAGGGAAGAAAACAAAGGAAAATGCCCTTCTAATATCTACCAGCTCCCCTATTTGTCAATTCACATACTTGATGTGGCCTGATCCCGAAGTAGTAAGTTGCTCTTCATCTTCAGGATTGAAAGTAACCTTAAAAACTTCCTGAGAAAAAGCTTTTGTCCTCAGTGTGGGTTGCTCTTCTTTCCAATTCCAAATAGTCAATGTGTAATCAGGGTGGCTACCAATAGAGGCCAACAAGGTACCCATGTAGTTAAAGTCCACATAAGTATATGCCGTCTCAGTCCCATCTGCAAGGATGAACAGGAGCCTAATAAATGAAGGCAACATTTATTTCATTGGGGTGGGGGGGGAGGAATTCATGTAAGAATGACAAAAATTCCATGCTCCTTTAGAGAGGAATTCCCAAATCATTCCTCACCCTTGGCTTTAGAATAGATTACATGATATAAAGGGAGAAGGTAAAGAAGTTATATTCACATTTTGTGTGTGTTTGTAAGTTGAACATTTATTACAACTAATTGGTGATGTGATAAGTCAGTGCTCACATGGCCTGAATGTTGGTCACAATCACAACAAAGCTGAATCCAGCCCAGCATATACAAGTGAAAGTGTAAACCATAAACACAATGTTTAGATATGTACAATGATGTATAAAACTGATGCTGAACAGTTACATAACTTTTAAAAATATAGGGCCAACTAATGCCATTGTACTTCATTCATGTTCACTTTGTTATATGAAATGTGTCTTTTTAAATATATTCACATTTTACATGAGAAAAACCACTTTGTGAACATATTTTATTTTACAAAGGAGAAACACAAAAGTATATAAGTTGTGAAAATTTGTCACCAAAAATTCCAAAACTGAAAATTGACTACTGAAATTAACTATATGAAAAACAGAATTATAAGATATTGGTGATGATTAATTTTATGTGTCAACTTGGCTAAACAATAATCTAGATGGCTAAATAATAATCTAGATGTTACTGTGAAGGTGTCTTGCTTATGTGGCTAATATCTAGTCAGGAGACTAAAGAGATTATCCTTGATGATCTTAGGGAGCCTCACCCAATCAGATGAAAGGTCTTGAAAGTAAAACTGAGGATTCCACGAGGAAGAAGAAATTTTGCCCCAAGGCCACAACCTTAACTCCCTCCCCTAAAATTTCCAGCCTGCAGCCCTGACCTACAAATTTTGAACTTACCAGTCTCCAAAATTATGTAAACTGGGTTGGGGATTTAGCTCAGTGGTTCCGCCACCTACCTCACAAAATTATGTAAGCCAATTCCATTGAATAAATCTCTTTTCCATTTCTTACTAGTTCTGTTTCTCTGTAGAATCCTGATTAATTCAATAATCTTATGTCTTCTTCAGAATGTTGTTAACTTTAAATATATTTTAAAAACTCAGACTTACCTCGAAGGATTCTGTAGGGCCTCAAAGAAGGGTATTCATAGACGATAATCTTTGGAAAACTTCCTTTTTCAGCTACTGTGAAGTAAGTTTTATGTGGATGAACCTACAAAAAATGGAATCTCTCTAAAATATTAAAGAGAAGATCTCTATAGAATCTTACTAATACAGTATTTAGTGACAATTATTATTATTATTTTTTGTACCGGGGATTGAACTCAGGTCCTTGCACTTGCACAGCAGGTGGCGAAACCACTGAGCTAAATCCCCAGCCCTAGTGACAATTATTTTTATAATTGGTTAATTAGGATCTATTCCAAAAGAAACCTCAAAAAAATGGCCATCTGAGAAACATTTGATGATAGATATGATTTGACCTGGAAACCAAAAGAAAGTAAAACTTTAAGGTTTATTTTCATTATGGCAGTCATTTCTAACTCTAAAATAATTTAAATTGCCAAAGCTAAAATGATGGCTCTCAATCTTTAGTGTGCACCAGAATGATTTAAGACACTTCTTAAAACACAGAGTGCAAGTCCTACCTTCAGTTTCTGATTTAATAGATCAAGGCTGGAACTTTACATTTCTAAGAAATTTCAAGGTGATGTTAATGCTGCTGGCCTGGGGATTACACTTGAGAACCACTAAATTGGATGAATTGTTTGCCTTGTATATAAACCAACCTAAATTCTGCCTAGAAAATTCATGGAATTTATTTGTCTTGGTCCATTTTCTGCTGCTATAGCAAAATACTTAAGTCTGGGTAACTAATAATGAACAGAAATTTGGTTTATGGTTCTGGAGGTTGGAAAACCCAAGATGAAGAGACGACATCCATCAAGAGCCTTTTTGTTGCATCTTCTCATGAGGGAAGGTGAAAGGGCAAGAGAGTGAAAGCAAGAGGGAGCCAAATTCACTTGTATAACAACACACTCTCATTATAACTAACCCCTTCCTCCATAATATCAGTCCATTCACGCCCTCATCACACTTTATTAGGCCTCATCTCCCAACACTGTTGTATTAGGAATTAGGTTTCCAATGTATAAACTGTGGGAGACACATTCGAACCTTAGCGGTGTGGAATTCGTGTTTCCAGAGGAGATTATAACTCAATCAAAAAAAAAAAATCTTGAACAAACTTATCAAAAATGACTGTAAACTTCAACAGAGGTGAGAAAGATATGATATTTCCAAGCCAGACAGAGAAAAATATAATAAATATGCCCTGGATAAACTATGTCAGCATTTTAAAGAATAGCCCTATAAATTGGATAAAATTATATGCTCATTTCTTTTATTTTTGTTCACTCGCAAACCAACTGTACAAGAAGAATAATTAGCAAAGAAAAAACCAATAGAGATAAGCTCAGTGGCACTGTGCCTGCCTGGCAAGTGCAAGGTCCTGAGTTTGATTCCCTGTACCAGAAAAAAAAAAAAAAGTAAGCTATTTAAAATACATCTTGTCCTTTAGAAATAATATAACTGTAATCCTAGCAACTGAACTTGTTACTGTCCTAGGTAACCAATGAAGTAGCAAATGGAAGTAAGAAATAGTAAACTCCAAGGAGGTTGGGGAAATGGATTAACACTGTACCTGCCTAGATCCCAATTTACAAAAATATATTGCATAGGCTATGTGGTGACAGATACCTGAATGCAGAGTCAGTTATATCCTTTACCATGTCAGGTCTTGTCTACAGTAAGTAAAAAAAGTTTCTGCCCCTCAGAGTGGAAGCTGCTGTGAGGTTGAGTTTGGGTGTTTTGTTTTTAGTGGAAAACTAGGGTCAAGGAGTCATTAACCTGACATTCAACAAACAGATTCTGTCTTTTCTGGAAGATATTTTATATGGTCAAAACAGATTTCTTATAGCCTTGCAAAAGTATTTCTCATCCTCAATTGGACAACTGCTACAGAGAAGACAAAGTGCTATGCACAGCAGAGCTGTGGCCTCCCTCACTGCTCCAGGACTCATGGCTAAAATCCCTCGTGGACATAAAGCTGTTCAGCATCCAGATGGCTAAGTGTTAGTGTTAGCATTCCTGGCCACACCACACCTCTGCCTATTGTCCTCATACCACATTATTTTATAACAAAATAGAAAAAGACTGTTAATAGCCACAAAATGAGAAATGAATATGTGATCTTTTTAGGTCTCTGCCAATGGCGTGGACATCAGGCTCATGATACCTCATGACCCCTGAATACCTTCACTCCACAAAACCCATGATCTCACGTTGGGCCCATGGTTATCTGCATATAGTTATTGCCACATAAACTTACATTTCTAGGTTTTTAAAATAGTTTTTTCTCTTTAGACGGATTTTAAGCTCTTTGAATTTGTACAGGTCATGAATTCTTCCTTTAAATCTTCCACTGTATGTTCTACGTAGTGTTGGCTGAATAATACTACATATAAACTCTTACTAAGTTTATTAGTTTTTTAAAAATCCCTGAGGATAGGGCCTTTTATCATGTACACATGCCATATATAGATAGATGATCAAGAAAGAAACAAACATGAGATTATCTTTCCACTCCACACACCTCATGGTATTGTTTCCACAGTCAGTGTATCTCTATGTCCTCTCTGTGGGTCTCATTTTCCTCACCTTCCCCCTTTCCATTGCCATGTGCCTGCTTCAATACTCAAATAAAAATCACTTACTTCTACTTCTAATCTGAATGTGAAAGAACATGCACAACTGTGGGCAAGGCATTGAGCCTCTAAAGCCCCCATTTCTTTATCTATAAAATGGGTAGATAATAATAATACTAACATATGATCTATTGGATTAAGGCAATGTCAGTGAAGGTAGTGGTTGGAATAACTGAATAGAAAATGCCTGAGGTGATGGCTGTACACCTTATGTGACCCCACAAGACTCTGCATGGCATTGGCACCTAACAATCACTGATGCTTGGTCCACAGAATACAGAAGATGAGCTTTGTTTTGCTGTTACTATAGGCATACCCCAATGGCACCAATTCCTTCACCACTGCTACTTCGTAGGTAGATTTGTTCCTTGGTTTTAAAATTCAGAAGAACCAGCTGGTTCCCAGCGATGTATATCAAGGTACTGCTGTCTAGAAGTTGTAGGTTGGCTCGCTTTCTACAGTCATAACCAAAAGAATATCTGAGGGAAAGTTGTTAAGGAAAAGAAGTGAAGCAAAATAACCATTTTAGGAGAGGAAAAGTGATGAAATAAAGATATTTTAAAATCCATATTCTTGAAGATTCAAAGTTGAAGTAGTTGAATTTTACCCTAAAACTCATTTTTTCTAGGTATTACTAGCACCATTTATTTATAAATTAACTGAAAATTCTCATATACTGATTTAGTTACTATTTTAATTGTCCTAAAGAAATTCTAGAAGCACATTGTTTTTGTAATAACAACGTTAAACCTTCTATTTGGGTATCATAGAGCAAAGTTGTCACTTAGGTAATTTCATTTTTTTCTCTCAATAAAACTAAATCACTTTTATAAAATGGAATAAAGTCTATAGTCTTCATAATTTTTGTATTCATAATGACTGTCTATATAATGATTATATAATATATGGACCTCTTCCTTGATGCTGAAAAAGATGTTTAAAACTCTGACATTTGTGAAATTCTAACACACCATTTGATAACCACTCTGATAAATTAACATAAACATAACTGAAATTTAATTCATACAAATCATGAAAACTGACCTTATATATGGTATATAAATATATATGTAATTAATAAGTTTAATATTTTCTTTCAGGTTGTCAGTAAGTACATTGATACATAGGTAAGTATGTATGGATGGATATGTTTATATTATATAGTAAAACTGCACTAATTTAAAAATAGAAGTTTTCAAAAATCTGAGTTATATAAATACCTTGCAATGTATATTCAGGTTCAAATTAATTTAAAAAGATATAACTGTAATAAATAAATTTAATGAGATGAAACTATGAAAAATGAAACTGGCAAAAGAAATATATAGCAATTTGTTGTACACCAAAGTTGAAGGATCATTGGAGAAAACTTTATTCACACCTTTTTTTTTAAAAAAATTGATGTTAGAAGGTTCACTTATTATTTTTTTTTTAGGTTCACTTATTTTTAAGGAAATAAAATTTTCAAAGGAAGAAATTATGTGGAATTTTTAGCAAGAAGTAAATGTACAATGTACAAAAAGAAGATAATATTTTCATTAGTGTTACAAATACTTAACTCTACCCTTGAAAAGTGATGACAGCCTTAAACAAAATGTAAATGAATGAATGTGGTTGTGCTGCAATAAAAATGTATTTACAAAAATAGGCTGAGGTCCTAATTTGCTCCACAGCTGTAGTTTGCCGACCTCTGACCTAAGAAATGAAGATCCCCAAATTATGCACTGTAGCCAGAGTGGATACACAAGCTCAAGAAAATTCAGAGTTATGCTAGAATCTGGCGTCACAAAAGGCTTTGAAGCAAGCTCCATGTAATTGTAGAAGAAAGACTCTGATATTTTCTTCTTAACTTCCTCTTCTGCCTCTTCTGCAGCTGGGGCAGGGAGTTCCTGAGATGCTAAAACATTAAAAAAATATTGACTAAGAAGGCTGTCTGATGAATCCTAAAATTGTATATCCCAAAGACAGAAGGAATAGACATACCACACAATATACTAGCAGTCAATATTACTATCAATCCAACTATGAGAAGCTACCTATTAATGCATAGGAGAAAAAGCCAATGTGTTCATATGCTTCAGAGGTGACATGCTACTCTCTGGTCATGATTTCAACAGTCTCAAAGAGCAATTCCTAATTAGTTGCAAGGAAGAGTTGGAGAACTAACCTGGGGTAGAACACTCCTTAGATCATCTCAATTCCCAGAAAATCAGGTATGAGGGTCCAACATGTGATCCTCAGAAACAGAAGCTACAACCCTAAAGCTGCTAAGACATCCTCCTGTACTACGTACAACGGTTTTCCTTTCAATCATCCACACATATATCCATATCTTGCCAATTTTTCTTTCTCTGGATTTGTAATTGTTCAATTTGTCTCATCAAAATGGTGATAGAAAGCTATCAATACTTACTTCTAGTGCTTTCTGAATGGTCATAATCAGATGAACCTGAACTTTCTCCCACATCTTCCAGATCTGAACTTTCTTCCTCTAGATATGACTCTTCCCTTTCAGTAATTGTTTCATCTGTGGTATCTTCTAAAACTTCTTTTGTATGAGCTATTAAACATAATCTGTTTTTATAATTTTTAAATTTTGAATTAAACATTTTCTTATTTCCAAGGTAGCTAAATTTCCAATTCATTTATGCTCTAAATTTTCATGTTCAGAAATTCTTGGGAGAATCACTTTATTTGATCAGTCTTATAATTTCTCCATTTTAACTTCATTTCCAGCCTATTTCTTATCATTACATATTTATGTACAAGAAAGTAAAAGAAAAGGGAAAAAAGTGGTCAGTATGTTGCTATCATAATTTCAATTCCATTGGATTTTGCTAATATTTATAGAGGACCTGTTATGTTAAAGACAATGCTATTCTATTCGAGAGTAATTTTCCACGAGTGTGATTATTTTTCTCTGAAGTTATATCACAGGAATAATTTAGAATACTGGTTTCAAGAGAAACTAAAATGAAAGACAATTATGATGGGACTAGAAGCGGTCCCAGGTATAACCCAACTTCAGATTGAATCCAAATGTGGGCATGGTTAGATACACAATTTGAGCAGGTGAAAGGACTGGGGGCACTCTCAGAAGAACAAGATACCACCACATCAAAAAACAAAACCAGGGCCAGGGATTTAGCTCAGCGGTTCTGCTGCCTGCCTCTCAAGCGGAATGACCTGAGTTCAATCCCCAGTACCAAAAAAAAAAAAAAAAAGAAAAGAAAAATCAGGGCCGCGGATTTAGCTCAGTGGTTTCGCAGCCTGCTGGGAGCGCGCAAGGACCCGAGTTCGATCCCCGGTACCAAAAAAAAAACAAACAAAAAAAACAGGCTGGCATTTTCATCTTATGTTCTAAGATTTTATATGTGAGTTTCTTCCACTTGTTCTTCTCTCTGGCCAATGAAAATAGGAAGCCGCAGGGCCTGTCTGCAGATACCACAGAAACAGACTGTCTTCAGCAAAACCAGTTTGCACCTGTGATTCGCAGCTTACCCTCATCTTCTCTGTGGGATTGGGAGCACAACAGGGAAGCCTACAAATTATATGATCAACATGGTTACGCATCCAACAATATACGGATATTAACAGTAGGGACTTCTTTTGGCTACTAGGCAGTAACTGGTACTCAACTGCTCTCTTATGATTATGGAATCTTTTAGTTTTTCTTTAATTCTATTTATTTTTGCTTCATATATTGTGATGATCGGTTATTAGATGTGTACATATTTATGACTGTTATGTCTTTCTAATAAACTGATCCATTTCTCATTATGAAATGCCCCTCTTTGTCACTGGCAATACTCGCTGCCTCAATCTATGTTATCTCTTATCTTACAGCCACTCAGCCTTCTTATGCTTACTATATGTATGATCAACCTCTTCACACACCAGGTTAGAGGTGTTCAGAATGCCAGCAAATCACTTTACATTATCAACTAGGGTCCTAATACCCATGAGATATGCATTAATTAATGAGCTGAGCACAGATCCAGGCCACACTTGGTAAGATCTTTGTCCAAGAGAGTCTGACATAAGAAAGTAAGGTCCTGAGGCAGTGTGAACCAAAGTGCAATAATCATTAAGTCCATTCATGGAAAGTGGAGAGCAGCACCCAAGAAATCTCTGCCAAGAACTAGAAGCCAAAAAATGGTGTGTCAGAAAAGTAAAGTAAAAATGGAAAAACAAAGGCAGGGGGAAAACTATAGTTTTTTAGGCAAGTGATATAATCATAATTTGTTTAAAAAGGTAACTCTAGGGCCAGGGATTTAGCTCAGTGGTTCTGCCGCCTGCCTCTCAAGCACAAGGTCCCGAGTTCGATCTCCGGTACCAAAAAAAAAAAGCTAAAAAGGTAATTCTAATAGTGGCGTAGAGATCCAGAGAGGAAGACTTAAGTAGAAAACCTTATAAAAGTTCAAGGAAGAGAAGATAAATGCCTAAAATAAAACACAATGTGAAAAATTATGTATTTACAAGACATGTTTGAGACAGATTAAAAGAATTTAATGCAAACTTTATATTGATGCAAATGTAAACTGATTTTTCCCAGGACCTAATCTCTGGGTAAAAAGTCAGAATTAAACTTCTGAAACTATATTTTAGATCAGAATCTGAAAAAAAGTCAAGATTCCACTAAGAGATCTACCACTATGGTGGCCAGTCAGAAAGAACCAGCCACCCTTTTAAAAAGTCCTAGTTACAAAATTCCTCACTTCTCTTATTTATAGTCTGTGAAGTCCTTCTACATGTAACCCAGTGTAATTCCCAAACAATTCACAATTGTCACTTAAGAGGATAAGAAAATTGAGGCTGAGCAAAGTGCAATAATTTCTCCAAGGTCAATTATTATTAAATGGTAGATCCAGTGCTCAAAACCAAAGTCCAGCTCTTTCCACTAAAATATATCAGAAAAGTCCATTAGAATCCTATGGGGCAGGTTGTAGCTCAGTTGGCAGAGCATTTGCCTTGTACTTAAGAGGCCCTGGGTTCAATTCTTGGTACCACAGGAGAAAAAAACATAGAGAAAACCTAGATCAGATCTGAGGATAGATCTTTATCAATATAGAGAGCATAGTAAATTCTAGTTGCCAGTTGGAGATAAACAATTAAAGCATAGACTCTGCTCTTAAGCAACCTAGAATTTTGTAAGAAAATTAAACAAGTAAACTGTTTCTGTTCTATAAATTCTGATATGCACACTTTAAAATTATATTATCTGACTTTAATAATAAAGTATAGAGTATCACCTTTACTTACATTTTGATTCAGACTTAGAAGACTGCCTCCCATCACTCTTTGATTGGTCTGATTTCCCCCCATCAGTATCCTGATCATCTGGTTCTTTCATGTCTTCTGTATGTGAAAAAGTGAGATAGAGGAGAATGCTGTAAAATAGATATTAACAGCCCCCCTCCCAACAAATTTCACATGCACCAAACACCCACGTGTGTTGCTAAAGTTATGTTTGCATGGTATCCAAGGTGACCCAACAGCAGGAGGGTGCAGTCACCAACAAGGCTTCTGCAAAACACATTATAATCCCAGCCTCATTGTCAAGGCAAACTTGGCACTGTGGTGCACTCTGGTTTCCCAGAGATCCACAGTGAAACACACCACCCAAGTCTATCTTTCTCCCAAAAGTTCAACCACTAAAATTAAACTCTGCCATCCATCCTTTGGTTTATTCCTCCCTCTTTCTCTTCCCATTATCAAATTTACCTGGTGTTACTAATCAATTTATATTTTAAAAAATCTGTGGAGCACATCTATTAGGTAACAAGTTTATGTTAGGCACTAAATTACCATACTGAATAAGAGAGATATGGCTCCAAACTTTATGGAATATATATATTCTACAAAACTAAAAAATAATGTATAGCAACACTACAAGTTATGTTTGGGTTTTAGGAAAGAGGTGTTTGAGACACACATGACAATTTGGAGATAGGCAGACATAGAATGGGAAAAGTAAGGTAGGCCTGGTGGCGCCCACCTGAAATTACACCACTATGGAAGGCTGAGGCACGAGAATCCCTAGTTTGAGATCAGTCTGGGCAACTTAGCAATTTAGCAAAATCCTGTTTAAAAAAAGAAAAAAGATGAGGATGTAGCTCAGTGCAAAAGCTCTGAATTCAATCTTCATTGCCCCCCCCACCAAATAAAAAGAATGAATCTACTGATGAATATAGCAACTCTATAACCCAGTCACCTTCATAACACCATGGAAGAGTTTTAAAGCGGGACTGATGTAACAGGTTTTCTCTTCCAGTCTCTATACTGCAGCTCTTTCTGTCCTTACTTGAAAGCATCAATTATATCATCCTCCTAAGTCTTCGCTTCTCCACATTAAACATACCATGTTCATGCTACATTCTTCTATAGCATGATTAGCACACAGAATAGAATAATAGTTTCATCTGAATCAGATTTGTGGTTAGATTCAGGATTGAATCCCAGTATCACCACATAACTAGTTAATTAATCTGTATATAAGTTCCTCATTGGTAATGAACAAAAACCACAATGCTGCTAAGACAATTAATGAACCAGTATTGCATTGTAATTTCTGAATTGTTGTCTCTGAAGATAGGCCAGTGTGCCAAAAGCAGATATGATGCATATACAGCATGATGTGATCAGTGCAGCATGTAACTCCTTCAGCTGGGCGTTAGAGCTCTTTCCATCTATTTTCTTACAGTGACATTATAATGATGTCTTCTCTTGATTTGTTGGGCAGTAGTACCTTGCTAACTGTTCTTCCTATAAACATGCTCAAGAAATACGTGCCCTAACATGATGCCCTTGACACTAAGTTTTGTTTATAGTACCCGGAGCCATTTTCTCTGTTACAAAGATAATATTTTACCTTTAAAATAAAAGTGTGTGGCTGGAGATTTAGCTCAGTGGTTTCACCGCCTGCTGCACAAGTGCAAGGACCCAAGGATCCAAGTTCGATCCCTGGTACCAAAAAAACCCCAAAAACAAAACAAATAAAATTGTGTGTGCTTCCTTTTTCTAGTTGTCCCTTTCTTTCCATTCTTTTCTTCTTCCTTCCCTTATCCCCTTATCCCCACCCCCCTGCAAGGCTTAGGGGTAGGAGAAGAAACCAAAGGACAGAAAATTTTTAGTAGCAAGATCTTTGAAAATCCAAATTCTATCATTCAGTCTATTTCCTATTCCTTCCATTTTTGGAAACAGAGACCTTCTTTTTATGCTTATAGTAATCAATTTTAAAAGATAGAACTGCAGAAGACAATGTTGATTTTTGCAGGGCTTAGATGCAAATTACCACACACCATGAATAAAATTGTCCAGATAACTATAAACATACCTAAATGCTATTTTCTCTCTTGATTTCAAGGTTCTTCATAATTTAAGTCAATTCAGTTCTTAAAACTATTGAGTACATTTATATACAAACTATATTATACCCTGCAAAAGATGAGTAATATGTAACCTCTGGCTTTTGTATTTCAAGAAGAAATTGGCAAGTCTTTCAATATAACCCCCAAATAAACTTTTCTTCTATGTCAAGGATTCAGATTCATCTGAGGTTGAGCAGAACACTAGAATGGTCTAAGAGTCATTTAAATGGTTTTGGCTTTTGATAATAGCCATTTTAGCTGGGATGATGTGCCAGTTAACCATAACTGTCTGCTCGACTGGATGAAGAGACTCCTGGAGAGATGAGTGCATCTTGGAGGTATCATGTGCTAAATAGCTGAATAAACTATCGGGAAGTGGGGTGCAGTTGGCAGAGGTGGGTCATTGGGTATTATGGTTTGGATCTGAAATGTCCCCTAACAGTCTCATGCATTTGGAAGGTGATTGGGGGACACGATATACATCAGTGGATCTGTCCACCGATGAATTCAGTAGCTGAATGTAGTATTAGAAGGTGGGGTCTGGTGGGAGGAGGGTCACTGGGGCCATAACCTGAAAAGGTGCATTCTTGTTCCTGACTCCTCCTCCCCAGCTTCCTGGGTGCCATGGGTTGAGCAGTTTTTCTCCACCATGCCCTTCTGCCCTGCCATTTCTCTCTGAGAGCCAGTTAACTATGGACTAAAATTGTAAAACAAAATAAATCTCTCCTCCTCTACATTGTGGGTGTCAGGTATTCTGTCCCAGCAATGGGAAAGTAACTAATACACTGGTGGCATACCTTCAGAGAGCATAGCTCCTCACTGGCACTCTTCCCCAGTATTCTGTCTGCTTCCCAGCTGCCATAAAGTGAGCACTTTTGCTCCATTCTGCCTTTCCACCATTATGCCTGCCAGCTGACCATGGACTGAAACCTCTGAAGCCATGAGCCAAATTAAATCTCTCCTCACTTCAAATTTTGGGTGTCATGTACTATGTCCCAGAGCAACAGGAAAGCTAACAAAATGTATCAGATGACAATAGCTACTGATTTCTTTGATTAAAATGAACACTTAAGATATTGGAAGGAAACTAAACTACTTTCTAAAATGCCATGGTACAGACCCCAATTAAGTGAAGTGAGGTGGTTGCTGGATTTGCTGACAAAACTGAAGTGATATTCTGTCGCTCCTAATCATCTGAAAACTAAATTAAAAGTTTTAATCTGTGAGTTTTAGTAATACTCTACACTGTAAATAGTTAATGGTTTGGTTTTTTTTTTGGTACCGGGGATCGAACTCGGGTCTCTGTGCTTGTGCAGCAGGCAGCGAAACCACTGAGCTAAATCCCCGACCCCAATAGTTAATGTTTTAGTTTTATATTGCTCTTATACAAATTACCACAAGTTTAGCAGCCTAAGTAACACCCCATGTATTATCTCAGTTTTGTAAGTAAAAGTCCAGGTCCAGGTCAGCTGCTCTTTTCCTAGAGTCTCAAAATATTGGAATCAGGTGTTGGCAGTGCTACCTTCATTTCTGGAGGCTCTGAGGAAAAATCTCTTTCTGGGATAATTTAGGCTGCTGGTAGATTTCAGTTCTGTGTGGGTATAGGACTGAGAGCCATGTCTTTTTGCTGGCTGTTGTCCAAGAGTCCTCCTATCCTTTGAGAGGCTACCTGCATTCCCTGGCTTATGGTCCTCTTTAAAGCCAAGAGTTGGATGGGCCAAATATCTCTCAGTGGTGTGAAACTCATAGGTTTCCTTCCTGCTTGTCTCCAATCAAAAGTTCCATGAGATCACTTTCTACCTCTTAACCTTTTATTAATAAATACATTTACTTTAACATCCTATAACTGAATACAATCTAAATACAAAGTCTAATAAAAGCAGCCCATAAGACCTCATGAATTCATTCATAAGATAATCATAAGGTGGGTAAAAAAAATTATGGTTAAGCACTCCATAAACAAAGGAGTTGAACCACAACAAAATCTAACTTGATGTCAAGAAAAAAGCACCACACTTTAATGTTTGCTAAAATAAATAATTCATTTCTCCAGTGGTTAATGCTACCATGCAATAAACTTCAATATCACAAACCAGTTAATGTCAGGGTGTGTATGGTGTGCAGGAAATTACTGGAACCCAAAGAATTTGCCCAGTGTTCTGAAATGGCAATCCTGCACAATAAATACTGAGATCTACTATTTTATTAGCTTTTCTGGGTCATAAAGAGTGACTGAAGAATCTGTAAAAGGCAGTGGAGCAGATCAGGGGTAAGAGGCTCCTGCACTCCTGGAGATTAGTGGTAGAACTAATGATTTTTGCTTTTGTTTTGATGATGTTGTTTAGATCAATGAGACTGGGAAATTCGATTATAATCTGGCAAAGCTTTGGAACCAAAGAGACTTGGCTTGACCTCCCAGCTTGCCCAAGGCATAAATTTCTTAACGTCTTAGTCCTTTTATATGTGAAATGGGGGTGATACTGCTGTCTGGTACAGCAGTTGTAAAGAATAAATGAGCTCTTATATCTGTAGTTTTCAACTCTGACTGCACTTTAGAATCACTTGGAAATTTTTTAAAAATATCATTAACACAGTCTCACTCCCCTGGCAATTCTTTTGTGTAGCCATGCATAAGAACTAAAGCTAAGAATCATGGATTTATATGAAAAACCTAGTAGATACTCAAGTTGTTTTTACTATTACTACCCGATAATTCTTTTTAATATGGGGCAGGCTCAATAAATATGACCAGAAGCTGGCTACGGTAATGTGTTCTTCAAGTCCCAGCTATTTGGGAGGCTGAAATAGGACAATCCCTTGAGTCCAGTTCAAGACCTGCCTGCATAACACGCGGAGACTCCATCTTTAAATAAATAAATAATCTTCAAAGTTGAAGTTTTGTTTAGTTCAGCCTCCCACAAAATGCAGGCTACACATTCACAACATCTAGCCCAGCACCGTTACAAAAGCAGTTTAGTGTCGGGAGCAATGCTACATAATTTTAGGGAAAAGTCATTTGATTAAGCCTAATTCTCCTGCCTATAGGCCAGCTATGGCCTATGCTCTCCTGCTGCCAGGCCGTCTTCTGCCTCCCTGGGTCAGACTATGAGTCTTGGCAGGCAGAAACTGTGACTACAGTGACTATCCTATATTAGTTGCCTGGAACATTTGTTCGACTACCTTAGGGAGGACGAAGATACATGTTTCAGCAAAACCTGGAAAATACTTGTTCGTTCAGCTCAAAGTCCTAGCGGGCTCCACTGGTGGGTCACTAACAGATTTAAGAGGGAGGGCCCAGGCGCAGGAGCCCAAACTTACCTACCAAAGACTCCCACTACCGCCCGCTGCCTGTATTCAGAGAACCTGTAGTTTATCGCGGTTACCACGGCAACGACAACCCCCCTCCCAGGAGGGCGGAGATGAGCCGGGCAGTGAAGCGCATGCGCGGCTCAGCACCAGACTTAAGTGAGTTTGCGCAAGGATCTGGACGCTCAGTCCAATTGGCCCCTCACGGAAGCGAGTCCTCCCACGTCGGTTCCGGGCCAAACGTTCCGGTTGAATAAGTCCAGCCAGTTCATCCGCTAAAGATGCCATGTTGATAGTTAAATGACATTTGAATACTTGGCGAAAATACGTACTTGCCTTCCAAAGTGGCGTAGAGCGGTCCTAATCGAAGCAGCGGTCTTGCAGGTGGAAGTTTTAACTCGGAATCTAAAGCTCCTAGGCAAGTATCATTTTTCAATGACAAAAATTGTAAGGACGGGGGCGGGGGTGGGTGGGTTGCGGTTCTGGTGACAGAAAGTAGCGGGCCAGCAGCATCAACTGCACAAAGATAAATCCCGGGGTAGGATCTGGGGGAGAGGTAGTGGGTTTTTGCTGTTGTTTGGTTGGTTGGCTGTTTGGTTTTAAACTTTTATTATCTGTCAGCTTTTAAAGCGTAAATAAGGTTGTAGGTTCTGGGCTTCTATGTTGCAGGGATGCTGGGTGCATACAAAATACAAGCTCAGCCCTCAGGGTCATTTGGAATTTAAAAGCTCCCCAAGCTTGACAATAATAGATTTTGAAGATTAAAGCAATGGGGGGAGAGGGGATAAGGGATAATCAATTGAAAAACCTGAAGGAAAATGCGTCTCAGAATGCACTAGCAAAACAAGGAGGTAACTTGACATTTTGATAATGAGTAAGACTAAAATGGTTTATATCATAGGGATAGAATTTATTAAATACCAAGTTTCAAAAGGTAAAAATGTACAATATGGATGGAAATTCAAAGATGACAACATAAATAAAATCAGCAGTACTAGAAAATTATTTTTGCCACAAAATACAAAAGCCAAAAAGTAAGTTACATAAGGCACTTCCTAGAACAGTGATTTACAACTCCAAACGGCAGGACAGTGGTGTCCAAGAAGAGTCCCCAGGTGGGAGCCAACATTTAAGAACCAAGCAGGTGCCTGAAAGAAAAACCTATCCTTGCAATCTGCTTAGATTCTGAACTGAGAAAATTGATGGCAATTTTCTGTATTTATGTAATTGTTTCAAACACAACTATACCATTAAGTCAGTTACTACATTTAGACATCTGAGTTCTATGATCATTATTTATTTGATGTACATTATCATTATTGATATTTTCACATTTAAAAACTAAATTAAGATTCTTAGAATTTATACAATCATTCTTAACTCCCTAAGCAAATATAAACATTCCCACACTCAATTTTCAAAGCCATACATTCTCCTTGGAAAAGGTGACAGACAGCAGTAATTTCCCACCAAAGAAGAACCAGATATGTTACATTTTTCTGAAAACCAGACTAATCACACAGAGGCATTTCAGTGCAAGTATATGCAAAACAACTTAGTCCTTCAGGAAAAAAAAAAAATTAAATACATCAACATTTAAGACGTATTGAATTAAAAAACCAGAATAAAGGTGGTGAAGATTAAAATGTATTACTTTTTTTTTAAACCTTAAAATATTTTAGGAATTATTAGAATATAAAACTTTAATTCCTCTACAGTCAAATTTTATTCACAGGGAATTATAAGGACGGTTGGTTGTTGAAAATCTATTTGAAAATAAAAAATAAAATAATTTTTTTTCTCTGTTCCATTAGTATTAATTCACAGGATCTTTGTAGGTTTTATCTGAAGGAGTAAAAACTTGAAACCAGAGCACGAAAAAGGGAGTGGAAAGTCAACAAACTCTATAAAAGGTGACTTCAACTTCACTTATGACATGTGGGTAGAAAGAGCAAACCAGCCTTCATTTTGTTTTTCAGTCTGCTGAATAAAGAGACAGAAAGGATTTAGAAGATAACCAGAAACATGAAACCACTCAACATTTACAGATCATTTATACAAAGTATACAATGAAGTCATCTTGTGTCACTGAATGGTAGAGGTAATGTTTCTTCTCTAACAGAGACAGTACCAAATAACTGATTACCTACTCAACAGATCCCCTTACTGATCAGAGTCCTACTTTCTTTTAAAAAGGATAAATAAAAAAAAATTAAAAATTAATAAATAAAAAGGATAAATTCAGTGGTTTAAAGGTACAACTTGTTTAAATGATAAAAAGAAATTATTTGATTTTAGTAAATTAAATGCTACTAAGTGCCTGGAACGAAGGGTAAATTATATAAAATAGCTAATGTGAAAGCCTTTTTAGAATATAAGAAACAGCAAAGGACAAATCTGGTTCTAGGCAAATGGGAAGAGCTAAATCTCTCATTTGGGCTATAAGCAGCCACCCTTTGATCGAATTACTATAGTTAGTAGTAGACTAGCAAAGATTCCCCCACATCAGACAGGTGTTGGTTTGGACCTGCAAAAGTAGTTTCTACGATTTTAAAGATATTCTCACAATTTCCCATGACAAAACACTGAAAAGAACTGTATTTTACCAAAAAATAAATAAAAATGCCTTCTGCAAACATTTTGGATACACCATGAAATGCTTAGTTTCTCTACATTCTTGTAACAATATAACATATAATAGTAACACGAAGAATTCATAAGAGATTTGTTTACCCTTTGTGCCATAACCTGGCACACTGATAAAATTCCTGGACCTCAGGCTCTGGTTGTCCCACACTCTACCCAGTCACAGAAAGGATGGGGAAAACACCATCCCAGTACACCCACAACCCATTCAAGGGCCATTCGTTGTGTGTCCTGCCACAATATTTGGAAAACCCTGCCTGAAACCAGTAATTTCCAGTCTTAAAAGACTGTTAAAATCCTATTGAATTTTACCTTATTCTTTATTTACTCTAGAAAATAGAAGTATATGACTTGTTTTTTCTAATGAAGGTAAATTATAGTATTTTTGTGAGGATTTTATGTCATCTTCAGGATAATAGCCAATAATAGCTACGAATGGAAAACACTAAAATCAGTCAGCTTCTACCCTCACCCTCACCCTCGTGACCCCTGCACATATTTCACAGTTACATTTATAATGTACCTTTGTTCTTGGATTAACAGCTGTGAATCGTCCACTTCTTGAGGTGGCATTTAAAGGAGAACAAGAATTACTAGTAGCCCCTGAAGATCTATTTGTGAGAATAAAAAACTAATATTAGCCTTCACAAATTATGCAAGCAATGACAATTCTTAATACTGGCAAAAGCTTAAAGAAGAATGGCTTAGATCCAAATTAGGAAAATTATTTGAACCACAATTTCATCCACCTACAACTCTTAACTTTTTAAAAAAACTAATTTATTTTTTAGAGCAGTTTTGGGCTTACAGAAAGACTAAGTGGAAAGTACAGACACTTCTCACGTCCCCGTACCTCTACCTTAACAGTTTCCCCAATTAACGTCTTGTATTAGTGTGGCACATCTGTTATAAGTGATGATCCAGTATCAATAAATTAACCAAAGTTCATGCTTTACATTAGGGTTCATTCTTTATGTGATACATTCTATGGATTGTGACAGATGTTCCCACCATTACGGTATCATACAGAGAAGTTTCTGACATTAAAGGGGAAAATGGGTAAGCAGTGGTGGGCAAGAAGGTCAGGACAGTAGAAGAATAATGAGAACTGGAGCAGTGCAGTACATGTGAGGATGCAGAGTAATCACAGAAAAGCCAGGTACATCTTTAATGTCACCACTCGCCAACCATGTGATCCCTTTGGCAAATCACTCAGCTTATAAGCTTCAGTTTCACTTACTGTAGAGGAATACTACCAGCCAATTTACCCATCTTGTCATATATTACCTCCTAATTTTGTAACTCATAGATTCTACAATAGGTGGTTAACCCATTTTGTTTTCAGTAGCCAACTCATCATTTTCTACTTAACCTTTTTCTTCTTACTGCCCCCCAAATTCTCCTCTCCAATTATTTTCTCTTTGTGAGTCTTTCTGAACATAAGTTAGATGTTATGGACACCCTTTTATCACAAAGAGAATGAAACACACACCACACTCTTGATTTGTAAAGACACTGCTCACACTGTAGCCCTACCTTCTTGTATTTGCCCCCCCAACAGGAGAGACAATATTATTGCCTTTGGAGCTTTCTGGGGCTTCTGCTCCTGGAATACATACGTCAATGGTCCTCTTTCCTCCTTCTAAAATATGAAAAAATAAAGTTTCATTACCCATCAATAGGATAAAAAAATTTTGTTCAGTTTCAATCTTATTTTACAAAGGTGGAGTCCTTTCAAAATTATTATTATCATTATGGCTCAAACTCATTTGCAAGATTTTTTGAAAAATGAACTGTGGGACAAGAAACTTTAGTTGCTAGTGTCAATTCAGTAGCATTCCAGTTCATAGAAAACCAGAATCTTCAGACAGTGCTATCATGTCAGATCTGGAAGTGAAAAACGGAAGTTAAGAGATTGCCCTATAGAATTTGATATCTTTGTCCAAAAAAAGATATTTAAAGTTTAAAAGAAAGGGAAAAGGGGATAAATTTCTGAAGAAATTTAATAAAACCTTCAGTCTTTCAAATTTATTACATTATTGTTATTACTGAAGTCACTAACATAAGAGGAGAAAGTTGAAGAACTCATATGGCCAAAAGTAAGTATAATTATATATATTTTAAATATTTCAAAAGTAATCAACAAATATTCACTAAGTATTTACTAATGAAAAACTTAATATCCATCCTTGGAATTTCACAGAGGCCCCCATGAATCATTGCTTAAAACCAGTGATTTCTTAAGCTGGGCATGGTGGTACACGCCTGTGATCGTAGCACTCAGGAGGCTGAGGAAGGAGGATTGCTGTGAGTTTGAGGGCAGGCTGGGCTACACAGTGAGTTCGAGGTCAGCCTGAACTACATAGTGAGACCCTGTCTCAAAACAACAAAACACACTGCTTGCCTCGCAAGCACAAGTTCCCGAGTTCAATCTCCCATACCAAAAAAAAACAAAAACCAACAACAAAAAAACCCCACTAGTGATTTCCTGGCTTTAAGGAAATTTAAATCCCATTTAATTTTATAAAATATTCCTCAGTTACCCTAGAAAACTAAAAAGGGTTTTTCATGTACATGATTTACCCTTATTTTTATCATCATTGCTCAGAGGCTCCTCCTATGAAACCAAAAGTTTTACGTAAAAAAGAATACCTTAAGACACAGAGCCCCCAGAATGGGAAGAACACACATGTAAAACCACAACTTCCTTTGGTATATGTGCTGCCGAAGCAAGCATGACGTCTTGCTTTGAATTTCAGAAAAGCACTTAACCTTTCTGTGCCTTGGCTTACTTACTATCAAATAGGTATATAATTTAAACCCTGTCTACTCTTAGGATATGTTGAATTCTAAATGAAATAATATAAATAAAAGCATTTGTTAACCTTATAGAATTACTCAGGCAAAAATTATATTTAATCACAAAATTATTCTTAACAGTGAGCTGCTTAATGTTTTTTCACTGCACTTAGCACTAACTGACATTATCTCATATATATATCTCATATATTTGGTGTTTGTTGTCTGGTCCCCAACATGAACGCTGGAGTACTCAAGAGGATATATGGCAGGCACATGGTAGTGTTCATATTTGAGTGATTTAATGTATTTATCCAAATCAGAATTTGCTCTAGACTTCATGACTATGAAGAACAGTAGACAAAGCTGTCATGTAAGGAACCCTAGACTAAACACTGAGGAAGGTCATTAGGGGAAATCTTTTCTCAATCATTTATCCAGTGATTTCCAGGAGTCTGCTTTCTGGGTAAATAATTTCAAAAATGAAATAATTCCCAACAGGTAAAAACTCTCACTGGCAGATTAAAGTAATCTTCACTTCAGCCAGCACACAACAAATGAGTCCCTCTAAAACACCAATGTTTAAAAACCTCAGGGAATACATCACTGACACAACTAGAAGCTTCTCTTATCCTGGGTCCAAATCAGTCTCTAAACTCTTCAAGCAGCTCTATCCCTTGAGTCTTAACCAATTTCAGGCTAAAAACCAGCTTGAGATTTACTTCCATTTCATGAGTATCTTTTTAAATGTGAATACATGATGACAAATTTTTCAACTACCATTTTATTATTTAGAAGCCCTTCTAGCTTTTCACATTCCTAAATATAACAAGAGACCAGAAAATTAAATTAAAATGTTATCATTTTAACAATAATTTGTAATTTGATGTTAATGAAATTCTGAATTATAATTTTGAGGCTTATATTTTATGTCCTATGTGAATCATATACCATAATGAATCTCATAAAGGCAACTTAGGAACTAAGACACCAAGATTAGCTGTAGGCTTCACATGATAGAATCAGGAGATATGCCTTCCAGTCCTGTTTATTCAGTGATACAAGGCTACTTCTTTTGATGTAAAATTGAAGACACTAGCTCTGGGTCTTCTTTTGACTCATAATGAACTTGCAAAATTTAGAAAGTGAAAACCTTCATATTTCTAGTTTTTAAATCATGAATTTGTGACCAACCGGTCCATGCTCTGAGAGGCGACTGAACAGGCGACACTGGTGGAGAGGAGAGATTCAAGCCAACAAGTTTCTGTTGCTCTAGCAACTGTAATAGTTTTTCACGAGCCTCCATACTCTGTCGATTCAACTCTGCAATCCGTTCCTCCACGCTGCTTGGTGCTACAGACTGTGCGACTGGAAACGTCTTTGGAGGGGAAAAGGGCAAAAATTAAATATTGGGAAAAACACCACCCAATTTTGCCTTTTCTACTAGATGCCAGGAAATTCGTAGTCACAGCCCTTGTTATAAACAAATGGGAATAGTGGACAAACAAAAGAACTTACAAATCGTTTAACTGAAGAATTAGGGCTAAAGTAAATGGACACTAATTCTTCTGCTGTTGCCCCACACTGTGGCTTTGACCAAGCACACAGTGTGTGGGACAAGGCTTTCCCCACATTGCTCAGCATTTGCAGAGCTGTACAAAAGAGCTCAGGAGCAAAGAGATGACTTCTACTGGCCAAATGCCACAGACTTACTGGTGACAGATGTGTAACTGGACAGATTACAAAGAAGGATCTGCTGTATTTGAAACAGATATTTCCATAGTTACAATCTTCAAACAGGCACCGTGAGTTATTTGGCAAAGATTCTGAGAACCCCATCACATGTCAGCCTCTCCGGGCCACATTTAGCCTAAGATAATCTTATTAAAAAATAGTTGCAATTGAAGAGGAATATGAGATGTAACAGTAAAAAATAGCTGCCCCTGGAACATGTTTAATTTGAAAAATCCCCAAGACAAATGTATTTATGTTAATCCCAATAATTTCATTTAGTTAAATATGTCCCTTTGGGGAAATAAAAAACTAATCCCTAACAGAAATTACTAATTTGTAGCTTATAGTTATTAGTTTTTTAAAAGAAGCAAAACAATATGAATTAAAGATCATTCTATATTTTCAATTAAAACAAGAGGATGGTGAGGACAGAAATACTAGATTGTCCTTTCTAGACTGATGCATATACTAATTAGAAAAGGACATAAGCTTAACATTTAACTGTGTTGTCTTTTTTTTAATCTAAGAGATGCCTGTTTCAAATAATCTTCAAAACTGCAAAATAACTGTCTCCCAGTGACTCAAAACTCAGGCAGTTCATACTTAACAGCTATGCCGACAGCTGCTGCCAAATCCCAATAATTCTTCCTGGGTCCTCCTCTGCTGGTCCCTCTAACTACTATTTCTGTGACTCAGTACCACCTTGTCTTTATTCTCTATGAGCCAGTGATAACAGGGGGCTCCTACCCCTAACACCCCCAGAGTTCCCTCACCGAAACCCTGATTCATGATTTCGACAGCTCTTACGGACACAGCTCCAAGTGAGCCTAATCCAAGGAGAGGCTCCCCAGCTCCTTCCCACACGGAATACTCTCCTGTTTTCTGTCAGGACCCTCACAGGAGCTACCTTAGCTCAAGGGTACAAAAGAAAGTGTCCCCTATCACTAGAATCTGCATGAGTAGGTATTAAAAGCAATCCCATTTGGAACCTGGAATCCCTTTTCTCCTCACAACGAAATGAAGGTTTAAGTTACTAGGTTAGCCCACAAAGTTTATTTAACTTATAAAATTCCTGCATGGTAATATGCAGATTTTTGCTACTTAAAATGTGGCCCTCAGACCAGTAGCACTGGCATCATTTGAGAACTTAGTAGAAATGCACAGGTCCGGCCCAAGACTTAGAAGCCATGTTTTGGCAAGATCCTCCTCAGATGATTTGTATGTTCTTTAAATTCTGGCTTTAATGATCCTTTCTGAACAATTGTTTCTATAGGAAAATGCATTTTGTGTTCTAAAAAATTAACTGTTCATGAGTTAAGGGCCAACTGTTCTTGTAGGAGCCACATTTAAGGGTAAAAATACATTCAACTAAAATGTAGTTGTTATAAGGCAAACTTTGAAGGCATGTTAATTCTATGCAGTTTACTTGAAACTTCATTCCTAACTTAATCTTAGTTTTCCTACACACATTATCTTAGTTCTATTTTCTTTTTTTTCTTCTTTCGGTACCAGCGGTCAAACTCAGGACCCTGTGCTTGTGAGGCAGGCACGGCGCCACTGACCTAATCCCCAGCCCTCTTAATCCTGTTTTCTTAATTCATGTATTTTTTTTTCTTTCATGTTATCTCCTTTTACTGTATATGCAATATAAACTAATAAATAACTTTTACCTATCTCGGTGATGAAGACATGCCAAAGCATAAGGCCTTTAGTGGGAGCCTCAAAGCTATCACTTCTGCAAAGACATCTCTTCAGATGCCTAAGCTTAAATTCTTGTATGTCCCTAGCTGATCCTTAACTGGTACTCACAGCAGTCATATCACTGGCACGTTCCTGTTTGCTCAACTCTTGCAGTCCATCCCCTTGCTCTCCTCCTGATCCATTAATATTACTTAGATGTGCCTTGATGACTAAATTCTGCAGTGTCAACTCAGCAATTCGTGCCATGATGTCCTTTCCTTGTACTGATGCCTCGCTTGTTCTAAGCTGTTGCCCATCTCCCAGTACTGGGAGCTCTTCTGAGAATGCAGGATTTCTCGACTGTTGAACATTGGGATGGGAATTGCAGAGGGGCTGTGAGAGGTTAATGAAAGGTGCCTGGGTTTTGTTCTCTGCATCTTCTCCCATGTGGGAGACTGTCCACCTCTGAGTGAAGAGTCCATTCTCTTCACTTGAATTCTGAATATCTGTATCAGTAGGTAAGGTCTTCTTTTCCCAATTTTGTTCCTTCTCAATTATTTCCACAGTGGGAAGAATTCGTGGAGCAGGACAAGTTTGAACAGTCCTCCTCAATACTGCAGATTAATAAAAAAAAATGTATTATTTTCCATGTATTAAATTATCTCAGCACATCATGATAGTTAAGAGAAATATTTCAATAAAAGGGTTAGGCTTCTGAATGCCTAAATTATTTTCAGCAGGGACTGTACCAGCAATGCCACCCTTAACAATCAAGTACAGAGACTTTTTATATCCCTTAAAGCATTTATCAGTAATTTCTTGAAAAAGCATCTACTAAGTTCACACTTTAACACATCTAACATATCACACTTTAACATATCACACTTTAACATATCTGGGAAAAGTGGAGAAGGAAGATACCTAATTTACATTGTGAATGGCCGGGAAAGGCTTCTCTACAGAAGGAAATTTTTTTAAATGATTACACACATGTAGCAGAAAGTAGAGCAGAGGACATTATAGGTAGAGAGAACAACATGTATAAAGGGTCAAAAATAGGAAAGAGGTCAGTCAAGTTGTAACACAGCAATAAGGGTAGAAGTGGAAAAATATATATAGGATGGGAGAAGTGTGCAGTGGCCATTTCTGGCAAAGCCTTTGAGTTCATGTTAGAACTTTTGTAATTTAAGAGCAATGGAAACCCTAGAGAAGGTTTGCCAGTGACTCAATTTTTATTTATTAAATGCTCTAGACAAGTGGAAGGTAACAGAAATGGAAGTAGGGAATCTAGGAAGCAACTGCAGTAGTCTAGAAGAAATGAGTTATGAGCTTTGACTAAGGTATATTGGCAAAAAAGATGGAAAGCAGTTAATAAATTTTGAGAAATATTTTGGCAATAGAACTGAAAGTAATGAACTAGAAGGAAGGATGAGAGAAACACAGATCAAGATGGCATGAATCTTGAATGAGTGGATGGAGATGCCATTTACTGAGATGAAGACAAGAAAGATAGTCTTAAGGAAATGGAAATTATAAAGAATTCAGTTCTAGGAGGTAGGGAAGTAGCTCAGTGGTAGAGCACTTTCCTAGCATACATTAGGCCCCAGGTTTGAACACCAGAACCAAAAAAAAAAAAAAAAAAAAAAAATCAGTTCTGAACATGCCATTTAGTATGTTTATGGTTCATCCATGTATCCATCCAAGTAAATAGTTGAAAACTCAGTATGTCTAGGCTAAGATAAAAAAACTGGAAGTCAATAGCATATAGAAGATGTTGGAAACCAAGAAAATGAATTAGGTTATCCAGAGAAAGAGAGAGTGAGAAAACAAACCAGCCCCAACCCATAAGGAACTTAACATTTAGAGTCTAATAAAGGAGGGGAAACTAGCAAAGCAGACTAAAATAGAGCAGCCAAAAAAATATTACATGAGTGTGGTATTAAGGAAACAGAGAAGGAGTTTAAGACCCTAGAAATTTAAGGACAGAAAAGAATACACTGGATTTAGTAACATGGAGTCCACTGGAGCCCTTAGAGAAAATGGTTTAGGTGAAATAACCTAATTGGGAGTAAAATGAGATGCAAGATGCTTTTATTTCAAGATTATTGACTGAACACAAATTTATATCACCCACTTTCACTGAGAGAAAGCAAGTATGCCCACATTGGTAAATACAATATTATGGGAGGATCATTTACAAATGAAATGTTTCAACAAGTTTCTAGTACACAAAGAGAGTATGGGAAGACAGTGTGAAAGAATGAAATTAAGCAAAAGCCACAATCCAGAACATATATAAATTACCAAAAGATGTAAGGTGAAAGCCAGTCTTTCTGGGACAACTCTGAAAAGGCTGCAGCCACAAAGCTCACAAGGACAGAGAAAAAAAGTGGGCTATAGGCATAGAAGCTAGGGAATTACCAGAAAGATTGTCTGCTATACAGTGATGCTAGTCAGGCTGTTACCACTTCCCTGGCCCATCCTCCTAAGGGGTTCAGGTGGAGTGGAGAGGTTGGAGACAGCCAGTGTGGTAGCCCCAAGTGAATGGCTAGATCCTACTCACATACTCTAAAAGGAAGCCTGCAGTTAGCATATCACGTCCATATTCACAAAGCAACTACAAAAGGGAAAGCATATTGAGAACACAAACCAAGACCTCTCCATATCACACAAAACTTATGCTAGCTATCTATAATACTGAAAACTTAGCCATTGTTCTTTTTTTAGTGTATATATTTATTTTTTATTAGTACCTATTTGTGGAACAAATTTTTTAACAATCCTTGGGGGGAATTGGTACATGAACATAACACATCTTAATTCTTTTTTTTAATCCCCTTTCCCTTCCCTCCCTTCCTCCTCCATTCTTCTCTTGATCCCCTTCCTTTTTTTATAAATTTAAATATATTTGGAGGATAAAGAATGACCAAACCAATAAAGGAAAATCAGCACAACAAAAGAAAAAAGCCAACACAAGTAAACAAAACAAGAAAAAAGAGAAATTCAGATACAAAGGAAAATGTAACAAAATTCTAACTGGTATCCTCAAAAGAGAGTTCCTGGAAGATAATGCATTTATAATACCATAAGAATCAGTGAAAAATAAGACAATAAGAAACAGCTTTGCTTGGAAATTTAAAATATGACTGATGAACTTTTTAAAAGAATTCAAAGACAGGCTTGAAGATAAAATGAAAAAAAAAATCAAATATAAAAGGAAGATGTAAGGCCGAATACTCCCAAAAGTCAATATACAATTTCCCAAAACTGATGAAAGTTACATGTTTACAGACTGAAAGGACCCACTAGTGCGCCACTGTGCAAACACACACACACACACACACACATCTCTACCTTGTGCAATTTCTGGATAAAAATAAAAGGATCCTTAAATCTTTAACAGAGAAAAAAAAAAAAAGACAGGCCAAATACAAGACAAGACATCAGACATCCAAAGGAATATTGGGTACTAGAAATCAACAGAAAAATGCCTTTAAGTTTTCAAGCAAAAAAGAACTATGGCCTACAATTCTTTATCTAGTCACAATATCAGCCACTTACAGAGAAAAGTAAAAATATTTTCAGATTTTCAAGAACTTAAACTCTGTCTTGTAAAAACCATTCCTGATCATTTCTGTCAGAAAACTTAAAGAGAAACAAAAAAAATAAGAAATGGGACCTAGGAAACAGCTGATCCAACCCAGAAGTCCCAGGATGAGAGCCATGCAGCAGTCCCAGAGAGCAATCAGTCAAGACTGGAAGAAGTCTGATGCGCTTTGGGAAAGCACCTCAGGATGAATGCAAATTCCACACCACAGATAGTAGGATTAATGAATTAAAGATATGTTGAAAGCAATTTGAAAGTCTAGGCAAAGGAAAATCTGAACAAGAAAGTCATACTATAAACATGGCACGCCAAAAGATTCCAAAAAACTGATGAAACTGGAATTTACTTTGACCTTTATAATAAGAGCTTTCTCCTTGGTTTAATGCACAAAGTTGTATTGCACAGACTTGTTTTAAGGATAATTAAATGCTGATGAAGGGCCTTATGTGTCTTTTATCTTCATCTGCACATTCAATTTAACTGAACAATTTACATGTGAGTATTCCAAATACAATGCATAAAAAATATGTCATCAATTCAGAATATTCAAAGGCACCTCTACCTGTATGTTGTAAACAAAATGGGCAGTTATTATTTCAATGTAGAACCTACCGAAAACCCTAACATGTTTTTTATAGCAGTCTTTGATCTTACTTGCTTTAATGAATCCTTAGTATATTTGCAGTCAAAGTAAAAATATTTATTGTGATTGTTTCATTGAAATAATTTTATTTTATTACCACCAATGAAAAATATTTTATAATATTTAAGAAGAGATCATTACAACAGTCTATTAACAACAGGAAAATATTTGAATGATTACTTTAAGAAATGAAAATCTAACCTGAATTGAAATCATAGTTCCTTAATCTAGCCAGAGTTAGTAACACTCTCCAGCCCTCTAAAGGGGAAATAATGAATCATAGAACTGGAGAGCTGGAAAAGACATTAAGGAAAAATCCTTTTGTGCAAAAGATAGGAACTAGGGTCCAGAAAAGGTCAGTATCTTAGCCCACATCTTAAAGCTACTCAGTGATGGGCAGGCCAAGCCACCAGCACTTCTGACTCAGCCTGGAGTTGTCTCCGCCACACCACACGGATATGGCAGACACTAAATCTGCATTACAGATATAAAAGCAAAATTCTAATAACAAGGACTTGACATTTCCTTTAACCCCTTATGGCCCTTTCATGTCCTTTATTGGAAACATAAACCAAGGCAGAAAATTTTACAAAATTTTTGTGCCTCAATGACAATAAAAGTTATTTTTCTGTTCTGCTATGGGATAATACAAACAATTTTTTAAAGAAATAAAATTTCAGGAAATCAGAGCTGTTATTTTTCAAAACCATTTGGAAGAGAGTCTAAGTAGTTTTTATCTTTTTTTCAAATTGAAGAACCCTTTTCAAATGAAAGCTAAACGTCTAGAAAAATGCATGTGTGGACAAATAATTTCATTTTCCAATAATGATGCAGTCTATAGAAGTTCAGAAGGCCATTTATAAATCGTATGAGCTAAGGATTAGCAAAATAGTTTAATGTTTTTATTCAAAACTCTACATGTGTCTAACTATTTTTAATTGTCTGTCTACTTTTGTTATAAAATTCCCTCAACTGACTGATCTGAAAACTTCTCATGAGAAAGTGGTTAATAAGATAATCAAATATGACTTACAAAATCCTTAAGTTACAGCTCTTATGTTTCCCTGGCCAAACTTTCCTTATTCTCTGGAGCATAATCTCCTCTTGTTTCTTTTTCATATACTCCAGGACAAAAGGGTCAAACAGAATTCCTTTTATTCTGCCACTTAATGCTCTAGACTTTGATCCTTTGACCTGAGTTAATATTTACACTGGTCAGTAGAACAGATGTATAATGAAATTAATTAAATGTCACACTTTATTGTATCAGTATAAAATAGAGTATAAATTGTCCTCAAAATTTATCCTTCAGTTGAAAGATTGTAGGCAGTTATCAGTGTCTTTTTCAATTATGTTTTTCAGGTAACAGTGAACAAAATACACTACAAAAGTGAAGCATAAAAAATAACTTCCAGGGTCAGGGATCTAGCTCAGTGGTTCTACTGCCTGCCTTGCAAGCTCAAGGTCCCAACTTCGATTCCCTGTACCAAAAAAAAAAACTTCTATATAACTTTATAAGAAGCCTGCTTACCATCCTGCAGAGGAGAGAATTCTGAGTTGCTCTTCTGCCTGGGTGGTGTTAACAACACAGCTGGCTCAAAGACATGTGCTGGAAAACTGCTGGCTAGATGTGTACTATCAGCGGGGTTTGGCATCTGAGACAGTTTAACAGGCAACTCTTCCTGCAGGAAATCAACCACTTCTTCCCCTCTGAACATCAATGGCACAGACACATTAGTACTTAAAACAGGGCCCTCTGAAGAAGAAAAGAGGATATCTGTATGTAAGGAACAAAAAGGAATTGTGGGCACATTTCAGATATGTATTCCTAAGTGCCCTTAAGTAGAATACAAAATCCAGATGGCCTGTCTCAGTCACCTTCTTCATCAATGAAACACAATACCCAATATGCACAATTTAAAGGAGAAGAAGGTTCTTTTGGCCCAAGTTGTTAAGGTTTCAATCCGTAGTCAGCTGGCTCCGGGGCAGCATGGTGGAAGGTCCTGGCATGGAAGAAAGCTGCATGTCATGGCAGCCCAGAAGCAGAGAGCAGAGGGAGGACCTGGGGAGGCAGGTATGCCTGCCCCAGTCACATCCCCAGAGACCCACCTCTTCCGATCAGGCCCCACCTGCCAATTCCACACCAGCTGTAGCTCCCTCATAATCAGATCACCTCCACAAGCCCTGACTCTGAGCACATGAGGCTTTGAGGGGATATCAGATATAAACCATAACATAACCATAGAGCCTTCACTTTCTAGGCTACATCCTCCTTGGCCAATAATTCATAGGCAGACTCCTGCAAAGACAACACTGGCAAGAACTTGTTATTTTTGAGAAAAGCACTAAGTGCAAAAAAAAGCCACCTATGTACTGTTGCCTGGAACTTTAGAATTTTTCATTATTTGTTTTGGGTAGCTTTCTAATGGATATGACAAATAATCAATAGCAAAAACAGGACATATGAACACTGATCTCCACATACAAGACTCATCACAAAACAAGGTACTGTAATTCCACAAATCGTGCACTGAGATAGTACAGTCTTCTCGCATGTTATTATACAAGGGCTACATGAGCCAAGACTCAGAAAGATGCTAAGCGGGTTCCACTTATATAATCTTTCCAACTTTTTCCATAGGCAATAAAGATAATTAACAATAACCTTACAATATGCTCACTTCTAGCATTTTTTAACTTTGAAGAACTAAGCGTTCTCAGTTGTGAACCAGCACTGACCTATTTCTTGATGGAGATACTAACAGCAATATCCTGCCAGAAAGTAAAGCCCTAGCCATTGCATTTACTTCATGCAAGTTAAAGTTCAGGCTGCCACTTCTTAGAATCTATCCAAAGAAAATAATCCTACACAAACAAAAGACTTTGTACACAATCATCAAAGATTTACTTAAAAGTAAAAAAACAAAAAACCCTAAATGTCCTATTAACCTTATAGTTCATGGAGGCACACAAGGCAAATAAAAGATCTCAAAATATTGGCACGTCTGAACAAAAGTTATGAATTTCTAAAACTCAGGGGTTTTCTTCTTCCTAATACCATCTCTTATCCTTCTGCATCAGACACCATGATTAAAAGTGCTGGCACCAAAGTCTCACTGACCTAGGTATTTGGTTCTGTTACTTTCCACCTATGTGACTGCTAAGTTATCAATGTTCTTTAAGCCTTAGTTTCCTTATATAATAGTAACAATAATATCTACCTCATATGATTATTATAAGCACTATACATGTAAGGTTCAAAAAGTATTAATAAATGTCAGCTGGAAAAGTAGTGATAATTGTAGTAGTGGTAATACAGTTATGCACAGATAGCCAATAATTCCATATAAACTCAGGGGTTCAGGGTTTGGTTTGTTTGCTTGTTACTCTAAGGTAGGGATGGGGAACCTTTTAGAGCTTTCAGTGTAAACAGCCCACTGCGGCACACATGCCATAGGTTCACCACCACTTCTCTGAGGCCATAAACTGTTTAATGATGGTCTGGGATAATAAGACCGTACCTACCTGGACTGTCCCCAACTCTTCCATCTGTGGCTCCCCTTTCTGAAGCCTGAGTTTCCTGTCTAGAGTTATTTATCACAGGACAGTTCTTAATGGCATGTGTGAGTGATATAAGTTGCTCATCTGTTGTGACCATGTACTGCTGAAGTCTAGCCTAGAGAAGAAATGAAATAGTATCATCATCGTAACAAATATTAAACCATCACATAGAAAGCAAGCCATACAAAGCATGTGTGTATAAATCATTATTTTAAATCCTCCAAGAATTCAAGACTTTTATTCAAACTCTAAAACAATGCTATTCATAATTATAAATATTCTAGATGTCCCATAATAGAGAAATAGTTAAGTAAATCATGGACTATTAAGAAATATCCTGCTATAAAAATAAAAACCTTTTATACAGGGCATTCAATGTATAAAACTCTTCATACAAATTATTTCAAATGACTCTCAAGCTACCCCAAGAGACAGACACATCAGGGGCAGGAAACCCAACAGACTATTCAATGGACATTTAAACTAATAAAGATGAACACTATAAATATTTATGGTAATATATATAAAATATTTAAGGGAAAGAGAAAAGCACAAAACTCTATATGCAATACGATTATAACTACATTTTATACATGTGAGAGCTAATTGTATTGCATATATAGATATATTTTTATATTTATGTATATATCTCATACATGTTTTTAAATATTATGTAAGGTTTTCTTTTATTTAAAGGATTACTCATAAAATACCATATTCATTGATTTATTTTCTGTCGTACAGATAAACGTGTTTGGAATTCCATTCTTACATTTAAAACCCAATTGGACTGTCCAAAAATTTGGATGAATTTGTTTTATTCTTAATATTTTCCACATTGAAGATCTAAGTAGATTATCTGAAAGCAACAAGTTTGATTACAACCATATGACATAGGTCTTTCTAAGAATTGGTATTAAATAGTTCTTAGAAGCAGAGAAGACGGCAGGTGGAAAGAAAGGGAGATAACTTGTATAAATTGCTAAGACCTTGTAATAAAGAGAAAGTAACAGAAGCCACAGATTAATCACTAGAGATGAATTATTACCTATGCATATGTATTTCTCATACATGGTTAGAGAAACACAAATAAATCTAATAAAAATCAGTTGGGGCTAGACGTTAGAAATATTACAAATAGTCCTGACTACTACCAGCCCAAATTTCACACTCATACACCCAGTAGCCTCAATATTTCTATTTAGGACTCTGACTTCTCATACTTAAGATATACAAAACCAAACTCCTCCTGAAGCCTTTCCCGCCTCATAAATAGAAACTTCATCATTTTAGTTATTCAGCCCAAAACTCTGGAATCACCTTTGACTCTTTTTCCTCTCACATCCTCTCCTTCACTATATATCCAATAGGTCTGCTTGGCTTTTAAAATATATTCAGAATTTGATCAATTTTCATACCCTCTCCCTCTTCCACTCTAGATCCAGCCAGCATTTCCCACCTGAATCATTGCAACAACTCCTCTCTGCTTCTGTGTTTGGCCACCTAGTCTAGTCCTGTTCCCAAGCTGTGTGCTAAGACACAGCACTCAGGACACCGGAGTGAACTCAGAGGGGCACCAGAGGACATTGTCAATTTTCAAGAGAAACAGTGAAGCCTGACCATCTATCGGGCATCACTGAACTCCTAGGCTGGGGCAGTTTACAGTTTCAACATTAAGACTGCATGGTGCGAGAATCCGAAAGCGGAGTCAGCGGTGGGGTCCCGGCGCCCGAGCTGCCATCCGCCCCGCCCGAGTCAAGGAAGGAGCCGAGCGGCCCGCCGCCCTGGTCCTCGCAGCGGCAGCGGCAGCGGCCCCGGAAGAGGAGGAGCACGTAGGACGGTTTGATCTGGCTCCAGAACGAGGCCCCTGAGAGCTCCACCTAGCTCACAGGATAAAATCCCCCAGCAGAACTCAGAGTCAGCAATGGCTAAGCCCCAAGTGGTTGTGGCTCCTGTGCTAATGTCTAAGCTTGTCTGCCAACGCCCCTGAGTTTTACCCATCAGGTTATTCTGCTTATACAGAATCCTACGAGGATGGTTGTGAAGATTATCCTACTCTATCAGACTATGTTCAGGAGTTTTTGAATCATCTTACAGAGCAACCTGGCAGTTTTGAAACTGAAATCGAACAATTTGCAGAGACCTTGAATGGCTGGGTTACAACAGATGATGCTTTGCAAGAACTTGTGGAACTCATCTACCAGCAAATGTCGGACTGAATATGAAGTTAAAGATCAAGCTGCAAAAGGGGATGAAGTGACTCGAAAACAATTTCATGCATTTGTACTCTTTCTGGGAGAACTTTATCTTAACCTGGAGATCAAGGGAACAAATGGACAGGTTACAAGAGCAGATATTCTTCAAGTTCGTCGGCGTGAATTGCTGAATGCTCTCTTCTCTAATCCAATAGATGACAACTTGATTTGTGCAGTAAAATTACTAAAGTTGACAGGGTCAGTTTTGGAAGATGCTTGGAAAGAAAAATTAAAGACTGATAAGGAAGAAATTATTCAGAGAATTGAAAATGTCCTAGATGAAAACTGCAGCAGAGACGTAAAACAGATGCTCTTGAAGCTTGTTGAAATCCAGTTGAGTAACTGGAGTAGAGTCCATGCAACTTCAACATACAGAGAAGCAACACCTGAAAATGATCCTAACTACTTTATGAATGAACCAACATTTTATACATCTGATGGTGTTCCTTTCACTGCAGCTGATCCAGATTACCAAGAGAAACATTAAGAGTTACTTGAAAGAGAGGAGTTTTTTCCAGATTATGAAGAAAATGGAACAGATTTATCAGGAGCTGGTGATCCATACTTGGATGATATTGATGATGAGATGGACCCAGAGATTGAAGAAGCTTATGAAAAGTTTTGTTTGGAATCAGAGCATAAGTGAAAACAGTAAAGTTAAATTTCAGCATATCAGTTTTATAAAAGTTTAGGTATGATGATTTAGCAGAACACAGGAAAGCAAGAACATGTGTCATACTTATACCAAATTAAGGATGTTGAGTTATGTTACTAATGTATGCAACTTTAATTTTGTTTAACACTATATGCCAAAATAAACTTTATTCCCTATAACTTAAAATGTGTATATATATAAACTAGTTTATTATGTACAGTTAATTCTACTGTTTTGGCTGTAATAAAATCAATTTTGAAATTTAAAAAAAACATTAAGACTACATCACACTCCTTTTGTTAAGGTCAAATCTTTTCATGACTGGATTTTAGCAGGCACTATGCTAAGAAAAAAAGTTCTAGATGAAAATCAATGTGGAAAAGGAAATAAGAGTAATGGTGTCCAGTATGATTCTAAACTCCTTGGAAAGCTGTACTCTACTTAAAAAATACATACATTGAACTGATAAATAATTGTAGTTATTTAAGAATGAAATATATTATTTTTTCTTTTAATTTATCTGTATTTTTTTTTCATACAGCTCTTAAATTGCTAGGACATAAGATGTTTGGACCTAAGTGAAACTGTTAGGTTTTCTTTTGGCGTAGGGGTGTCAGATACTGAAGGCACTGTACACCGAGAGACAGCAGGGATCTCTTATCTAGCCTCAACACCACACCCAGAGGGATTCTCTTAAAACCCAAATCAGGTCAGTTTTCTTCTCTTCAATAGCTTTTCATCTCCTTCAGCCCAAGTCCTCCATCCCTATGCAAAGCCACATGTGATCTGCTTTATCTGACCTTGCTTGTCCCTGACTGCTCTCCCCTTCCACATCCCACCCTACACACTGACACTGGTTTTCCAGATAACTTTGTGCTCACAGCTACACTCAAGACCTTTGCCCCTGCTTTTCCTCTGCTTAGTCCATTCTCTCTGCCATCTAACCTAAACACTGGTTCCCTCACCTCTTCCAAGTCTTTGCTCAAATGTCGTCTCTTCAGACAGGCAGGACTCACTGCATTTATAACCACATCCCACCCACTATAGGCATTTCCTATACCTTTTATTTGCTTTATTTTTCTTCAAAGGACATACTGCCATCTAGCTTACTAATAGTTTACTTCTTTTAGGATTTATTTAAAATGCAAGCCCCGTGAGGGTAAGGATTTCTATATTTGTTCTCTAATATATTGCTGCATCTAGAACAATTTCAGGGCCAAAGTAGGTGCTCAAGAAAGATTTGTTAAATGAATCAGTGTATTTTAAGCCTTCTTATCTTCCCAGGAGAACTGAAATAAAGTTCATGCAAAAATATGTACATGAATGTTTCTAGCTATAATATTTATAATATTAAAAAGTGGAAATTACCCAAATTTTCATCAACTGAAGAATAAATAAATAAAATGTGGTATATCCATAAAATGGAATACTACTGGGTGATACAATGGAATGAAATATATATAATACAGCATGAATGAACCTTAAAAATTTGGTGAAGGAAAGAAGCCAGACACAGAAGACCACATAGTGCAGGATTCCATTTCTATGAAATGTCTTCAGTAGGGAAATGGATAGAGATAGAAAGTAGATTAGTGATTGCCAGGGGCTAGGGAGAGGGAAGAATGTGGAGTGATTCCTCACAGGTATGGGATTTCTGTCTGGAATGATGAAAATGACCTGGACTGAGACGACAGTGCTAGTATACAACCCTCTGGTTAACTATGAAATATGAAATTGTATACTTTAAAAAGCTGGAATGGAATGTGGACTAAATTATTAATTTTTTTAAAAAGTACACATCTTTATCTAAAGTCTATTGACACAAACACAAATTTCTCTACTATTCTTTTCACACCTCTTATGCTGATAAATATAAGTAATAATAACTACCCATGAGAACAAAAAGATGAATAAAGCAATCTCTGCACTCGAGTAGCACGAGATTTCAGTGACAAGGACACACATAAGTATAACATCATTATGTGGTAAAGACAAGAACAGCAATAGCCAAAGAGCATCAAAGGTATACAAAGGAAGAGTGCTCAGTGTAGTATGCAAGTATGAGGTTTTGGTGGGGTTTTTTTCTGGTACTGGGATCGAACTCGGGACCTTGTGCTTGCGAGGCAGGTGGCAGAACCACTGAGCTAAATCCCCAGCCCCATTATGAGGTTTTTCTAGAAGAGATATTGTGAAAGTTTTTTAAAGAAAAGGGCACAATTAGTCAAGTGGCAAGTCAAATATGAAGGTACTACAAACAACTCTGATGTGGCTGCAGGAGAGCTCCCAAAAGGTTATCCTCTTGCTGTTTTGAAATTAAAAGTGGCTGGGCCGGGGATTTAGCTCATTGGCACACGCCTGCCTTGCAAGCACAAGGTCCTGAGTTTGATCCCCAGTACCACACACACAAAAAAAAAAGAAAGAAAAAGAAATTAAAAGTAGCTATTGTAGCACTCACTTCATATTTTGGATTAACTACTACAGTATTGGTAATTATCATTTAAATGTCGATTCTGTCCTCTACACCAAGTAGTATGTTTCTTAAAGGCAGCAGAGTTATTCTATCTACTATTTGTAGTCTAAGCTTCTACTGTAGTACCTCCAATATAATAAATTTTCAGTAATATCTACCATTGATGATGATGAGTGATGAGTAATCATATTGGCACAGCTGAACCAAAGGCAACACTAAGGAGATCATACATGCATAAAGATATTTTATACTGTTACAAATAGAAAAGTTTGGGATAGCATCCAAGTACCTGTATGGTACTATTTTCTTCTCTAAGAAGAAGAATTTCAGCTGTCAGAGCATCAATGAGCTCTCGATGATCACCTAATACTTGTTCCAGGTGTTGCCTTGTCTCTACTTCTTTACGTAGTTGAACTTCACTCTAAAAAAATAAATAAATAAAAAACTTCCACTAATAATAGAACATATTGAAAATTTAAAGTTTCTGCTCAAAGCTGTCAAAGAAGATAATTACAAAGTCACACATATGATAGCAATGAGAATTTTAATTTTTTTATTGCTCTATATTTGTAACATAATTACATTCATTTCAGAGAACTGGCACATATATATTAAAAATATGAAATGCTTCATGGATTTGGATGTTATTCTTGAGCAAGACCCACACTAATCTTTTCTGTATCATTCCAATTTTAGTACATGTGCTGCCAAAGCCAGCACAAGAATTAAAAAATTTTGTTAGGTTTATTAAACTTTTTAAATAAAATATGCTGCATTATCTCTTCCCTTCTTTGAATACAATGAACAAAATAATATGTAAGATAAATAACTATATTTTCATGGAAAATAATAACTATATTTTCATGGAAGAAAGTAAAAAAATATACATTTACTTTTTTTTTTTTCTGTAGTACTGAGGATTGAACCCTGGGCCTTCTCAGAAAACTACATTTCCAAGCTATTTTTTAAGAAAAATTTTAGTTGAAAGATAAAAGATTTATATGACCTGAAGAGAAACCAGAGTGGTTACTTTTTATTTTGAGACAGGGTTTTGCTAAGACACTAAGTTGCCCAGGCTGGGCAACTTGCAATCTTCCTGCCTCAGCCTCCCAGAGTGCCGGGATTAAGGTATACCACCACGCCTAGCAACATTTACAAATTGTTTGAACATACATAGACCATCTCTAAAAGGCTACACTTGTACCAGGTAATGACAGCTATGAGAAAAGCAAACAGGGTAGCTGGAAATTAGGAATGAGAATCAGATGCTTCATTTACACCTTTCTGTATCTGAATTTCATACATGTGCTATATCACCAATTCAAAACCTGTTTGTTAAAATATAATTAAAAATAAATAACTACATGAAACTCTATTACAGTAACTATATCCATTAAATAATTTAGCTTTGTAAAATAAGGGATCAGGTAAACATACTTATACTCCTGTAATGCTTTCTAAGCATCCAAAGCACGCTTCTGAAGATTGCTGACTTACAGGTAAAAAAAATGTGAAGACTTGAATGTATGACAGGACAGCAAGTCTTTCATTAAAAAGCAATTTAAAACCAGGCAAGGGGCAGACACCTGCAATCCCATCAATCTAGGAGGCTGAGGCAGGAGGAAGGCAAGACCCTGCATAGCCTAGGCAATTTAATGACTTAGCAAGACCCTGTCTCAAAATTTAAAAAAGGGCTGAGGATGTAGTTCAATGCAAAGAACAGTGGGTCCAGCCAGGTATGGTGGTGCACACCTGTAATCCCAGCACTCGGGAGGCTGAAGCAGGAGTACTGCCATGAGTTCCAGGCCAGCCTGGGCTACATAGTGAGTTCAAGGCCAGTCTGAACCTAAAAGCGAGATTCTGTCTCAAAAAAAAAAAAACAAAACAGCAGGTTCAATCCCCAGTACCAAAAAAAGAATAAATAAGTAAATAACTAAAAATTTAAAAAATAGGGCAGGGGATTTAGCTCAGTGGTTTTGCTGCCTGCTGCGCAAGTGCAAGGACCCGAGTTTGATCCCTGGTACCAAAAAAAAGGGGGATTTTAGGAAAACATCTCCAGAGCAGTGAAACTCTGAATTAGAGTGGTTAATCTATTTCTTAAAATAAAATTTTCTTAAATACTTATGTCATATTTAACATATTTAAGTACATGGATTTATAAATGATGAACTGCATAGCTAATCCTAATTCTGTAACATTCTGAGGCTGATAATTATTTGTAAATAACCAATTCTTGCTTGTTTTCTAAGTTATTTTCCCAACAATAAGACACTTCTTACTTAGATGATGAAGTCATATCCGTTACAGACAGAAACCATGAGGAATTTACCACCTCACAAGTGTATAGGTTACAGTCAGTGCCTCGCTCCAAATTGAACTAAAGTGGGATTAGCAAGCAGAGCAAACCAACACACTGACAATAGTTATTAAAGATTTAGTATTAGCACAAGATATAAATTTATTTACAGATTTACCTTAGTAATTATAATTTTCTAAAGCTCATAGTAACATCAAAATTACTTATCTAAGCAAGTATCAACTAACAGTAGAGGGAGAATAGAAGCATAAACTTTTACTACAGATAATCTGAAACGGAGGTAAACACAGCTATTCAGATTTGACTGTATTTTATTTAGAGGTTATAATCAATTAAGCGAAAGGGAAAGAACCCACATACATGGCTGCTGAAGAGAAGACTTGAATAACTTCACACACTTACCTCTTTAAGGTACCGAACTAGGCGACAGAGAGAGCTCACCAGGGACAACGTGAAGCCTGTGAGACCCTGACCCCCCTGCAGTCCTGTGACCTCGCGTCCTGTGCACCGCTCATATTCTTCCATTTCCTGTTCCACCTCGTGTATCATGTGTTTGAGGATATCCAGGCTGGAATTATTGCTACTTTGCAAATCTGCAGAGGCTGTGCTCGCTGACAGCATGTTTTTCTTCTTCTTGGAAGGAGCACGCAAATCTGGTCTTCTTTTTACTAAGAATGAGAAGTCAATCTATTTTAAGATCAAAAAATTGTAACTACAAAGTGGCTAGAGAAACTTTCTGACTGTTGTTCACAATTTATCAAAAGTTTTTATGGAAATTATTACCATTTTATCATTAAAAATCTATACAGTTTAAACAAAGCTTATATTCTCTACAATAAATATACGAGAGCCATCTTTCTAGATTTATGTGGAATAGAAAGGATTTCTTAGCTATTCTTCAACAAACATCCAACTAGATGCATTTAAGGGAAAAAAACATTTACTAAGTGATTAAAATAGCTATATTAAGTTACATGTTTTATTATTTCTCTTTGTAAATTAAGGAACTGAACCTTTACTTAACAGCTGTTTTTGCTTCCTTGAGTTCAGCACTTGTCCCACAATATAGCTTGAGTCTAGAGTTCCAGAAGATTCTTCAGGCTGAAGCCTGCTTTGGATTCTCTTGATGGCACCAGTAGCATTTAGAGCAGCTAAATAAGGGAACATTGCAAAAAGCATCCCAGTGAACAAACTTTCTTTAAAAAGTATTTCAAGTGATGGATCCATTAGTATTTCACTCAATTAGGCTACATAAGGGAGTCAAATGAGAGTCAAAAGTTTAATTACACTCCTTTAGAAATAACCATGTCCCACAAAGAACTAAATAAAGCAGGCTACTAGGCAAAGGGGGAACAAACCTCTTTGTTCCTCTGATGCAAGAGGAGAAGATGGAGTTGCAGGAGGGGTTGTAATTTGTGACTGTGTTGCTATCTTCTGCTGAATATCAGTCCACAGTTTATTAATTAACTCAGAATTATCTTCCTTTAGTTGGTGGAGAAACCTGTAAATGACAGGATAATATGCTATACTAGAATTAATAAGTGCTTCATTGTCCCAATGTCTACATGTTTGATTTGAAAGAGCTTTCAGTAATTCAGAAATATATACACACACACACACACACACAAAATTTATATATGAGAGGTATATATATAAAATGTCCAAATGGGCAAATATATAGATACAAGTTAAATTAATCATTGTCTAGGGATTGGGAGGAAATAGGGTCTGACAGCTGAAGAGTATAGGGTTTCTTTTTGGAAAGATGAAAATATCCTAAAGTTGATTGTAATTGTTTGTGAATATTCAAAACAGAACTGAGTATTATAATTTAGATAACTGAACTGTACACATATGAACTATAAATCAATAAACTTTTTTTTTTTGGTACCAGGGATCGAACTCAGGACCTTGCGCTTGCAAGGCAGGTGCAGTGCCACTAAGCTAAATCCCCGGCTCAATAAACCTATTATTAAAAAGGAAGGTAGGAATTTTATTTATTGGCACCATAAATATCGACCTAGAGAGAAGCTGTTTTTAAGCAATCTATGGACAGCATATTAGAACATTATTTGCTAAAGAGCACATATACCAAAGGTCCATGATATAGTCTCTTCAGAGAAGACTAGTTCAAAACAACAGAAAAGCCTTTGTGAGGCAGCATTAACATTAAATTCAATCTTCAGTATAAATCCCAAGAAGGGTCTTGTAATGATGTTTCTGTACAAGTTAGGTAACTAAATTCTAATCAATCTGACATGTTTACTGCCTTTAATGTTTATAATATAAGTCAGGTTTTTTGAAATAATAAAAACAAAAATAATACAAGTATCATCATGGTAGGCTAAAAAATGGCTCACCAAATGATACCCATAACCTAAACCCTAGAACCGTGACATAGGTCCATGAGATGAGGAGATGATCCCAGACTATAGGATGGTCCCTAAATGCAAATCATGCACATACTTATAAGACAGAGGCAGGGGGGGTCTGACACATACAGCGAGAAGGCAATGGGAAGACAGAGAGGGGATGAGAGTGACATAGCCACAAGCCATGAAACGCTCAGGCCCCGAAGGCAGAAAAGGCAAGGAAGAGACTCTCCCCTGGAGCCTTCAGGGGGGATTATGGCCCTACCAGCAATTTCAGCCTACTGAAACTGATCACAGATTTCTAATCTCCAAAGCTGCAAGAGAATAAATTTCTATTGTTTTAAGCCATCAAGTTTGTGTTCATTTGTTACAGAATCCACAGAAAATTAATATAGATTTTGGACCTGTATATGGGGTGCTAGTATAGTAAAAACCTAAAAACATGGAAGTAGCTTTGTAACTGAATAATGAGTAAAGGCTGGAAAAAGTTTAGGTGGATGATATAAAAAGCTCAGATTGACTTAGATGGGGAAAACTTGTAATCACTGCTTCTTCCTGTGACTGTACTAATCTGCAGAAACATCAATGACCCAAAAGAAGCTTTTTATATTGGGTTTATATTGGTTATATATTATACATCACTGAAAGAAATCTCTTTAGTGATCACAGAAGCATATAATCATAGAATTTTCAAACCAGAGGCACCTTAGAGATCTTAGGCTCTTCCTGTTGTATTTTAGAAATGAGGAAATAAAGGCCATAGATAAACTAGCTAGTAAATATCTAAAGGTTTGGTCTCTTGATTCCAAGCCCAATACACCTTCTAATATCTCATACTAAATATTTAAGGTATCCTAAAGTTGGACACTACCTATGCATACAACTGAGATAAAATTAACCATAGCTAATAAGTAAAAAATGGTAATTTAACTCAAAAATAATAAAAAAGAATAAAAGCAATTTTGTATAAGACTAGTTATATTTAGTTTCTGAACAAAAAAAAGTGCTTCATAGATTATATTTATTTCTAGGCATGCCTGTGAAAATATAAATTTGCATCCTTCTTCTTCACCTCCAAACACTACCCAGTGTCAGCAAGAAGGGCTGGGCCAGGGATTTAGCTCAGTGGTTCCAGCACCTGCCTTGCAAGCGCAAGGTCCCTAGTTCGATCCCCAGTACCAAAAAAAACAAAAAGGGCAAATAAAACAGCACATAATCCACACCTTCTACATTACAGGAAGGCAGAGGATACTACTAATTTCAAATTACTTTTAACTAGAAAATACCCCCATCAAAATCATGTACAGGTACAAATTCCCTACGAGGAGTGTTATCATTGCCTATATCTCAAATGTACCAATAAATGTTTTCCAGCAAAAATATTTCCTGAGCTCCACCTAGGAGCCTTTTAGAAAGTGGGTATCTGTGAAGTGGCTGCTCAGAAGAGGAAAGCTGAGAGCCTTAATGGAGACAAAAGCCACCCTAGAAAGGGAGAGTCCACTCTCAGTATACAAATACTTAAAAAGAAAAGGAAAAAGACCTGGGAGATTTCCTTGTGCGAAAGTGATAATCTTAGAAAGGATCAATTTTCGGGGGAGACTTGAGTGGTAAGAGGTGGGGGGAGCAAGAGTTTTTCAAGGCAAACTATCAAAGAAAAAAATCAGTCTTCACTCATTATTTTTGAAAGCATCCATTAAACTGTGTCCACTATAACTGATAGAAGAGTGTGCGCTGAGCTAGGAATCTTGTAAGCCACCCCAAACTCTCAACTGCATCCACAAAATAGACTAAAACAGTAAACACTCATATGAAAGCAACGTAATAAAATAAAACATAGAAACTGAAATAATTCAACAAATGGAATTCCTCCCCCACTCCACCAAGAAAATAAAAAACAGCAGAAACTATTACAATACTCTAAATGTAGTTAAAAGACTATGAAGATATGTATACAGCCATTTACAAATTAAGAAAGACTATGAAGTTTTAGAAAAATAGACAAAAGACATGAACAAAGTATTCTCTGTAATGTCTCTCAAATATATAAAATATTTTCAACTTATAAAACACAAAGTAAAACAACACTGCAATAGCATTTCTCATCTATGAAATTATTAGCAAAAATAAAAATAAACTGATAATACATTCTGTTGGCCAGATATATACTGCCAGTGAGAATACAAAATACTACAAAATAAAGCAGAATTTGGCAATTTTCAAACACAATGACACGACATTTGCCTTTTAACTCTCAAATCACACTTCAAACAATTTTCCCTAAATATGAACTTCCAATAATACAAAACACATATGTACAAGATTATTCATTGTAGTATTTTTGTTTTTATAAAATGCCGGAAATAACCTATATGGCCATATACATCAAAAATGATGCATCAAAGTAAATATTTTAAATAATTATACAAAATGGTTGTCAAAATATGCGTGGATGCACATATGCATGGATAAAAACACAGGAAAAGAGAAAAAATATAAAATAAACATAGGAAATGTTTATAATTGGTGAATCTGTGTGAAAAGCATATAGGAGGTTTTTACACTATTATTACAACTTTTTTTGAAACTATATGCACACAAAACATTTAAAGATATACTCTCAATTAGTTAAAAGAAAAAAGATGCAATACAAAAACATTTGAAATAGACTTTCAGAAAAGCCAAGAACTGTAAATATTCCTGACCTCTACACATACCTGTCTGTGTTCATATTAGACTGAGGATTTAGAGAGTTATCCAATTCATTCTCACTTTCTTCAGACTGGCTATTAATTGTTCCTTCTTCTCCTTCGTCATCTACTTCATTAAGAGCCTAGCTCAACACAAGAAAATAAATAATACAAGTTGTTACATACACAATCATCCTTTCTTTCTGTTACAGCCAAAGAGACTTCCCAAGGTTAATGCCTTCATAGGTGCTCTGGAACCCAAAGCCTCTCACTTCCTCCCACACCATCAACTGTCCTCTCTTCAACATCCTCAGCCTCTCCTCCTTCTCTCTATCCTTTCTCCTACCCACTCCCTCTTTCCCTCTCTCTGCTTCAGCCAATCAAGTTTAATTGTGCACAAGCCACTCCCATCTTACCCTGACCCTATACCCACTTTTGAGCTATCTTGCCAAACTTCAACAAGTTGTTCTCACTTCTCAATCACCATCTATGCCTTATAATTTTGCTTCTCCCCTCCAATCCACTCTACAAAGTCAGTATCAACACATTTATTCTGTCTTTATCTTTCTTTACTATTCTGACTTATTGGACCTTAATGGCCACTAACTTCTTTCTTTTAAAATCTTGATATACTACTTATCCTTTAATTTCTATGAGATTGTATTTTCTTGGATTTTCTTCTTTTCTGGCTGTTCCTTCCCAATCTCCTGTATTGGTTTTCTTTTTCTACCCTTCTTTTATATCTGATGAAACTCAAGGTCCTCCCTTTAGGCTTTTTCTGCTCTCATCTGATCCACTTTTTGAATATTTTTATCAAGTCAAATGCTGTTAATTTCCAAATCTTTATCTCTACCTAGATCTCTCTTGAACCTGATACATTTATATTCAACTGCCTAAAAGATATCCCTACCCAATGGGTCCAAAGCTGAACATCTTCCTAAGCTTTTCCCACCATTCTTCAGAAACCTGTTCAGCTAATACTGCCTAAGACTATGAACACTGCCACCATCTACTAAGATGCTCAACCAGCAGACTAGGATTTTCTTTTTCACCCATCACATCTAAGCAGTCATCCAATCCTGTTAACTCTACCCCATTTTAATCTCTCTCAAATATAGGCCTAGTCCTTTATTTTCTCACTATTGGCACCTCTTTTAAGTCAGGGCCTTACCATTTCTCATCAAGATTCCAACCTAAGTCTTCTAACCAGACTGCTGTGGTTTAAATATGGCTTGCTCTCTCCAAACTTCATGTTGAAATTAATCCCCATTATGAGATCTTAAGAGAGACAGGACCAGATGGGAAGTAATTAAAGTTCTGCCTTCATGACTAGATTAATCCATTATTGGACTAATAGATCAATGAGATGTATCAAGAGCGGTTCTGCTATTAAAAGCCAGTCTGGCTTTGTCTTACACCATACAATTCCCCTGTCACCTCAGCACTCTGCCAACAAGACCATGAACAGATGTTGCCCCTCAACCTTAGCAGAAACATGAGCCAAAATAAACCTTTTTTCTTTGTAAGTAGCCTAGTCTGTGTTGTGCTATTAGCAAAAGAAAACTGACTAAGGCACAGACCCTCTCTTTCTCGTCCTGTCCCTCTCCAATCCATCTTACACACTACAGTCAATCTCATCATGACTCCATTCACTTCAAATCCTTTAGTGGAGTCATAACTTTCCAGGACTTTAGGCTTTCAGAGGCTGGTCTTCTCCTGAACCTCAGATCTTGCCAAGTCCACATGCCAATGGTGGAGACACACTTACTGTTGCTGGGATACACTCTGCACTTGTCTCCAGGCTCCAAATGACACCAAGTATTGCCAAACAAATAGGGCCCAACATTACACAACTTACTTCAATAAATGAGAAGGCTCCAGTTGAATATATTATAGCAATAAGCTATTCTTAGATGATTACGTTTCTAACTATCTGAAAATCAACTTTTCAATAAGTGCCAAAATAGTAATGGTTTTTGCTAAGGGCTATAGCTAATGGGTTTGGCTATTTTAAATATGTATAACATTCTATGTAATTGCCTTTAGGTAGAAAACTATGTCTTTCATGAGTCTGAACCTGCAAGTCCCTAGGTTTAGCCCTTCAATTAAAGATTTTTCCCTTATTTTTAATGGAAGGAATAAATAAGGAAATTTTATTTAAAAGGTACTAAGTCCTAGTCATTTCTAAAAAGTTGTTTTATTTTAGTATTAAGTTTTTTGTGGGCTTTTAAAAAATATTTAGAGTCTCAAATTATAAATGTTTTGACCAAGAGTTTCAATTATGTTAGAATACAGTTATTTAATAATATTTTATAAGTGCATCATGCACTATTATTTTCCCACAAATACCACATTTCCTGGGCGGGTGCCTTTTAAACATATTAATACATTAAAAGTGACCAACATTTAATAAAGAGCTATATTCCTGACATTATGCTGGCCTTTTACACAGCCTATCCCCACTGCTGATCCGTGCAGCAACTGTATCAGGTATATTCTATTCCCATTAATAAAGAACAAGGAAACAGAAAGACAAGACCACTTTGAGCCAACTCAGAAATCTTAAGGAAAGAACTCAAGATCAAACAGCGAGTAAATAGCAGAACACAGATCCACCTGATTCCAAGGAGTTCCTGCTGCTTCCTTAATGACAGATGCAGGCAGCACGTGGAGCCACATGACCTAAATTAGAATTTCATCTCTGATGCAAACTACATGATCTTGGACAAGTCACAATTTTTCTTAGCCTCATGCTCTTTCATCTACCAAATGAGGATAACAATAGGACCTACCTCCTAGGTAAGCACTCAGTAACTGTCCATTGTTACTATCCAGTCTCCTATCTTGTTTAGTATAAACATTACTCACACAAAGTCCAACATGCTTGTCTAAGAGCAAATCTAGCAACCACAACTAGAGACTATTGCTGTTTAAGCTTTTAAAATGTTTACTACAATGCCTACATCAACTTACACTTCAGTGTAAGCACTGTGGTATGAGCACAGCACATTACCTGAGGCTCCAGAACAGACTCATTAGGGAAGGACTGGGTAATTGGGTCCTGGTTCACCATGCTGGGACCCTGAGAGGAATCAGGAGCCATTGTTACATTTGGAAACCCTGCAGAAGGAAAGTAAGTCATGATGACTGTTTCATTTAATTGACTTCACAAATTCTATACTGCTACAGATTTGTATCATCATATGAAAATCTCAAATACTAAAAACAATAGCAGCAGCTTATACTGAATAGTGCTTACTATATACCACCGTTTCCAATGCTTATGTATGTAGGTACACGCATACATTTAAGCTCATTTTCAGACTCACAAAGCCCCATGAGGTAGACACTATTTTACAGATCAATAAACTGAAACTGAGAGACTACAAGCAACTACTTCAGAGTTACACTAGTAAATGGTTGAGCCAAGACTCAAACTTTATACCAAACCTGTTTGGTTTTGAAAAATTAAGATGAAAAATTAGCTAAATACACATCAAAATGAATAATGTTGTGTATCTGATGAGAGGCAAAGTTTCTTTTAGGGAAAAATTGAAGTTTTCAATGCTAAGCCTTAGATTTCAAATTAAGCATCACTCAGATTATATATCAGTGATGGTAAACCTTTTAGAGCTCTTAGTGATAACAAACAGCCTGCTGCAGCACATGTGCCATAGGTTCACCACCACTGTTTTATATATAAACACAAGTATTTTACTTTTATAACAAACTGGAAATCATCACATTTTAAAGTTATGAAATACTGCACATTATGCCATATTTTAGTAGATAATAACAATTTACCTTTCTTTAGCTGAATAATTTGTAATGATATCGTTAGTAAAATGCAAAGAAATTATAATGACTCTAACCCTAGAAACCCCATATATTATCCATCCTGAATACTTGTAATATATAGTTTGCCTGTGAAAGAACGTTAAATTCTTTCAAATAGTCAATAAGGAAAAGAAGCTTTTGTTTGGATCGAATACTTACCTGTGCGCCTGTAAGGAGCATAGACAAAGAGCTTTTTTGCTGCAGCCATCAAATGATCAGATTTCTCCAACACATCCTGCATCTGGTATTGATCAGAAAGAATCTAGACATGTGTTAATGTCAGTTATTATTCAGAAACAAAATATATTTACTTTTCAAATCACAAAAGAAAAGAAAAAGACTATATAAAGAATCAGTATAAAATAACCATAGGCCATCTCCTTAAAATCCTTCAGTGGCAATATCTCTAACTACCAGCAGATGGGGCTATTGCAATTGTTAGCAGCTTTCAAATAACAGCTAACAAACCAAATACACATTAAATTGTGACCCAGTACACTCACATCTACGCAAATATATCTACATATGTAATAAAATTTTCACTTAACCTTTCTCTATGAAAACTACTTTTATACTTTCTCTTAATTTCTATTCTATTTTTTAAAAGATAACCTACTAACTTGATTTCACGATTAACAAATTAAGATTCACTGTTCAAAAAACACAAATTAGAGATAAGACTCTTTAAGCCATAAACTTAGAGGTGCTTCAATCACTAAAGTAATTTCATAATCTATAATGGGTCATAATTAAAATATGAGTTTTAGGATTAAACAAATGTGATGCTTCTGTGTTTACAAATTGGCTTTTTATCCTGGAGGAGGAACTCAGAAAATCGCCTCAGTGGTGCCTTTAATATGCACTTTCTTCCTAGGAGCTTTCATAATTACAAGGCCACAGGCTAGAATAAAAAGTCAACTCTATCTACCACCACCAGGTGGCGCTCTCAAATTGAAGGAAGCCAAAATTAGCAGTCCAGTTTTCAAAATCAATAAAACATCTGGTAACAAACGTTCTTACCAGAATTTCTCTATATCACAGAATTATATAATGTGACCTCAGTTGTGGTTTTAGGACACAGAAAGATAAGTCGAATTCTTACTTTTTTCCTTTCTCCTCCTCGTATACATAGCCAAGCAGGTCAGCTAGCTCAGTTGGTGAGAATAAAGTTCTGAATTTATTCCTTCCAAAAAGAGTAAGCTTGGAATGTGAAGGCCAAGCACTACATTGAGGTTCTAGGTCCAGTTAAAGAAAACCAGGCAAAATCCGACCTCTTCATACTTAAGTTTCCTGATGTAGGGTTTCCTCAACCCCACAGGGTTGTGATAGATTTGTGGACCACTGAAAACCTGTATAGCACTCTAGTGATGCTTGAGAATGCTATTACAGCATAAATTACATCAGCCATGAAGCAATTCTCTATCCCCAGTGAGCCATCTTACAAGTACATACAATTAAGGAAAGAATGTGATTGGGTTAGAGTCTATTATTAGGGCAGAAAAATTACAAAAAGCTGATTTCATAATGGCTGTTTTTAAGAATTTACTAAAAAAAAAAAAGATCACTGATCTATCAAAATAAAGAATAAAGAACTCAAACAGACAGAAGCAGATTGTGGAGGAATAATCTTACCAATCACAATGAAACTTGATATTAATGAGGTCTCAAGTAAACCCTGCCCTGCCGCCTTCTGCTGGTCTCTGCTCAGGCTCCTTGGAACAGATGTTTGAATGATCAAATAGAAGCAATGTACTGACTTTCTTTGCTCTGTTTGTCTCATAAAACTCATTTTGACAGGTAAACTGATCTCCACAAGCCCATCTGTATATATGCTATTACTATCCAAAATGTGTTTACAGAGTACAAACTTGCAAGTGGTAGTGAACAGTTTTGGATTTTCAAAGGACCAGTCAGTCAAGGTCCCTGCAAAAACACTACTGGAAACTCCTCATCTTAACCTTTTTGTTCTCTGATAATAGGAACTAAACAGAACTGAGAAATTACAAAGGGATTTGGGGAGTTGTTACACTTTTGGAATTTGTGAAAGCCTTATGAAAGCCTCCTTCTTTCTCTGAGTTGGACTTGGAACCCAATTTCCTAGATTCTCACCACCTGGGTGCATGATACAGCAAATGCAGTCGAAGACTATGCTGGGGAAGATCTATGCAAATCTAGGTGCATACGGATGGGTCTTCAGACGCATGAGTCTTGTGGCTTCAAAACACAATAATTAAGCCTAAACAAATATGCTTATGGAGAGCTTTTCCTTCGGTCCTATCATATCCCTTTAACATAAACATTACAAATTTAGTAACAATGAAATAAAAGATGCTCATATTTTTGACTCAACAATTCTTTAATAATTTATCCCATAAATATACATATACCCCAAAACATATTCAAGAATCTATCACATTATTTATAGTGGCAAGGCAGGAGGCAATCTATGGGTAGCATACACTGCTGCTTAGCCACCAATATTCCTTCTTCCTCATTGCCCTTCAACAGCAGCACTCCCCAGTTTTAGCCAAGTATACAGCTTGATTTCCCAACTGTCTTTGCAGGTGAGAATGACCGTGCAGCCAGGGATTTAGTTCAGTGGTTTTACCGCCTGCTGCGCAAGTGCAAGGACCTGAGTTCAATCCTCAATACCAAAAAAAACTTATTACAGAGAATGACCATACAATGACTTTCTGGTCATCAGGAAATATGCCACAACTTCCGGAAGGGAATACCATGTACTTCCTTTTCCACTTCTGTTGGCTTGCATACAACTGAAGGAACCTGTACTCAGAGATAGAAGCTGTGTAACAAAGGACTGCAGGCTCCCTTCCCAGCTACCACTTACCTCTGAACTGTTTTATGAGACAGAAATAAATCTCCATTTTGTTCAAACCACTATGATCTACCATTCTTTTTTTCCTGGAAGTTTAATGTTACACTAATATAGAAGCTATCTCCATCAATAAAACACTGATAAATAAATTACAGTAAATCTGTATACTACAGGGCCATTACAAAGAAAAGGTAAAATCTGGAGATGCCGCTCACTGTTAGTCACTTCTCTAGCACGTGCAGGGCCCTGGGTTTGATCCCAGTACCACATTAAAAAAAAGAGAAAAAGAGGGGCCAGGGATTTAGCTCAGTGGTTCCACCGCCTGCCTCCCATGTACAAGGTCTCAAGTTCGATCCCTGGTACAAAAAAAAAAAAAAAAGAAAGAAAGAAAGAGAAAATGAAAAAAAAGGTAGATTTCTAAGTACTGACATGGAATAATTTCCAAGATATATTGTTAAAGGGAAATGAGTGAATTCACTAAGAGGTTTTCAACCCCACAGCACATTAAAATTACTAAGAAAACTATCTATAAAATACCTCAATGGGACTACACCACATATCAACTAAATCCTAACCTCTGAGCATACAGTCCAGACACAGTTACATTTTTTAGAGGACCTTTTCAACCATAACTAATTCTAATGTGCAGTATAGGTTTAGAAACACTACCTGGGAGCACTAGCAAAAGAAGGCAGAGAAACTTCACTCATCCTCTCACCAAGCTCCTTTGAATCCCTGCTTCTACCATATCTGTTACTTGTAGGAGAAATTCAGAACACAAGAAAAAGGCACTAGAGAGGGAAAACTAAAGCCCAGGATCTGATGCACTGCTGAGGGGCTGCCCTTTCCTGGATAGAACTGTGTCTTCAGGCCTTTCAATGAGAATTAGCATGTAACATTCAAATTACATGAGCATCCAAGATAACCACAAATTAGTTATCTGTAAAGGAGACTTCTCTCTCAATCCACTATTCTTTTCTCAAGCTCATGTAAACATTTATTTGAGAGAGAAAATTCTTCCTGATGATATGTGAGATTGAGACTTTATTTCACTGAGAACCCTAATAAAGTTCTCAAAAGACAAGGTGTGATTTAAGGCTAGCACGAAAGGTCACCCAGACCAACCAGTGCCATTAGCTTCAACATGAGTAAGAGGCAACACTACAAAGCACATTTCCTTTACAGTGATTTCAGTTCAAATTTAAAAGGTTATTTTGCTGTATTTTCCTCTTATTTCCCGTATTATTTATTCCTACATATTTGATTACTTACCCAAATACCCTACATCTACCAAAAAGTTAAGCCTAAAATAAATGGGTTACTACCTAGTTGGATAAGCACACAACATTCTTTTATTTATTTACTTGTTTTTTGCTAAGTAATCTAACAGCAGTGCTATTGAACTGAGAAAAACAATTATAGTAGTTCATGTATAGAAGAGACTAATTATGTGCCAAGGACCATACTGATGATCACTTTACAATATTATTAAAATCTCATAATAATACAACCAGACATTTTAAAGATGAGACAATTAAGGCTGAAAAGTTAAATAATTTAAGGTCACAGAGCTAGTACGTTGTAGAGCAAGAATTCAAACCACCACACTAGACTCCAATCATCATTCTGCTATTTTTTTCAAAGTCCACATAAAAGTATAATTACAAAATACAATGAACACTTAAATTTTTAAAATTACAATAAAATATATATTGTCATTAATCCCTTCAAAATATTCCCCCATGCTTGAACACATTTTTCCCATAGTTCTTGCCACTCTTTGAAGTAGTTCTGGAAATCCTCTTTAATGAGTGTCTTTAGTTGCACTGTCATGGAGGCCTTAGTGTCCTACACTGATTCAAAACATTTACCTTTCATGGTCATTTTGACTTTGAGGAAGAGCCAGAAGTCACATGGTAGCAGATCCAGTGAATAAGATGCATGAAGATGCACTGTAATGTTTTTACAAGCCTGCCTTTCCATCAGATGGCACTGGACAGCAGCATTCACTGTATTGATCACACCACTTAAGGATACTCACAAAGAAGACTTCCTGGACTGTTTCAGAAAGTGCAAGAACAATGGGATAAGTCTGTTCAAAGTGAACAGGAATATTTTGAGGGGGGTTTATAGCAATGTGTCTTCTACTATATTTTTTAATGTAAATACATACTTTATTTTTTGATCAGCCCTTGTAGATAATAGTATAAAGATGCAATTACTAGTCTCTTTAATGTGAATCAAATCCAAGGAAAAAGAGAGAACCTTATTTATTTCTTTTTTCTAATTCTTAAGATAATCTCTGTTAGCATTACCTCCTTCATGATAGACAATCTAGTTTTCTCTAGATTCCAAGTTTCTGGTTTCTGCTTCCTGCATTTTCTTCTCAGAGCTTTTTCTTGGAGTTCCCAGTGAACTAATGCTCTATTCTTTGATTTGTGTATTTCATGACGACGTACCTATACAGAAGGAAAAAAATTCAGAGGAACATTTTCAGTAACAAAGAAGTTGCCTATACAGATGGTAGGACCACCTAGTCATCTAGTTCATCACTTTTTAAATTCTTTTGGGTTCAATATATGCATATTTATATATATATATATGCACAACCAAATTTTTCATAATCCTCTAAATTTTCAAAAGTGATCTTAAGAAAAAGAAGTATCTAGAACTAGTAAATCTAGCTAAAAGACATACTGGAAATAATATTAATATCAATTTCCTTTGCTCCAACATTGTCCAATAAACTAGTGTTTCTCAAACCATAGGTTAGGTCTCAATTTAATGGATGATAAAAATCAATTTGTGGGTCAAAATTGACATTTTTCACACACACACACACACACACACACACACACACACACACACACACACACACTGAGCACAATGTAAAAGTCACAAAACCCACTAAGTCATCTTTGGCAAAGACACATCAGTTTCATGATAATCACATCACTACCAAGAATGAATTGTGCAGTGTTTTCATAGCCTTGCCATGGTTTCATGTGGAAGTGAGCCAGAGAAGTTGCAGAAATCCAGGGAAGTGGAGTTCCTGGGACAAAGAGAAATGAACCACAGGTCTTAAGGAAGAAGCCAAGTATGGTGGCACATGGTTGTAATTCCAGGATACTGGGAGGCTGAGGCAGGAGGATCCCAAGTTTTAGCCCAGCCCAGGCAATTTAGCAAGACTGTCAAAAAAATTTTAAGACAGGGGATAGTGATGTAGCTCAGAGTGAAGGTCCTGGGTTAAATCCCCAGTACCAAAGAGAGGAAAAGAAGAGTTACAAAGGAAGAATGTTTTGGGGTGGCTAAGGAAGAAAAGCAGATATCTGACTTTATAGGTAAGTACGTTAGTATTCAAAACTAAGTGTAAACAAAACTCAATCTGACAAATGTCCTACTGAGTTTTCACCATGTAAATAAGAAATCAATCCATTAAAAGACTAACAATCAGATATTATGTGAGGATTCTGATTCACATAAGACAAATGAAATGACTTTTTTAGATAATTAGAAAAAAATCTGAGTTGGGTGTGGTGGCACATGCCTGTAATCCCAGCACTTGGAAGGCTGAGGCAGGAGGACCTCTGCTTGAGGCCAGCCTCAGCTACATAGTAAATTCAAGACCTTGTCTCAAGAAAACAAACAAACGTTAAAAAAGTCTGGATGTGAACTAAATATTACAAAAATTATTTTTACTTTTGTGGACATGATAATGCTATTATAATTATTTTAAAGTCTAATTTAATATGTATACACAAAAGTGATATGTTCTTTAGGATTCACTTTAAAATATTTCAGTGAAGAAAAAAACACAGTATAAGTGAAGTAACTATAGCAAAATTTTAACAAGTATTATTTCCAAGTGAACAACACATGGAAGTATATGAGAGTTCTTTATATTTTACTTGAGTTTGAATTTTTCATTAAAAAAAGTTCAGGGCTGGGAATTTAGCTCAGTGGTTCCAGTGCCTGTCTTGCAAGCACAAGGTCCCAAGTTCAAACCCCGGTACCAAAAAAAAAATTAAAAAAATAAAAATTAAAGAAGTTCAGCCTATTAGATATCATTATTATCCTCAAATATTTAAGGAATACTTCGTTAGCCTAGTAGGATTAAGACTTCTAGACAGTTTAAGATATAGTTCCTGTTTTTTAGAAGCATTAACAATATCTGCCCAGGGAGATTGGGCAAATCCATATAAAGATACATGATATGCATTAGATGGCATATACTCAATGCTTTATTTAGACAGTAAGTTCAGAGGGAATAACAGTAGAGCAATTTCAAACAGCAGGACTTCAAACTCGCTACAAAGCTATAGTGACCCAATAGTGCAGTAGTGCATAGGGATAGACATATAGATCAGTGGAAGAGAGGTACAGAATAAACCCTCATGCTTATGGATAACTGATTTTTCAATAAGACTCAGATAACTCAATGGGGAAAGAATAATCTTTTCAATAAATGATACTTGGACAATTGGATATCCACTTAAAAAAACAAAGTTGGACCCCCTTCCTCACACCATATATAAAAATTATCTTAAACGTAGACTTAAACATAAGAGCTACAACTATAAAACTTTTAGAAGAAAACATAAAAGTAAACCTTTGTGGACAATAGGTTAGTAATATTTTATTGATATGACACTAAAAACACAAGTGGTAAAAGGAAAAAACCAGGTAAATTAGACTTTATGAAAATTATAAGCTATCATGTTTGACAAGCAGCATCAAAAACGTGAATACATGGGCGGGGGATTTAGCTCAGTGGTTCCACCTCCTGTCTCGCAGGCACAAAGACCTGAGTTCCATCCCCGGTACCAAAAAGAAACAAACAAAAACTGAATAGAAACTGGGTTGGGTAGTGTATGGCTATAATCCCAGCACTCTGGGAGGCTGCAGCAGGAGGATCACAAGTTTGAGCCCAGTCTAGGCAACATAGTGACTTAGCAAGACCATGTCTCAAAATTAAAAAGTAGAACGAGTTGAAAATGTAGTTCAATCCCCAGTAGCACCAAAAAAAGAAAAAAAAAAACTGAAAAGTGAGAAGTGAAAAGACAACTAAGACATTTGTAAATCATATATCTCATATGAAACTTGTATCCAGAATATAAGAACTACTATAATTCAATAAAAACACAAATGATCCAATTTAAAATGATTAAAAGATTTAAATAGACATTTCTCCAAAGAAGATACTACAAATACCCAATAAGCACATGAAAAGGTATTCAGCATCTTTTCAACATCACTTCTTATTAAGAAATTGCAAATGAAAGCCACAATGAAATAGCACCTTATATCCACTGGGAGAACTAAAATTAAAAAGAACAATAATCCTAATGTGGAGAAGCTGGAAGCCGCACACATGCTGCTGTGATGTAAATGATGCAGCCACTTTGGAAAAGTTCAGCAGTCACCCCAAAAGTTAAATATGGAGAAGTTATAGGACCCAGCAGTTCTGCTCCTAGTATATATACAAGAGAAGTGACACCATATGTTCACACAAAAATTGTACATGAATGTTCACAACAGCATTATTCATAACAATCCAAAAATAGAAACAATTCAAATTCTGCCAATTAATGCATCAATAAATAAAACATGACATTCACACAATGGACAAATATCCAGCAACAATAAGGAATGGAGTTCAGATATAAGCTACAATATAGATGAATCTTGAAAACATTATGCTAAGAAAAGAATGCCAGACACAAAGGGTCACATAATGGATTCCATTTATAAGCAAAATCCAGGATGGGCAAATCCACAGAGACAGAAAGTAGATTAGTCACTGCCACAGACTGGGAGGGAGTAGGCATAGAGTGAATGTTAATGGGCCCAGGTTTCTTTCTGGGGTGATGAAAACATTCTAAGATTAGATAATAATGATGACTGCACAACCCTGAATATACTAATAACCATTTAAGTCCACACTTTAACAGTGGAAATTTTATAGTATGTGAATTATATATAAATAAAGCCATTTTTTAAAACCCTGTATTCTACTGCACAATAGGGTACTGTATATTTCAAAAAAAAAAATCTAAAAGAAAGGATTGTGAATGTTTCTACCACAAATAAAATAATGTTTAAAGAGATATATGTTGACCTTAATTTGAACATCATACAATACAAATGTGTAACAAAACATCACATGGTACCCTATAAGTGCAACTGCTATGTAAACTTAGAATAATATTTTAAATGAAAAAAATCTAAAGCATAAACTTTTTAAAAAGTAGGAGTTGAACTAAGATAAAAAAGCAAAGTAAGACTTGGATGGGTAGAGAAGGTAGAGAAATAGCAAATTGTGGCTCAGATGTAGAAATATGCATGGTAGAGTCAAGGGATAAATTACTACACTGACCACACCAATACTCTTGCAAAACAAAGTAATAGCAAATAATACTGAAGGGATCTGTAGGTAGAAAAAGACAGAGGTGTACAGGACAATTCTATACTAAAAGAGATCTGAATCATAACCCAAAGCTATCAAATGAAATTTCCATACTAATTGATACACCTAGGTAAAATGAGTAAGGCCAGAGAATATGCTTTAGTTTATATGGACATAAACAAGAGAAAACATAACTGAATAACTCCCAGGAATGACTGCAGCTTTTATTCTGAAGGTTTGAAATCAAATACCAAGTAAAACTTAACTTTCAGTATTAAACTTACCAGATCCTCAGGAGTTGCCCGATGAACTGTCAGATCATTCACAGTACTCTGTAAGAAAAGGTGACCTTTACTTAAGAAAAAGTTTTCTTATAAAATATTAGCATTTCCTGGATAATAAAGCTGAAAATTGATTTAAAATCTTAAGACCAAAAACTCTTTCCAGGAAAAAGTATTCTCCATATAAATATTAACACAGATTACTGTTAGATGACCTGCAGAAAATAACACTTTAAGTTGTTTTACAGAAAATAAGAACTCAACTATATTAAAACAAGGGATAAAAAAGAGTAGTATATATTCAAAATGAGTACATTTAGCTACGGTTGCAGTTTTCAAACTGTATTGCGTGGAATGCCATGATTCTTATAAAGATTTCTAACAGAAAGTCTGATCACTATAAAAGGTTCCATTTATGTCCACAAACATCTGTGCCATAGAACCTATTACAATATGAGATTAATCACTTACCAGTCCAATTATTTAAACACAGGGTGACCAAAAATTATTATTTTTTCATTAATTTTTTAATAAGAATATAATAGAAAATATTAAAAAATGGCAATTTTACCAAATTTATTCAATACAAGAATCAACTGGTTGAAATGGCATGCACCCGAGCCACTCTTGGAACAGTCACTACATAAACAAACATGCTGCTCAAGTGACTCTTGGGGTAAACTGTTAAGTGGTGAAGTGTGTAGGCTCTGCCTAATTTCATAAAAGGTGAAAAAGGGACTAACCAACATGGCAAAGCTACCACACTGCACAACTCCAGGAGGTACAAGGAGTATTCTAGTCCATGTAATCAGTATCCTTTGGACTTGTGTGGTGCCCAGCCTACAAGCTCTAACAAACAGCCCTGCAACTTGGCACTTCCCAAAATGACCTCAGCCATTTTGCTACACAGATTTAGAAAGGCAGGAAACAAAAGAAGTTAAGAGTTTTACTAGCAAGTGATGAGAAATACAAAGGAGATTGAGTCACAATAGTTTCTGAAGTATTCAGAGGCTAAACTTTTTTGGCCATGATTTATACTTAGGTTAAAGCTTTCCTACATGAAAACTGATATTATTATTATTATTTTTTTTTTTTTTTGGCACCAGGGATGGAACTCCGGACCTTGCGCTTTCGAGGCAGGCTCCAGAACCACTGAGCTAAATCCCTGGCCCCTAAAACTGTTATTCTTTACAAGATGATTTAGAAAGGTACAAAGTACAACTAAAATCACATGAGAATTGTCTGTAGTAATCCTAATAAAATTCAGGCATACAAAAAAGTGCTATACTGGGAGTTAGTTTTCATGGAAAAAATATAATTCCATCAATACTACTATTGCTTTAAACTATTTTATTCTGAAATCGCCTTTAAATGTAATAATATACAAGTCATTTCAGAAAGTGGCTTGCTATTGTCACCAAAACAGTATGAATCAGTTGGACCTCTGTTCAATCATTTACTATTTATGCCAAATGACTTACAACTATTTTCCAATTTCAGTCTACCTTTGAAAGACAGATTTTTCCAGTTCTGGAGATAACAAAAAGTAAATGAGGAAGATTTCTGATGCAATTTCAAATGATAGGTTTCAATTTAATTTTGAGAAATAGCTAAATATTGAAATAAATACTGAACTTCCCAAGCGAACCATTATGAAAGGGACAATACTACATTACCATCTGCCAATCAGATGTCAACAAAAACAATCTAAACAGAGAAGTCCCTTTACCCCACTTCCAGAAGTTGTCAGTTTGCTGAAGATGTCTAGCAAAGGCGGTTGGTCACTACCTTGAAAGTTCCCAGCCCAAAAGAATTCCTAAGATCTAAGCTAGTCCCTATCTCCCTGGTAATTAGGGGGGATACTCAGGTTAGAAGACAGGCATTACATGCTCCAGATATCTGAGACTTGTTTTATATTTTAAGAGATTCTTTTTAAAATACATTTTATTTTATTTTATCCCATTCCCCCCTCAAGCCCCCTCCCCTCCCTATGTACAAAAGCTTTGTTTCCATTAAGAGATTCTTTTACTGGGCCAATGATTTAGCTCAGTGGAGCTGCTGCCTGCCTCACAAGCTCAAGGTCCAGAGTTCAATCCCGGGAACAACAACAAAAAAAGAGATTCTTGTACTAAAATTCATCAGCCTCTAGAGAGGTAAGCAACAAATAATTCAAAAGAGAACAAAGATCACAGACTTTTTTAGTCAAAAATGCCACCCGCAAAATTATAGTATCAGTGGTTGCTAAGGACAAATCTAAAACAGGTATCAAAAAATGTTCATAGACCTCAGTGACAGACTAACTGGTGTTCCCTTGAAGCAAAGAGATTTCAAACAAAGCAGAAATAAAAGGACTTTTTTAAAAGACACACTCTCCAACCAATTAAGATTTTAATTTTTTTTCTAAGGAGCTGGAAGTTGTAGCCTACGAAGGCATATTTTAAAAAACTCCCCAAAGAAGTCTGCTCTTTTCCCCAAGACCAAGGATATAACATGCCAGAAACTGTGAGACCAGGATAAATCCAAGAAATTCCATCTTGGCCTGTAGATGAACTCCCGTCGTACCCCTCCCCTTATAAAGTAGATGATTTTTGTAACTGCTTGTTCTGCTTCTGTAAACTTGCTTCATCGCTTCTCGGAAAGAGATAGTGCCTGGTGCCTCCCTTTACTAACTTGACACAGCAAGATAGCAGAGTTGTGAAAAATTACTTTTGCAACTAGTCAAAAACATGTTAACCTCCCCTTGAACTTCTCTTCTTAAAATAACACCTATAAAAGCTATGCTGCTATAACACTCTATACAAACTGTGCTGTTTCTGGACTCAGGGCTTCACTTCACTTAGGAAGTGGAGTCCACGTGCGTGAATAAACTCCTTTCAGTGTTAACTTTGTCGTTGGTCCCAGTGTTTGGTGATTTATCGGCTCGCTTGGCACAACAGAAACCCATTTCACTTTATTACTTTATTCATGGTATTCTGAGCCCCATTCAGAACATCATTCTGAGTGACTAGGGCCCCATCATCACGCCTATTACCCAGAGTAATGTCATACAGTTTACCATCTCACCACATGTACTTACATCCCATTCTTGCTTCACTGCAGTTTTCTTCTTCTTCACTTTCAGTGCTTTTTTTCCACCTCCTCGAGGACAGTAACGGTTCACTCTGACCAATGACATCTAAGAGTAATACCAAAAATTTTAAATACAAAAAGTAATAATTATGCATTACCAGAGGGGGAAAGGACACCTAGGAAAAACAAAATAACTTAAAACATCAGAAGAAAACTTTAAGTATCATAAAAGGAATAGGGTATCAAACTACTTGATTCTTTTATTTTACAGCTAATAGGAAATTGATATAGATACATATAATGAAGTTTCAAGTGAATAATTTAAATTTATTTGAAAGAACTCTAGGAAAGTGGCAATTTAGCAGAGAACTAGGATAGCAGTCATGGTCTTTGTCATTAGTTTCACAAATTCACAATTAGTACAGAAAATGCCATTATTTTTGCTAAGAGCCAAGCACTAAATATACCAATAAAATAGAATAGCCTATGGCCTGGTACAGTTTGAGTTTGTCACAGGACCACAATTAAACAAGTCATTACAATAAAAAAGCAATGCAAGAAGTAAATTCCCGTGCCATGGAAATACCTTAACTTACACAATGAGAAAAATCTGTCTGCTCTCCCTAAGTCTTTCAAAAATGTTTAAGCTGAAAGCTAAAGCATGAATAAAAGACGTGGGAAAGAAAGCATGTTCCAGGCAAGGGAAAAAGCATGTAGAGTTTGAGAAGTTCAATGTGACTTGACAGGGAAACCGGCTAGGGAAGAGGCTAAAAAGAAAGGCAAAGGGACGATGATGGTCTTGTGAGCGCAGCAACTTGAACATGATCCTAAAGACCCTCAAAGCCACTGAAGGACTTTGAGCACTAAGAGTTTAGCAAATCCGCTCTGACTAGTTTGATAAACTAATCAAAAGAAACAAGGGCTCTTTCCAAACACTGTCCCTTCATCAATTCTACCCAGATACAGGTCTCCCCGATGGGTATAGATCTCAAGCTTTTACTTCCTTCCTCAAAAGATTTTAATGGTGCCCCACAGTAGAGAAGAATCCAACCAAGAATCGCCTCAACCTTAGGGACCAATTGGTCTTTCCAGTCTTTTCTCACGTCTCCCACACATCCCAAGACCAGGCTCTGGCCCTCGCACATAAGTCCAACTATTCTTTTCCCTCTGCTTGCAACCCTCTTGCGACTTTCACTCACTTTTCTACGGCTTTACTTCCACAGCTCCTCACAACTCACGCCTTCCTGACGTCCATCGATTATATGAGCAACTCTATCCCAAAGTGCGCTGGGTGGACTGTCTCCTGCTAGAGAGTGAACGCTTTGAAGGGGAGAATCCAGCACCCCAGCTTCTAGCTCTGTGCAAAAGCGACCGAGAGCGGTGTGCATGTGCACAGTAAGGTGCTCCTGCAGAGAGAGCGCTAGACAAGTACCCTGAAATGCACACACTCTCTGGAAAACACACGGCCGCCCTGAGGCCTTTGGTAGGAAAGATCCTAGACCTGACTCCTGGGTCCCCTGGGAACACAGAGACGCTAGCTCCGTTCTCCCCGCCTGAGAAGTAACCCGGGACTCTAAAGCTCGATGAGCCCGGGGGCTGCAGACCTCTGCTGCGTACCTCAACCTGCCTTGCAGATTTCTGCTGCTGCCTCCACAGGGACTAAAATCTCAAGAGTCCAGAACCTCGCGAAGCCAGCCACAGGTTAACGCAGTCCACGACTTCCGGGATGTTGCCAGGCTACCAACGCCCCGCCCCCACGCCTTTGCGTATTTCCGGCGAGATCAGTGCGCAGGTGCCTTCCAAAGATTGGTTTGGGCTCTGGGACTGAGGACAGGGGTGTTTTTTGCGTTTACCTGGTGAACTCTAGTTTTCGGGGCAAAGTATTGCTAGGTAGGCCCGTAGCATCAGCTAGTGCCTCGAGAATTCTCTAAATGAAAATTGTTGCTTTCCCCACCAGGCTTAACACATCACACATATTTATTTTCACCTCTATTTATTTATTTTAGAATGTTTATTACCATCTGCTTGTGTGCCAGAGACACACAGTGGAAACCAAAACAAGCAAGGTCCCTGCTGTCAGGTAGCTTGCGGCATAATAGCAGAAAGCTGTCAATGACACAAAGGTAATACTTAAATGATGATGAGTGCTAAGAAAAAACCATACTAAGTTTATTATTACAGAAATGTTTGAATTTCTTAGGAAAGCGGAGGTGCAAGGATGAGTATCCTTGCAAAGAAAAAGGCATTTCTGCGGAGGGAGCCCCATGTGTAAAGTCATGTGGCAAATGCAAGGGATGGAAAGGAGTTCAGTGTGTCTGGAGTTGAGAGAACAGGGTAGTTATGTAGGGAGAGGCTGCCCTGATAGGCTTGAGCTGACACAGGCAGAACCTTATAGATTATGTTGAGGACTGCGCAGCACTTCACTCAAAACCAAGATTAATGTACTCCAATAACACAATTTCTTTAAGGCCCTGGCTTTGTACTGCTTAGAAACATCCACACATGTTTCAACAAATGTATATTCTTTCTAGTTCTAGTTCCTTCTAGATGCAAGGAACTGCCATCTCATAGTTTCCACTCTGATCAAGAAAGTTTGATGTAGATACTTAGTGGTTAATCAATGTAATCATCTCCTTGCTTATATCCTTAACTCCCTGTACCTCTCTGAGTTGCTGTAATCACTTGGCAATTACCAACACTAGCCACCCCAACTTTCTGCTTACTAAGTTCTTGTACTTTTGGGGCTGAACCTAGTAGGAGAAAAGCACCTACCAATACTGACTGAATTCATGATCAAAAATTTTAAGTGGGCCCTTAAAGATGTTTGAACTTATTGTAGGACCCTCTACATTGATTCTTCCACTCTCCTTGATGACAGATTTATACTTTCTCTCACAATCAACATCTCTTCTTCCTCAGTCTCAGCTAGCAACCTTGGTTGCTATTTCATTGCTAACAGTGAATTAATCAGAATAGAACTTCCATAAGCCCCAACCGCTACTTCAGTCCTCTTACCATCTTATCCCACAGATTTCATCTTTCATCTTCAGAAGCTCAGTGAAATATGAGCACAAGAGACATAAAGAAAACTACGTCGAGGTACACCATAATCAAATTTCTCAGAAGCAGTGATTAAAAAAAATCCTAAAAGCAGCCAGAGGGGGAGAAAATGCATGTTATACACAGAAGACCAAAAATAAGGATAAAATCAGTTTCTCATTAGAAACAAAGCAAGAAAGAACAACAGTTTAAAATTCATTGAAAGAAAAAACTTTCAATTTAGAAGTCAATATCTGGCAAAAGTCTTTTAAAAATAAGATTAAGTAAAAATATTTCCACATATATAGATATTGATATAATTTGTTAGCAGTAGACACTAACTATGAGAAATGTTAAGGTAGAAGGAAAATTATTCCAGGTGGAAATGTAGATCTTCATAAAAGAATGAAGAACACTGGAAATGTTAACTATTGGGCTACATATAAAATTATTTTTCTTATTACATAATAAAAATATATTGTGAGGTTTATAATATATGTAAAAGTAGATTGCCTCTTAACAATAGCAAAGCCAAAAAAGAGAAAATACTATTTTGAGGTTCTTATAGTATTCCTGATGTACTGCAATATCTCTTAAAGGTAGACTATAATATGCTGAAGATGTACACTATAAACCTTAAAGCCACTACTAAAATAATAATAATTAAGAGGTAAAATCTTTACTATGTAATTTATTGTAGATCATGAGGCCTCTGCTCCTCATGAGTGCGATTGGTCCATTTCTCAAAGGGCGAGAGGGAGCCTGTTTGGCCATTTTGCCTTTTATCCATCAGCTATTTTGGGTTGTTTTTTTTTTTTTTGTACTGCGGATCAAACTCAGGACCTTGGACTTGTGAGGCAGCCGCAGTGCCACTGAACTAAATGCCCAGCCCTATCCATCCGCTATGAAAAGACACAGCATTTACCTTTTCTACCATGTGAGGACACAGCAACGAGATGCTGAATCTACTGGTGCTTTAATCATGGACTTTCCAGCCTCCAGACCTGAGGAATAAATTTGTTATTTTTATTTTATTTTTATTAAATTCTTTTATTGGTACATTGTAAGTATACAACACAATTACATTTCTCATTGGGAATTGTACCTTTACATAATGCATCTTGGTTCTTATTTTTTCCCCATTCCTAGTCCTCCCTTCACCCCCTCCACCCTTCCCTATTTACAAAGACTTTATTTCCATTTTTTCCATTTCTCATCATTTTTCCTTTCCCTTCTTTCCTTTCCCCTGCCCCTCCCACTACCCCTACCCCTTTGGACCTTTTCTTCCTATTTTACATTATCGATTATTCATTCTAATCATTGGTACATTTTAGGTATACAATATAATGACATTCATCATTGGAAATTTGCACCTTTACATAATCGCTCTTGATTCTTATTTTTCACCCTTGCCCAGCCCTCCTTTCAACCCCTCTATTCCTCCCTATTTACAAAGATTTTGTTCCTATTTTTCCATTTTCTCATATTAATTCCATTCCCTTCTATCCCTTCCCCTAGCCCTCCCACTTCCTTCCCCTTTGCCCCTTTTCTTCCTATTTCACATTACCTATTATACATTTAGTCCTTATTTACACTTTCAGTTTCTCACACCAGAGAAACTATTTGGTATTTACACATGTGTGTCCTATTTATTTCACTTAAGAGTATTGCCTCAATGTGCATCCACTTAGCTATAAATGTCTCTAATTTCTCATTTTTTATGGCTGAGTACTACTCCATTTTATTAAAAAACCACATTTTCTTTATCCAGTCTCCAATTGATGGGCATCTGGGCTGTTTCCAAGTTTTAGCTATGACAAACTGTGCTGCTATGAACATGGGTGCACATATGTCACTGTGGTATGATTCTTTTAATTCTTTGGGGAAGATACCCAGCAGTGGAATAGCTGGGTCAAATGGGACTTTCAGTCCTAGTTCTTTGAGGTTTCTCCATACTGATTTCCACAGTGCTTGCACCAGGCTACACTCCCACCAGCAGTGAAGCAGGGTTCCTCTTTCCCCACAGCCCCGCCAGCATTTGTTATTGGTTGATTTCATGATAGCAGCCATTCTTTCTGGAGTGAAGTAGAATCTCAGCGTTGTTTTCATTTGCATCTCTCGAATGGCCAGTGATGTTGAACATTTTTTCATGTATTTATTTGCTATTTCTACTTCTTTGTGTGAGAAATGTCTGTTCATTTCAGATGCCCATTTTCAGATTGGGTCTTTAAATTTGGGAGGTCTGATCTTTTTAAGTTCTTTATAGATTCGAGATAGTAGACCTTTGTCTGAGGAAGAGCAGGTGAAGATTTTTTCCCACATTGTGGGTTGTCTCTTCACACTGCTGGTGGTTTCTCTTGCTGTGCAGAAGCCTTTTAATAAGAAGAGATCCCACTCGTTGATTGTTTGTGCTAGTTCATGGGCAACTGAGGTTTTGTTCATAAAATCTTTTCCTACACTGATGTCTTCAAGAGTTCTACCTAACCTCTGTTCCAACTCGTTCAGACTTTCTATTTTAATATTTAGATCTTTAATCCATTTGGATTTTTGTTTAGTGCATGGTGAGAGATACAGGTCTAGTTTTAATCTTTGGTAAGTTGAAGCCCAATTTTTCCAGCACCATTTATTAAAGAGGCTATCTTTCCTCCAGTGAGGGTGTTTGGCTCCTTTGTCGAAGATGAGATGGCTGAGTGTGTCTGGCATTGTTTCTGCATCTTCAGTTCTGTTCCACTGGTCCTCAAGTCTGTTTCTTTGCTGGTACCATGCTGTTTTTATCACCATAGCTTTGTAGTATAGTTTCAGGTTGGGGATTGTGATACCCCCTGCCATGTCTCTGTTACCTAGAATTGCTTTTGCTATTCTGGGTCTCTTCTTGTTCCAAATGAATTTGTGGATTGTTTTCTCAAGGTCCATGAAGTATGCTGCTGGGATCTCAATTGGAATTGCATTAAATCTATATAGCAGTTTTGGAAGTATGGCCATTTTCACTATATTAATCCTTCCTACCCAGGAGCAGGGGATGTCTGTCCATTTTCTGATATCATCTTCAATCTCTCTTTTCAGAGTGCCATAGTTTTCAGAGAAGAGGTCTCTGATTTCTTTTGTTAGGTTGATTCCTAGTTATTTCAGTTTTTTGGATGCTATTGTGAAAGGAATTATTTGCCCTATTTCTCTCTCAGTGAGTCTGTCATTTGTGTAGAGGAAAGCTATTGATTTTTGTGTGTTGACCTTGTAACCAGCTACTTGACTGAATTTGGTTATTAAGTCTAGAAGACTTTTGGTGGAGTTCTTGGGTTCTTCTATATAGAGTATCATGTCATCTGCAAATAATGACAGTTTGACTTCTTCATTACCTATCTTTATTCCTTTTATTTCTTTCTCTTGTCTAATTGCCATGGCTAATGTTTCCAGAACTATATTGAACAAGAGTGGTGATAGTGGACATCCTTGTCTTGTTCCTGATTTGAGTGTGAAGGATTTCAGTTTTTGACCATTTAGTATGATATTGGCTGTTGGTTTTTCATAGATGGCTTCTATCAGTTTGAGGTAGAGACCGTCTATTCCAATTTTTTGTAGGGTTTTTATCCTAAATGCATGTTGGATTTTGTCAAATGCTTTTTCTGCATCTATGGAGATAATCATATGGTTTTTGTCCTTGGCTCTATTGATATAGTGTATTACATTGATTGATTTGCATATGTTGAACTATCCCTGCATCCCTGGGATGAATCCCACTTGATCAGGGTGTATGATCTTCTTGATGATCTTCTGCATTCTGTTTGCCATTATCTTATTAAGGATTTTTGCATCTATGTTCATTAGTGAGATTGGCCTATAGGTCTCTTTTTCATTTGGGTCTTTCTCTGCTTTGGGGATCAAGGTGATGCTTGCTTCCAGGAATGAATTTGGGAGTATTGCTTCCCTTTCAATTTCATTGAAGAGTTTAAACAGTAGTGGCAGTATTTCCTCTCTAAATGTCTTGTAGAATTCAGCAGTGAAGCCATCAGGGCCCAGGCTTTTCTTACTTGATAAGTTGTTAATTACATTTTCCATTTCATTGGTTGATATTGGGTTGTTCAGAATTTGTAGGTCTTCTTCATTCAACTTTGGTAATTCATATGTATCTAGGAATCTGTCCATTTCTTCTGTGTTGTCCATCTTATTGGCGTATAGGTTCTGGAAGTAGGTATTGATGGTCCTCTAGGTTTCTGCTGGGTCTGTTGTCATTTCACCCTTTTCATTCCTAATTGCATGGATTTGGGCCTTTTCTTTCCTTTTTCTGACAAGGTTGGCTAAAGGTTTGTCAATTTTGTTGATTCTTCGAAGAAGCAACTCTTGGCTTCATTGATTTTTTGTATCATTCTCTTAGTCTGCATTGCATTGATTTCTCCTCTGATCTTTACAACTTCCTCCCTTGTATAAGATTTGGGGTTGTCCTGCTCTTCTTTTACTAGAAGCTTGAGGTTCAGCATCAGGTTGTTTAATTGGGCTCGTTCTGTTTTCCTAATATGCATATTCACTGCTATGAATTTCCCTCATAAGACTGCTTTCATTGTGCCCCATAGATTCCGATATGTGGTATTGTCATTGTCATTTAATTGAAGGAACTGTCTGATTTCTCCTTTAATTTCCTCTGTGACCCATTGGTTATTCAGAAGTGTGTTGTTCAATTTCCACGTGTTTATGAAATTTTTTGAGTTTCTTTTGCTATGGATCTCCAATTTCCTCGCACTATGGTCTGATAATATACAGGGGATAACTTCAATTCCTTTGCACTTACTTAAACATGGTCTATGTGTGAGTATGTGGTCTATTTTGGAGAATGACCCATGTGCAGCTGAGAAGAATGTGTATTCTGATTTTGTGGGGTGGAAGACTCTGTAAACATCTGTTAAGTTCATTTGTTCAAGAGTTCGATTGAGTTCTAGTTATTTCATTACTTATTTTTAGTCTAGTTGATCTATCTATTTGTGACAGTGGGGTGTTGAGGTCCCCCACTACAATTGCATTAGTGCATATATAACTTTTCATGTCTGTTAGTATTTGTTTTATATAGTTGGGCGCACTAGTGTTTGGTGCATAGATATTTATGATTGTCATCTCTTCCTCTTGGATTGTTCCATTTACAAGGATGTAGTGTCCTTCTTCATCTCTCTTAATCAGTGTTGGTTTGAAATCTACTTGATCTGCAAAGAGGTAGCTACTCCTGCTTTTTTTTGGGTTCCTGTCCCATGGAGTATTGTTTTCCACCCTTTAACTTTCAGTCTATGAGCTTCCTTTTGAATTAAGTGTGTTTCTTGTATGCAGCATATTGTTGGATTTTGCTTCTTGACCCATTCTGCCAGTCTATTTCTTTTGATTGGTGAATTGAGACCATTAACATTGATGGTTATAACTGAAACGTATTGACTTGTCATTGCCATGACTTTTTCTTTTTGTTGGGTTCTCCCCCTTTACATTTAATTTCTTGTCATGCTAGATGGGTTCATTCTGCTTTGCTTCCTGGGGTTGTGATCCTCAATGTCTATTCCTAGGATATTGTTTAAAATTCTTTGGAGTGCTGGATTGGTATTCACGAATTTCCTAAGGTGCTCTTTGTCATGATAGTATCTTATTTCTCCATCCATTTTGAAAGATAGGTTTGCAGGGTACATCAATGTGGGTTGGAGGCTGTTTTCTTTTAGGGCTTGGAATATGTCACTCCAAGCTCTTCTTGCCTTGATGGTTTGTGTTGAGAAGTCTGCTGTGATTCTGATGGGCTTTCCTTTGTATGTGAGTTGTTTCTTTTCTCTAACTCCTTGTAGAACTTTTTGCTTCTTTTGAGTTTCTGGAATCTTAACAATTATATGCTTATGTGTAGATTTCTTTTGATCATGGCTATTTGGAGTCCTATATGCCTCACTTATCTGTATGTCAAGCTCTTTTCCCCTGCTTGGGAAGTTTTCTGCCATTATTTCTGTGAAGAGATTTTTTTATGTCATCTCCATTCTCTACTGTTTCTTCCTTGAGCCCAATCAGTCTTATGTTAGTCTTCTTTGCATCATCTAGCAGCTGCTGGATTGATTTCTCATGTTCCCTTATAATTTTGAAGCAATTTTTCCTTTCCTGGTCACTAATTGCAATCTTATCTTCTATATCTGAAATTCTGTCCTCACATTGGCTCATTCTGCTGTGTAGACTTTCAGTGGAGTTTTTCATGTCCTGGAAATCTATTTGCATCTGTTTTATGGATTCCATATTTTTCTTATGTTGGGTTTCCATCATGTTCCTCAGCTCCTCTCTAGATTTATTAATCATGTCTTGCACTAGGAGCACAATTTCTCCTGTTATCTGAGAAATTATTTCTGATTTCATTTTTTCCAGATCCCCTTTTGTTGCCAGTTCAGTGGGTCCAGGTGGTTGAGTATCAGAGTGTTCCATCTCATTTCCCTTTGGAGTTACTGTAGGTGATCTGGAAGTCTGGTTTTGAGACTTATTTATGTGTTTTCTCATTTTGACTGGGGTGGGGGGCTGTTAGTGCCTGCACGGATTACCTCCTCTGAGCTGGGTGAGGTGGGACAGGGGCCGGGAGCAGCAATAGGGATGGTGGCCCAAAAGCCCTTTCCTGTGGGCTGGGAGCAGCGGGAGGGATGGTGGCCAGGAAGCCCCTTCCTCTGGACCAGGAGCAGTGAGATGGCGACTCAGAAGCCCCTACCTCTGGGCTGGGAGCAGTGGGAAGGATGGTGGGCCAGAAGCCCCTTCCTCTGGGCCAGGAGCAGCGGGACAGAAGGTGGCCCAAAAGCCCTTTCCTCTGGGCTGGGAGCAGTGGGAAGGATGGTGGCCCAGAAGCCCCTACCTCTGGGCCAGGAGCAGCGGGACTCAGTACCTTGGTCTGGTGGTCTGATGTCCTCTGCATCTTTGTAGTGTGGAACCGGGTAGCTGCCTGTCTGCAGCAGGGTGATTTGGCGTCTTCCCCATGACTCGGGACCTCGGTAGGGCGTGCACAGACCTGCCTGTCTGCCTGTTATTTTTAAATTACCCAGTCAAAGGTATTTCCTTATAGACTAAGACAGTCATTAATCAAGAAATCAGAACAGAAAACAGTATATATTGAACTACATGAAAATGAAAATACAATATATCAAAGCTAGACACCTATATTAGAAAATAAGAAAGAGCTCAAATTCTACCTTTAGATATTAGAAAAGGAGAGCAAATTAAAACAAATAGAGAGATTAAAATAGATACTTAGGCTCAAAGATAAATCAATCAAACAGAAAAACAATAGACAACACCCCCCCAAATCCAGATCTTTGAAAAGATGAATTAAATTGATAGAACTCTACCCAAATTGATCAGGGAAATTTGCTCAAAAATTACCAATATCAAGAATAAAAAAGGTAGAGGACCAAGAGATAGGAGAGGAGAAGGGATGGGGATATTAAAAAAATTAAGTACCAGATGGTTTGTTAGAAAATTCTACCAAATATTTGGAGAAAAAAATTACCAATTTTGTAAAAAGTTTCTAAAGAACTAAAGAGGGATGCTTCCTAAGTCCTTCTATGAGACTGTCATTAACCCACTGTCTAAACCAGAGAGAAACATTAAACTATAAAAATCCCTCATGAAGATAGATGCAAAAATTCTTAGAAAAATAGTAATGAAATGAATATAACAATATATTTAAAATATCCACTGTAGGGTCAGGGATTTAGCTCAGTGATTCTACCACCTTCCCCCCAAGTACAAGGTCCCGAGTTCGATCCCCAGTACAAAAAATATATATATCCACTATAAATAAGTGGGCTCATTTTGACAATTAACCAATGTAATTCATCATATTAAAAACTGTAGAGATAATGAAAAATTTGCCCCACCTTGTAGGTTGTCTCTTAGATCTATTGGAGGTTTCTCTTGCAGTGCAGAACCTTTTAAATAAGATGAGATCCTAGTTGTTGATTCTTTGTGCTAGTTCCCATGCTACTGAGGTTTTATTCATAGAGTCTTTTCCTATGCCAATGTCTTCAAGAGTTCTACCTATCTTCCAGCAAGTTTAGTGTTTCTGTTTTAATATTTAAATCTTTAATCCACTTTGATCTTAGTTTAGTGCATGGTGATAGGTATGGGTCTAGTTTTAATCTTTGGCAGGTTGAAATCCAGTTTGTCCAATACCATTTATTAAATAGGCTATGTTTCCTCCAATGAGGGTGGTTGGCTCCTTTGTCAAAGATGAAGTGGCTGAGTGTGTCTGGAGTTGTTTCTGCATCTTCTAATCTATTCCACTGATCCTTGGGTCTGTTTCTTTGCCAGTACCATGCTGTTTTTATCACAGTAGCTTGGTAGTATATTTTCAAGTTGGGGATTGTGATACCTCCTGCCATGTCTCTGTTGCCTAGAATTGCTTTTGCTATTCTAGGTCTCTTCTTGTTCCAAATGAATTTTTGGATTGTTTTCTCTAGTTCTGTGAAATATATTGTTGAAATTTCAATTGGCATTGCATTAAATCTATATAAAAGTTTTGAAAGTATGGCCATTTTCACTATATTGGTTTCTCCTATCCAGGAACAAGGGATATCTTTCCATTTTCTTGTGTCCTCTTCAATCTCTTTTTTCAGAGTGCTGTAGTTTTCAGTGTAGAGCTCTTTTGCTTCCTTTGGTAGATTGATTCCTAAATATTTCATTTTTTTGGATGCTATTGTAAAAGGAATTGTTTCCCTAATTTCTGTCAGTGAGTCTGTTATTTGTGTATAAGAAGGCTGTTGTTTTTTGAGTGTAGACCTTGAATCTAGCTACTCTACTGAATGTCAATTAAGTCTAGAAGTCTTTTGGTGGAGTTTTTTTGGTCTTCTATGTAAAGACTAGATGCTACCCTTCTCAGATCAGGAAAAGGCTAGGATGTCCAGTATCAATATCTCCATTCAACATTGTACTAGAGATTCTAGTCAGTGCCATTTGGCAAAAAAATAAATAAAAGGCATAAAGATTGCAGTAAAAAAACAAAAACTGTCTACTCCCAGATGACATAATTTTCTATGTAGAAAATTCAATATAACCTGAAAGAAAGAAAGACACCATTAGAACTAATAAGCAAATTTAGGAAAGTTGCAGTATACTAGATAAATAAATAAACACTGAGTCTATTTTCTCATATTAGGAATGAATTATCAGAAATGGAAATCTTAAGTGCTTTTTACAAAGGCATCAAAATATTAAATACTTAAGTATAATTCTGACAAAAGATGAAAAACCTTTACACTGAAAATTCTAAAATATTACTGAAATTAAAAAATATCTAAATTTATAGAGACATATCTTGTTCGTGGGTTAGAAGCCCCCATATTTTACATGTTCCTCATCCCAACTGATGTATAAAGGCAAATTATCCAAGTCAAAATTCTAGAAGACTTTTTTTTTTTTTGGTACTGGGGATCGAACCCGGGTCATTTGCGCTTGCGCAGCAGGCGGCAAAACCACTGAGCTAAATCCCCGGCCCTAGAAGACTTTTTGTAGAAATTGACAATCTGATTCTACATTCATATGGAAATGTAAAAGACCTAAAACAGCTAAACCAACTCTGAAGCACAAAGTTGAATTACTAAAACTACTTGATCTCAAGATTCATTATAAAGTTTTTAACAATCAAAAGGTAGACATATAAATGATACAGAGTAGAGTTCAGAAATACATTCAGACATATATAGACAATTGAATTTTTACAAAGGTGCAGAATTAATACAGTGGAGAAAAGATAGTTTTTTTGATAACTGCTGCTGGAATAATTGGATATCCATGGGAAAAATAATGTATTTGTACCCCATAACATATATAAGAAATTAACTAAAAATAGGTCACAGGATTAAATGTAAAATCTAAAACCTAAAACTCCTAGAAGAGAATATTGAAGAAAACTTGTGAATTTCTTAGCCATGATACCAGAAGCACAATCCATAAAATAATGAATCAACAAATTAGATTTAATCAAAATTTAAAACTACAGTACCAGATGGTTTACTAGAAAATTCTCTCTACATCACTTATTAAGAGAACAAAAAAGTCACAGATTAGATGGAAGTCTTTGCCAAATATATATCAGGTAGAGGAGACATATATATATATATATATATATATATATATATATATATTTCAAGTAGCTGTAATTCTAGCTACTTGAGAAACAGAGGCAAGAGAATCAAATCAAAAATTCAAGATCTCAGAATTAAAGGAGAAACTTGACCTCTTATATGCTAATGGTAGAAACTGAATATGTTCGCAACTCTGAAAGATAGTTTATCAGTTTCTTATAAAGTTAAAACATACTACTTCTTGGGCCGGGGATTTAGCTCAGAGGTTCTGCCGCCTGCCTTGCAAGCACAAGGACCCAAGTTCGATCCCTGGTGCCAAAAAAAATACTACTACTATTCCACTCCTAGGTCTTTACTGAATAGGTAAGAAAAGCCTCATGAATTCATATCTATAGCAGCTTTATTTATAATACTCAAATACTATTATCCCATTCCAAATATTCATCAACAGATGAATGGAAAAATTTGTTGTTGTATATCCACACAAGGTAACACTATTCAGTTACAAAAATTGATAAACTATTGATACAACAGCATGGATGAACCTCAAAATAGTTATGTTAAGTGAAAGAAGCCAAACAGAAAACAGAATACATGCTGTATGGTTCCATTTATATAAAACTCTAGAAAATGAACGCTAATGTAGAGTGACAGCAAATGAATAGTTGCTTGAGAATGCAAAACGGGCATGAAGGGGTAGGAAGGACAGATTTAAAAGATGAAGGAAAATTTGAAGAATGATATTTATTATCTTTATTATGCTTATGTGAAAGCATTCAAATTGTATGCTTAAAATATGTGATATCCTGCTGCTTATTGTCAGCTTCCAGTTTCCCGATACCCAGGCAAACACCTGAGAGAATTCCTGGAGACTTCTCTTTATTTCACTGTAAAATCCTCCTACTCCCCTGCCTTCCTGCTTCTCTTTCTATGTGCTAGAGATCAAACCCAAGGGGGTCTCCTGCATGCTAACAAGCACTCTACCACTGAGCTACATCCCCGACCCTTGCCTTTCTTTGAGTCTCTTCCAAACGCAAGTGATGCTGGCTGAGACCCTTGTTATATCAAACTCTGAATAAATTAGTCTCTATTCTCATTTGAAAGAAGTTCATTCCTACTCTTAAAAAAAAACTTCAATTGTTTCTCCAACTTTGTGTCTATGTATAATTTTACTAAATTAGTTTATTTTTATTTTGGCAAGACCCATCTTGGGTACCACTGTGAGAATAATCATATGTTTTGTATTCTCTGACTGTTAAAATATAATGATACAAATATTAGGATATAAGTCATATAAATCTCTGCCAGGGCTAAGAGGAAAAAAATAGAGAAGCTGCCCAGCATGACCAAGTCTTGACCATTCTGGGTTGACAGCTGCAGGCACTGTTAGTCAAGTTCTGTTGTCATTTATGGTCTGGCCACTGTCCATTTGAATATTCAGTCTTTCAGCCCCCTTCTTTTGGTCATTCTCTCACTTGCAAGTGTTTGGCCAATTCAGGGAAGGTTAGAAATCCATATCTCCACCACTTAAGGATTCTCCAGTTAAGTCCATAATCAACTGTATTGCAAGATCTTCTTCACCTTTCTGTTGTGTCATCATTATGATCGCCTGAGGAAAGAAAAAGCTGCACAGAAGCATTTAAGGTTTTAAATAGAATGCAATGAACCAATATCATAACTGCCATGATATAAACAATAACAATAAATAGTCCCTGCAAGGTCTTTCAGAACCAGGTTCCCCAATTGTCAAATCCAGGCCAAGAAAATAATTTCCATAGCCCATAAGGATTAATCTTAGAGAGTCAATTAGCTGTTTCTGTTAGGCATTCCATAGCCTGTTTCACCTTGCTGGTTTCATTAATCCAAGTACAGCAAGAAATATTAGCAATAGCACAGGCACCACCATGACTAATAAATAAGAAGTCAAGAGAAATATAATTGTCCAGCGCTGCTCATGAAATAAACTGAGACTAATCTGTGTTTCCTCTAAATCTAGGTGATATATCATTAATAACTTCTATTTAGGTTAATAAGTTTCTTATAGTATTTTCTATTTGCAAGATACCAACCACAGAGATTGCTTTGACTGTTTACATAAAGGATGAATCAATAATGCATCTAAACAAAGTATTTGAATAATCGAGGATGGTCTCCTTTTAGTGCTTGCATTTGATTCAGAATTTCCATCCCTGGTGTGTGGTTTATTAAATCAGAGTCTCCGTGTGCAGAAAAGTCTCAGAATACTACTACTAAAGTGCACAAAATACTATATTAGTCTGAAGCAACAAACAAACAAACAAACAAAAACCAGACAAACAACTATGTCCTGCCTTCAAAGAGAGTAGAACCTCTAAGGCAAAAAAAAAAGTTCATCACAGAAGGTCAAAACCAAAGACTTTTTTTTGTTTAGTTATTTTGTTTTGTTTTATTTTTTGTTTGTATTTTATTTTTTAAAAAAATTTATTAGTGCATGTTTTCAGTACATAATGATTGCATTTATCATGGTGAGTTTGTACATTTACATATCTTAATTCTTTTTTATCTCCTTCCCTTCCCATCCCTCCTCACTCCCTCCAACTCTTCTCATTTGCAAAATTTATATTTCCATTTTTTCAATTCTCTCATTTTAAAAATTCCTTTTCCTTTCCTTACCTTCCCACTCTCTTTTTCTCTTCCCATTTGAAAATGATCTCCCTAACTTCCTAAGTTTATTGAGTTCTTTATATATTCTAGATATCAGTCCTCTGTTCAAGGAATAGCTGGTAAAATTTTTTCCCATTCTATAGATTGTCTCTTCACTGTTACTTTTTTCCTTTGATGTGCAAAAGCCTTTTCATTTGATATAATCCCATTTGTTGATTCTTGGTGTTATTTCTTGTGCCATTGGAGTTCTGTTCAGAAAGTTCTTGCTTACATCTGTCGTCAAGAGTTTTATCTATTTTATCTTCCAACAGATTAAGTGTTTCTGTTCAACATTTAGATCTTTGATCGACTTTGATTTTAGTTTAGTATGTGATGAGATATATGGGTCTAGATTCAATCTTCTGCATGAAGATATCCAATTTTCCCAGCATCATTTATTAAAGAGGCTACCTTTCCTCTAGTGTATTTTTGGTCCCTTTGTCAAACATTAAATAGCTGAATGCTTCTGCTCCCTCTATTTTGTTTCTGCTTCCTCTATTTTGTTCCATTGATCCACATGATGTTTTTGTACCAGTACTGTGCTATTTTTTAAATCACTGTAGATTTGTAATATAACCTCAAATCTGGAATTGTGATGTCCCCTGCCTTGCCCTTGTTGCCCAGAATTGGTTTTTGCTATTATGGATCTCTTCTGGTTCCATATGAATTTTTGGATTGTTTTCCCTAGATCTGTGAGGAATGCTATTGCTATTTTAGTTGGGATTGTGTTAAATCTATATATCTGCTTTGGAAGTATGACCATTTGGCTATATTGGTCCTGCCTTATTCAGAAACATGGGGTATCTTTCCATTTTCTGGTGTCCTCTTCAATCTCCTTTTTTCAGAGTAATGTAATTGTCATTGTTGAGGTCTTTTCTTCCTTGATTAGGTTAATTCCTAAGTATTTAAATTTTGTTGAAGCTAAGTATTTAAATGGTATTGTTTTCCTCAGTTCTTTCTCAGTGAATTTGTTATTAGTGTATAGGAACACCACTGATTTTTGTATGTTGACTTTGTATCCTGCCACTTTGCTGAATTTGATTATTAATTCTAGGAGTCTTTTAGTGGAATTTTTAGGGTCTTATAAGTAGAGGCTCATGTTACCTGCAAATAATGATATTTTGACTTTCTTTCCTATATATATCCCTTTTATTTCTTTCTCTTGCCTGATTTCTTTGGCAAATGCTTTGAGGACTGTGTTAAATAGGAGTGGTGGTAGTGGTCGTCTTTATTTTTTCCTGATTTTAGAGGGAAACCTTTCAATTGTTTCACATTTAATATGATGTTGGCAGTATATTTGTCTTAAATGGCTTTTATCAGATTGAGATAAGATACTTTCAGACCTATTTTCTTCAGGGTTTTAACTATAAATTCTTCAGGGTTGAATTTTGTTAAAGGAATTTTCTGTGTCTATTGAGATGATCATGTGATTTTTGTCCTTGCTCCTGTTTCTATAATGAAGTATATTTATTGATTTGTGTATGTTGAAACATCCTTGCATCCCTGGAATGAAGTCTATTTGGTCATGTTATGTGATCTTTTTGATAATTTGTCACATTCTGTTTGCCAATACCCTTTTGAGGATTTTTGCATCTATGTTCATTACAGAAATTGGCCTGTGCTATACTTTTGTTTATTTTGTTTTGTTTCTTTTTTGGTTGGATCTTTGTCTGGCCTTGGAATCAGGATAATACTAGTTTCCAGGAATGACTTTGGGAGTACTCTTTCCCTTTCAATTCCATTAAAGAGTTTGAGTAGTATTGGTTTTAAATCTTTCTTAAAGTTCTTGTAGAATTCAGTAATAAATCCATCAGGTCCTGGACTTTTCTTAGTTGATAAGTTCTTTATTACTTCTTCAATTTCATTGCCTATTATTGGATTATTTGGGATTTTTAAGTCTTCTTGATTCAGTGTTGGTAATTCATATGTATCTAAGAGTCTCCCCATTTCTTCTGAGTCCTCCAATTTATTGGCATACAAGTTTGTGAAGTAGTTGGTAATAATATTCTGAATTTCAGCAGTGTACATAGTGATTTCATCTTTTTTGCTTCTAATTGTACTGATTTGTTTCTTTTCCTTTCTTTTTTGATTTGATAAGATTGGTGAGGGGTTCATCTATTTTGTTTATTCTTTCAAAGAACCAGTTCTTTGATTCATTAATTTTTTTTCATTTCATCGATTTCTGCTGTACTTGCTCTGGGTTTGGATTGTTTGCATAATTTCTGTGGTTTCTTCTGCCATTGATGTCTACTTGCATTGTACTACGATCTGATGATATGTATGGTAAAATTTTCATTCTTTCCATTCACTTAAGCATGCTTTATTTGCTAATAAGTGGTCTATTTTTGAAAAAGTTCCATGTGCTTCTGAAAAGATAACTACTCTATTGTTGTTGAGTGGAACACTGTATATATCTATTAAATCTACTTGTTCAAAAGTTTGGTTCAACTGTGATATTTTTTGTTGATTGTTTATTTGATCTGTATATTTGTGATGGTGGGGTACTGAGGTCCTCCACTATAATTATACTGATATTTATCTGATCTTTTGTTTCTAGCAGTATTTGTTTAATGAAGTTAAGTGCACCGTTGTTTGGTGCACATGTGTTTGTAATTGTTATCTCTTCTTGTTGAATGGGTCCTTCAACCAATATGTAGTGACCTTCTTTGCCTCTTATGATCAGTTTTGGCTTGAAGTCCTGCTTGTTTTTCAGTTCCTATAGCATGGAATATTATTTTCCATTCTTTGACTTTCAATCTATGAGTTTCTTTTAGGGTTAGCACATTCATGACAGGGCCATAATTCATGGCTGTAATTCATGTCTTACTGCTGGGTGGCTTTGATTTGAATTCAATCATTCCATCACCTTGAACCACCATTGGTACATGCATGACTGTCTCATCAGGTGGCTTGTACCACTGATGGTACAAGTGAATCTAATCACTTTTACTGATCTTTTTTACTAATAAAAGTAATAAAAATGGACCAAATCTTGTTAGTTGCTTGAATTTGAATAACTACTACCCAAACATAAAAATTGCTGAATACTATTCATGCCAGTTAAGAAAATGATTACAACAATGTAAAAATTGATTTAATTCATTAAAAGAATGATCCATTTTTTGTTTGACATTCTAATGGGAAAAATTTTTACAAAATTGAAATACTTTTAAAATTGAAAAATATATAGGTTATAATATACATATATGTATACAAAAATTATTTATTGCTTACAAACAAAAATGAGAAGAATCACCAAAGAACAATAAAGGAATAATATAAAGAAAATTTACTAATAATCTAGCTGTGAAGTAATAATGACTGTTTTGATTTTAGTGTCTTATTTTAAGGAAAACATTAAAATGGCAAAAAAATTGTAATACAGCTAATTTGTGGCACCCCAGTTGTGAATGCATATTATAAACATCAACAATGGGGTACTTGTAAGATTTACACATTAAGATTTAGAGAATTAATTATTGATAAACTATTTACCTATGAAGAAATGCTATGGGTGCAAATTACTCAAAAACATTTACTTTATAGAAGTTTATTTAGGATCAGCGAGACACACACACAAGAAATGTAAAGAGTATTATTGAAAATTATCTGAAAAAATGGGAGCCACCATGGCCACAAAAAAACCAAATGCATTATGACATTTTGGGCACTGTGCACACATCAGCCACCTTTATGTATAAAATGTTTTAAAGAAATTCATGAATATAAATACGTTTATTTTAATTTAATGAATTAAATAAAAGTTTGGTTACTTTAATAATTTTTAAATTTTATGAATGGTATTAATTAATTCTTGTGATTGCCTTGGGGTGGTTCTTTTCTCATCATGGCTATTTGGGCATTGATAGTCCTCTTTTATCTGTATTTTGAAATCTTTTTCCATGTGTGCAAATTTTCTGCTGTAACTTCTGTAAACAGATTGTGTATTCCCTTTGTGTTACCTTCTAATTTTTTGTTAATTCTAATTAATCTTAGATTAGTCTTCTTTTTGTCACTGAGGTTCCTATGCCTCAGTCACTTGATATAACAGTTGTTATACCCCAGGTTGGAAGGGCAAGGTCAAGCAGCTTCTTAAGAGATTATAATGGCTGGAGATTTTCAGCAAGGAAATCATTCCTGAAAGTAAACAAATCCCATTTGAAGGTGTTTAAAGGTTCTTTGAGGATTGGGTTGTTGGTGATCCTTGCCCTTAGTTTTCCCACTACTATTTTGTTCGTAAGTCACTTAAGGCCCCAAATTATCTCAGATATATTTTTGACATTTCCCTATCAATGTTAGTGTGAGATAGACATCAATTTGCTTTTACTTTGATAAATAGTTTCATGGAGAAATGCAACTAATATCAATTTGAAATCACTTGATACCACCAAATGGACCTTTTAGGAGTGCTGAGGGTTAGCTGAGTGAAGGATACTCCACATTTTCCACCCTTCCTTTTCCAAGTCAGGCATTAACTGTTAATGTTTTGTAATGGCATCTTTCATTCAGTCCAAAGATTTACCTTTTGGGAGGGTTATTTCATAATCTTAGTTAAAGATACTTTTTTGTTAAAATGATACATTAGACCATTTCCTTTAACTTCCATGTTATCTCTTTGGGCATGGATCTCAATCTTTAAAATAGCCAGTTCACTAAGTAGAAGTGTGTCTAAAAATTCAACTTACTGTTGGCTCCAGGAGAGGTGAGAAAAACTTGTGTTTCTCCAACATCATTTACTACTTCAGAAGCAGACCTGCTGTCTGATAAATGTTTACTCTTTGGTCTTTGACTAGTTGAAAAGCCCTAATAAATATGATAAATTCTGAAATATGAACCAATTTTACCTTGGTTAGAGGATTGTCTTTTAAAGGAAGTTCCAGATAGTGATAGCATTTGTAGTAGCTCAAAAATCTTGTTTCAATTTCAAGGTATGATCCATCAACAAATAACATAAGATTATTTATGATGATTCTCAATTAGAGTCATGAATAAATCTTAGCAAGGTCCAGAAAGTTATCTACTATGGCAGGACATTCATGAGGTTCCCCTTCTTTTGATTAGGTCAGAAGAGTGGCAATATTCAGGATGTTGCAGCAAGTTTGTCTGAATGGATGCAGGTTGAATGAGAATCACATTGATCTGTGAGCCCAGCTCAAATTGAAGGCTTATGGGATCTATTATGGCTCCTATTTAGATGTCCCCTCAAAGCCTCATTAGCTTATAGGTTGGGCTTTTCTGAGGTGGCTGGATCTAGGGTATGTGAATATAGATTAAGAGTGTATGATAATTAAATTAGTCTACTAAATCATTTAGCATAGTTCTGGGTGAGGATAATGGGAAGGCCCAATAGGTTGTAGCTTGAATGGAATAAATGGGGAAAGAGAGGCTTGTTTCTGCTTGCCTCCTGTTTCCAGTGCCATGGACTGTTTCTCCTCTGCCATGCTGCCCTGCCTTGGAGCCAGCAGACTATGGACTGGAACCTCTACAAACTGTGAGCCCAAATAAACCTTTCCTCCTTTAACTTGTGGGTTTTGGGTATTTTGTTCCAGCAATGAGAAAGCAACCAAGATAGGATCTATGTCTGTGACAACACTTTTAGGCAACACAACACAAAACAGAAGCAGAAGTGAGAGCAAAAGGAGTAAAATGGAATGGCCTATTTCTCCACACAGAAGACATACAAAGACAACTGATAACAAAATCTGGATATCAAAATCAAACTAGATAGCCCAAGAACTCAAAAGAAAGATCAGAGTTCAGATGCAGCGCTGAACTAACCTATGTCAGTATGGACTCAACAGGCTGCCTGCACCAAGGTATAAGGGACCTTGGTGAGCACACAGCTGGTAGATGATTGGGGTCTATAGTGACAGACAGGGCATGCAATGTTCCTGTGGAATCTTCATGAACATTACGGAAATAAATGAAGACTGCACAAATGAAAACAAATGCTATCCAGAACGTGCAGTAGTAAGAGATTCATCAAACACAAACACTGCAAAGACTCAAAGTCAGCCTGGAAAGTGACAAAGGCTTATTGTGAAAGAAAGGGCAGGTACAGTGGCTAATGCCTATGATCCAAACAACTTGGGAGGCTGGGGCAGGACGCTCACAAGTTCAAGGTCAGCTTGGTCAATTTATCAAGACTGTCAACAAATACATACATACATACATACATACATACATACATACATACATACATACATCAGGGCTGGGATGTAGCTCAGTGTGAAGCTTTGAATTCAATCCCCAGAATCGGGGGGTGGGGGGTCAGATAGACTCTGATTGAATCTTGGTATGGGGAAGCTGAAAGTGTGATAACTAGAAGCAGAACAATTTATGATTTGGGGATCATATCTTGCTTCTTTTAATTGATCCTGTGCTGAAAGCAGAGGCAAAAACTGGAGAAGCTAACTCATAGACCAAATCTTAACATTCTGCACCATTTGCTGCCAAGGTTGTGGTCTGAAATAATGGAGATTGCTGCTAAGGTTATACATTAGCTTCCTGAGCTGATTGCCACAGGAGTTTGAGGTCAGTTCTTTCGCCAATGTCCATTTATATATTCAGTCTAATACAGTGGAATTCTGGCATTGTGCATATTAAAATAACCTGCCTGGTGGATCATATTTTACAGCTCTTGAATCAGCAGTCACGTGATAATGTTTGTTCATATACAACTTTAAATGTTTTAATACATTTTTTCCTTTTTTTGTCCTTACAACAACCTTGTGATTCTGAGATTTTTTTTTTGTTAAATTCTTTTATTGGTACATTTTAGGTATACAACACAATTACATTTCTCATTGGGAACTTGTACCTTTACATGATGCATCTTGGTTCTTATTTTTTCCCCATTCCTAGCCCTCCCTTAACCCCTCCACCCTTCCCTATTTACAAAGACTTTATTTCCATTACTCATCATTTTTCCTTTGCCTTCTTTCCTTTCCCCTGCCCCTCCCACTACCCCTACCCCTTTGGACCTTTTCTTTCTATTTTGCATTATCGATTATTCATTCTAATCATTGGTACATTTTAGGTATACAATATAATGACATTCATCATTGGAAATTTGCACCTTTACATAATTTCTCTTGGTTCTTATTTTTCACCCTTGCCCAGCCCTCCCTTCAACCCCTCCATTCCTCCCTATTTACAAAGATTTTGTTCCTATTTTTCCATTTTCTCATATTAATTCCATTCCCTTGTTTGCTTTCCCCTAGCCCTCCCACTATCTTCCCCTTTGCCCCTTTTCTTCCTATCTCACATTACCTATTAAATATTTTAGTCCTTATGTACACTTTCAGTTTCTCACACCAGAGAAACTATTTGGTATTTACACATGTGTGTCCTATTTATTTCACTTAAGAGTATCGCCTCAATGTGCATCCATTTAGCTATAAATGTCTCTAATTTCTCATTTTTTAATGGCTGAGTACTACTCCATTTTATAAAAAAACCCCACATTTTCTTTATCCAGTCTCCAATTGATGGGCATTTGGGCTGTTTCCAAGTTTTAGCTGTCACAAACTGTGCTGCTATGAACATGGACACACATATATCGCTGTAGTATGACTCTTTTAATTCTTTGGGAAAGATACCCAGCAGTGGAATAGCTGGGTCAAATGGGACTTTCAGTCCTAGTTCTTTGAGGTTTCTCCATACTGATTTCCACAGTGCTTGCACCAGGCTACACTCCCACCAGCAGTGAAGCAGGGTTCCTCTTTCCCCACAGCCCCGCCAGCATTTGTTATTGGTTGATTTCATGATAGCAGCCATTCTTTCTGGAGTGAAGTGGAATCTCAGCATTGTTTTCATTTGCATCTCTCGAATGACCAGTGATGTTGAACATTTTTTCATGTATTTATTTGCTATTTCTACTTCTTTGTGTGAGAAATGTCTGTTCATTTCAGATGCCCATTTTCAGATTGGGTCTTTAAATTTGGGAGGTCTGATCTTTTTAAGTTCTTTATAGATTCGAGATAGTAGACCTTTGTCTGAGGAAGAGCAGGTGAAGATTTTTTCCCACATTGTGGGTTGTCTCTTCACACTGCTGGTGGTTTCTCTTGCTGTGCAGAAGTTTTTTAATAAGAAGAGATCCCACTTGTTGATTATTTGTGCTAGTTCATGGGCAACTGAGGTTTTGTTCATAAAATCTTTTCCTACACTGATGTCTTCAAGAGTTCTACCTAACCTCTGTTCCAACTTGTTCAGACTTTCTATTTTAATATTTAGATCTTTAATCCATTTGGATTTTTGTTTAGTGCATGGTGAGAGATACAGGTCTAGTTTTAATCTTTGGTAAGTTGAAGCCCAATTTTTCCAGCACCATTTATTAAAGAGGCTATCTTTCCTCCAGTGAGGGTGTTTGGCTCCTTTGTCGAAGATGAGATGGCTGTGTCTGGCGTTGTTTCTGTATCTTCAGTTCTGTTTCACTGGTCCTCAAGTCTGTTTCTTTGCCAGTACCATGCTGTTTTTATCACCATAGCTTTGTAGTATAGTTTCAGGTTGGGGATTGTGATACCCCCTGCCATGTCTCTGTTACCTAGAATTGCTTTTGCTATTCTGGGTCTCTTCTTGCTCCAAATGAATTTTTGGATTGTTTTCTCAAGTATGCTGCTGGGATCTCAATTGGAATTGCATTAAATCTATATAGCAGTTTTGGAAGTATGGCCATTTTCACTATATTAATCCTTCCTACCCAGGAGCAGGGGATGTCTGTCCATTTTCTGATATCATCTTCAATCTCTCTTTTCAGAGTGCCATAGTTTTCAGAGAAGAGGTGTTTGATTTCTTTCATTAGATTGATTCCTAGTTATTTCAGTTTTTTGGATGCTATTGTGAAAGGAATTATTTGTCCTATTTCTCTCTCAGTGAGTCTGTCATTGGTGTAGAGGAAAGCTATTGATTTTTGTGTATTGACCTTGTAACCAGCTACTTGACTGAATTTGGTTATTAAGTCTAGAGGACTTTTGGTGGAGTTCTTGGGGTCTTCTATATAGAGTATCATGTCATCTGCAAATAATGACAGTTTGACTTCTTCATTTCCTATCTTTATTCCTTTTATTTCTTTCTCTTGTCTAATTGCCATGGCTAATGTTTCCAGAACTATATTGAACAAGAGTGGTGATAGTGGACATCCTTGTCTTGTTCCTGATTTGAGTGTGAAGGATTTCAGTTTTTGACCATTTAGTATAATACTGGCTGTTGGTTTTTCCTAGATGGCTTCTATCAGTTTGAGGTGGAGACCATCTATTCCAATTTTTTTTAGGGTTTTTATCATAAATACATGTTGGATTTTGTCAAATGCTTTTCTGCATCTATGGAGATAATCATATGGTTTTTGTCCTTGGCTCTATTGATATAGTGTATTACATTGATTGATTTGCATATGTTGAACTATCCCTGCATCCCTGGGATGAATCCCACTTGATCAGGGTGTATGATCTTCTTGATGATCTTCTGCATTCTGTTTGCCAGTATCGTATTAAGGATTTTTGCATCTATGTTCATGAGTGAGATTGGCCTATAGTTCTCCTTTTCCGTTGGGTCTTTCTCTGCTTTGGGAATCAAGGTGATGCTTGCTTCCAGAAATGAATTTGGGAGTATTGCTTCCCTTTCAATTTCATTGAAGAGTTTCAACAGTAGTGGCAGTATTTCCTCTCTAAATGTCTTGTAGAATTCAGCAATGAAGCCATCAGGACCTGGGCTTTTCTCAGTTGGTAATTTTTTAATTGCATTTTCAATTTCATTGATTGATATTGGGTTGTTTAGAATTTTTAGGTTTTCTTAGTTCAGCTTTGGTCATTCATATGTATGTAGGAATCTGTCCATTTCTTCTGTGTTTTCCGTCTTACTGGCATATAGATTCTGGAAGTAAGTATTGATGATCCTCTGGATTTCTGCTGAGTCTGTTGTAATTTCGCCCTTTTCATTCCTAATTGCATGGATTTGAGCCTTTTCTTTCCTTTTTCTGAGAAGGTTGGCTAAGGGTTTGTCAATTTTGTTGATTCTTTTGAAGAACCAACTCTTGGCTTCATTGATTTTTTGTATCATTCTCTTAGTCTCCATTGCATTGATTTCTTCTCCGATCTTTACAATTTCCTCCCTTGTATAAGCTTTGGGTTTGTCCTGTTCTTCTTTTTCTAGAAGCTTGAGGTTCAGCATCAGGTTATTTAATTGGGCTCATTCTGTTTTCCTAATATGCATATTCACTGCTATGAATTTCCCTCATAAGACTGCTTTCATTGTGTCCCATACATTCCGAGATGTTGCATTGTCATTGTCATTTAATTGAAGGAACTGTCTGATTTCTTCTTTTGCATTCCAATAATTTTATTGAAAGGTATATCTCTTAGTATCAAAGGTAGTTGGTTAGGTTACCTCTGCCAACTCAAAATTAATACTGATATTTTCAAAATATTGAAATATATCAACCTTATGGTAAAACTGAAAGTATCCACAAAACATGGTTTACAAAAAGTTAAAGGTAGAATATACTGCAGTTCTTTGGTTTATTTTTCAATGCTTAGTTATCTGTAACATGATGTCAAAATTGGTTACATCCATTCTAGATAGACTCAGGCTTCAGGCTGCACTAACTGTTTACAACACTAACAATATCTGTACATTTCCTTATATTGATTGGCTGATATGGAGAATTCCAAACACTACCTCAGCAATCTCATAATTATGGCGGTGCCTCCTTTTCTTAAGACACGTTATGGAAATTTGTGAAAGTATATTCTATTCCTTAAAAAAACAAAACAAAACAAAACTGGAAGCAATGGCAGTTTTATAGAAACAGTCCATAGTAAAACCTGGAGTGCTTTATCTAGTCAGAACTTAGGGTAAAGCAAGTTTTCAGAGTGGTAATTGATTTTGACTTTACTATGTAATATAATAGAACACTGTTTTTAATGGAACTAGACAAGACTGAGGAAGTAGATTCTGTATAGAAATTTTTATCATTGTTACAAATGTCACCTGTTTTTTAGAAGAAACATTAAAGATAGCTCAATGAATATGCCAAACTTAGTAGGTCTGCATTTTGGCTTAATACAAAATGTTTTTAAATGTAAATGTAATTCCCAAATGTAACATTCTCATCTCTGAACTATCTATGACTTGACTACTTATGGGTACCAAGAAACCATTACATTATCTAGAATATAACCTTATTATGCCCTTAAAAAGTGCATGAGTGAAATGTTGGTTTTGATGTAAACCTCATAATTTAAAATTTTAGGTTACCATTTTCCAAATCACCTAAATATAATATATTGATCCAGTACAGAAAGTTAAATTAATGTTAGAAAAGAAGATTCACAGTTCACCCTTTCAGGCTTGTTTCACATTTATGTCTTTAGCTTTACAGATGAATTCAATCTAAACAATCTTACTGCAGCATTATATTAATTAGGCAGTTTTCCAAAGATGGAAAACATCATACTAATCTAGTTGTGATGTTTTGAGGGTTCATAATTTTATTTTATTTTTTTTGTTTTGTTACCAGAGATCGAACTCGGGTCCTTGTGCTTGCACAGCAGGCAGCGAAAGCACTGAGCTAAATCCCTGGCCCAATATTTTGTGTGTGTTTTGGTACCCGGGGTCGAACTCAGGCCCTTGTGCTTGCAAGGCAGGCTGTGGCACCACTGAGCTAAATCCCCTGCCCAGGGGGTCACAATTTAAATCAATTATAACATTATGGAGTCCATAGTTCAGGGTTGTGGAGAAGGGCTTCAAAGAAATTCTTTTGTTGCTGCAATAATACTATTTATGTAAAGAACAAAAGCCCCCAACTTATCAAAAGTTTATCTAAATACTACTAGCTGTTAAAAGTAAATTTGTCATGCCCAAGTTTCATAATCATATGTGGATGTATTAAATATCAACATTCAGTTTTTAGCAGGAAAAGATAAATCATTACTGTAAGCTAATACATTTAGATGGCAAGAACATATAGAATATATGCAGTGACTGAATTTATGTTTTTTATGAATATAATTACTTTATATTATTCCAATTGCAATAGCAGTATGTTGAGACATACTGGCAATTTTCAGAAACCCGAAAGCCATCATCTGCTTTGTATTACTTTTTCTTTAGGTGTAACATTCAAGTTCATAATGATTCTCTGCTTATAAGCTAACAGTCTCCAATTAGTTCATATATGGATCAAACTTTTGGTCCTATTATAACTTTTAAATGAGCTAAAGCTTAGGGCTACATTTAGCAAAATGTGCAATTAAAAAAGCATTACTTTAGCACTACCTTAAAAATTCAAATTATTAAAGAGGACATTGTTTTCTAAGCTGCTAATTTAACGAAATTGTTAACATATATATCAGAGATTGCAAATTTCTAAGGGTTTTTTTTTTAAGTTTTTTGGAGACAGGGTCTCACTATGTAATTTAGGCTGAACTTGAACTGACTATGTAGCCCAGGCTGGCCTCAAACTCATATGACGATCCTCTTGCCTCAGCCTCCCAAGTGCTAGGATTACAGGCATGCACCACCATGCCCGGCCCTTAGGGTATTGTACCTTATATATAGCAAATGCCTTCAAATATTAGCTGACTAGATTGGTGATACCAGTTTTTCCCTTTTGCTATTCCAAGTCCAGCTGGTTTATTTTGAAGATAATATTTCAATACTTCAATTGTAGAAGAAAATTATACAATTTTCTCTATACAGAGAATAGCAACCAAAATTACCAACTAAGAACCCGTTTCAGGAATTGTTGGAAGGTGAGTTATTCTATAGTAACTATGCTTCAGTTGCCATACAGTATGCCCAGAAACAATCCACTTCAACTTCTGAAATTTTGGTTTGGAACATTTGTTTGATGAATATTCAGTTAAACACTTGGATACAAGCTCTTGCCAGAAGGTCAGATCTCTGTCATTTATCTTGGAATGTTTCTGAAGACGTTCTACTCCTTCTGTTAATTCTACACACTTCTGTGCTTGGATCTCCAATCCAATGATAGATAAGGCCAACACAGAAGGCTTTGCTTTAGAAAATAGGATCCTGCAGAGACATGCCTTAAGCTGAGCTTCTAGTCTTTCAAAATTTAGGCTCGTTTTCCTTCTCCAATACATTCTTTTCTATTCGCATCAAATCTGAAACCGTGAACCAATACTGACTTATTCGGATCAAGTCAGTTGCCAATGGGACATTTCTTTCCTCTTCTATTGATTTTACAGCCAAATAAAAGCAGCTGAGTCTGACATACCCAAGATGCTTGGGCTGTACCTTCATTTTAGACAGGAATCTGTCCAGTAAATTCACAGCTAGAGAAAATGTCTCCATATCAAAGCCAAAGAACTGAGTTAGACTAAGAAGATCTTTAACTTCAAAGTCCCTCAGTCTTGCAGTCATTCTAAGGCCATTATCATGTGCAGATTCAATTAGTCTCAAGCCGCAGACATTTGGCTGACATCTGGCCTCCTGTTCCAACAGGGTATTCAGCTGATGTAGCAGTTTCTGGGAGTCAGTTGTTGTCAGGACTTCTATCATCTTGCTAGAGACTGCAGCTCCTCAGCGTGATCACCCTCCCCGTGCTTTCTTCTTTAATTTCCTCTGTGACCCATTGGTTATTCAGAAGTGTGTTGTTCAATTTCCACGTGTTTATGAAATTTTTCAGGTTTCTTTTGCTATGGATCTCCAATTTCATCACACACAGTCTGATAATATACAGGGGATAACTTCAATTCCTTTGCACTTACTTAAACATGGTCTATGTGTGAGTATGTGGTCTATTTTGGAGAAGGACCCATGTGCAGCTGAGAAGAATGTGTATTCTGATTTTGTGGGGTGGAAGACTCTGTAAACATCTGTTAAGTTCATTTGTTCAAGAGTTCGATTGAGTTCTAGTATTTCATTACTTATTTTTAGTCTAGTTGATCTGTTTGTGACAGTGGGGTGTTGAGGTCCCCCACTACAATTGTATTAGTGCATATATGACTTTTCATGTCCATCAGTATTTGTTTTATATAGTTGGGTGCACTAGTGTTTGGTGCATAGATATTTATGATTGTCATCTCTTCCTCTTGGATTCTTCCCTTTACAAGGATGTAATGTCCTTCTTCATCTCTCTTAATCAGTGTTGGTTTGAAATCTACTTGATCTGCAAAGAGGATAGCTACTCCTGCTTTTTTTCGGGTTCCCGTTGCATGGAGTATTATTTTCCACCCTTTAACTTTCAGTCTATGAGCTTCCTTTTGAATTAAGTGTGTTTCTTGTATGCAGCATATTGTTGGATTTTGCTTCTTGACCCATTCTGCCAGTCTATTTCTTTTGATTGGTGAATTGAGACCATTAACGTTGATGGTTATTACTGAAACATATTGACTTGTCATTGCCATGACTTTTTCTTTTTGTTGGGTTCTCCCCCTTTACATTTAATTTCTTGTCATGCTAGATGGGTTCATTCTGCTTTGCTTCCTGGGGTTGTGATCCTCAATGTCTGTTCCTAGAATAGTGTGTAAAATTTTTTGGAGTGCTGGTTTGGTATTCACGAATTTCCTAAGGTGCTCTTTGTCATGATAGTATCTTATTTCTCCATCCATTTTGAAAGATAGTTTTGCAGGGTACATCAATGTGGGTTGGAGGCTGTTTTCTTTTAGGGCTTGGAATATGTCACTCCAAGCTCTTCTTGCCTTGATGGTTATGATTCTGAGATTTTAATTACCTGAGGTTATGCCATGGATTCGGGCTAAGAGTCAGGATTAGATCATAGAACAGAATCATTTGTAATATGTAACTCAAATTTTCTGGCAGAGACATCACCTATACTGTCTTTAAAATAAATACTGTGAATTTTATTATTGTTATGAAGACTACATGTGGTTATACATGTAAAGCCCTTGATTTAGTATCTAGTACATAAGGAAAATTCTACTAAGTATTAGCTAGTTTTGCAAAATTTTTATTACATTTTTCCTATCTTCAAATTATTGCCTTTTAGTTGTAGTCTACTTTATTTGCGCCAAAAATAAGTCAGATGTTTTTCAGCTGCCACTGAAACAAGTTAACCAATCTAACCTAATATTTATTGAATGCCTACATTTTGCCAGATTTAAGTTCTTGATATTCTTTGAAGTTATAATAAAGGGTACCTTTTTAAAAAATAAAATAAAATGAATATTGTGGGTTCCACTTTATGATAAAGGATATGCTCCAATTGCTTCTAATTTCATGGCTCAAAGCTAGGTTAAAAACTTGAAAGAAGAGTCATGGCTCCCTTCAAATACCTACAAGGCTGTCATGTGGAAAAAGGATTATGTTTGTTCTTATGGCTCCAGAAGCCTGAACTGGTACAAGTGAGTGGAAAAGAGGAAAACATCAACTACGATGAGAAAGGTCTTTCAAATAATGAAACTTTTGTCCCAAAAAGAAAGTGTAGCCTTGTGAAAGTTAGTTCTTCATGACTCGTAAAGTTTAAGTAGGATTCCATGATCTTGTATTTCTAGAGAATTAATTATTCAAGGTTATTCCATGGGGCTAACTTTAAAGGCCTCCATAAATTCAAGTTTATAAACTTTCGTTAAACTTTAAAAAGAGACACAGACATTTTATTTTATTTTATTTTTCATTTAGTTTATTGGTACATTTTAGGTATACAATACAGTTATATTCATCATTGGGATCTTGTACCTTTACATGGTGTATCTTGGTTATCATTTTTTTCCCCATTTCCCTGCCCTCCCTTCACCCCCTTCACCCTTCCCTATTTACAAAGACTTTGTTTCCACATTTTTCCTTTTCTCATGTTTTTCTTTTCCCTTCTTTCCTTTCCCCTACCCCTCCCACTTCCCCTACTCCTTTAGACATTTTCTTCCTATTTCACAATATCAATTATACATTTTGATTCTTATTTACACTTTCAGTTTTTCACACCAGAGAAACTATTCGGTATTTACACATGTGTGTCCTATGTATTTCACTTCAGAGTATGGCCTCAATGTGCATCCACTTAGCTACAAATGTCTCCAGTTTCTCATTCTTTTTTTTTTTTTTTTTTTTTTGGTACTGGGGATCGAACTCGGGTCCTTGTGCTTGCTAGGCAGGCGGCCGAACCACTGAGCTAAATCCCCGGCCAAGTTTCTCATTCTTTAGAGACCTAGACATTTTAAATACAGCATTTCAATTGAGCAGTTTAAAGTCATTAAAATTCTAGCTGAAATTGTTATGTTTTTCAAAACCATGAGCTCTATTCTAAATTTTCACCCCAGGCTCTTGTTTGAATTAGGGTTTTTCTTTTACACTCATATATTATCGCAACCATTTTTAAAAAGTGAAAACTGCCCTAAAATGTAGTCTAAGGCAATCCTTGAAGAGCACTATTTTCATTGCACAGTTATAAAACTTTATACTAAAGGTATTGCATTTAGTTTTGATGTTTAAATAAATTATAGGAATTCGTTGAAGTAAACGAACATCCTCCTTCCTTTAAATGACAAGTGCTAAGATTTTAATCTATGATCTTAAAATCTTTGAACAAGTTTTTTTTTCTTTGTGACAATTATTTTCTTCTCTAGTTTATGAATAACTTAATGATGAAATAAAATTACGAGTCCTCTCCCTCACCTAAATTGTAACTGTTCCGCAAAGATCCTCTTAAACTTTACTGTCTTTAGTAACCCTTTAAATATGATCCCCTTGTTTTTACCAGAAGGGCGCCTCCTTTTTCCAGGGGATGGGTGGGTGGTGGTGATGGTTTCTGCCTCTTGAAAAACAACTTAGAATCTGAAAAAGGTCGCTGCAGAGGCACAGCAGGCGAGAGTCTAGGACGGGAAGAAATGCATTCTGCATAAATCTAGTTACTCCGAGTCCTCTTTGGACAACTTCCGGGATCACACTTCAGGCAGAGCCTGAAATTATCCTCTTTCCCGTATCTATTTTTTTTATGACTGTACATATTTACATACATTACACATATGGCCAGGGCAAGAGAAAGATGACGTGAGGCTCTAGCTGGAGAATGGGAGGTAGTAAGGAAAGGAAACAGGTGTCAGGAAGGAGCGGTGTCGAGGAGCAGGGCGGTGCGGGCTAAGCCGTGCGCATCGCACTGGTCCTCTGCAGGTGAAGCGGCTCGGGCCCCTCTGGGGGGACGGACCCTTTTGCTTTCTATTTGCTCGCCTGAAGCCCAGGTACACGTTTATTTGAAACGGTCCGTATTTCCCACTCGATAGCTGGTCGGGTTGATTTTTCTAGACCAGTGGATATTTCTTTTTTAATGTTTCCTATTTCTTTTTTGTTGCTGTCTTTTTTGTTGAGGTTGAGGGAAAAGAGACCAGTCGAAATTCAGTCTGGGTGCGTGGGGGATTCTCGGCAATGAGAAAGAGAAGACTTGGAAGCCAGAGGGCAAAGCAGCCTTCCGTCTCCCCTACTCTCCCCCTGTGAGCGCTCGTGGAGACCCCACTGCAGTATCTGATCGGCTCTTCGCCAGCGCGCTACCCGCACTCTCCGCCGCGGAAGTCGGCGCCCAGGCGCACGCGGCTCGGAAGCTCCGCAGCAGGCGCGCCCCCTCCCCGGGGCGGCTTTGCTCCCGGCGGGGCGCAGCGCCCACCATGCCTGGCTGCGGGCGGCTCGCGCTGCTCTGGGCGCTGGCCTGGCTTCTGCGGGGAGCTGCGCCCAGGCGCCCCGCGGAGCCCCCCACGCAGCCCCCGGCCCCGGGCCGCTACCCCCGCGACCCCGCCAGGGGCGCCGATTTCGATCGCGTGTACAGCGGGGTGGTGAGCCTCAGCACCGAGAGCATCTACTCCTTCAACTACACCAGCCAACCCGGCCAGGTAAGACCCGCTCCCTCCCCGCCCTCGACTCCTGCAACTTGCCAGAGCCCCGGGCGCAGCTTTGGGTCCCCCTGAGAATTGACCTCTGGAGACTGCAGGGACTGGGAGATCCTTGTTCTTTTTTGTCCTGCGAAGCAATCACTGCCCTGCCCACGACCCTGCCACCAGCCTCGAGGACAGCTCAGCTTCACCTCTCTCCTACCCCAGCCTGGTCGTTGGCATTTCTGGGCTTTCCAGAGGCAGAGATCCCAGCTCCTTCCACAGGTCCCGGCTCTCCGCTGGGCCTTTCTCTAGGAAAGTCAAGATTTCTAGGTTTGCCAGAGGGTGGGCTGGGCCCGAATCTCTGTTCCTTAATACCCTGAGGGAAAGGGATCCCATTACATTCAGACAGTGTGAGACCCATCTATTTCATAGCGCACTGAGAAGGAAAGCTACTCAGAATCTAAAATGGAAATCAATCCTTTGAGAATGGATGGAAGCTGCAGAACCTGTATGCATTCAATAGTCACTTCCTGCCTTTCTGTACCATTGTCACATGTATGTGCATCAGAGAAGCTGGAAGACCCAGTCAGACACCGAATCTGCAGCCCTCTGCTAAGGTGTCCAGGTTTTGATGTTAAATAGGGGTGAATAATTGTGTGAAACTTCTAGACCTATTTCTGACAAGAGCTAATGCTGAAAAAAGGATTGGTCCAGTAACTGTGACTTTGACATATATACTCTGATTATATAACATAGCGAAATGCATATGGTTCTCTTTTTTCCCTTCCACTACATTACCCTGGGGAGAGGGGTTCTCCAGTGTACTGACCAACCTCTGGATCCTCTAAATGCGCCAATTCCCTACTCTCTTGGGAAATTCCTGAAACAGATGTTTGGGAAACCATTTTATGCTTTGCTCTTGAATTCTCAAAAACCTTGCTTCAAATCTAGAAAGGGCTTACATTGGCCCAGAGGGCCCAGTGTGGCTGTCAGTCCTCCCAGACTTCTTCCAACTGTGTGTCCTGAATTACCCATCCCCAGCCAGGCACCAAGTCCTTTGATGCTGTCACCATGGTAGCACAGCCGTCATCCTTCCCTGTCCTTCTGTACCCTTTAGGCTGTGTGTCCTCTAGTGAACAGGTTGGCTGTGTACAGATCCACTCCACTGTAGACGGTGGGAAGGGGTGTTTTTAATATCCCAAACTCCACATAGCTGACTTCTTCCTATCCAGTGTAGGGTTCCCACAGACTGGGCACATGAGATGTGCTCCTAGCCCTGATTCCCTGGAAAGGGATACATGCCTGCAAACATCATGATCTCTGGGCTGTGGTTTCAGCTTCACCCTAAATTGTTGACAAGGAAACTCAGATTACATATGCAAAGTAAATCCTGGCATTAGGCTTTGATATTTCTTGCAGTTCTACTTAGGGATAGACTGGCTGCTTTTTAAATGATGCTTTTTGCCTTTTCTTCCTTAGTATTCTGTGAGTTGCTGACTGTAGCACAAATGTCTATTGACAATTGAGGCCACCTGTTTGACTTTCCTAGTAAACCTTAACTAATGGGGGGCAAATCATGCTCACCTCTGTACCCTGGGACCTAGTGCTATGCGTGGCACAGAAGAGGTTTATAAATGTTTTATGCAAAAATAAATAGATAAGTGAATAAGGGGTTAAACAATTTTTAAACTAGAGTTAAATAAAATTAAATGTATATTGTGTTAAATTTAATAGGTTGGAAGGTGTGAAGTTCGTCACTTCAAATAAAAACAAGACTGAATTTTGGTTTTCATAAAACAAATTTTTAAAATTATTATTATACCCTTTCTATTTTACCTCCCTCTGTGCTAAATGGCTTTATTTTGCGAAATAATGATGAGTAGTTTTCAAAATACCTCTGCACAACAAAAAGTTGTCCTTAGATTTTTCACTAAAATGTTACCAAGAAAACCTAATGAGAAATGCAAAGTTGAAAGCCTTAGGACCAGTATAACAAGTACTTCAATAATTTTAACATCAGTATGCACTAAGAAAAACCTTACAACTTCCTGAGACAGACTTAAATTCAAATAAGAGAGTGAAACCTTCAACCCAGGCTACTCTCTTCTCTCCAGCCCTATTTCTGTTGATTTCTCAAGAGAGGACATTTTCCTGATCTGTCTGTCCAAACCCTTACTGTTAGTTACTCTTAGTTACTTAACTAATGGCCTCCTCTCCTCTTGCTCTATTTTGTCCCATGTTAGGTATCAGCTGCCCTTCTTTTCATTGCATGAATATATGGGATGTAGCAGAATTTTACTGAAGGTTTGAATAACACAAGAGAATTAAAGTACAGCACAGGATAAGTAATACATTAAATGAGAAATCTAGCCAACACTGTCCTCACAATTTAGCTATGATCCTCTATTGGGGGCATTTCAAGGTAGTAACCTTTCTCTCTGGCTCTTTTCATCTTTTTGGCCATCCCTGCACTCTCTGACCTCCACCCTCTAAATTTTGGTTACTCTCTTTTGTTGAACAATTTTTGCCTCCATTGCCAACTCCAGACTCATGAAGGTGCTCTACTAAATAAAGATCTATGGTCTCCAGAGCAGAAGCTCAGATACGACTGCTTTGCCTGTAACCTTTCAGCAGGCAAAGCTCCCTCCATGGGAGGTCAGTGCTCACCACCGTCTTCAGTCAACAAAGATTTTGGTTTTAAAAAAATCTTTTTTTTAGCTTTAATTTTTTTCTCCTTTCTCTTCAATCTGCTGTTGTCTGCCATTATTTTTCCTTTGCCTTGAAGAGCAGTCTATTCTAAGTATAGGCTTTGCTGAAGAGAAGAAGGAGTTATGGAAGCCCTTGTTCCTAATCTTTCCCATCAACTACTGCATCTCCTATAACAAATGCTATCACAGAAAATGATTTCACCAAGCATCTATCATACTAAGTTAGATTAATTCAGCACCAAGAAAAGTCTCATGTGCCTTGCAGGCATAGAGAAATGTAAATATGAAGTTGTCATTTAAAAAATGGAATGACTAGTTGAAAAAAGAATAAAAATAATAATTAAAGGTGCAGGTTAGGCAAGATCAGGTTCATTTTCTTTCTCTGGAGAGGAAGTTTCTAGAAACTCTTTTTAAGAGGAATAGGGTTACACTGCAAACAGGATGTTCTATAACCACAAGGCTCAGCCAAATTAGAAGGAAATCTCCTGGTTAGGAAAGTCACCAGGAATGTTTGACTCAACAAGGGAACACAGATAGATTATTGGGAAATGAAAATGTCCTTGCAGAGAGAGACAGAGACAACAATCAGATGTTTCTGCCTGAGCCAGAAGGTGTTGAGAACCCCTTAAATAAAGATCTAGCTACTCTGCAACAGGCTGTCTTCTCTGAGGCTTTCAGTAACAGCATTCAATGTTTGTAATAGAATTTGAAACATTTCCCTGGAAATATCTTTTACTTTCTTAAACTGAGGCATTTATCTTTCAATGACATATATTATACTTGTTTATACCCAAGGAAGATTCAATGGGTATATTAATATCAACCAGTAGTTATATATCTACAGTGAGTTATACTAGTCTCTTAAATCCAGACTTGAAAAGCCTTCCCAGCCCCCATGAATGATGAAATACATATGGGGACACTCTTGTGGTAACTTCTAGCTATACACAGACAGCTCTCCGTGTCTGTTAGTCCCATATCCATGGATTCAACCAATTTAAAATTGAAGACATTCAAGGAAAAAAATCTGTGTCTGTAATAAACATGTACAGACTTTTCCTTGACATTGTTCCCTAAACAATACAGTATGGTAACTATTTAAATGACATTTTATGGCATTCGGTATTATGCATAATCTAGAAATGATTTTGGTAATATAAGGAGGATCTGCATAGATTATAGGCAAATACTATGCCATTTTATAAGGGACTTCAGTGTTCACAGAATCTGAGTAAGGGTTCTAAAGCAAATCACTCACAGGCTGTGAGGAACAACTGTACTGTACATTACACGGAAGAGTTAAAGACTTGGATGTGTTAGTCTCAATTCTTCTACCTGGTGCAGGGAAATCTTGCTCTTCATGTGCTGTATCCAAGAAGCCACCTTTGATGTCATTCCACATCCTCTTACTGAAAAGGACTACTTACTGCTCCTTGGAGAAAAGAGTCACCTCATTAGCACATTGTCTGGATGATTGGTCCTGCAATAAGCAAATACCATTGTCAGATCCAGTGTCTAGGGAGGGCCTGCTTCCTAACTTAAAACAGTCATTTTCCTGCTGTGCCCACAAAGGACAAAGAGTGTAAAGAGAAACAAGATCTCCCAGGTCTCCTCTTATAAGAGCTTTTGACCAGCTTCTGTTCCTTTAGAGGAGCTCCAGTCTTCACCTTCACCTTGGGTGTCATCTCCTGGCTTCTGGTGCACACTCTTCAGCCTCTAGCACATTTCAGATAGAATATGGGACTTCTGGGAAGATAGTGGAGGGGTGAACAGCAGAGGAACAGCCTCTCCAAGATTTGCTATCAAGACACTCGAATATAGCAACATGAGGAAGAGAAGAAGGAGGGAAGTGAGTCCCCATGATCCAGCAAGGATCTGAAGTGAGAAAGCAGTTTACAAGCATCAATTTACAAGCATCAACCCAGGAATTAAACTAAAAAAAGAGAGAGAAGACACAGAAGCAAGTTGAAACCTCAGACTTCCAGCTCGCCAAAGGCAAACTCAGGGGACACTGAGATGGAACAGCTGGAAAGCTGAACTCTGTGAAGTAGTAACAGCAGAAGTAACAAAGCAGATGAATGAGGCTGTAGAAAAAATTAAATCAGAAATCGTTTCTCAGATAACTACAGAGATGATGATCATAATGAAAGACATGCTTAGAGAATCTAGAGCAAATACAGATTTAAAAAAAAAATAGAGGAGCCTAGGAAAATGATGGAAACCATGTATGTTCAATATAGGAAAGAAATGGAATCCATGAAACAGATTCAAACAGATATCCAGAGATTAAAAATTCCATTGAAAGTATATGAAGCAGAATTAGCCAATGTGAGGACAGAATATCAGATATAGAAGACAGAATTCTGCTTAGCAATCAAGAAAACAAATATTTCTTAAAAATAGTAAGGGACCACGAAAAAATCAATCCAACAGCTGCTAGATGATGCAAAGAGTAATAAGATAAGATTGATTGGAGTTGATGAAAAAGCAGGAGATAGCTCAAATGACATAAAAAAGCTGTTCACAGAATGGCAGAAAACTTCCCAAACAGGGAAAAAGAATTTGATAGACAGATTAGTGAGGCATATAGAACTCCAGTTAGTCATTATAAGACCTAAAAGAAAACAACCTCCAGCCCAGATTGATGTACGCCACAAAACTATCTTTCAAAATTGATGGAGATATAAGATACTTCCATGACAAAGAACATTTGACAAAATTCATAACCACAAAACCAGGACTCCAAAACGTTCTGAAGGACATTCTAGAAAAAGATAATGAGGACTACAACTCATAAGTCCCAACAGAATGAATCCTCTGGGCAAGGCAAGTAATTAAACAGAGGGAGGAAAAAAAAGGGAACAAATTAGGAAAATAATATGACAAGGATAAGTCAGTACGTATCAGTTATAACTGTCAATGTAAATGGTCTCAATTCACCAATCAAAAGAAACAGACTGGTAGAATGGATCAAGAGACAAGATCCAATAATATGCTGCATACAAGAAACACATTCAATTAATAAAGAAATTTATAGACTGAAGGTCAAAGGATTGAAACCAGTACTTCATACAAACCCGGAAAAAAGCAGGGGTTGCTGTTCTATTTGTAGACAAATTGGGTTTCAAGTCAAGAGTGTCCAGAAGAGACAAAGAAGGTCACTACATACTTGTTAAGGGAACAATCTAAGGCAAAGACATAATAATCATAAATATATATGCACCAAATACCGGTGCACAAACTATATAAAACAAATATTAATGGACATGAAAATCAAATAAGCACTAATACAATTGTAATGGAGAAGCTCAATATCCCACTGTCACAAATAGACAGATTAACTAGACAAAAAAATCAACAAGGAAATATCAGGACTGAATCAAACTTTTGAACAACTGGAATTAGTAGATGTTTACAGAGTGTTTAACCCAACAATGTCAGAATACACATTCTTCTCAGCTGCACCCAGGAAATTCTCCTAACTAGACCACATACTAGCTCATACAACATGCTTAAGTAAATGCAAAGGAATTGAAATTATCCCATGCATATTATCAGGCTACAGTGCAATGAAGTTAGAAATTAGTGGCAAAAGAAACCACAAAAACTTTACAAATAACCAATGAGTCACAGGTGAAATTAAATAAGAAATTAGACAGTTTCTACAATTAAATGATAATGCCAATACAATGTACTGGAACTTATGAAAGCAGTCTTGTGAGGGAAATATGTAGCAGTGAATTCACATATCAGAAAAACAAAGTAAGCTCAAATAAACAACCTAATGTTGAACCTCAACCTTCTAGGAAAAGAAGAGCAAGTCAAGCCCAAAGCTTGTAGGAGGGAGGAAATTATAAAGATTAGACAGAAATTAATGCAACTGAGACTAAGAAAACAATACAAAGAATCAATAAGTCAAAGCATTGGTTCTCTGAAGGTTAAATAAAATTGACAAATGCTTAGAGAACCTTATCAAAAAAGCAAAGACTCAAATCCATGCAATTAGTAATGAAAAGAATGAAATCACAACAAATTCTGCCAAAACAGAGGTACTTTGAGAACCTGTATTCTAATAAGATGGAAAACACAGAAGAAACGAACAGATTCCTGATTTATATGAAATACCAAAGCTGAATCAAAAAGATATAAGAATTCTAAATAAACCAATATCACTCAATGAAATTGAAAATGTAATTTAAAATCTACCAACAAAGAAAAGCCCAAGTCCTGATGGACTCACTACTGAATTCTACAAGAAATTTAGAAAAGACATAATGTTACTACTACTCAAACTCTTTGGTGAAATTTAAAGGGAAGCAATACTCCCAAAATCATTTCTGGAAGCAGGCATTAGCCTGTACCAAAACTGGAGAAGGATCCAACCAAAAGAGAGAACTACAGGCCAATCTCGCTAATGAACATAGACACAAAAATCCTCAATAAGATACTGGCAAACAGAATGCCACAAATCATAAAGAAGACTATATACGATGACCAAGTAGGATTCATCCTAGGGATGCAGGGATGGTTCAACATATGCAAATCAATAAATATAATACACCATATTAATGGAGTCTAGGACAAAAAACATATGATCATCTCAATAGATGCAGAAAAAGCGTTTGACAAAATCCAACACCCATTCATGATAATAACCCTAGAGAAAATTGGAATAAACGGTCTTTATCTCTGAAAAAAGCCATCTATGACAAACCAACAGCCAACATCATACTAAATGAACAAAAACTGAAAGCTTTCACTCTAAAATTAGAAACAAGAGAAGGATGTCAACTATCACCAGTCTTATTCAATGTAGTTCTGGAAACATTAGCCAGAGCAATTATCAAGGGAAAGAAATACAGATAGGAAAGGAAGAAGTTAAATTATCATTATTTGTGGATGACATGATACTCTACATAGAAGACCCCAAAAACTCCACCAAAAGACTTCTAGATTTAATAACCAAATTCAATAGCATAGCAGGATACAAAGTCAACACTCAAAAATCAACAGCATTCCTGTACACAAATAACAAACTCACTAGAGAGAATTGCATCCAATAGCATTAAGAATAGCATCCCAAAAATGAAATACCTAGGAATCAATCTAACAAATGAAGTAAAAGACCTTTACATTGAAAACTACAGTACTTTGAAAAAGAAGATCAAGGAATATATCAGAAAATGGAAAGATAGCCCTTGTTCTTGGGTAGAAAGAACCAAAATAGTGAAAATGGCCATACTTCCAAAATGATAATACAGTTTTAATGCAGTCCCAATCAAAATTCCAACAGTATATCTCACAGAATTAGTGAAAACAATCCTAAAATTCATTTGGAACCAGAAAAGACCTAGAATAGCAAAAGCAATCTGAGCAACAAAGGCAAGGCAGGGGGCATCACAACTGACTTCAAACTATACTACAAAGCTACTGTGATGAATATAGTGTGATACTGAAAAACAAACAAACAACCAGACCTGAGGATCAGTGAAACAGATGAGAAGATGCAGAAACAACAACTCCAAACACACTCAGCCACCTCATCTTTGACAAAGGAGCCAAACACCTTCACTGGAAGAAAGATAACCTCTTTAATAAGTGGTGCCAGAAAAACTGGCTTTCCACAAACTGAAGATTAAAACTAGACCCATGTCTTTCACCATGCACTAAACTAAAATCGAAATGGATCAGAGATCTAAATATTTTTTTAAAAAACACTAAATCTCATGGAAGATAGAATAGGTAGAACTCTCAAAGACATTGGTGTAGGTAAAGACTACACAGGATTGCACAGGAAATATCACAAAGAATCAACAACTGGGTTATAATCTTTTTAAAAAGCTTTTGTACAGCAAAAGAAACCACCAATAGTGAAGAGACAACCCACAGTGTGGGAAAAAATTTTTTCCAGCTGTTTCTCAGACAAAAGACTAATATCTAGAATATATAAATAATTAAAAAAAAATCAGACCCCCACCCTAAATTTAAAGACCCAGTCCAAAAATGGGCATCTGAGATGAACAGACACTTCTCAGATGAGGATATAGAAATAGTAAGTAAATATATGAAGAAAAAGTTCAACATCACTGGTCATTCGTGAGATGCAAATTAAAACAAGCTGAGATTCCATCTCACTCCAGAAGGAATGAATATTATCAAGAAATCAACCAATAAGAGATGCTGGCAGGGCTGTGGGGAAAATGGAACTTTTCTCCTCTATTGGTGGGAATGTAGACTGGTGCAATCACTGTGGAAATCAAAAAACTAAAACTAGAGGTTCCATTTGACTCAGGTATTCCCCTTCTTGGTATCCTCCCAAAAACATTAAAAGCATCATACTGCAGCAACATATGCATACTCATGTTTATAGCGGCATAGTTTATAATAGCTAAATCTTGGAACCAGCCCAAATGCCCATCAACGAACAAGTGAATAATGATGTGGTTTTTTTATACAGTGGTGTACTACTCTGCCATAAGAAGGATAAGCTTGAGACATTTCTAGGTAAATAGATGCACCTTGAGACCACGCTCTTAAGTGAAATAAATCAGACGCACATGTTTAAATATTGCATTGTTTTTCTGGTGTGAGAAACCAAAAGTGTAAATAAGGACTAAAATGTATAATAGATACTGGAAAACGGGAAGAAAATGTTCAAATGGGAAGGGGAACAAAGGAGGGGGGAGGGAGGAAAGAAGGAAGGGACAAGGAAAAAAGAATAGAAGCAGAAAAATGGAAACAAAGCTTTTGTAAATAAGGAGGGGAAGAGGGGTTGAAGGGAGGAGCGGAGAATGGGAAAAAAGAAGAAGCAAGATAAATCATATAGCGGTACAAATTCCCTATGATGAATGTTATCATTATGTATATCTAAAATGTACCAATATAAAAAGGACAGACTAAAAAAATTAAAAGCATGTGACCTAATTACCTCCCAAAGACCCCATTTCCCAATACCATCTTTAGGGATTAAGTTTCAACATGTCAATTGAGGGGAAAAGGGACTTTCAGTCCATAGCAATCACAGCCTACATTTTTCTCTATAGCTCTGAAAATAGCAGTGGTGTTTAGGGGCTAACACTACTCCAGTTTTACATCTGATATTATGGAAAACCTCTTTCTACCTATCCTGCCAAATAATTATGTACTAAGTTGTATATTGGATTCTGTAAATTGGTGCTGTGTAATATAGTAGCCACTGTCCACATGGAGCTATCAAGCACTTGAAGTGTAACTAGTTTGAATTGACATATACTGTTATATGTAGACTACACACCAGATTTTAAAGTCCATATAAAAAAATTAACAAAACGTGTCATTAATCGCAAGCACTCTGGGAGTCAGGATGACGAAAGTTCAAGCCCAGCCTGGGCAACTTAGCAACTTAGCAAGACCATGTCTCAAAAGAGAAAATGAAAAAGGGCTAGGATGTAGCTCAGTACGAAGGCCCTGGGTTCAATTTCTAATGCTATAAAAACTTTTTTCAAGGAGTGTCATGAATATTTTTATTGTGTGTTTAAATAATATTTACAGCTATACTAGATTAAATAAACTATTTTTATAAAATTAAGTTTACCTATTTATTTTTACTTTTTTAATGTAGCTTCCAAAAAATTTGAAACACATATATGGCTCACATTTTACTTTGTTCCATGTATTACAAGACTTTAGAGAAGCTGTATATCCTACAAATAGCTTTCGTGGAGGAAATAGGCCTTTAAAAGGTCATAAAAATTAAGCAGAAAGACAGGAGAAGCATATTTCAGACATAGAAAAATATATCTGGTTTCATTGGTAAGAATATGTCAGTATTATGAACTGGAAAACTTTTGTAATGCAAAACTTATCTTTGTCAGCTATTGGGTTGCCAAATCTGGAATAAATGTTTCATACTTTACCTTTATTTACCAAATCTCATTATAATAAATTGGTCTTCTAGCATCCTATAATAATGATCAATGAGATTTTATTCTGCTTAACTAGTAGCAATGGATTTAAACACATTTGATGTATTTCAACCCAGCATTGTTTTTAAACTGTATTTAATGTCAAATGGTTTATCTTTGGCCAGGGAAAACCAATTCAAGTTGTTCTTGAATTCTTTTCATAAAACCCAAGTGTCCTCTGACAGATTCCTCATCTTTTTGCTTGAAAGGTTATTTTTGTTCCCAACCTGCAATCAGCCATTTCTCTAGGAAGGTAAGGTTACTTAGAATGAGAAATAGTTTTTAAGAGACCACAGTTTGGAAAGTAGTGGCCTTTAGTTTTCAGTAGACAGAGCTAAGAAATATATTTTTAAAAATTAATTTCATTGGTACATTTTAGGTATACAATATAATGACATTCATCATTGGAAATTTGCACCTTTACATAATCCATCTTGGTTCTGATTTTTCCCCCTTCCCCAGCCCTCCCTTCAACCCCTCCACTCCTCCCTGTCTACAAGGACTTTGTTTCCATTTTTTCTTTTTCTCATATTAATTCCATTCCCTTCTTTCCTTTCCCCTACCCCTCCCACTTCCCTTTCCCCTTTGCCCCTTTTCTTCCCATTTCACATTATCTATTATACCTTTTAGTCCTTATTTACACTTTGTTTCTCACACTAGAGAAACTATTCGGTATTTACACGTGTGTCCTATCTATTGGTAATCATTTAAAAATTTATGGCTTGTAAAATGAAATGTTTCTCAAACACAGTTTATGTTTTTGTTCTGATGTTTTCCTTTTTACTAAAATATTTGAATAATACCTTTAGTCTTCCCTATTTTCATCAATTGTTTATTAGTTTTCAATGATGAGCAACATTGACACTATCTGATATCTTCATCTCCCTCTTTTTCTTCAACCTGAAAATCTAAATACCTAGATAATACCTTAAAAGTAAATGTATTTATTCTATATTCATACATTATCTTTATTCTCCATTCATTTTTAGTTGTATCAGCATTGTCAGAGCACATAGCCACTATAAGCTACATTGTCCTCTTGCAACCAATATTTTAATCCTAGTTCTGCAGGAGTTTTTCTAGGAAAGGAATTTTTATAGTTTTGAGAATTCATGTGACACACTCTGTTCCAGAATTTTCTATACTTCCTGAAAGACTCTCACATCCGCAAATTGTAGCCTATGAAATTCACTTTAGTTGGAGTTGCTGTTCTCAGATTGGTCCTCCAGACTTTTCAGTGAATGCTTTTTTAGAGAATTTTAGGGTTTTCTGCTTCTCAGAGCCATCAGAGTTTTATGTCTTTCCTCTGCTTCCACCTACACAGTTGTTAGTACTATAGAGGCCTTAGAGCTGTTGAGAATTTGTTCTCACTGCTCATGTTTTTGTGTTTGTGGAGATACCTTATTATTTAGGACTTTTTTTTTTGGTAAATGTTTTCCATGGAATTTGGGTTCTGCTGTCCCAGTTGCTCTGTTTTCACATGAGATAATCAGAGAGATTCATTATCTATACTGCTGTTGACACCATCTTCCCCAAATCTTCCACCATTGCTTTTTTTTTTTTCCTGTAACTTTGGATTTTGAAATAGCTTCAAACACACAGGAAAGTTAGAAAAATAGTATAAAGAATTCCAATGTGCTTTTCTTTCATTTTTCCCAAGTTTAACATTTTTCCAAATTTGCTTTATCATTCTCTCTCCCTATGAAATTGTTTTTTCCTGCAATGCTTGACAGTAAGTCATAGACAATTCTTTGTCCTTGAATGCCTCAAAGAATATTCCCCATCAAGAACATTTTCTTACAGTGACATTAAACAATTATCAGAATCAGAAAATGCTACTATTTAATCTATAGACCATATTCAAATTTCACCAAGTTCCTATAAATGTCTTTTTTTAAAAAGAGGGGTGTTTTCCCCTTCTGGTCCAGGATTCACTCCAAGAGTATATACTGCATTTGATTGTCATGACTTTTTGGTCTTCTTCATTTAGAACATTTCCTTGTGCTTTCTTTTTTTTTTTTTCTGGACTTCAACATGGTGTTTCTTCATAATTAGATTCAGGGCCGGGGATGTAGTTCAGTGGTGCCATGCCTGCCTCACAAGCACAAAGTCCTGAGTTCAATCCCTGGTACCAAAAATAAAGGCTTTTTATAATTAGATTCAGAGCATCCATTTTTCTCAGAAACACCACAGGATCAAGATCAGTGTTGTATCCTTAAGTCACCATATCAGAGTCAAATGATATATTTAATTTTCCTACTACCAGTGTGATTGAAGTAGTAGGGGTGGCTTTTCCCATGTTTCTCCACCATTAAATTACTATTTTCCTTTGATAAATAAAAACTAATGTGTGCATCCATTGATAATTCTTCCTTGAATCAGATTCTACTATAATGATTTCCTAGTAATGATTACCTAATACACTCTTCCTCCTATATTTCTCTTATCTACTGTAAGTTTTTTCTCATTTATTTATTTTAATTATGTCATAGATTCTTATTTGATCCAATTAGCCATTGTTTTATTCAAATTTTTAAAATCTTGCTATGAATAACTTAGTATTCTAAGTATGATAGGATTTTTCCTCTTAAAATCAGTCAAACTTCATGTATACAGTGGATATATTAAGAATCTCTTTCTCGCATCCTAACCCAGGAAGATTTCTTCTCTTCCCTTCCCATCACTAGCAAAATAGTATTTTAATGGCTGTTAAGCAGTCACACACAGCTATTGAAAATACAGTGTTATCAGTTATCATCCAAATCATCTTTGAGCCCCATCAACCAGACCATCTGTTAGGGCCCAAGTATATCTGCCCCTGGACCAAGTATAACAATCTTCAGTTTTGAATTTGCAATTAAAGGGACAAGCTCTTTTTTTTTCCCCATGCAAAACAAAAAGCCAGGAGGCCGGGGATTTAGCTCAGTGTTTCCACCACCTGCTCCGCAAGTGCAAGGACCTGAGTTCGATCCCCAGTACCCCCCCTCAAAAAAAGGAAAAGAAAAACTAAAAGCCAGAGTAGTGAAACAAATTGTATCAGTGATAGCTGAGGCAAAGATTTCTGAATGTCTGATTTTGGGTCCACAATTATATCCATTCAAAGCATGAACTATGGAATTCCCAGAATATTTTTTATAATATAGATTTTTGTCAGTGATTTCTAAAATATGATAAAATTTATATCTGGGTGGGAGATTTAACACTCTTTCGGTACTTTATACATATTTCACAATGAAGATATTTTACTTTTACCTAGGCAAGAGCAATAAATAACTGAGCAGCAGAGCAGTCCTGGGGAATAACATGGGGTAGATACTAGAAGATAGGAGTTTTTAATCCCTTTTACTACCTGTGGACCTTCAGCAAATCTTGTTCCCTGAGCTCCATTTTTCCCATTGATGAGAGGATTACATTTTTATCTTTATTCAAGCATTAAGATTCAGTCTTCTGATATTTTTCTACCATGTATCAGATTAAAATTTTTTCTTTACTATAGACAGGATGAACTTCTTGCCAAAAAGAACATTTCTAACTATTTCTTATAAAATCAAGCAGATGAAAACGTTATTGTTTTTCTGAAACTTTTTTATTTTCATTTGGAAAGCTTCCATAGGGTTCTTTGCTGCTTAGAAGTGGTGTGGGGTTCTTATATTTTGTTTTTCATTTCTCTTGGGTACATGTACACATGTGCTGAACTTGTATTCCAATTCTCCCTTTTTTCTGCTCTTATTCCTGCTGACTGCCATGTCAATAAGCTTGCTAACATGTTGGGTTTGCTTATTTGGTTGTTCTTTGTTTTATTTTTACTGCTGTAATGGTCCCTCTGGGAAGGTATTTTAAACATCTGATATAAAATGTGAAGGTTTTCAGCTTTTCATCTTTCCCAGTTTGGTATCAATTATTTACTTAAAATATCTTCAATGGACTTCCTATCCTCTGGACTTTAATCTAAAAGACCAAGATATTTGTAGTACCTTACCTCTTTGCTGTTGGAAGATGTCAGCATTTCTGTCTTCTTTTCAGACAAAAGTAACCACACAGAATTGATGTTATTGCATGTTGCCATGCAGCGCCTCCAAGTATGTTAGCCAGCTCTTCCTACATTGTTTAACATGAGCTCCCAAGAAGTTCCATGTCAACAAACCAAGATGGTGCATTCATGATTCAAAGGCACATCTCATGAGCTGTTTGGATTGGGGCCTCTCCATCCTTTCTGATTACTTACAATGGAAAATATTGAGTACAGTATGGAGCTGCCAGATGATATAATCATAGTCTTTTACTACGTGAGGGAGGGAGGAAGGGAGGAGGAATCATACACATTTGTAATCATGGCCTTTTCCTCTTTTCTCTTCTTCAATCTTTTGAAAACAGAAATTCTGAGGTTTTCTTTGTACTTTAATTGACTATAATGACTAAAAAAAGCACGAGGGCCCTATATTTTCCTTAAAATCCTAAGTCAACATTTAAGTTTCCTTAAAAACTTAAGAACAACATTGTATTCTATTAAGTCCTCAGTCTTTGGGTAACACATATAATAAGTTTCTAAGAATGTGTGCAAAAATAATTTATATGGGAGAAGCAGCTGATTAACACGTTAAAAGATAGCACAGGGTGGGGTAGCTCCATGGTTGAGCACTAGAATACTTGTCTAACATGGGTGAGACCCTAGATTTCATCCTCAGCACTGCAAAAAAAAGAAAGAAAAGAAAAAAGAAAAATTAGCATTCCATTCCTGGGGAGGGAGAAGCAAAACTATGTGTTATATAGCTAATGTAAATCATATATTACATGCTATTAGTAATAAAAACTGTTAAAATGTACTTGCCAAACTAATTTCTTATTTGATTTCTCATTCCTTTCCCTTACTTGGTTTATCTGAAATGACAATAATGTACAAAGAAATTGATTTTGCCATTGGAAAAAGAGATACTAATTTTGTGCAAGACTGAACACAGGATTTTTTTTGTTGCTGTTAAATTCTTTTATTGGTACATTGTAGGTATACAACACAATTACATTTCTCATTGGGAATTGTACCTGTACATAATGCATCTTGGTTCTTGTTTTTTTCCCCTTCCTAGCCCTCCCTTCACCCCCTCCACCCTTCCTTATTTACAAAGACTTTATTTCCATTTTTTCCATTTCTCATCATTTTTCCTTTCCCTTCTTTCCTTTCCCCTGCCCCTCCCACTACCCCTACCCTTTTGGACCTTTTCTTCCTATTTTACATTATCGATTATTCATTCTAATCATTGGTACATTTTAGGTATACAATATAATGACATTCATCATTGGAAATTTGCACCTTTACATAGTCTCTCTTGGTTCTTATTTTTCACCCTTGCCCAGCCCTCCCTTCAACCCCTCCATTCCTCCCTATTTACAAAGATTTTGTTCCTATTTTTCCATTTTCTCATATTAATTCCATTCCCTTGTTTGCTTTCCCCTAGCCCTCCCACTTCCTTCCCCTTTGCCCCTTTTTTTCCTATTTCACATTACCTATTATACATTTTAGTCCTTATTTACATTTTCAGTTTCTCACACCAGAGAAACTATTCGCTATTTATACATGTGTGCCCTATTTATTTCACTTAAGAGTATCACCTCAATGTGCATCCACTTAGCTATAAATGTCTCTAATTTCTCATTTTTTATGGCTGAGTAGCACTCCATTTTATTAAAAAACCACATTTTCTTTATCCAGTCTCCAGTTGATGGGAAATTGGGCTGCTTCCAAGTTTTAGCTATCACAAACTGCTGCTATGAACATGGGTGCACATATATCACTGTGGTATGATTCTTTTAATTCTTTGGGGAAGATCCCCAGCAGGGGAATAGTGGGGTCAAATGGGACTTCCAGTCCTAGTTCTTTGAGGTATCTCCATACTGATTTCCACAGTGCTTCCACCAGTCTATGAGGAAATCTTAGAAATGAGGAATCTTCTTTCTGTTTGGACAACAGAAAAGCTTTCAAAGAGTTACTTCTTGGACCATAATTTTAAAGTGCATTCTTTTAGGTAGAATATTCTATAGCTGTTCTCAAAGCTGGTCAGAGGTGTCAATATGTAATTATGAAGTTCACCTTTGCCTTAGGTAGATACTGAGTGTTTTAATAAAACACTTTATTTCTGAAAATGATAGCAAAATTAACGTTTATCTGGCATTATCAAGTAATGTGTTGTCTTAAGAAAAAGCATTCTCTGGCTATCAGGGTACATGCTTGAAACCATGGACCTTCAAGAGTACGGCAAAAAGTTTGCTCCTCCCTCCGCCTAACCCAACATGCCAACAAATTTTTTACTTTGTTTCTTCACTAACACTTTCTCCTCACCCACCCCAAACAGTGTCTTCCATTATCAACACCTTGCATTAATGTGGCACACTAATGATGAACCAATAGTGGCACCTTACAGTATTCATTATTAACTAAAGTCCACAGTTTATATTAGGGCTCATTCTTGGTGTTGTACAGTTCTGTGGATTTGGAGAAATGCATAATGCCATGCATCTTCCATTATGATATTATAAAGAATGGTTTCACACCTGAAAATCCCGTGTTCCACTAATTTATCCCTTCTTTTTTCACTCGAGCCCCTGGTAAACACCAATTTTATTTTTACCATCTCTATACTTTTTCCTTTGCCAGAATGTTATGTATTTGTGAAAGAGTTCATAACACATCACCTCAAAATATGTTATTGTTATATTAACTTTTGAAGTTAAATTAAAAGCACTTGAAAATAGCAGATGCAAGAAGATAACTCTGACCATTCTGTTTCTTTTTATTTTTTCTTTTTGAGACAGAGTCTTGCTATGTAGTTCAGGCTGGTCTGAAACTTACTATGTAGCCATGGCCAGCCTTGAACTCACGGCAATCCTCCTGCCTCAGTCTCCCAAGTGCTGGGATTACAGGCGTGCACCACCACGTCCAGCTACCATTTTGTTTCTTAAAAGCAGGAAATAAGAAACCATGTAAGAGGCACTCTGTATTCAAAGAAGATAGTAACCACTGTCTTATCCTCATAGATGGCAAGTTGAGACAGAAGAAAATCTTGTTGGACTAGCCCTCATCTTCTTAGCCACTTCCCCTCCCAGTCAACTACTCAAGTCCAAGACCCTTTAATTTGTCACATTTTAACTGTTTATCATTCTTTAGTATGTAAGTGCTCAGCTCTATGTCTTTGAGTCTTCATTTCTTCGTGAGGGCCTCCATCTCATGTTATATGAAATAACTTCATATGTTTTTCTCTTATGGGATTTATCTTATGTCAACTTAACTGTCTGGCCCAGCTGGGACTCTAAGTGGGCAGAGGTAAATTTTGGCTTACCTGCGGTTGAAATCATACATCATTTAGCCTTTTGAGACTTGCTTCAGTAACTTACCAAAATGCTTTTAAGGTTTCTCCATGGTGTTCATTTGTTTGTTTTTACCTTGATAGCTGATTTCTTTTTAATGCTAAATAATATTCCACTGTCTTGATATAACTCAATTTGTCTCTCCATTACCTTATTGAAGAATATATTTGTTGCTCCTAATTTTTGCCAGTTATAAAGCTGCTATAAATATTTGTGTACAGGTTAGTAATTAGAAATAAGTTTTCAACTCATTTTGGTAAGTAACTTCCTAGAAGTATGATTGCTAGATCATATAGTAATATTATGTTTAGTTTTGCAAGAACTTCACATTTTCTTCCAAAGTGACTATATCATTTTGCATTCCCACCGATTATTAGTAAGACCTCCTATCTCTTCACAGCCTCATTAGCATTTGATGTTTTCAGGGCTTTGAATTTTAGTTCTTCTATTAGGAGTATAGTAGTATCTTATTGCTGTGATTTGCAATTTGTTACTGTCATATACTATTGAGCATCTTCATATGCTTGTTTGTCTTCTCTGCCTATATATCTTCCTAGGTGGGGCTATCTGTTTAGATTTTTAGACTATTTTTAAATTTTTAGATTTCTTATTGATGAGCTTTAACAGTTTATTTTGTAGATTTTGGATATGAATAATTTATCAGATACATGCTTTATAAAATGTTTTCCCTCTTATGGCTTGTCTTTTCATCTTTTTAATGTCTTACACAGAGAAACTATTTTTAATTTTAATGAAGTACCAATTATCAATATTTTTCTCAAGAATCAATTTTTGGTGGTGTATCTAAAAAGTTATTGTCAAATCAGAAATTACTTGGATTTTCTCTTACGTGATCTGCCAGAAGTTTTATAACTTTGCATTTTACTCTTAGGTAGATAATCCATTTGAGGTTCACTTTTATGAAGGATATAAGGTCTCTAACTTACTATTATTATTTTGTTGTATTTGCTGTCCAGTTGTTCCAGCACCACTTGCTGAAAAGACCCCTCTCTTTAGTATTACAGTGTCTGATATATGTTTACATTCGTAGCTGACTTGAACCCAAGGCTCTGAGCAGCTCCATACTTGGTGCTCAAAGTTCTTACCACCATTTCCAACCTTTCGTCTGGTTCTAATCTCTGCTCTTCCCTTGTGAGTCCTTTTCCCTGTGTGTCTTGTGTCTTTTGGCACCTTTCATCCTGTTTAACTTTCAAATCTCTTATGAACATGGTAAGCCAATCAAGGGTCTCCCTCTTCTGTGATCCTGATCTCCTCTAGCTGTTTGCAGCATAACTAACTGCAAAGATATTGTTGTATTCATCCCAGGAGAGGAGTTTTGTTCTTTTCTTTCTAATTCAGCGCTATGATGAATAATCTGAATTAATAGGTTTTGCTATATAGTTTAATAGTACCAATAGAGGATGAAAAGCACACATTTGAGCAGTCAGCAAGTATGTGTGTTGATTTCTTGTGCCATATTTCCTTTACTAAAGTCAACATACTTGCCTTGGTCAAGTTTGCTTAGCTACAGAAATGTAATTGGGCTTGTGTTTGAGATTTTTTTCTGTTCTTTTTTTCACCATTGAAAGGGACCAATATAAAATGTCCTTTGAAACAATAAGAAAAGGGTAATTGTGTTTTAAACCTAAAAACTCAAAGTAACTTTTAAGACACCCAATGTCTTCTTACTTAAGGAGAGAAAAATGAAAACCAGCTAGATAAATTACTCATCCAAAACCACAAACTAGTTTGAAGTATAACCAAGAATGTAACTCAGGGTCCTAAGGGTGTTTTCTCAAGGTATTTCTGCTAAAATATTCTCTCTCCCACAAGAGCACATCTATTATCTTATCAGCAACAATAAAAATAACTTAAAAATGCCATAGCCATACTTTCTCAGTCATGTCTTTTTGTTTGTTGGTTTGGCTTTGGTTTTGGTTTTTTGAGATAGAGTTTCACTATATGGTCCAGACTGGCCTTGAACTTACTAATAGCCCAGGCTGGCCTGGATCTCACAGCAATCCTCCTGCCGCAGCCTCCTGAGTGCTAGAATCACAGGTGTGCACCACCAGGCCCACCTCAGTCATGTCTTTTGACCATGCAGTTTAAGACTCATGTCCTTCCCCTTACAGTTGCTGAAAGTAAAACAAGAGATTTGGGGTTATAGTTTTTCCCCAGTTGTCCAGGCATCCTTTGGACTATGTATCTCAGGGACTCAGGGTGGACACTGAGTCAAACTGTGAAGTTTACAGAGTTTCTTTAGTGTTTCAAAGAACCACAGCCACCACCAACCATGATCTTGTACTGACCCCTGGGGCTCCCCAAGGGCCAGTCTTCCTTTCTCCCTTCAGGGCTTTATTTTCATCAAGGCACAGGGTGACTTGGAGGCCCATGCAGGTAGCCTGTCTGTTACCTCAGAGAGGTATCATTCACGAGAACTGGTATTTCTGGATCTCTGCTAAGCACCCATGAAGATAAGCCATGACAAACAGGACTAACTGACTGTTTCTGTCCCTCAAGATTAACTGCCCTGTTGTGGACAAAATGAATCACAACTATTTGAATTAACTTCCTGACTGGGAGCATAAATTATAGGCCAAAAAGTTAGCATGGGAATGCCCATAATTTTATTTTGTTCTTTTCCCCTACCTGTTAAAAAAATCTCGTATTTGTCTTTCTTCTCTTTCCATACCCCCTAAACCCGGAAGAATTGTAGGCTTCTAAGGAGAGAAATAGTGTTCATCTGGGTAACAGAGGGATAACAAATTGGGAGATAGGAGGGAGAAGAATAGTGAAGTGTAAATGTGTAAAGAATTTGGGGAGATCTGTGCAAAGTGTGGTTCCAAAATGACTGTAGAGGATGAGGGAAATAGAGAAAGAATTGAGGGCATGAGGTCAGGCAAGGTTCTTGGCTACAAACAACCGAAATCAACTGGCTAACTAAGCAGAGAAAATAAATTTATTACAAGGATATTGAGTAAGTCATAGACTTGAGTTATCAGTCTCAAACATTTGAGGACCAAGGAGACTAGGCTGCAGGAAATTATAACAACATCCATGGAGCAGGAATGGTGTGGTCAGGATGTTCACCTTGGTACCATCACCTCTACTACAGTTAGAAATGATTGCTACCACATACCCCATTGGTGTCACCATCACCACTGAATTCTGAGCTCTCCCTTCACCTTCGTATGATTTATTCACAATTGAAAGTACCAAGAAGGAGCATCCAACTATCCAATAATCCAGGTAATGTAGACATCTGCCCCTGGGGGTCCACAGGCAGCCCTTGGCTTCCACAAAACTCACATGGGGCAGAGTGGAGGAGGTTTCTCAAAATATGCAACATTTAAAAACAGAAACAAAAACAAAAGCTAAACTTAAAAAAAATGGGCCGGGGATTTAGCTCAGTGGTTCTGGCACCTCGCAAGCACAAGGTCCCAAGTTCGATCCCCGGTACCAAAAAAACCAAACCCCCCCCAAAAAACAAAATATGCAACATTTTGAGGTGCTGTATGGCCCCCAAAACAACTTAGCAAAAGTTCTTGTGGGGTGTGCCCAAGTTAGGGCATTTATTCAAAAATAGCACTGTGAGGCCAGACATAAGTAGGAGTCAAGATGCGAGGAGGGAAGAAAGCTGGGGTGCCACAGCCTTCTATCTATAACATTTAAAGAGGAACATCTACTTTGAGTTTCAGAGGAGAATTCAAGGAGGGGATGGCACCTCTGCCATGAGTCATTCCACAGTGAAGTGGTTTGAGCACCTAAAATTGGCCTCCTTATGGCCCCTTTGGCTTGTCTTAAGAAATTGTCTTTGCAGACTTTGAAGAAGACATTTGCAAATGATCAGTTTTGTCTTATTTATAAGCAGTTTCCTTTAACTAATGCTACACTTTGACAGATCCTTATTCAAAGTTATAAATGACACCAGTCTGCCAATAAATTCTGTACAGAAATAAATAGCTGATGCACATCTAACTCTTACAATCATAACAGTAATTTTCTAGTGCTTTCCTTCTTCAGAGCATTAATTAAGTAGGCTTCAGAATAGTTTAGAAGGAACTTGCCTGCAGCGCAAACTGCATATTAAAAGTAAATCCTTGAGTTCAGCCTCAGCCATAAAGTAATCGTTCTTACCTGTTTAGTACTCTCCCAAGAGGACACTAAGCAAGAGATAGAAATAGAAAAGATAAAGAGAAAAGGAATCCTGCCCAGATGAGCAGTCAGCTATCCAAGAGGATAGTGAACCAGCACAAGCAGCTGACTGGCTTCTAGGATCCCAGCTTGGAAATGCCAAAGCCATAGGGAGGCTAGTGAGACAGAAAAACCAACGGAAAAAAATATGAAAACCATGACAAAATAGAAGATGGGGAGCTATTGGAGTGTGAGGTAAAGGCAGCCCACAATAAGCTAGAGTCTTCTGGACATACCTATTTTGACACCAACTCATGTGAAAATTATCTAGGGCAACATTTCCCAAGTTGTGCTATAAGAACAACTGTTTTATAGGATACTTTTGGTATTGTATGTAAAAAGGGTCTTGAGCATGGGGCGGCTTAGCCATGTCTTAACCACCGAACATCTGAACCCCATTCCTATGTGGAGGAATTCCCCATATCTGGAGGGGAAGCAGGAGGTAGAGCCCCTTCTGTGACTGAATCTGAACACCAGGTACTGTCTTTTTCATCCCTCAGCTCCCTTTCATACTCTGCTGAGCTCAGGCATGGACATGTGGCCAGTCAGATCTGCTCTCCCGAGACTGGCTTGGGAACCCACGATGCAAGGGAGCAGCTGTTCAGTAGCAACACTAGGTTTCCAGGGATGACTGTGGCAATAAAGTGGAATCGCTTAGAACCTCCAAAGGCTTTCTGTTACCTTTAGAATAAAGCCCCAACCTCTGACATGACTTGCAACATTGTTGAGGATCATAATGGCCCTTTATACATCTCATGCCTTGAGCAAACTGATTTTCTCTTAATTTTTCAAACATGCTTCAGTCTCTCTCTCTCTCTCCTCTCTCTCTCTCCCCCCCTCCTCCCCTTCCCTATGTTTATTACGCTATTCCCTTTATTTGGACATTTTTCTTGTCCACGCCCCATATTTTTTTTTAATTCTTATTGATCATTTATGAAAAAATTTCACCAAAAGGCTATGCTGTGTGCTCCAGCAGAAACTGAAATGCTAATGAAATAATTTGTTTAACAGGCATTTCACAGGAAACCTCTAATCTCAATGAAGAGAGTGACTATGTCTACACTGCTGACTGACGTGTCTCCTGTGTCCGGAACAATGCCTGGTACAAGATAGAGAGTCAAATATTTATTGAGTGAACAAAGTTCATCCTAAAGTAGTCAGAGTCTGGCTATGTATTGTTCTGTATCCCTGGCCTGCCAATGACTACACTATCTGTTCAGTGGTTGCCCATGTTTTTATTGGAATTGAAATTTTTAATATAAAATTTAGATTATAAACCAAAAGAAGAAAGCTTATATAAATGTATACCTGTCTTAATTATTATTAACATAATGAAATTGGTGAGATGAGGTCTATAAAACACTCTTCTTAGAGAAGGGCTCTGAATACAAAATGTTGACAATCTGAAAGTACAGGGAACAAGGAGTTCCCAAGGGTAAACTGCTCTTTTCAATGAGATGAATGAGCTGTGTCTAGAAGCTGAGCTGTGAAAGGAAATTAATATCCTATGTGAGATGGACTGTGTAACCTTCTCCTTTGCCAGGGGTGATTGGTCTTCAAGTGTCTCCACACAAGAGTAACAGATGGTCAATAACTGATTGACTGATGAATGGATGGGAGTGGGAAAGCACTGTCCTAACCCACAGCATGGCAGGACAACTCTGCCTGATAGTCTACAAGGCACAAAATACCATCCCACATCAGCTGTTATTTGACTGATGATGTTGCCCCAAGAGGTGAATAGTCGGTGTGTTGTCACATTTCCCACTCTGCAATTAAGGAAGCTGAGGCCCAGAGAATTTAAGTGATCTGTCCAAGGCCACCCAGCTAGTAGATATTACCACTAGAAATAAAACTCAGGTCTACAAATCCTTCATTATTGCAGCACAAATATACAGAATATATTTTTCCAAGGCTGAATCAGACTGAGGGAATTTTAAACAGTCACATCAATAATGACAGGAATTACTTTAATGCTCATGTTTATTTTATTTTATTTTTATTTTTTTGGTACCGGGGATCGAACTCGGGTCCTTGCGCTTGCGCAGCAGGCAGCAAAACCACTGAGCCAAGTCCCCAGCCCTAATGCTCATGTTTAAAAGGAAAAATGTATAACCTGTGATTGAAGCAGCTCAGCTCCTTGCAGCAGTATGGAAAGCATGGGATGAAATACTTCGTTTATAAAATGTTCTGGCCACTAATGAGAAAGGGACCTGGGAATGTAGCTACTTTGTGTATGAAAACAGGAACAGCTGTTTTCATACACCAGTCACATCTGGATGGCCACAGCCATCCTGCCTTGCCTCAGGCCAGCTGTGACACACAGCCCCATGAAGGGTACCCTCATGAAGAGTATTGGCAGTATTAAAAGATAAACTGAGGCTCAATTTTAAAATTTTTAAGAAGTTCATTTGTGCAAATGGCAGTTCATCAATTGGGCAGCTCCAAACTAGAAGTGTGTCAGGGGCTCAGCCAAAGGAACACAAAGGGAAGTTTGATAGGGTAAACGTAGAAGTGAACCAAAGAAAATATTGCATTACTACCTGAGCTCCGCCTCCTGTTAGACCAGTGGCAGCATTAGATTCTTACAGTAGCATGAACCCTGCTGTGAACCGCACATATGAATGATCTAGGGTGCACATTCCTTCTGGGAATCTAATGCCTGATGATCTGAGATGGAGCTGGGGTGGTGATGCTAGTGCTGAGGAGTGGCTCCAATACAAATTAATGTTAGCAGTGAGGTTTGACTGCACAGAGACCATAATAAATCAATTGTTGAAGACTTGTACCAGAACCTTATCATTGAGTGACAAGAGATAAGCTGCCTCTGGTGCCAGGCTTTACAGTAGCAAGTGAGTTGATGTACTTCAATTTCACAATTGCCTCTTGTGGCAGGATCTAAGTTAGAACCTGACACTTATTTTAGTCTTCCTGTTGCCCACCCATTATTTTCTTTACCACTTCGATCTGCACCTCTGTCCCATATTGTGTACTTGTCTCAATCATGGCTTCGCTAAGCCCATAATCTAACCATAGCCGCAGTGGGTAAAAAACAAATGTCACCAGGTAGATTCTTTGAAAAGAGGGAAAGATCCAAAGATAAGATAGCAGAAAACTCTAAAATGGCCAACAAAAACAAAGTTGCCTCTAATAGACAATACCAAGACTCTCACTTAAATTACAGATTCATTGCAATAGGTGATTCACATTCTTCAAGCCCATTTGGTATAATATGTGGCCACCAGCTATCTAAGGAAGGCATGAAATCTTAAAAATGCTTTGCCACATGGAGACTAAGCACCTTGAATTAAAAGACCAGCCTTTGAAGTTTTTCAAAAGAAAAGAAACATGAACATGAAGATCAGAAACAATTATTGAAAGCTACCACTTCATCAAATGTGTCTACACTGAAAGCTTTATTCTTAGTCACTAGCCACATTGCTTAAACTAAGAAACCCTTTAGTGTTGGTGATCCTGCCTACTGCTTAGGACATTTGTCATGAACTTTTAGGAGAGGCTACACTTCAAAAGGTGGCACATTTTAGTGAGCACCGTAACTAGACAGATTGATGAAACAGTAGAGCATACTGAGGCACAGTTGTTATAAAGGATCAGTGAGTCACCACGGTATGTAATCCAGGTTGACAACTCTATTGATGTTGACAATAAGGCGACAATGCTTGTTTTCATGGACATATTTCTCAAGAGGTTGTGTATGAGGATATCTATATGTACTTTTATTGCCAGCCAACACCACAGCTGCAAAACTATTCAAGTCTTTGAATGATTCCATATTAGGAAAACTGAATTTGTCATTTTGTGTTGGTATATGTCCAGACGGATGGTTTTCTGGTTTCACTACTCAGGTCAAAGAGGTCACATCTGAATGTGAGTCTATGCACTGCATCATCCACAGAGAAATGTTGCTTAGCTAGAAAATGTCACCTGAACTTAACAATGTTTTGCAGAATGTGATTAAAATTATCAACCACATTAAAGTACATACCTTTTACTCATGTCTGTTTTCACAGCTCTGTGAGGACATGGATGGACACCATATGTGTCTTTTCTTATGCACAGAAGGGAGATGGCTTTCTAAAGGTAGATCACTGGAGAGAGTTTCCAAGTTACAAAAGCCACTCTATAGATTTCTTTTAGATAAACATTCACCATTGGCAGCACATTTCAGTGACACACAAAATGGATAGAAAACTGGTTTACTCATGTGACATATCCAGCTTGCTCAGGAAACTAAATATGTCACCTTAAGGGAGAACGACAACTGTGTTCAGGTTGACAGATAAAGTGATTACATTCACGGCCAAACTGGAATTAGGGAGTGATAAGTGAACGTTAAGATTTTTAACATATTTCAAATATTAGCAGAGATTTTGAAAGAGACTGAACCAGGGCCTTCTTTCTCTCAGCTGATGCATGATCACCTATCTTAGCTTTCAGAAGTTCAGGGCTCACATAGATCTTACATTGTGGCAAATTGTATAATTATTTCAATATATATTACAGTTTCATAACAGCAGAAATAAAGTGCAGAATAAACATAATGCACTTGAACCATCCCACCCACTCCTATCCCTGGTCTGTGGAAAAATTGTCTTCCACAAAACCAGTTCCTGGTGCCAAAAAAGGTTAGGGACCACTGCCCTAAATAACTATTTTGAGGAGGAAATCCTTCATAGGTCTCTTGATATCTGCACATCTCACAGGAAAGTGTTTTTTTCTATACTACTCTTGTTTCAAGGATATTTGCATGGAAAACAGCCTCAGAAAATGGACAGTTCCTCCATATCAAGCAAAGAGAGATTAGGTTTACCACCTGTTGTAAAAGATTTGAGTTCCCTGATCTCAGGTTTTCTCTCCTGCAGTGTAAGCTGCCACAAGTATGGAGGACTCTATCTGGGCCGATTCACCTCCCCTTCAGTGTGCTTGGCAGGCAAAAGTAATGCTAATGCTACTTGTCATGATCAAATTCTGTTTTCAACCCAGGAGACTTTTGTTTCCTCCCAGTATTAATAAAAATGTGGCAAGCAGAGCAAAGGCTCTGTGACCATTAACTGTGATATATCAGCTTGACCAGAGTGAGAAACACCTAGCAGATTAGCAAAGCACAATTCTGTGTGTCTCTATGAATGCCTGACATTCAGACCAGCAGGTTGAGAGGGAAGGCCCACCCTAGTTATGCATGACACTAACCAATAGGCTTGTAGCCTAAATGGAATAAAAAAGAGAAAGAAGAAGTATGCCCATTTTGAAAAGCTCCAGTCTTCTAAAGTGGGTGCAGCCTTTGCTGCCATTACCTTTGGACAGTAGTCTCCAGGTTTCCAGTTTCTTCAGTCTTCCAATGCGGACACACCAGCAACTCTCCAGTGAGCTTCCACACCTTTGACTGGGGCTGTATCCTTGATTCCTCTTATTTTTTGGCTACCATCTCCTTGGGCTGAGCAGCTACTGAATCCTCTAGCTCTCCAGCACCTATAATCCCTCAGACAGCCATTGTGAACTCTCCTGCCTCTGATCATGTGAGCCTACCTAATAACTCCCTTTGCATACGTACACATATATTTTCTATTGATTCTGTTCCCCCAGAGAACCCTAACTAATACAGATTTGGGCACATACCTATTTCTGTTTTAGTCAGTTTTTCCATTGCTGACACACAATACCTGACACCTATGACTTAAAGGAGGCGAGATTTAATTTGCTCTCAGTAATGTTTGTGATCAGCTCAAAGGCATAAGCATCATGGCAGAAGGACACGGAGGAACAAAGCTACTGAGCATGGTGTCTGAGAAGCAGATCAGCAGAACAACGCCAGAGAAGAAGGTCAAGGCTCAAGACATAGACCACCCCCACCAGGCCATGCCTCCCTGAACCCATGGACACACCTACTAGTGTTCTTCATCAATGCCCTGGGCAATCACAAAGCCAACCAAGTTGCATTCCACTCTAACCACCACAGTTTCAGCTCCTTCTTTTTAGTTCTGTTCAGTCAAATCTTCTTTCAGTTCTTAAAATCTACTGTCTTATAGTTAGTGCTTATTATTTCCATGAAAATATATTTTACTAGAGATAGAACTATAAATATACAGTTTTGTTTGCTCTCAAAGTTTACATAAATGGAATCATGCAGTATGTATCCTTCAATCACCTGCTCTTTCTGTCAATGTACCTTAAGATTTATCCACACTAAAAAAAAAAAAAAGATTTATCCACACTGATCCATATTCCATTTCATCTACTTTTAACCACTGTGTAACATTTTGTTGCACAAATAAAATTTATTCATTCACACTTTTGTTAGATTTTTTGCCATTTAAGTTGTTTCAAGTTTTATTATTACAACCGATATTGCCTGAACATTTTTTTCTTGATTTCTTGTGCATATGTAAGAGTTCTTGTATATAAACTTGGGAATGGAAATGCTGAAATGTATTGTGAACTTATCTTCAACTTTAGCAGATGTTGCCAACTTGCTCTCTGATGTGGTTGTACCAAATAACATTTTGGTTAGCAAGATGCCAGAGTTCCTGTTTCTTTATATCCCTGCAAATGCTGTAATGTCACACTTTGAGGCCTTGCCTTTCTGATGACCGTAAAAGGCTGAATATCTTTTTACATGTTTTTTGACCATTTTTCCTCTATTTGGCTGCTGTTTATATCCTTAACTCATTTTTACATTGATTGACTGTTTTTTTATAAGTTTTAAGAATTTTTTACACATTTAAGATGCTGGTATTTTATCTACTATAATTATACAAATAAAAATACAATGTCCTAGTCTGTGGCTTGTCTCTCTCTTCATTCATTGTGTTTATGTAGGGTCTTGATTTTCTATTAGTACGTTTTCAAGGTATATAATGATAACATTCATCATAGAGAATCTGTACCTGTACATGATATATCTTGCTTCTTCTTTTTTTCCCATTCCCCTCCCCTCCCTTTCACCCCTCTTCCCCTCCTTATTTACAAAAGCTTTGTTTGCATTTTTTCCTTCTGTTCTCTTTTTTCTTGTCCCTTCTTTCATTTTCCCCTACCCCCTCACATGTTCCCCTTCTCATTTGAATATTTTCTTCCCATTTCCAATTTCTATTATACATTTTGGTCCTTATTTTGTAGTGTCCCGATTTCCTAATGGCATAATAAGAGAAGTCCACAGTGGTGTCAGTAGAGCCAAGGTTTGAAAATACTGATGACAGCATATTGTGACCAAGCATTAGGTGGAGGCTGGGGCAAAGGAAGCTCGACTTCTAGTCATGCTTCTGTACCTGAGTACCTCTGGAGAAGGTGCATCATCTGTAACTTGGGCTCCTGATGCATACTGGGGAGAGTTGAACAGATAATCTCCTTGAGCACCTTTCCAGATATTTTCTACTACTATGAGTAAAGGTCTTATATACTAAGCAGGTAATGGCAAGGCCTGTGCTAAAGAGCCCAACTTCGTTAACTTAGTAAGTAACTGACCAACCTCTGTACTGCTTCACCTGAGTCCTCCACAGGCTGCTCACTAAATCTTTTTTGTGCCCAGGCACCTGCTCATATGGCTGCTGTAATACTCATCACATTGTACTGTTACTGGTAGGTTTTCCATCTGTCTCTCTGACTAGATTACAAGCCTTCTCTAGGGAAGGTTGCCCTTAGCATTCCCCTGCACCTCTCATAACACCTGAGTCAAAATTAACCCTCAGTGAATGTCTGATAAGTGAGGGTGGGAACATGGGAGGAAAGAGAAAAGGCGGGGAGAGGAAAACCAAAGACCTAAACATCCACAGATAAATTCCCAGGGCGTACAACAGAGTTATACTAAATCCATTACACATTGGCCAAAAGGACCATCAGTAAGTACTTTTGTAGCTGTTTTACAAATAGAGTTGTTTTTCAAGATCAGACAGGAAAATACTGGCGTGTTTAATAATGAAACCAATAATCTCTGAGTCTTAATCTGATGTTCCACATTGTTCCATATTATTCCACTGAGGCCACAGTCTCAATATTTTAGCAAAAATAAAATTGAGTTTGAATTAAACCCATTTTCATCCTTTTTCTGCAACGAGACTTTTTACTTACAGTTTTTAACTTTCCCCTATGACATGTTCCAAAAGATTTAAAAGGGAGTCTCTAAGCCTAAGGTCTTTCATAATCATAATCTGTATAATAACAAAGATGGAAATACTTAAATAATTCTCTCTTAGCTGTAATGCAATTCCCTGCTTGTAGCAAACATAGGAAGTAACAAGATCTATGTAATGAAATTACTCTTGTTGTCATGACAACAGGAAGAAGCAACAGGAAGAAAAATCGTAGCTGTTAAAAATGGTCTGTTACAAAGTGTGAGTCCACTTGGTCAATACGCTAGCCTTCATTTATTTTCTCCTTTACACAGCTTACTTCACTGCTGTAAATGTAATCCAATTTTCTCAGCTGCACATTACCTTCTAGAAAGGCAAAACAAATTTTGAAGCAGGCTCTTTATTGTTTCCTGGGGGTAATACATTATCTGTTCATCTCAAAAATCTGCCCAGTGTCTTCTTTCTCCTACTCTAATATATATATATTTGCAATTTATTATGCCAGTGTCTCTGAGTTTGTTTTTATTATGACTAGTAAGATTATTGTTATGTGATAAAAAAGTAAGTGGATTACAAAAGCCAGACCAGAAATAAGATTAGGGTGTGGAAATGAGCAGTGGAGTGGGGATAAACACAGCAATGAAGCATCTGTTCTGCCAGCTCGGTCTCAGCCCCAAGAAACACCAACTTCCAGATGTGCTAACATTGGTGATCTCATGGATATGCATCTGATGCTAACTGGCAGTCCGCAAGTAGGATAGGATTTATATTAAGTTCTATTCCTGATTTGCTGCATCAAAAAGCCTGGAAGTTCAGTTGAGGGATCTGAATTACTAACGTGAATCATTGCTTTAGATCAAAGAGTGAAAAAGAAGAAATTGAGGACAATTCCCTCTGATACTTAGTAACAAGCAGGGCCGAGGAGGTTGCATCAGTGAATGAAAGGGAAACAGATGAGCTACAGATGAAACTTGCCTATTTCACAGTTTTCTTTAGGTTTACCTTGGTTTTGATTGCTTTAGATTTAAGGCAGACTAAAGTGTGCTCTAAAAACACATGTTATATAATGCCAGTGTTTTTATTACAACCTCAAATGTGAGCCTTCCTCGAAGGTTCTAGGGTGCAGTCAGAAAAATCCAGAATGTGAGGATTTCAGACTTGTACTGTTGTTTTATGAGCTTATTTCTTTAACAACTGCCCCTCAAAGGAGGGACCTTTTAACCTTGCAGATTAAAAGAGCTTCAAAAGACCTATGAACCAAATGCAATGTGTGGCTCTCATTTGTACCCAACTTTTTGTTTTGTTTAGTCTTTTGGGGGGTTTTGTGGGGGGGTACCAGGGATTGAACTCAGGACCTTGGGCTTGTGAGGCAGGTGCCAGAACCACTGAGCTAAATCCCCGGGCCTCTACCCAACTTTTAAAAAGAAACTAGAGAAAAAGCAACTTCTGAAATAATTAATAAAATTCAAATGCTGAAAGTATATTAGGATAATTTTAAAGTTGAATTTTATTAAATAAGATAATAATGTGTTTATGTTAAAAAGCAGATGACTGATCTCTTAGAGATCTAGATTGAATTATACAGATTAAATGACATGATATTCAGTATGTACTTATAACAATCCAGTGAGGGAGTTTTCAGCAGAGCAGTGACAGATGGAGGAGGTCTCTGAGAAGGTATAACTCAGAGGATAGGAAGGCTGAATAGGGGCTGTCACGAGGGTCACAGGGATGAAGGACTGAGCTATGAGAATGCCTTTGGGGTGGAAGAAGGGCCTGGATACAAGCTATGTGAAGGCATTAGAAGCAGCAGAACTATTGATTGAGTCAAAGAAGTAGAAATCAAGGATCACACTCAGGTTTCAGGTTTAGATGAATGACTACATGGTGAGACTATTCGTCAAGCAAGGAATTGCGGAGAGATTAAAGCTAAGTGTGCAGGCAGTGATAGATTCCATCTCAGACATGTTGAGTTCAAAGTCCCTGTGGAACATCCAGAGCTTAGGAAAAAGCTCTGCACTAGAGGTATGGTTTTGGCAATTCTAGGCTGCAGCACAATTTCCATGAAAATGTGTAGAGTGTAGGCTCCCTCCATGAGCACACTTCTGATCAAATTAATAAATTTCTCTTGCACTATGTTAGCATTAGAAAAAGCAGTAGCTTGATCAGGGATAATAATGTAAGATAAGTAAGTGGCCATATATGATGCCCATTCTGTTCTGTGCTCCCTCAGTCTCCATTTTGAATGTGTGATAGATCTTCAGGGCTTAGTTGCAAGATTTTCTTGTTTCACTTTCTTTTTCTTAATATAGGGACTTTCAAGAGGGAATAAATGAAAATTGCATGTGGGAGATCAAATTTTACTTTTTTATTTTACCTTGCCTTTTTTCTCTCTCCCATGTTGCATGATACTGTAAAAATTGAAAGAAAACATCAAAACCATCTAGCTCTAGGGCCATAGTTCAACCACCTACCTTTGAAACAGCATGATAGGGGTAAACATTGGGTTGACATGTGTATTCCAAAGGAGCCTCTGTGCTGCAAATTGGTTTATACCTTGGAGCAAGGCAGAGAAGAGCCGTCAGCCCCTGCAGTAGCTGTTTCTGGGAGGCATCATGATTTGGTGGTGGTAGGAACATGAGACCATCTGTTGGGCTTTAATAAAATGTGGCTAAAAAATTGTGGTTTTAAACACAGAACAATTTACCAAACCAAAGTTAAAGTTCGCCCTCAATTAAAGGTCTTGTAGAGTATTGGTGGGAAGATTGGTATTTTAAAAATATATATATTTTTAAATAACTTTATTATCAAACACACATGCAGAAATTAAAACCATTCAAACAAGAACAATGCAAGGGAAAAAATACTACAATAATATTCAAATACAGTAGAACTCAACCAAAACGAAACTGAAAAGCACTTAAAAATTTTTCCATATACCTTAAAAAAACACCTCAAGCACCAATGAGACGCTAGAGGATGTGATTTGTTTCAGAAAGATCCCCAAAACCAACACTGAACAAATAGTGGTCTGGAAAAAAAAAAAAAACTCCAGTTAGCTAGCAGACTCCACATAAGCCAAGCTTCTCCCTAATTTAAATTTCAATACAGTCATATGACACACAATGGAAACACAATCTGAGAAATATGTTATTAGGCCATTTCATCTGTGTGTATCCTTAATTACACTTTCAGTTTCTCACACTGGAGAAACTGTTTGGTATTTACACGTGTGTGTTCTATTTATTTCACTTAAGAGTATCACCTCAATATGCATCCATTTAGTTATAAATGTCTCTAGCTTCTCATTCTTCATGGCTGAGTAGTACTCCATTTTATTAAAAAACCACATCTTCTTTATCCAGTTTCCAACTGATGGGCACTTGGGCTGTTTCCAAGCTTTAGCTATTACAAGCTGTGCCGCTATAAACATGGGTGCACATATATCACTGTGGTATGATTCTTTTAATTCTTTTGTGAAGATACCCAGCAGGGGGATAGCTGGGTCGAATGGGACCTCTAAGCCTAGTTCTTTGAGGTAGCTCCATACTGATTTCCACAGTGGTTGCACCAGTCTGCATACCCACCAACAATGTAGAAGGGTTCCTTTCTCCCCACACCCCCTCCAGCATTTGTTAGTGGATGATTTCTTGATAACAGCCATTCTTTCTGGGGTGAGATGGAATCTCACTCTTGTTTTCATTTGCATCTCTCGAATAACCAATGATGTTGATCATTTTTTCATATATTTATTTGCTGCTTTTACTTCTTTGTCTGAGAAATGTCTGTTCATTTCAGATGCCCATTTTTGAATTGGGTCTTTGAATTGGGGGGGTCTGATTTTTTTCAGTTCTTTATATATTCTAGATAGTAGTCCTTTGTCTAAGGTACAGTTGCTGAAAATTTTTTCCCACATTGTAGGTTGTCTCTTAGCTCTATTGTGGTTTCTCTTGCAGTGCAGAAGCTTTTTAATAAGATGAGATCCCAGTTGTTGATTCCCTGTGCAAGCTCCTGTGTCACTGAGGTTTTGTTCATAAAGTCTTTTGCTATACCAATGTCTTCAAGAGTTCTACCTAACTTCCAGCAAATTTAGTGTTTCTGTCTTGATACTTAAATCTTTAATCCTCTTTGATCTTAGTTTAGTGCATGGTGATAGATATGGGTCTAGTTTTAATCTTTGGCAGGTTGAAATCCAGTTTTTCCAACACCATTTATTAAATAGGCTATGGTTGGCACCTTTGTCAAAGATGAGGTGGCTGAGTATGTTTGGAGTTGTTTCTGCATCTTCTAATCTATCCCACTGATCCTCGGGTCTGTTTCTTTGCCAGTACCATGCTGTTTTTATCACAGTAGCTTTGTAGTATATTTTCAAGTTGGAGATTGTAATACCCCCAGCCATATCTTTGTTGCCTAAAATTTCTTTTGCTATCCTAGGTCTCTTCTTGTTCCAAATGAAATTTTGGATTGTTTTCTCTAGTTCTGTGAAATATATTGTTGGAATTTCAATTGGCATTGCATTAAACCTATATAATAGTTTTGGAAGTATGGCCATTTTCACTATATTGGTTCTTCCTATCCAGGAACAAGGGATGTCTTTCCATTTTCTTATATCCTGCTCAATCTCCTTTTTCAGAGTGCTATGGTTTTCAGTGTATAGGTCTTTTGCTTCCTTTGTTAGACTGACTCCTAGATATTTCATTTTTTTGGATGCTATTGTAAAAGGAATTGTTTCCATAATTTCTCGCTCAGTGAGTCTATTATTTGTATACAAAAAGGCTATTGGTTTTTGAGTGTTGACCTTGTATCCAGCTACTCTACTGAATCTGTCAATTAAGTCTAGAAGTCTTTTAGCAGAGTATTTTGGGTCTTCTATGTAAAGTATCATAGCATCAGCAAATAATGACAATTTAACTTTTTCCTTTCCTATTTTGATTCCTTAAAAATATATTTGTGGGCCAGGGATTTAGCTCAGTGCTTCTACTGCCTGCCTCGCAAGAGCAAGGTCCCAGGTTCAATCCCCAGTACAAAAACAAACAATCAAAAATAAATAAATATATGTATATTTATATCTTTTATACTTATATTCAAACAAGAAAAGACCATCAATATCTTTTTTTTCTATTTTCACAAAACCTTGTGTTGCCTGCTATTCAATTCAGCCTGCTCTTAGAAGGCTCCTTACCCAAGACCAACTGCATCAGAATTTTAAACTTTTAAAATTCTGTTTCAGGTTTTTAAATTTTTCTTGGTGATTTCAATGTACAATCAAGGCTGAAAGCCACTTTGGTTACAATACAAATGGGGAAATACAACTAGGGCATTTGGATTATTTATCGTGAAAAGCAAATGTCAGAAATCAAAGTTTTCATGAGCCTCAGATGGCAGCTATATGTGTGTGTATGTTTGTGTCTGTGTGTGTCTGTGAACATGTGTACATGTGTGATTGTGTGTATGTGTGGTTTGCTTTACTTCTTTCTGCTCTGACATGCAGGTGACCGCAGTGAGGGTGCATGTGAACAGTTCATCTGAGAACCTTGACTACCCAGTCCTCGTTGTGGTTCGTCAACAGAAAGAGGTGCTGTCTTGGCAGGTTCCTCTGCTCTTCCAAGGGCTGTAAGTGACATCTTCCCAAATAGCTTTACTACATCTGGATTTCTGAAGTATCCTAGACCGGCCAGGCATGGTAATGATTACCCGTGTTGCTAGCACTCTGGGAGGCTGATATGGGAGGATTACGAGTCCAAGCCCAGCCTAGGCCATTTAACAATTTAGTGAGATGCCGCAGATTAAAAAGTAAAAAAGGACTGTGGATATAGCTCAGTGCACAGCCTTAGGTTCAATCCCTGTTACTGGAAAAAAAAATTCCTAAACTGTAATTCCGTAATTGGTCTTTTTCCCTAGTGAAAGGAAAAATCAGACATGGGAATGTTCAGATGTGCACGTTAAGTGCAAAGAGTTGTCATGGTGCATTTCCTGACCTATTAACTTCTGCTCAATTTCCATCCTCTTTGAATTTCAGAACGCTTACCATTTTAAAATCTACCATAATGTTCAGTAGCTCATGGTTAGATAATGGATTATCCAACTGCCACTCAAAGGGGTGGGTCCAGCCATCAACCTAAGTGAGCAACACTTCCCCCATGCAAATCTCCACCATATGTGCATCTTAATTCAACAATATTTACAGAGCATTAGTAAGGGATAGGTGTTAAGGATACGGCAGTATAAAAAAAAGTCCCCACCCTGGTAAAGTTTATATTTTCTCAGGAGAAAACTATATAAGACACCATTACACTGATAAGAAAAGACCCAGAAGGCATATAGAAATGGGCACCTAGTATGCTATTACATCATTTTTAAAGGTTTGAAATTTTTAGGATTGAAATAGCTTTGCCTTGGATCCCAGAATTTCTTTACACTCTATTTTAGCAAAAATTTGAAGGGCAGAACAATTGAATTCCTTAGTTGTTTTATGAAGATATAGTGGAATGTAGACACTGCTTGATCAGCACAGAACACTCCTCCTGTCACTATCATTGTATCACACACCCCGATGCCAACAATACTCGTTCTAAAATTACTATTGGTAGGTCCAGTCTGAAATTGAAAACATAAAGACTTGAAAGCAAACTTGGAGAAAAGCAAAATGAGGTAGGCTTCTTCTCCTGCTTGTTCACAGAGTCTCTTTGTTGTTCTTGCCAATCTTACCCTCTCTGGCTGCCACAGATACCAAAGGAGTTACAGCTACCAGGAAGTCAGCCGCACTTTATGTCCTTCAAAAGCAACCAATGAAACAGGACCTTTGAAGCAACTGATATTTGTAGACGTGGCATCCATGGCACCACTTGGTGCCCACTACAAACTACTGGTGACCAAGATCAAGCACTTCCAGCTCTGGTAAGCAGGACTTTCTCTGTTTGCTTGTCAGCTCTTCCTGTTTGTGGATGCGGCAGTCAGCTTCTGTCCCTACACATTAGCACTCTGCACGGGCATTGCCCATTTAGCATAATACTTCAGCACCTTCTAAACCTTACTGCCCAACAAGGTCTTACTCTATGCAAGAGGGAGGCAGCATAGAGGGAAAGAGCAGTGGACTTCTGTACCAGCCTATTTGAAGGAGTCTGCATGAGGGCCTGGTCCTGTCTGCAATCCAGATAAGAATCGTCACTGCCACACTCCTAAAGAAAAGTTTTGTGTTCATTTTAAGGAAAACTTTAAACTATTTTTCATATCCTTATGGTTTTCTTCTTCCTTCCAGTTTAGGAATGTGGGTAAAAATGTGTCTTTGTCCTTCTCTGGAGTGACCAGGATTATTTTTGTTCTTGTTTTTTAAACATAAGGCAGCCCCACTGAAAAAAATGAGTGTAAATCTTGGACATTCACCAAAGAAACTCCCTAAATGGAAAATAAACACAGCTTATTAGCTATAAAAAATTAAATTAAAATCAAAATAAAATTCCATTTCAACTACTAAAGTTTAGGAAAGGAGGTAGAACAGAAGAAATAAAGATAGGTAAGAAGAAGACAAGGAAAATCATAATCTAAAAATTATTTTTTTAAGAAGCCTGAGCCGGGGATTTGGCTCAGTGATTTCGCCGCCGGCTCCGCAAGCGCAAGGACTGGAGTTTGATGCCCGATACCAAAAAAAAAAAGGAAGCCTGCAATTTCAGGACGCAAAGTTACACAAGTTTCTCCACAAAGTTACACAAGTTTCTCCGTATCTATACTCCTTAGGCCAGTCGTTGCAAACCACGCATGTTATTTGTTTTTCTTTTAAGACAAAATATGTTAATGTAGGAGTTTTTTCCTAAACTAAAACCTCAGTATTCAGGTTTCACTGCAGTGTTGACACCTTGCAAAGAATAAGTGTATTTTGGGTTGCAGTTTGGTCACTTGTCTCTGCAAATGCCCTCACTGCTTAGGCTTTTTTTGGGGGGGGGGGGGGGGTACCGGAGATCGAACTCGGGAGCTTGCACTTGCAAGGCAGGCGCTGGAACCACTGAGCTAAATCCCCGGCCCTGCTTAGGCTTATTTATGCTTCTTCCAGGCCAATGATATACAAAAAATCCTTAAAGATACTACAAGTCCATAAATTAGCCTAGTTGATAAGGTAAAGGGCAGAAACCTTAAGATAAACAGATTCAAAGGTTCAAAGAATGTTTTTTGGGAAAACAAAGCACCCATCTTAAAAAAAAATACAGTAGATTCAACCCATGCTTTTCTCCTGTAAAATGAGCCATTATCTTTCCACTTGTGGGTGGGTCATTGCTTTTCTCCCATAAACCAAGCACAAACTTTATATAGATTCACAAATTTTACAGATTTCCATTGCCAAAAACACATAAATATTCCCAGCTCCAGACTATAACCTCCTCTCTCCCTTTTGAGGGCCCACAGTCTATTTTTTGAGTGTGTACTTTTAACATTCTGCTTAATAAATCCTCTTAAACACACACACATGCATACACACACATACACACACACACACACACACACACACACGCACACAAAGTGCTATACATACATGGAAAGGCTTCACGATGCAGTGCCAGTCCCAACACTACTGTGATATTCATTCAGTGGGATTCTATACAACAATAAAAATGAACACACTATTGCTATACATGGATAAATCTCACAGTGTTGAGCAAAAGTAGCCATGCAAAAGCAATATGTGCTATTTAGTTTCATTTATATAATGTTTATTAAAAGGCAAAGCTATTCCATAATATTAAGAGACTAAACAGTGATATCTGTGAGCAGGAAATAAGAAGTACATTATTCTGTTTAACCTCATGAATGCTCACTCAGATAAATGTTTATAACTTGTGTGCTTTTCTATGTTTGTTATATTTAAATAAGACATTAATTGAGAAAATCAGAATATTTAAAATAGTATGTGGTATCTTTTCAGCTTATTTTTCTGATTAGTATGTGCTATTCTGTTATAAAGCCCTCTTTAAATTTCCTAAGGCAGTTTATAAAAACATCTGTAGCCAGCAGAGTTGCTAAAAGGAATCAAATATTTATCTTAGTCTACTCTACACCCTTTAACATGACAGACATCCATAGATATGGATGGGTAAATGGCTGCATGAATGCTCAGAAAGATGGAGAAGCAGTCACAGCAATTAGTTCCAAATTCCACCATTTAATTCTGTCACTGAAAAGGGTGATGTGATAATTTTAAAAGTCATGAACAACTCCTTCCCCCTCTCCCTCCAAAAAACAATCAAAAACATATTCTCTGGTGGATAAGATCCACCCAGATCAATTAAATCAGGGTCTCCAGAGCAGAGATTTGAGTACTGGTATATTTTTTAATTCCCCGAGTGATTCTAATATTTAGCCAGAGTTGAATATTATCATTATAAAGCAATCTGTAAATATGATGCTTCAATTTAATTTATTATTTTTAAATGCATTTATTGTATTAAACCTTATGAGAATCAATGATTATACATTTGATGGGGGTGGTAGCATATTATTAGAACAGAGTTCAGTTTGAACTTCAGTGAAACATTGCCTTTACTAATTGGTCTCCATGTCTTTAATCACTGTCATCTGGTGCCAGTGAACTTGAATTATAGGGCTGGTTTTTTAGGAGATAATTAGACCCTTTGGAGAACAGAATTCCGTGAAACTGGAGTCATAAGCTTACAACTCTGTGCAAGTGTTAATGAATGATCTCCATCCATGCTGGTGAAACTGCAAATCTATTCTGTCACATTGTTTTCTGTTTCCACCTCTTTTCATATGACTTAGCTTCAGCAAACAGACACTGAAAGCATTTCAAAATACACATCATGACTAGGGCTTTTAGGAACCAAGCTAAGCCTCAGAAACAGCAGTAGCTAAAATACATACATCTCTTCCTCCTTGCTTTGCTGCTCCTTGATTTCCACCAACTGTACTGATGACCCACAAGTCCAGAGGATAATGATCACAGAGCAGAACTGAGGACTGTAAGAAGAAGGCTCCAGGTATTAAGAGAAATACTGAAGAATTGACTCAAAATCCCTAACATTGCAATTCCTGTCAGTATTTTCAAATGGCAAACTAGAATGTATATGGAACACATTCTGGAATTCTTTTCTTTTTTCTAAAACCAAACATTTTAAGAATTGAAGGACTTTATGGAATCTAATCCACCTACCTCATTTTTACAGATGACCCATCTGATGCCCAGAAATGTTAAGCAACTTGTCCCATCTGTTACAGCTAGGAAAGGGTAAAGTCAAGATAAACTCACTCTCAATTCCAAGCTCTTTTCACCATAATGTTCTATTTCTACTTTCTGTTTAAAACTGTCCACACTATTTTTACACTCCCCTAAATATGTTTCTCAATCCCTCAGAGAATTTATTTATTTAAATCCAGCTTTAAAATAAAACAGCTCTGCCTTAAAGTTGTACTCCTTGCCATCTACCTACCCACCCTTCCACACACATGTACAGCTCTGCCACTACTCATTTCCAGGAACTCTGTTCGGTGTGCAAGAATGTGTAGTTGCAGGCAGGCAACAGCAGGGGCTGCCAGAGCAGGCACATCTGATCACCAGGCGGGGAAGCATAGAAGGGGTGTTCTGAAATTTACAGTTGCCTACATTGTGATAGAGAATGGATTTGAAGGGGACAAGCCTGGATGCACAAAAGTTAGAAGGCTAATGCAGTGGTCAAAATAAATAAAGTGAGAAAATGACTTGAAGAATTTAGAAGGTGAAATTGACAACTTGAGCAGATGTGAAAGGAGGGAAAATAGGAGAACCAAGAATGGTGCTGTAGCACATAGATGGTGGTGTCACTAAGAGAAAGTGAGAATATTGAGGAGGGGAGGAAGAAGTGATAATATCACTTTTGGACATGTTGAGGTTGGAGTACAGAAGTCTGGCAAAGTGCCAGTGAGATGGCACTACTGAGTACATAGCAACACTGCAAGAAGGCTGCTTCACTGGTACCTGGGTACAGTTACAGGAGACAGGGCTGGAGAAGCAGGCTGTACCCAACCTTGATCTGTATGAACCAGGAGATGGGACTCTACCTTCCAGGTTATGGGAGCCACTAAAGGATTTTATACATCAGAATAAAAAGAATAGATCAGATTTTTAAAGATGACTTTAGTGAGTGTGGAAGATGCTTTGGGATAGAGGAAAGAGCAGAGGCATTTGGGCAAATAAAATTATTTGAATGGAGAAATAATTTTAAATGATTAGAGCCATTATGAAAGCAACAAAGTTGTAAGGAAGTCAATATACATGAGAATAATTCACAAATTCAACAAATAAGGTGGCAGAATAAGAATGATAGTCCTGTGTTAATATTTGCAGGTTTTGATCCTCTTCCAGCCTTGTAAGTAGTGATATTGAGACTTTTTATTTTTAATTGTTTTAGTAGAGAAAATATGCAATGAGATAGCTTAGCTACCATGCTATGAAAAGTAGATTTTTTTTAAGAAATGGATTGGATGAGGTATTTAAATCATTTTGCTCTTCATCTTATTATGTAATTATCCCTTGGTATTTTGGGAAAGATTACAGTAAAGATCTATATTACTTTTTTTTTCTTATTGATGCTATCTTAGGTAAATATGGTGCTTTGGGTGGGAGCAGAACCATCCAGGTTCCTTTTTTACTGATAGAATGAGAAGGATATGGAAATCAATCATATGTGGAAAGTGGTTGAAAGGGAGGAGTCTGAATGACTCCTGCAATGATGCTGGAAGTCTGGTGAGGATTACTGTGAAGAAAGACATAATAGGTCAGGATCAGGAAGTGGCAATACATTCCATTGTGGGCATTGTAGAGTTTGAGGGGTTTGAGGGACAATCAAGTGCAGAAGCCCAGTGGAGGGTCTCTCTTCTGTCACTGGAGCCCAAGAGATGGCCTTGAGCTGGATCTAAAGACTTAAGAGTCATCTACATTTTTGTAGTATTTATGGCAAATGAATTTATATGCATTCATGCACATATGTGGCTAAAGAAAATGAGATCGAGACTAGTGTTGTGAGTAACATTCTCATCTAAGGGATGGTTTGTGAAACAAAAGCTGTCAGAAGAAGCTGAGTAGAACAGCTAGATGTATTGGAGAAAACTAAGAAAAAACAAATGTACAGCAAGAGAAGAAAGTGTTTCAAAAAGAAGTGATTGCCAAATGTCAGATGCCACAGATAGGTAAAGATAATTGTGGATTAAGTCACTGAATTTAGCAATTAGAAGATGCTGTCATCTGAATGTTTGTAAACCCCAAATTGATATGTTCAAATCCTAAAACCCAAGGCAATGATATTAGGATATAAGGCTTTTGGGAGGTGAAGAGGTCATGACGGTAGAGCCCTCACAAATGCCATGAATATCCTTTTCAAAGAGACCCTTCACACTTTTCACTACAAAAAGACAGAGCAAGAAGCCACCAGCCATATGGATGAAGGCCCTCAGCTGACACTAATCTGTGAGCACCTTGGTCTTGGATTTCCCATTCCCCAGAGCTGTGAAAAGTAAATTTCTGTCACTTAAAAGCATCCAGCAGGCTAGATGTGTGTCTCAGTGGTAGAGCACTTGCCTAGTATGTGCAAGGCCCTTATGCAATTTCCAGCACTGCAAAAGCAAACAGAAATATAAGCAGCAGCTGATGGTATTTTGTTATAGCTGCTCAAATGGACTAAGAGAATGGGTGGCTCCTATCCTCAGCAAAGGCAATTTCAAGGGGCTAAAGGAGAAAGAACCCTGACGTCAGTGGGCATAGGAAAGAATGAATGACAGGTGAGGGCAGAATACTCTTTTAAGAAGCTGATTAGTGAAGGAAAGGATGTCGGATGACATTTGAGAAGGCAGAAACAGAGATAAGGGTGGAATTTTGTTGAAATGGTTATTTTGAAAATGGTTGAGATTAGCATATATTTATAAATGACAGAGTACAAAGGCAGATTAAATTCGTAAGAGAGCTGGATATTTGTAGAAGCAAAGTCCCAGAGAAGGGTAGAAATGATAGAATTTAGCACATTAGTACAGAGTTCATACTTAGGGTAGGGGGATGAAGGGCACAGGATTAGAGGATTAGAGATTAGGGTTAGATTAGAGATTAGGGTTAGAGGGCTGTGGGAAGGGTTAGGATGGTGAAGGGAGCCCTTGGCAGATGGCAGTCAGGAGGTAAGAGGGAATGCTGTTCTGAAGTTCACAGTCCAAGGGAATAATAGGGCATCATTTCCTTCAACAAACGAAGTGGGGTTTGGAGCAACCACTGTGCTCTCTGCCCAGAGCTTGTTGGTAAAAGGTGAGTAGGATGTGTGACTGTCACAGCCCTCCTGGAGACACACCTCAACCCTGCTGCACTTTCATCTCTGCCTCTCCTTCCCCTCATCTTTTCTTCCCATCTATCTTTCCTTCTCTTATAAATGTTTCTTCTCTTTCTAGAGCCTCGCTGCCTCTCGTTCTTCTCATCTCCCTTATCTCTCCCTGTCTTGACTCCATCTGTTTCTCTTTCCTTCCCCCTCTTTTATAAATTGTCAAAACAAGGAAACAAAATTGGACTTTAGTCTCTTATGTTTACTGAACACATATTTGTTTCCTGTATTTAATTTTTAAAACAAATAAATAAAAAATGCGATGCTTCTTTCTCTGAAACGAAAGATACCTGTAAGTTTCAGTTACTTTGTTCTGTCGGTAATAACCCTTGATAAAATAAACAACCCCTGCCTCTGTTAGGGACTGTGCGAGAAGTAGCAGATGGCTTCAAAGATCCCCAACAGGCACAATGCTTATTTTCCACATGTTGTTGACTCCATGAGAAAGAGAAGACTTAAATGTTTTAGCCCTAAAGTCAAAAATACACACCCAGAGTTTGTATGCAAATAAAATATAATGAACAAGAAAAACCCAGAAAGTGTATATTGATATCCATAAATTCAGTATTACAGTTGAAATTCAAATGATGGGGGTGGGGATAAAAAAAAAATCAAGTCTATGGCCAAAATACACAAGCTGCTTCAGGAAATCTCATACTGTCAGCTGCTAGCCAAGAAAATCGTGTCCTCTTTGTTCCACTGACCTGGCAGCAGGAACATAGCCCTCGTAGCAGCAGGTGACACACTATTCCCCTGAGTGCTGAAAGAGCACTACTAGGCTACACACAGCATGGTGGGCTCTGACTCTGGAACACACAACTGGGGTTGGCATTGACTTTGGATTCTTTAGGCAACCTAAAGCCAGAAGTTCTCACTCGTGCATTAGCCTAACAAATCCTCCACATGGATGATGATTTCTATTGAAAGTAGATGTATAAAAATGGGATCCATTGCTGGGAACTAAATTCTGAGACCAGTTCAATGACAGCCTAAATTGTGACCATTACCTTTGTAAACAGTGCTCACATTGTATGACTTCTAAGTAACATCTCTAATTAAATATGTCTTGCTTACATGTCTTAATATATCCTTTTTAAAGGTATCTTTAATTTTTAAGCTAATTATTTATTATAAAAGAAACCGTGAGTATAAAGAAAGTCTTCAGAGAGCACCAGAGGAAGAAGATGGATAGGGATCTCAGAAGTTCAGGTTCAGACTCCCCAAAATGCTGTCAGGGTTGCACATTGGAGGGAGGGATGCCGCTCTTGAGGGGTGGTGCTTCAGCAGCCTGGGGAATTGCCAGACAGCAGCCCTGTGCAAGTGATCGTCTATAAGGCTAATGGTGTGCCAAGAGCCAGAAAGAGCAAAACCCTAAGGGCAGCCCTTACAAAGCTACAGAGAAGAAGTTTGTCCTTGTGTTTTTCAGTATCTTGGACTGTTTCATTGATGTTCATTCCAGACAGCACTCTGTGTTCCAAGTTCCTGCTTTGTACCTGTTGTGGAGGAGCAAGTTTGAACAATAGAGATGCACCACACTCTGTGCCAAATTCGAGCCCATTTATTATAGCCAACAGCCAAGGGGGGCTTGCACCCAGAAAGTTTCCTTGGCAATGGGAAGCAGTTTGATTCCTCCTTCTAAATCATGCTTTCAGTTGGGGAGGTCTCAGGGGAGAGCAAGCAGAATCTTACAGGAGCAGAACCATGCCAGATTAGTCGGGGGTACAAGGAAGTTTCACACACTAGGTGAGCTACAAAACATCCTGAAACTGCAGCAAGTTTACTGCCAAGCAGGATGTGGGGGTTTTGGGTGCTTTGTTCATGTGCAAGCACTTTGTTCAAGCACAGGTACAAAATGGCGTTGAGGCACAAGATGGAGTCGGGTTGGCTATCACAGTACCCACTTCTCACCCTCTTCTTCTTCATGCCTGGATCTTTGCTGTCTTAAATATCTAATACAGTTACTCACAGTAAATTATGACTTGGAGAGCAGATAACTTCATTATATTTTCTGGTGGTGTTTATATTTTTTAAATGAGCCTTATAAGGCAATGCACTAGAGGGAAAAACCTTGGAGATGAATTGTAGTGGGTGTGGCAGGCAATTGGCTAAATGCTTACAGGCAGGAAGAGCCTTTTTCTATCCCTAGGGATTATCTATAGACTGGTTTTTAAAATGATCTTTTGCCAGTATCCATCAAAAATATTTAGAAGTGACACCTACATTATCCAAAACGACCCTCAAGCTTGCGTTTTCTCTTTTTTCTTTCATTTCTGATACCTAAACCCCTTGTGCTTGACTGTGAAATCTTAAGAGAATTCAAAGGCAAAGTGTCCATAACTGAAAATGAACTGCTCATGTAGGAAGGACTTCATGAATATTTAAAGGTATAAAAACAATCTCTTTTCCCAAAGTGATCATTGTAGGGAGTTGACACTACCAAGTCCTCATGGAGCTTTATCAATTTGATAAGATCAAACTCCCTTCACAAAGGGTAAATCTCTCCACCTTGCATCTAGTTTAAGATGGCTTTCTTGTAAATAAATTTTGGCTTGCTAACTTACGCTTTTATAATCGTTTTTTCCCCTTTCCCTTCTCCTGTTTACATTTCTCAGGACAAATGTTGCCTTTCACTTTACTGCCAGCCCCTCTCAGCCTCAGGTAAGTGAAGAGTTTCAAGAGTTATCAAGAGCCCCTCTATTGATGTTACCCACAGAAGCCATGGAATCAAAGAGAGTCAGCATGTGGTGTTGTCCTTGACCTTTTGCAATTTTAGATGTATTTATACTCTGGATTGTTACTTGTGCCACTGGGATTTTGAACACAACATTTAATCTTATTGCTTTAATTGGCATGAAATGGAAGACATGATATCTGCTTTCTGGTGTTCTTTGGTTCAACCTTCGTTAAGCAAATCATGGCTTACTATGTCCAAGTACAGTGTTGGACTGTTTTAGGTGCTAGGGACACGGGATGAAGAAGAGAGACATTAACTTCTGTCATTACAGACCTGATAGGATGGAGTGGGGGACAGGGAGTGGAATGCGGATGCCAAACAGATATACAAATAATTGACTTAAAAATACAATAAAAATAAGATAGATTTTAATTCCTACAATGTTACTGATGGGTTAAATTAGTTTCTCCTGTTTTAAAGAAAGAGCAGGAATGCTGACAAGCATTAGGATAATTAGCTATTTTTGATGTGCTCTTCATTAAACCATATTCATAAACAGAATAAATAATAATAAATGTTGATTACTTCAGGCTGTTTCTCTGTTGACATTCTAGTTACTTTTATTTTTTCTTTCATAGCTTCTGAAAGAGAAAGGTCTATACAATAGCAAGTTTAAAACGGGTTTTTTTGGTTTTCTGTTTTTAATTCATTAAGTTTATTGGTACATTTTAGGTATACAATATGATGACAGTCATCATTGGAAATTTGCACCTTTACATAATCTCTCTTGGTTCTTATTTTTTCCCCATTCCCTTGTCCTCCCTGTTTACAAAGATTTTGTTTCTGTTTTTTCCTTTTCTCATATTTATACCTTTCCCTTCTTTCCTTTTCCCTACCCTTCCCCCTTCCCTTTCCCCTTTGGACCTTTTCTTCCTATTTCACATTATCTATTATACATTTTGATCCTTAGTTGCACTTTCAGTTTCTCACATCAGAGAAACTATTCAGTTTAATATTTAGATCTTTGATCCATTTCGATTTTAACTTAGTGCATGGTGAGAGATATAGGTCTAGTTTTAATCTTTGGCAAGTTGAAATCATTTTTGCAGCACCATTTATTAAAGAGGCTAGCTTTCCTCCAGTGAGGGTGTTTGGTTCCTTTGTCAAAGAGGAGGTGGCTGAGCAGTTTCTGTATCTTCTAATTTGTTCCACTGATCCTTAGGTCTGTTTCTTTGCCAGTATCATGCTGTTTTTATCACAGTAGCTTTGTAGTATAGTTTCAAGTTTGGGATTGTGATACCCCCTGCCATGTCTCTGTTATTAGAATCCTACTAGGATATGAGACTTGTTTTGGTTGGTTTTATCAAAATATTAATGATAAGTTTGACATCACATCTTGACCAGTTATCATTACTGACCATTAATTTCCCTTTCTTCATCATTAGTACCATGTTCAAAACTTAAGAGTCAGTACATTTTGTTTGTTTGTTTGTTTTTTGGTTCCGGGGATCAAACTCAGAACCTTGCACTTGCAAGGCAGGCGGTGGAACCACTGAGCTAAATCCCCAGCCTAAGAGTCGGTACATTTTGCCAATGGATTAATAATCTAGCTAGGTAAATAGTATAATAATCTCTTTCTATAAGAAATTTCCTAATTCTGGTGATATTTCAAAAGTACCTTTAAAGATTTTTCAACCTGCCCAAAACTGTAAACATATTTCATGAGCTGGATGTAATCTAAATATCTTCTTAATATATTCCAACCAGGAAATAGTTTCTCTAGCAAAAGTTCTAGGGGAAGGACTGGTCTAGTCCTAATTATTGTCTGTGGGAAGGTGGTTAAAATTCTTGAAGAACAGGAAAGGTAGAGCTTCAAATTTCACGACTACACAGAAATAATCTGGTCTCATTTTACATTCCATGTGTCCCTAATTCAAAGGTGGGGAGGAAGACTTCTTTAGTAAGAAATGGAACGAAATATTGTAGTTTCCCTAAAAAAGATATGGTCATACCATAAAGTGAAATGGCTGCTTTGTCTTACTCACTGTCTTCCTAATGTCTGGCACAGACTCCTAAGGCAGAGCAGTTAGTTGCTCAATATGTATGAGATGAATGACTGGCTGAAATAACCAAGATTCATTGAGATTTGTATCTGAATATCATGCCTAATAGTAGAGAAAGCAATCCTATTTATGTGAAAATGGTTTGAGTTCATAATGTTAAACATTTCTTATAATTAAAAAATTATGTCTTTCTTTTTCTTATTTTCAGTTTTTTCTATACAAATTTCCCAAAGATGTAGACTCAGTTATCATTAAAGTGGTGTCTGAAATGGCTTATCCATGCTCCGTGGTCTCAGTCCAGAACATCATGGTGAGTACTGATACTTGTCAACCTTCTAACAGGGAGTAGTATATTATCCTGGAGTAAATGATAGGGAGGAATGTCATCCTTTTTACCATGTGTCTCCCACCAGACTGCTAAATAACAACAGTATCTTGTGCACCTGAGTGGGTAATTCATGTTTGAGGAATGATTTAGAGAAATAAGAAGAGTTGAGCTCTTACCAAAATAAAGGAAAGAAGGAAGAAAGCAAGGGAAGAAGGGAATGAGAGAGAATGTATCATGATAACGAAAACCAAGTTAGGGCTGGGGATTTAGCTCAGTGGTTTTGCCACCTGCTCCGTAAGCGCAAGGACCAGAGTTCGATCCCCAGTACTGAAAAAAAAAAAAAAAAAAGAAAGAAAATCAAGTTAAGCATTCCACAAGAAAAATAGAAACCTACTGTTTGTTCTGTTTTAAATCTTCTATTGTTAACACCTGTCTTGCCGGGTGTTAACAATAAATGGGAAAGATGTTATACACTTAAAGGCCATTTTTTCTTAGTTCTCTTCAATATGGAGTGGCTTTGACTTTAGAGGACAAGCCACCAAGTTCTAGGAAGACTATTTCATGAATGTTCTGGGTAGAGGAGACTTTCCATGGTTTCTGGTTTAGTAAGGACTCGCTAGCTCTGTGATCCACAGATCTAGGTGGACAGGCCCAGACAGAGCCTGCATGTGATGTGACATTAATAATGCTTTCCTTTTTCTCCCTCATGCATGTTGCAGTGCCCAGTGTATGATCTTGACCACAATGTGGAATTTAATGGTGTCTATCAGTCCATGACCAAGAAAGCTGCCATCACACTGCAGGTGAGACATTGATTCTGTGGTCACTATTGTCAGTGACAATGCCAGTGGATAGTCAGTTTACCTACTGGACCAGCATCCAAAAGAGATGGCCATCTACTATGTACCTTGGTTCTTTTTCCATTATGATGGTTAAAATTAAGATCTCTAGGCCTAAAATCAAAGCGTGGGTGATGAACAACAGTGCTGTTCTGCCAAGTACTCTTTTCCCCACGGAGAGTCTTGGAAACACACGATACAGCGGGACATCTATTTGACAGTTTCCTTAGAGATATATGAGCAGAAAATTCCAGTCTACTCAGTGAAGGGTGCCAGTTTAGGGTGAAATTTATGAGATCTACTTAAAACAGTTAAAGGCATTCTAATAAATTTTACCACTCACAGTCACCAAAAGATGGCTTCAACTCTGCACAGATTGACAGGTTCAAAGGGATATGGGTCATGTTTTTATTTGTAACTAGATTATTATTATTTTAATGGTAATTAAATAGCAAAAATGTACTTACACCATCTCAGCATATTTTCAGAAACTCTATTCTTTGGGGTGGTACTTAAGGAACATGTGACTTTATCTGTTCTCTATGGTAAGCTGATGTTACCCATTAAATAACAAGCAAAAAATGAAGAGAAATTAATTACAATTTCAACCTAATTGAGACCTAAAAACTTCTATCAGTCAAACCAATTTTAAGGATCTCAGAATTGATGTCCCAAATATCTGCTCTTGTTTTTAGTATTTATTTCTTCCTTAACATCTCAGTATTATGAGGTCCCAAATAAAAAAGGATAGAGAAATAACTGTAATAGGGAACTTTAGATTTTACATCACCCGGGACATTATATTAATGAAGGGCAAAGCATATCAGTGCAGTTCTACTTTGGGTGTATTTGGCAATAAATTGTTACTCCTCTTTGGGTGCTTGTTTCAGTCATGGGCCATTTTCTCAGTAGGCTAAACATACCAGAAATTTGTAGACAATTTTTTTAAAAGTCAGGATTGTAGAACTATAATGGTCCTTAGTGGCTATCTTGTCAACCATGCTTCATTCATGGACAAAGAAACTGGGATACAGATAAATATATTTACAGAAAATCAAAGCCAGGTACATAATTCAGGTCCTTGGCCTCCCTAACTGCATTATTTATACAACTGCTGACTTCATTACTTTCAGGAAAGTTATTTATAATTTTATTTTAAAATAAAAACAAAACAATACATAAGTATAATTATTAAATATAGGCTGTTGACATTATTGTTTATATGACAGCTGTTACAGTTCTAAGCACTCATGTGAGGACAAAATAGATTGAAATCACAACAGTGTATTTGTTTATTTTAATTTCTTGGATTTAACAATTATTGTGGACAAGCTGGAATAGATCGTGAGTATGTGAAGGTCTTTCCTAAGGTGTTAGAAGGCCAGGGTAAGCTCTACTTTTCTTCTTTTTCCTTTCTTTTTATCCTTGACCCTTTGGACTTTGTTTCTTCTTCTGCCATCTTTTTTACCTGCATATCACAAGGTTGTTATGTCTCACACAGAAGAAGAATTTTCCCGGAGAGCAGTTCTTCGTGGTGTTTGTGATAAAACCCGAAGATTATGCCTGTGGAGGATCATTTTTCATCCAGGGTAAGAGACAAGGAAGGATACATGGAAGGGAAGCCAAATGCTCATCTCTAGTTCTGAGTAAGGGTTCATCAGCAGGGATATGGCAAGGCCGTCTGAAAGACACTTTAAAAAATGAAAAGTAGAAAATAATAGATCTAAAGGTATTATTCATACTACAAAATGATAGTACAGTTCAACTTTTTAAAAGTCTTATACTCCCTCTTACCACATAAAGTAAATTCACACAATTTGCCCTTCACTCAACAAATCCTTGCTCCTGAGAAGTAAATATCTCTCTCACACAGTGGGTTAAGGTACATTTACTTTTTTTTAACTTAAGAAATAGTTTTAATATGAAACAATCATTTAAGTCACATACATCATGATAAGAAACAAGACTTTCTTTTATAAAAGATGACATCTTAACAAGCAACATCATCTACACATCTACAGAACAAGAAAAGTACAGGTATCCCAAGTAAGTTTTACTGTAATTCCAAGTAATGTAGTGTTGATAAAATACAACAAAGATGAACCTCCAGAATGCCTCCAAATCCCCCATCATTGTACCACCAGAAGTCGGAAGATGTGGAGGTGACTTTTATAGTGCTACAAGATAAGTAGAAGAGAAAAGGAAAGTTACTAAAATTTGGAAACAGAAAGGAAACCTCTGAGTACAGAACTAGAAGACAGTGGGCTATTTAAAAAAAATAGTCAAAACAATCTAAAGGAATTGAAGTACAAGACAGTACCAGCTAATTTGCTAACAATATTGCTTCCCATGGTGCATGAGTTGTGTTCATACTGTCTAAAATGGCATATGTTAAAGATTCATTCTAAAGATTTTTTTAAAATTAATTTTATTGGTAAATTTTAGGTATACAGTATAATGACATTCATCAATGGAAATTTGCATGTTTAAATACTCTCTCTTGTTTCTTTTTTCCCCCCATTCTCCTGTCCTCCCTGCAACCTCTCCATCCCTCCCTATTTACTTTATTTCCATTTTTTCATTTTCTCATATTAAGTCCATTCCCTTCTTTCCTTTCCCCTACCTCTCTCACTTCCCCTTCCCCTTTGCCCCTTTTCTTCCTATTTCACATTATCTATTATACCTTTTAGTCCCTGTTTACACTTTCAGTTTCTCACACTAGAGAAACTATTGGTATTTACACATGTGTGTCTATTTATTTCACTTAAGAGTATTGCCTCAATATGCATCCATTTAGCTAGAAATGTCTCTAATTTCTCATTTTGTATGGCTGAGTAGTACTCCATTTTATTTTTTAAAAAGCACATTTCCTTTATCCAGTCTCCAGTTGATGGGCAAATGGACTGTTTTCAAGTTTTAGCTATTACAAACTGTGCTGCTATGAACATGGGTGCACATATATCACTGTAGTATGATACTTTTAATTCTTTGGGGAATATGCCCAGCAGGGGAATAGCTGGGTCAAATGGGACTTCCAGTTCTAGTTCTTTGAGGTATCTCCATACTGATTTCCACAGTGCTTGCACCAGTCTACACTCCCACCAGCAGTGGAGCAGGGTTCCTCTTGCCCCACAGCCCCACCAGCATTTGTTATTGGTTGATTTCATGATAGCAGCCATTTTTTCTGAAGTGAGGTGGAATCTCAGTGTTGTTTTCATTTGCATCTCTCGAATGACCAGTGATGTTGAACATTTTTTCATATGTTTATTTGATATTTCTCTTTTTTGTCTGAGAAATGTCTGTTCATTTCAGATGCCCATTTTCGGATTGGGTCTTTAAATTTGGGAGGTCTGATTTTTTTAAGTTCTTCATAGATTCGAGATAGTAGACCTTTGAGCAGCAGCAGGTGAAAACTTTTTCCCCCATTGTGGGTTTTCTCTTAGCTCTGTTGGTGGTTTCTCTTGCTGTACAGAAGCTTTTTAATAAGGAGATATCCCACTTGTTGATTATTGCACGGGCAACTGAGGTTTTGTTCATAAAATCTTTTCCTACGCCAATGTCTTCAAGAGTTCTACTTAACCTCTGTTCCAGCTGGTTCAGCGTTTCTATTTTAATATTTAGATCTTTAATCCATATTAATTTTAGTTTAGTACATAGTGAGAGATATAGGTCTAGTTTTGATCTTTGGCAAGTTGCAACCCAATTTTTCCAGCACCATGTAATAAAGAGGCTATCTTTCCTCTAGTGAGAGTGTTTGGCTGCTTTGTCGAAGATGAGATGGCTGAGCGTGTCTGGCGTTGTTTCTGCATCTTCTAATCTGTTCCACTGGTCCTCAGGTCTGTTTCTTTGCCAGTACCATGCTGTTTTTATCACAGTAGCTTTGTAGTAGAGTTTAAAGTTGGGAGTTGTGATACCCCCTGCCATGTCTCTGTTGCCCAGAATTGCTTTTTTTTTTTAAAGGATTTTTATACTATATTTAAAAATCATAAAATAAAAAAGGGATCAATCAACATATATAGCAGAAGTCCCTCCAGCAGTCCCAGTATTCACCACCTTTGTCCATCTCTGCTCAGAACACAGATCCTTTTTTTTTTCTTGGTACCAGGAATTGAACTCAGGACCTTGCACTTGCGAAGCAGGTGCCAGAACCACTGAGCTAAATCCCTGGCCCAGAACACAGAAGTTTTAAGGATCATTGTCTTTGCTCAGTCTGCAGCTCATTTAAAGATCTCTGAGATGACTCTAGTTCTTAAAATCAAACTTGTTCGGCCAAATCCAAAACCCTGAATTTATCCAAATTGTAGAAACATGCTTTTACCACCCGTCCACCAAAATACCTCCCATTCAGATCAACAACAGCTTTAATAGCTGATTCAACTCTCTCAAATTCTAAAAATATTCATACTGCTTCATCATCAGGGGCACCAGGAATTTCAAATATCACACATTTGCCAATTTTGCCATATTTTTCACATTCTTCCTTGGTTTCAGTTTCCAAGTCTTCATCGACTTTTCCTGCACCAACCATGTTCCTCAGTAGGACCACTTTAGTAGGACATTTAAGTATTTCAGTTAATGGATTTGAATCTGACTTCTTTGTTGCATCTTGAAATTCACCCTTCTCAGCGGCATCACCTACAATGGTCTTGCTGCCTTGTTTGCTGGTCTTCTCCACTGGCAACGCAGTGCTCAGTCCCTGCTCATGCTTCCCCAGACCCTGGCCTTCCCGGAAGCCATACTTCTGCATGATCTTATGTGCTACTGTACCACCCATGTTAGCAAGGAAGGAGTTGCAGGGCCCAGTTGGAGATCTTGGCCTATCCTGTTCCTCATATACTGGAGGAGGAATACCAGCTTTGGAAGACTGTGATCAAGGTCTCGAGTCCTCTTCGTAAGGAAAATCTCAGAGTAACTCTTTGTCTTTTTCTACAAGAGAAGTAGGTGGTGTAATAGCAGGTCCTCCCATTCTTCTTTGCTCATAATCTTCATCTTCATCAGAATCTGGATCTGGTCACCTTGAAAACCCACTAGCTTCATGTCTTTCTTTATGTCCCTCTTCCCTTTCTTTTATTTCCTTCTTTCTTTCCAGCTCCCGCTGTCTCTGTCATTCCTCTCTTTGGCGTTTCACTTTCTCATAGTCATTAGGAAACATAGGATCATATTTGTCAGCTAAAGGAATCAAAACTTCTCCTGTAGAAAACCCACTGGGAACAGGGTCCTTCAGGCCTGCTGCAACATGTGGTGGTGTAACCACAATCTGCCGGTCATCTGCAGAGCCACCTCGCTTTAAGTCAATAACTGGTGCAAGGACAGTACTTTGTTTTGTCCTTTGGTTCTTTGCCTGAGTGAGAGCTGCCTTCTTCACCTGAAGGTGAGACTGCAGATACTTAAAGTTTTGGCATCAGCCTTCTGTTTTTGAGTCACTGATGTCCACTCCCAGGTCATCATATAGGGACATCTTTTTGGTTTAACGCTGGACCGAAGGCATACGACTTACCCAGCCCACAAGGCCGACTCTGCCCATGAGCCACAGTGGTGGAAGCGCTGAGCCTGGCCTCACTCTGCTGAAAGCCCCAAACCACCGGAGTCAGCAGTGTCGCCCATGGTCCTCCGAGTCCTCAGGGTGCTCCATGGTGCAGGGTGCGGGAGCGCCTAGGATTGCTTTTGCTATTCTAGGTCTCTTCTTGTTCCAAATGAATTTTTGGATTGTTTTCTCAAGGTCTGTGAAGTATGCTGCTGGGATTTAAATTGTGACTGCATTGAATCTATATAGCCATTTTAGAAGTATGGCCATTTTCACTATGTTGATTCTTCCTATCCAGAGGCAAGGGATGTCTTTCCATTTTCTGATATTGTCTTCAATCTCTTTTCAGAGTGCTATAGTTTTCAGAGAAGAAGTCTTTGATTTCTTTTGTTAGATTGATTCCTAGGTATTTCAGTTTTTTGGATGCTATTGTGAAAGGAATTGTTTGCCCTATTTCTCTCTCAGTGAGTCTGTCGTTTGTGTAGAGGAAAGCTATTGATTTTTGTGTGTTGAGCTTGTATCCAGCTACTTGATTGAATTTGGTTATTAAGTCCAGAAGACTTTTGGTGGAGTTCTTGGGGTCTTCTATATAGAGTATCACGTCATCTGCAAATAATGACAATTTGACTTCTTCATTTCCTATCTTTATTCCTTTTATTTCTTTCTCTTGTCTAATTGCTGTGGTTAATGTTTCCAAGACTATGTTGGACAGGAGTGGTGATAGTGGACATCCTTGTCTTGTTCCTGATTTTAGTGTGAAGGATTTCAGTTTTTGACCATTTAGTATGATATTGGCTGTTGGTTTTTCATAGATGGTTTTTCCCATACTGAGGTAGAGACTGTCTATTCCAATTTTCTATAGGGTTTTTATCATAGATGTGGGCTGCATTTTGTTGAATGCTTTTTCTGCATCTATTGAGATGATCATATGGTTTTTGTCTTGGCTCTATTGATATAGTGTATTACATTTATTGATTTGCGTAGGTTGAACCATCCCTGCATCCCTGGGATGAATCCCATTTGGTCAGGGTGTATGATCTTCTTGATGATCTTCTGCATTCTATTTGCCAGTATCTTATTAAGGATTTTTGCATCTATGATCATTAGTGAGATTGGCCTATAGTTCTTCTTTTCAGTTGGGTCTCTCTCTGCTTTGGGGATCAAGGTGATGCTTGCTTCCAGGAATGAATTTGGAAGTATTGTTTCCCTTTCAATTTCACTGAAGAGTTTAAATAGTAGTGACAGTAGCTCCTCTCTAAATGTCTTGTAGAATTCAGCAGTGAAGCCATGAGGACCTGAGCTTTTCTTAGTTGATAAGTTTTTAATTACATTTTCAATTTCATTGATTGATATTGGGTTGTTTAGAATTTTTAAGTCTTCTTTGTTCAACTTTGGTAATTCATATGTCTAGGAATCTGTCCATTTCTTCTGTGTTTTCCATCTTATTGGCATATAGGTTCTCGAAGTAGGTATTGATGATCCTCTGGATTTCTGCTGGGTCCTTTGTAATTTCACCCTTTTCATTCCTAATTGCATGGATTTGGGCCTTTTCTTTCCCTTTTCTGATAAGGTTGGCTAAGGGTTTGTCAATTTTGTTTATTCTTTTTTTTTTTGGTACCGAGATTTGAACTCAGGTCCTTGCACTTGCAAGGCAGGCTGTGGAACCACTGAGCTAAATCCCCAGCCCAATTTTGTTTATTCTTTTGAAGAACCAACTCTTGGCTTCATTGATTTTTTTGTATCATTATCTTAGTCTCCATTGCATTGATTTCTGCTCTGATCTTTATAATTTCCTCCCTTGTATGAGCTTTGGGGTTGTCCTGCTCTTCTTTTTCTAGAAGCTTGAGGTTCAGCATCAGGTTGTTTAATTGGGCTCGCTCTGTTTTACTAATATGTATATTCACTGCTCTGAATTTCCCTCATAAGACTGCTTTCATTGTGTCCCATAGATTCCAATGTGTTGTACTGGCATTGTGATTTAATCATGGGAACTGACTGACTTCTTTAATTTCCTCTGTGACCCGTTGGTTATTCAGAAGTGTGTTGTTCAATTTCCATGTGTTTATGAAATTCTTGTGGTTTCTTTTGCTATTGATCTCCAATTTCATCACACTATGGTCTGATAATATACGGGGGATAACTTCAATTCCTTTGCGCTTACTTAAACATGTTCTACGAGCAAATATGTGGTCTATTTTGGAGAACGCCTCGTGGGCAGCTGAAAAGAATGTGTATTCTGATTTTGTGGGGTGGAATACTCTTTAAACATCTGATAAGTTAATTTGTTCAAGAGTTTGATTGAGTTCTAGTATTTCATTGCTTATTTTTTGTCTAGTTGATCTATCTATTTGTGACAGTGGGGTGTTGAGGTCCCCCACTACTGTTGTATTAGTGCTTATTTGATTTTTCATGTCCATTAGTATTTGTTTTATATAGGTGGGTGCACTAGTGTTTGGTGCATAGATATTTATGATTGTCATCTCTTCCTCTTGGATTCTTCCCTTTACAAGGATGTAGTGTCCTTCTTTGTCTCTTAATCAGTGTTGGTTTGAAATCCACTTGATCTGCAAAGAGCACAGCTAGTCCTGCTTTTTTTTCGGGTTCCTGTTGCATGGAGTATTGTTTTCCACCCTTTAAGTTTCAGTGTATGAGTTTCTTTTTGAATTAAGTGTGTTTCTTGTATGCAACATATTGTTGGATGTTGCTTCTTGACCCATTCTGCCAGTCTATATCTTTTGACTGGTGAATTGAGACCATTAACATTGATGGTTATAACTGATACATATTGACTTGTCATTTTTATGACTTTTTCTTTTTGTTGGATTCTCCCTCTTTGCATTTAATTTCTTGTTGCTCCTGATGGATTCATTCTACTGGTCTTCCTGGGGTTGTTATCCTCATTGTCTTTTCCTAGGATATTTTCTAAAATTTTTTGGAGCACTGGTTTGGTATTCATGAAGTTCTTCAGGTGCTCTTTGTCATGAAAGTATCTTATTTCTCCATTCATTTTGAAAGATAGTTTTGCAGGGTATATCAATCTGGGTTGGAGGCTGTTTTCCTTTAGGGCTTGAAATATATCACTGCAAGCTCTTCTTGCCTTGATGGTTTGTGTTGAGAAGTCTGCTGTGATTCTGATGGGGTTTCCTTTGTATGTGATTTATTTCTTTTCTCTAACTGCTTGTAGAATTTTGTTCTTCTGTTGGGTTTCTGGAATCTTAACTATTATATGCCTGTGTAGATTTTTTTTTTGATCAAGGCTAGTTGGAGTCCTATATGCCTCACTTATCTGTATGTCAAGTTCTTTTCCCCTCCTTGGGAAGTTTTCTGCCATCACTTCTGTGAACAGTTTTTTTATGTCACCTGCACTCTCTCCTGTTTCTTCACTGACTCTGATCAGTCTTATGTTATTCTTCTTTGCATCGTCTAGCAGCTGCTGGATTGATTTCTCATGGTCCCTTACTATTTTAAAGCAATTTTTCTTTTCCTGGCCACTAATTCCAATCTTATCTTATATATCTGAAATTCTGTCCTCACATTGAGTCATTCTGCTGTGTAACCTTTCAATGGAGTTTTTAATCTCCTGGAAATCTGTTTGCATCTGTTTTATGGATTGCATTTGTTTCCTATGTTGAGATTCTATCATGTTCCTCAGCTCCTCTATTTTTTATCTGTGTCCTCTCTAGATTTATTAATCATGTCTTGCACTATGGGCATAATTTCTGCTTTTATCTGAGAAATTATTTCTGATTTCATTTTTTCCAGATCCTCTTTTGTTGCCAGTTTAGGGAGTCCAGGTGATTGTGTATCAGATTGTTCCACCTTGTTTCCCTTTGAGGTTGCTTTAGGTGATCTGGAAGTCTGTTTTTGAGACTTGCTTATGTGTCATCTCATTTCAGTGGGGAGGAGTGGTGTGTGTGCTGCCGATGCCCTTGCAGCTCACCTCCTCGGTGCTGGGGGCAGTGGAACAGCAGCCCAGAAGGCTCCTCCTCAGTGCTGTGGATGGCTCTGAAGATCTTTTTTAAAAAAAGAAAATTTAATGTTATTTTCTCTACTACCTTCATTCATATTTTAGCAGAAAAAAATCCTTTTCTCTTAAAATCTAGCCAACTGATATCACAAAAGACTCAGAATTTCTGATCAAAGGAAAGATAGGAAATTTTGAAGCACAGATCTACTTGAAGAGGAAAAGCCAAGCCTGTGTGTACAGCATTTCACCAGAAAGTTTAGATGGTAATAGAGTAACTGGGAAATAATCCACATTAAGAACTTAACCTTCCTAATCACTCCAGGAAAAAGGAAAGATTTCTGCTTCTTTCTCGTACATTGATTGGTTCACTAAAGAAAACTAAGAACTTAGTATAACAACAGTTAACTACACTATGGTTTAAATAAGCCTTTATGAGCTTCCCTAAGAATCTAATCATTTTATATTGAGTTCCAAGCCACTATATACAAATGAACTTTGGGATCCTGGATGCTTTTCAACTTTTTAAATTAAAACATCTAAAACAACACAAATGTTCATGCATATGAAAAACGTTAGAACGTCCTTTTAAAAAATCATTGCATTGTTTATATTTTTATATTTTTTACTATTAAATACAGTGAGTATATTGAATAGTAAGTACTAGCACTTTCATTTGTTCAAGACACATAAGTTAAATGAAAACTCTTGCTGTTTATTTTACGTGGATGATTAAAGCCACCAGCAGATTTCCTGGTGACCCATTCTATTTTTTTCCTACCAGTAGACTCAGTTGGGAGTTTTATTTTTATTTTTATTTTGGGGGGTGGGTACCAGGGATTGAACTCAGGACCTTGTGCTTATGAGACAGGTGCAGTGCCACTGAGCTAAATCCCCAGCACTTCAATTGGGAGTTTTAGAAAAAGTCCAACAGGGATTTCTCTTATATTGTGCTTATTTGTGAAGCCTAAGCTTAAGTACAACCATAAGTACAAGAAAATCTTCAGTTTCATTTGTATAACCTCCTAATTTGTATGACAAGAATCATACTAGAAGTAGTCTAAAATATTTCACTCAAAAGTAAAACACTGGTCACAAATCTAAGTACTCTATCTGAAGAACAATTTCCTTTATAAGCTAAGCTCTATCAATATTAGCACATTCAATAACATCTAGAAGCATGTGGACCAGGAATCCTTCAGTGAATAAGCAAATCCATGAGTAACCTGGCTTTGGTAAGTGAACCTAAATGCTAATAGGTTGAACTTCAGCAAAACTTGACAGTGTGGGAGAAACTCAGATTTCAATTGTGCGTGTTTCTTTGCTAACTGTGTGAGATGAGGCCTTTCTGAGTGAAGGAAAATGATTGTAGCCCAAAAAGGTATAATTCTACATGTATTTCTTTCCATTACTGCATATTAATTATTAAAGTTGAGGGCAGCTCTTTGCTTTTCCTAAGAATGCCCTATCAGTTTGCATTAATAGTCTTCTTTGGGTGAAATAGTACAAATTTCTGGCCATTCTCATCGTTCACCACTTTTCCTACCCAAAAGTATCTAACTTTGGGCAGGTGTTTGGTAGAGACAAATGTGGAAGTAGTAAGAAAATTAATTAAAACACATGAAAAACTTAGGTAGGTGTGATGACAGTTTGGCTGTGACTCATGTCAGAATCAACCATAGTTTTTCTTTAGAGTATTCAGAGTCTTATTTAAGTAAGGTGATTTAAAAACCAAAACACTCAAATAAATATTCGTTGGTCTGTGTTTTTTTAAAAGATAATTGCTTGAAAATAGAAAATGAAAGAATCACTTTATAAATCAAATGTCTTTAGACTACCTTGGAAGAGACCATTTCATTTTATACAAAAACAGCTAACTACTGAAACTATAAGCAATAAAAGGGTTTAATAAACTGCAAAATCAATTTTAGCAATGAGCATAACTCAGTACTACCATGTGAAGTGTGGACTCCTGAGAGCATTGGAAGGTTCTACTCGAAACACCTATTTCTGCGTGCTGGGAATATAGCTCAGTGGTAGAGGGCTTGCCTAGAACTCACGAGGCCAGGGGCTCAATCCACTGCACCACACAAAACAAAACCTAGTTCTATGCAGAGTCTTAAAAAGTCATGATCTGATGCTAGTAGGGTTATAGCATGCAATGCATCAGTACTCAACAAGATTTCAAAAAAAAAACTAGGTCCTTACACATTTATAAAATTATTATCTCTAACAAAAATTATAATGTAAGCACAATAGGATCTTCAAGTATGTGCTGAAGACCATCAGTGCCAGAGTCAGTCCAAAATACTATCATAATCTGCTTCTACTGGTAACATTTTCACACAAAGGAATAACTAGTGTTGGAGTTTATATCATTTCATCTTCTAAAATCATGACAGTATACATATACAACTACTGAAAATATCTTTATGCTCACCTCTGACTAGTCAAGTGTAAATAGAGAAAGCATTGTATTTCCTTGTACCCCATGAAATTGCCATTTCGTAAATAAAAATTTAAATGTTGTACTTAAAAAATAAGTTTTATTCAATTAAAATATACATCAACATTTTTCTAAGATATTAAATATTTAATTTTCATAAAATTATTTTGTTAGACTGTATAAATTATTCAAATCCTCCAGTTACTGCTTCTCATTTGGGAAATGTGTTCTTTCTTTCTTTCTTTCTTTCTTTCTTTCTTTCTTTCTTTCTTTTTTGTTTTTTTTTTTTGAGACAGTGTCTCTCTGTGTAGTTCAACCTGCTGGCCTTGAACTCAATATGTAGTCCCAGCCAGCCTCAAATTTGCAGCTATTCTCCTGCCTCAGCCTCCTGAGTGCTTGGACTACAGGCGTGCACCCCCCCCACCCCCCCACTATGTTGTTGCTTAGAAAAAGCTCCAAAGGATGAAAAAGATGGTAGTCCCTTAGCTAAAAGTCCAGTGGCTAGAAGGGATATGACAGAATTTCATGGTCCAGGCTTTGCTTGAGTGGCTTGGGACACATGAGGTGAAGTCCTGTCATGTTAAAGTATGGGTTCGCATTTGCTAACCAAAGGATGCTCATGAGTGAAAATGTACATATGCAGTTTAAATTTCTTAACAACATGCTGCTGCTGTCATTGCTTCCCCCAGGTTTGCACTGTAGTAATTATCTCCTTAACAGATCATCATAGCCTTCAGAACATTTGGTCACAGTGATTTCAGGAGTGCATTATTAGGGAGCTTCATCAACATCTAACCATTGTATGGCTTGCTGTGGACTGTCATACAGGATCTTTCTGTTTATTTGGCCCAGGTTATAATCTGCTCTAAAAATAAGGTTTTGCTGTTTTGAATCTTATTGAGCACACTTCTGTCAGTGCTCTCCAGTAGTGTACTCTCAGGTCCAGTTTCAAGCTTTCACCAGTAATAGGAGAAACTCCAAAGCCTGCAGTGAGGCCTTGAATCTTAGCTTTCACTTTGGCTATCAATTGGTCTTTGTTTAAAATGGGATTTTGATCTTCTCTGAAGTTTACTTTAGAAATTCAGATCCTCAGACCAAGATTTTTCACACTACTATTGAGTAGTTCTTTTGCTAGCAGAGCCCTCTAAGACTTTCCTCATTTGCAATATGTCTCAGTTATAAATCATATAAATGAAAGTGTTCACGATTCTTCTGAGGACACTATATTAGTTATTTCTCTGGAATTAGTAACAACTCAATAAAAAAATTAAGAGTATAATATTATAATTCTAAATAGTACAACTGGAAACATGCTTTATGTCAACTTTACTTATTGTAGTCAATTTTCAACTGATCTGATATTAGCAATTTCATGTTCACAAGTTAATAACATAGTATGTCCACAAGTTAATAATATAGTTAATCCACAAGTTAGTAACAATCCACAAGTTAATAAACAAGTACTTATTGAAAATCTACCATATGTTATGATCTGTCTCTGTCTCATATCTGCGTAGATATTCTAGAAAGACTAACTTGTAAGTATGAAAGTCCCTAATTTTAAAGACACTTTTAAAGGCAGTGGTTTGTAGGAAATAGTATTATAGTTGTCATCAAATGGAGTAGCAGGCACTAGATGGTCAGAGTTTGGATTTGGTGGTGGAGCATACTCAGACAACAGAAGAAAAGAAGGTCCTTGTGTATTTCCCTTTTGTTTTTTCTTATCAGGGCTTCCTAGTTGTACACCTTGTCCTAACCCATCCAGTCCACTATCACCACCTTGGGCTCTGTTTAGCTCCGTGGGCTCCTTCTCCTGTCCCATGGGCCGCACAACTCGGTCAGCTCCAGGCCGCCTAGGACTGGATGTGGCTTGGAGAGGGAGGCAGCCCAGGGTCCAGAGCCAGGACCAGGGTGGGAGGCGGGTGTGAGCACGGGGCCGGGCAGCCACCAAGGTCCATTTTCTAAGTTCAATTTCCTAAAATAAAGCCACTTATATTAATTAGGAGTCATCGTTTCCACAAATATGTACAAGGAAAATGTAAAGCTCACCATTCCAGTTGCCAAAATGGTACCTCACAAGACTGTAAGAAAGCCAAGTGTGGTGACTTATCCCAATGGTAAAGGATTATGTAAGTTCTCATAGATATGTATGACTATGGAGTACTACTTTGGGAGTAGAATGGACTGTCAGTTGAAACATAGACCCCTTGTTGAAGATGCATGTGAAGATGGAAGGCTTGGAAGGGGAGATTTTTTTTCCAGTTCTTGTTAAAATAAAATTCAGCAACCAGAATAATTCAGGACATTTTAAAACAGCTGTTATCAAGAGAGGACAAGAATAGAGTATCTGATCCAATGTGCCTCGCATCTTGATTTTTGTTGTTGTTTGTTTTGATTATTACCAGAAAATGAGAATCAGACCTGGAATCTACAGCGAGCAAAGAACCTTAAAGTAACCATCGTTTCTTCCATTAAAGGTCAGTGTTGCGTGTAGAGATTCCTATATCAGCAAAGATCTCATATAATGCAATACTAATGTCATCCTCCCAGAAAGAATCATTATAAGAAATTAAAATTTATTTACCTAAAAGACAAAAGAATCTGAGCATTTTGTTAAATACCTCCCACAAAAGAAGGGAAGTCAATTCGGGATTTGTATACAGTAGTCCCTTCCTACCTTCCACTGGGAAGCCATTGCTGTGAAGGGCAGCTGCTTATGGATTGTGTCTGGGTGACCTCCCACAGCTTTGCTGCTCTGAATGAAAATTTCTTGATACTTAAAAATGCGTATGATGGAGGTGGGCTGTTTCATCTGTTCTATCCCAAGCAAAGTCCTCTTTCTCCAGAGGACAGCCTGACCAAAATTGTTTCTCTCTTTTCAGGATCTGTTTATGTGAAATCCAGTCTTTTCAGTGTCTTCATCTTCTTGTCCTTCTACATGGGATGCCTGCTTGTTGTGTTTGTTCATTATGTGAGGTAAGTCAAAAGTCTCAAGAACTGTGAACCCCTTTTGCCTGTCTCTATAATGATAAAAGCATAGGTTTTAGAGCTATTTTGACTCTGCCTAAAGCTACCTCTGCCTCTAATTATGGGCAAACTGCTCAGCCTTCTGTGCTTCAGACTTCTCATCTGTAAAATGAGGTAATAATTTACTTCATAGAGTAATACAGCTTACAGTGTTTACGTAAATGTCATGCCTATAATAAGTGTTGATACGGTGTTTGTTATTTTCATAGCTAATGGAAACTCAACAAAAAGGCAGCTTGTATAATTTTCAGAGCAGCAAATACTCACTGTAAATCCTGTGGACTATAGGAAATGATCGGTTCTTCTACACATGGTGATTAAGAAACAGCTTTGAACATTCTGTCAAAAAAATAAATTTATTGCCAAAAATAAATCTTAAGGTACAATAAGTAGCAGAATAATGTGCTTTGATGCCACATTACCAGGTGCTTTTCTACTTTTGTAGCATCAGTTTTCCAGTAAAATGCCCCGTGGGGGAAAAATGGAGAAAATGATGCTATAATTTCATCAAGGAAATTTCCCTTCCCAAGAATTTGTAGTCCCTAATAAAACAACCAACCTCTCCCTCTCTTTCTGCAGGGCTGACCCTTGAGAATTCCATTCTTTGTTTTGTTCTCTGTGAGCTACAAAAGAATGGCAGGAGGTTTGCATTAAACAAATATTCTTTCTCCTCTTGAACATGTTAAGAAAACAAAGCCAGCATCTGTAGAAGGATCTCTCTACCACTTCAATGATACTGTAATCTCAGTGATACAGATATATCTCTGGCTCAAAAAAAAAGAAACTTCCTTCTGTGACCTATGTGAAGCTTTTGAAATGAGATAACTTCCTTCAAAATCCCACAGCTACTACTAGTCAAATCTGGGAGAATTTAGCACCAAAATCATTAGAAATAATAAACTATAAACCACTGGGAATAAAATAGAAATCCATGAGTTTGTATTAATAAAGAAAAGGAAGGACCTAACCACTCACATATCTACTAAATTCAACAAATTTACTAAAACCGGTGCCCATTATAGAAAGGTGCCACTAGCAAAGACTGACCATAAAAGGGACTTTTCCCAAAGCAGAGGACCCAGAGCTGACTGATAAACACATGGGAAGTCCTGAAGTTGGAAAATCATTTTGCAAATATCATAGCAAATACTAGATCAGGTTAAGAATCATCAGTGGATGCTAAATCTATGGGGGGGAATCAGATGACCATCAAATGTCTGTGTGGCCATAAAGTACATCCTCACAAGTTGCTTGGTAGTTGTGAGAGAAAAAAGATAATAATAACTGTATTAGTAAGCTCCTCCCACTGCTGAGTAGAAATACCTGATACCCACAGTTTAAAAAAGAAAAGGTTTTTTTGGCTCATGGTTTCAGAGGATTCAGTCCATGATTGGCTGGCTCCATGGCAGGAGCATCATGGTGGGGGTAGCAGAGGAAAACTGCTCTGTTCATGGCAGCCAGGAAGCAAAGCAGGGGAAGAGTACCAGAGAGGAAGGGATGAGGGACCAGTTATAGATACCAAGGTCACACCTCTAATGGCCCATTCAGACAAACCCATAAGTGTACTTTACTAATTGTTTGGGTGGCTCACAAGTCAATCAAGTTGGCAGTCCAGCTTAAGTATCACAGTACTTGTACAGTAAAGAAATCAAACACAGGGCTGGGGATTTAGCTCAGTGGTTTCGCTGCCTGCTGCACAAGCGCAAGGACCCAAGTTCGATCCCCGGTACCAAAAAAAAAAAGGAATGAAACACATTTACTGGGTGATCAAAATTAGTATCACCAAATGGAAGGTGAACACTGTATGACACCTTAAGAAGGATAAAAGATTATTTATGCAGCATTCCAGAAATGTATATATTTAATCCTGTGGAAAAATGTGTCATAAATGACAAAGAAAGTATATGGTGTTTCAGGTTAAAGGGGACTAAGGATGTATGACAACTAAAGACAATACCTAGGGGCGGAGATTTAGCTCAGTGGTTTTGCTGCCTGTTGTGCAAGCACAAGGACCCAAGTTCAATCTCCGGTACCAAAAAAAAAAAGACAATACCTGATCTCAGTTTAGACCTTATACCAGAAGAAGAATATGCTATAAAGGACATTATTGGGCCGACTGACAAATTGAAATATAGACAATATGTGAGATAAGAGTATAATTTCACTGTTAAATTTGATACTTGTAGTTATGTAAAAGAAAATCCCTACTCGAAATATTTAGGTACAAAAGTCTGCAATATATGCAACTTTCAAATGACACAGCAAAAATTTATAGCTAGATAGATTACATGTATGAAAAAAAGAATGATAAAAAAACAGATAGGATAACAATAAAAGAATCTAGGTAAAGGATATATGGATATTCTATGTTCTTATTCTCAAAACTTCTTTGCAAATTTGAAATTATTTTCAAATAGAAAGTTTAAAATAGCCAGGTATGATGTCACACACTTGTAATCCCAGCATTCAGGAGACTAAGGTAAAAGGATTGTGAGTTGTAGGCTGATCTACACAGTGAAATCCTGTCTCAGAAAAAAGTAAAAACAAAAACTTCAGGGGACAGGCAAATTTTATACCTGAAAAATATATGCATTAAGTGATTATTAGATCAATTACTTTTATCAGATCATAGTCACTAACATTTAAGAAATACCTGCTCTGTGCTGACCCCTCTAAATAGATTATCTCATGTGATGCCCCTAACAGTGGGATACTATTATTATCATCATGTGACAAGAAGATTGAAGCACAGAGAGGTTAAACAATTTGACCAAGAATTCACAACAAACAAATAAAGAACCTGGGCAGCCTGGCTCTTGACCCGTAGGTCTTAGGCAGGCTGATCAAGATGGATCTGGAGGATCAGGGCTCATGAGGAAAGACAGTCTTGACCAAGGATCCTAACCAAAGATCTGGCACTACAGAAAAGATATAATTTTTAAAAGGCCTGCAAAAGGTTCCAGTTTTGCTTTGAATGAGTTCTCTCTTCTGTCTCTCTTAGGAATACTGCACTCTTGATGTTTTAGATTTTAGAAAACAGGATTACTTCTCAACAGTCAGCTAGCAGGGGCCGGGGATTTAGCTCAGTGTTTTCGCCTCTGGCTGTGCAAGCGCAAGGACCTGAGTTCAGTCGCCAGTACCAAAAAAAAAAAAAAAAAAAAATAGTCAGCTAGCATGCATAGTCAACACACAGACAAAAAAATTAGTAGCTGATGATCAATCTCTCTGAAGTTGTTACCCAGCCAACTGAAGTGAGCGCTGGTTTTGAAAGTTGTGGTTTAAAGCTCTGTTGAAACTTCTAGTTGCAAATTATTTTGCTACAGTCAAATGCACAAGCATAGATTCTTTCCAAATATAGATGAACTGAAAAATAGAAATCTGGAGACATAAGAACCATTTGGCATTCTAAACAGAGAATTAGATGAAGGAAAAATGCTAATCGGGGAACTCTTCTTTCATTGAACTAAGTGAAACAAAGCTTCCTACAAAACTATTTGAAATCAATTCTCTTGGTAAATACCATTTACTATACCTTATTCATAATCCATGTGCAATTTATAGTATATACTATGCAATGAGGATGAAAAATATTGATAAGAAAAATGGCCCTTACAGGGAGCTAAAACTTCAAACCCTCCTTATGCTGTATTCACCAGAACCTAAATACCATTCTTCTCCATCCCCCAGTGCTTTCAACATGTATTTATCAAGCCCCTACAATGAATGTGCAGACCCCAGGGCCAAGCATTGCACAGGTACCTTTCAAACATCTTTCCAGACACTAAGTCCAAATTGCCCAATCCTGAGTGCTTGTCCTTCCCTGTGATTCTCGTATTCATTACCCATGGCCACAATGGGGCTTCTTAGCCATAAAAGGTCAGTAGCATACAGCAATAAATATTTAAGTTTGCTCACAGATCTGTGGGTGAGCTGGATAGTTCTACAATCAGCTCAGAGGTGTCAGTCAGCTGTGGTCACAAAATGTGGTGTCCTGGCAGGTCAGCTAGGAGCTGGGTCTTCTAGAATGGCCTCAGCTGTACTTGGTCTCTCATTGTCCAGCAGGCCTGCTTGGGATTCTTGTATTTCATTGAGAGACGGCAGAAGAGTACAGGGCCTCCTTAGGATGTAGGTTCAGCATGTCCCCCTTACTCTACTGGAGTGGGAATAGTCATGAGGCCAGTCCAGGCTCTGGAGATAAAGATGTACTCTGAACCTTCTGATTGATGAGGAACAATCATTTTGCAGTTATCTAGCACAGTTCTCATTTATGGTTTTTTTCATTTGTTCACTGGATACTGCCTGCCTCATCCCAGCTTTGTAAATCACTTAACTCCTCAAATGAAGAATGTTGTCAGTTCCAAAAGCTAAAGCAAAGAGGGATAGAATCCTTTAATGCAAATACATAATACAAACACATCATCTCCTGTAAGTCCAAATAATTGCTTACTGGTTGATATCACTGAAATTGTTAAGGAACTTTACCACACCCTCATTTGCCAACTAGAGCAGTCAGGCCAAATTATCACTGTTTTCCTTAGTGATATACTTTTGTTTATTGAACAAATATTTAGCTACCATTTCCTATATATCAGGCCTTGTCCTAGACCAATGATGGTGAACCTTTTAGAGACCCAAACTGCAACCCAAAACCCACTTATTTATAACAAAGAACCAACACTGCAATTAAATCTGAATACTGAGGTTTTAGTTTAGAAAAAACAACTGTTAACTGATGCTCAGCTGCTGGGGTGACACAGAGAGGGTTCTGTGTGCCCACTGTCACACATGTGCCATAGGTTTGCCTCTGCTGTCCTAGAGATTAGAGATAGCAGTGCTAAACAAAAGAGTCTAGATCCCTGCCCTATTATAGCTTTGCTGAAGAGGAGAGATTTTTTTAAAAATCCTGTTAGTGACTGGGGAGAAAACATCAGTGATGTGATAGAGAATTACTGGGTTGTGAACACCACTTTAGATTTGATTTGATCAGGAGAAAAGACCTCTCAGAACAAAGACCTGAATGGCAAGAAGGAGACAGCCTTACTTGGATCTGGGGAGAGAGTGGCACTGTCAGAGAACAAAAGCAAAGGCCCCAAGGCAGGGATGAATTTGGTGTATCTAGGAACAAAAGAGTTTTGCAGGAAGGTCTTCCACAAACATACCAGAAACAAGGTCCCCATCTGGAAATAAATAAGAAGAAAGATGTACCAAAGAGTAAGCACTTCCAATCCCTCTGATCTCACATCCAAAAATAAGGCTCAATTTGGGAGAAGCAAGTAATTTACATTTTAATTTTTGATAGACAATCCCAAATGTATATCTGACTTATTAAAAAGTTTTATTGAGAAAAACCATAGATCAAAAAATTCACCCCTTTAAAATATACCATTCTGGAATTTCTAGTGTAATCAGAGTAACACAATCATCGTCATTGAATATCTAATTTCAGAGTATCTTTGTCACTGCAAAAAGAAACTCTGAATTCAACAAGATTGCAGTATACAAGATCGATGTACAAAAATCAGTTATATTTCCATATACAATCAATGGATAACCCAAAAATGAAATTATGAAAAAATTCAACTCACAAAAGCATCAAAAATTTAAGAATACTGAAGAATAAATTTAACAAACTAAGTGTAATATTAACTACAAAGTAAGTGTAATGAAAACTACAAAATGTCACTGAAAGAAACTTAAAATCCAAATGAATGATAAAAGGAAGTTTTTATGAAGTTTTCATGTTCATGGATTGGAAGATTTTTTGTTAAGATGGTGTGGTAGACAGAATAATGGCCCCCAAAATATGTCCAGGTGTTAGTCTCCAGATCTGAGAAGCCATTACATTGCATGGCAAAGAGAACTTTAAGATGTAATAAAATTATCTTGGATTATCCATGTAGGCACAGTATAATCATTAGGATTCTTATGTCAGGGAGGCAGGAGGTCGAAGCAGGAGGAAATGTGACTATGGAAGCAGAGGTTGGAGTGATGTACTTTGAAATAGAGGAAGGAGCCATGAGTCCAGGGATGTGGCTACTTCTAGATATTTGGAAAAGCAAAGAAATGGTTACACACTTGGAGCCTCCAGAAGTAAGATAGCTCTGCTAACACCTTGATTTTAGCCACACAGGATACATTTTAGTTTTCTGACATCCACTGCAAGGTAATCAATGTGTGGTGCTCTATACCATTAAATTTGTGATAATTTCTTACAGCAGAAGTAGAAAATAATAATATGCATGGCAATACTCCTTAAATTGGTACAATCCTGACCAAGGTCCCAGCTGGCTTTTATATGGAAATTGATAAACTGAATTCATATAGAAATGCAAGGGACCCAAAAAAGCCAGAATAATCTTGGCAAGTTGTGAAAATAGAACTAAATTGAAGGATTTATACTTCCTTATATCAACATGTATTACAAAATCATAATAACCAATACTTGGGGACTAACATAAAGACATATATTCCAATGGAATAGAATTGAGAGTAGTTCAGAAATAAACTTTCATAATTATGGTCAATCAGTTTTGACAAAGATGCCAAGAAAATTTAATGAAGGAAGAATATTCTTTTCAATCAATGGTGATGGGAAAACTGGATATCTAAATGAAAAAGAATGACACTGCACCCCTACCTCATACCGTATACAAAAGTTAACTTGAAAAGAATCAGACCTAAATATAAGAGCGAAAACTATAAACCTCTTAGAAGAAAACATAAGTGTGAATCCTTGTGACACTGGAATGGTTTCTAAGACACTAGAGCACTAGTAACAAGAAAAATAGATAAATTAGACTTTATAAAAATGAAAACTTTTGGCCAAGCATGGTGGTGCACCCCTGTAATCCCAGCACTCGGGAGGATCGCAGCAGGAGGATCGCTGTGAGTTTGAGGCCAGCCTGAGCTACATAGTGAGACCCTGTCGAAAGAAAGAAAGAAAGAAAGAAAGAAAGAAAGAAAGAAAGAAAGAAAGAAAGAAAGAAAGAAAGAAAGAAAAAGGTTTGTGCTTTAAAAATACTATCAAGAAAGTGATAACTCATAAAATAGGAGAAAATATTTACAAAGCATATCTGGTAAAAATGTAGCATTTACACTGTATAAAAAATTCTTATAACTCAATGATAAAAATACAAGCCCATTTAAAATTAGGTAAAGGATTTTGTTCCTATTTTTCCATTTTCTCATATTAGCCAAATGTGTAATTCTAGCTACTTGGGAGAATGAAGCAGGAGGATCACAAGTTCAAGACCAGCCTGAGAAATTTAGAGAAATTCTGTCTCAGAATAAAAATAAATAATAAATATAAAGGACTGGAGTTATAGCTCAGCATTCCCTGGGTTCAACCCCCAGTACAGAAAAAAAAAAGCAAAGTATTTAAAGTAGATATTTCTCCAAGAAGATATGCAAATGGCCAGTAGGTATATGAAAAGATACATGACACCACTCATCATTAGATAAATGTAAATCAAAACTACAATGAAATGTCATTCCCATAAGAAAGGGTATGATGAAAAATAACAAGAGTTAGCAAGGATATAAAGAAATCGGAACCCTTATACCTTCCTGATAAGAATGTAGAATAATAGTTCTTGCTATACAGCCTTTGTGGAAAAGAGTTTGGGGGCAAAAGTTATACAGTTAACTCATACCCAGAAATTTACTCTTCTGTTTGTACCCGAAAGAATTGAAAATATATACCCACAGAAAAATCTGTACACACATGTTCATAGGTGTGTTATTCATGTTAGCCAGCAGGTGGAAACAAGAAAAACATCCATCAAGTGGAAACAAATAAATGAACATGCTATAGCATGGGTAAGCCTTGAAAACATTGTGCTTAGTGAAAGAAGTCAGTAAAACACATTCACATATAGTATGATTCCATTAATATGAGTGGTCCAGGATACGCAAATTTATAGAGACAGAAAGTAGATGGGTGGTTGTCCAGGTCTGGAGCAAGAAGGCAATGAGGAGTTACTAATAATGGACATAGGGTTTATTTTTGGAGTACCGAAGCTGCTCTAAGATAAGATAGCAGTGATAGTTATACAACTTTGTGAAAATACTAAAACTCATTGAAGAGTAAATTTATAGTATGTAAATTGTATCTATAAACTGATGAATGATGATGTAAATGAATGAATGATGTAAATACCTGGGAATGGAATTGCTGAGTCGTATAATAACTCTACATTTAACTTTTTGAGGAACTTGTTCTCCAGAGTAACTGTTTCATTTTACATTTCTAATGGCAGTGTATCAGGGCTCCAATTTCTCCACATCCAGTGGCCCATTTTTAAAGATCTTCACAGGCACTTGTTTTTTCCCCATCACCCTGCCCTCAGAACCAAGATATATTATTTAAAGGTACAAATTCCCAATAATGAATGTCAGCATATTGTATACCTAAAATGTACCAATAAAATTAATGAAAAAAATTTAAATAATAATAAAAAAGATCTTCACAGGCAAATCTACAGCAAAGTGTACAAGAAACAAATGTAAAATGTTGAGGCTTTCACTGTCTTAGAAGCATGTATCCTTGTTTATTTGCAGGTTTCATAGGAAATCCATTGATGGAAGCTTTGGTTCCAATGACGGTAAGAAAAATACCTGATTTTAATTCAGAATGAGGTTGGATAGTATAGCAACATCCTTTTGGCGATTCTTTTATCTCTCTGCCTTTTGCAATTTACAAATGTTCTGTTGATGTCTATGCCACAAAATGGTCTAATCACCAGTCTTTCTGTGGAAGGCAAAGCTAATGAAAATCCCCATACTCCCACCCTGGGACTGGGGATTGAACCCAGGGCACTTGCACTGAGGTATATCCTCAACTTTTTCTTTTTTAAATTTTGAGACAGGGTCTCACTAAGTCACTGTGCTGCCCAGGATGGGCTCAGACTTGTAATCCTCCTGCCTCAGCCTCCCAGAGTGCTGAGCTAATAGGCATGTACCACCATGCCCACCTAGAACCAATGTTATAGTTGATAATTATTGATTAAAGAGCTCACCCTAAGTTCCTTTGCTTGAAGTGTCCCTTGTAAATTTTTATTTTTTTTTGGTACCAGGGATCTAACTTGGGACCTTGCACTTGCGAAGCAGGTGGCAGAACCACTGAGCTAAATCTCCGGCCCTTCCCTTGTAATTATTCACAGGCCACTTGCCAACCATTCATCTTTTTTAAAAGTTTAATCTTTTCCAAAACATAACTGTTCATAACAGTGTTATCCCAAAGCTGATTTGGCAACAATATAAGAATTTACTATATTAACGCTCAAACAGAATTTACTTTTCCTAAATTGAGACAGAGACTTGGTTTTTGTTAGTTTGTTCAAGTGTCTAGAAAATTGAAGTATTTGAGGCTAGCAAGCATAATGAAGAGTACAATAACTTTGGGGAGTGTAAAGTAATTAAACATCTAGTCATCGTAATTTGCCCTTTCCTGTACATTGAGAATTTCAATAAAGGAAATAAATTGCCTGATCATTTTATCAAAATTTAAAAATTTTAATGTGTTCATTTTGAAAAGCCCAAATTGCCGTAATTTGCTCAGCATTTACCAGCTGTCATAGAGTAAGAATTTGGAAATGGAACGATGAAGTGGGACTTGATTTTAAAGTCACATGTAGCAGTTGTTTAATTCTATGTTTTCAACACTTAAATGAATCCACAGAATCTTAGATAGATACAGACTCACCACGACCCTTACCCAGCAGGACATTTTTCTCTTTATTGAAAGTCTTGGGTTTTTGCACATTTGTCTTCCTTACAGTCAGCATGTTTATTTTTCCAGCCACCCAGTTTTTATTTGTTTTAATAAATACGCAACTGCCAATATAAGACTATAAAAGAGCACCTGCTCTTGTGGCTTTAAAGTGTTACTTTTTCATTTATTTATAATATGCTTCAGTGAATTTATCTTTCCTCTGGATCTCATCTTTTTCCCTGCAATGGTGTCTTAGTTACTTTTCTCTAATACCCAACACCCAAAGTTAAAGGGGGAAGGTCTATTTAGCTCAGTTTGTAGAGGTTTCAGTCCATAATCAGCTGGCTCCAATGCAGGGTGGCTTCACAGAAGAGAACAGTTCATGGAAGGCACAAGATAGCAAAAGCAACAAGTGACCTTAACAGTGTCTTTCTGCCATTTTTTATCTTATCCAGACTACTTAGGGTGGGTAGCACTGACACCCTTAATCCTAGAGCCCTTGGGCCTAGCATTGCACCATGAATCAATTCCATCATCAAATACTCTAGATCCAGCCACCTCTGAAAAAGCCCCACCTATGACAACATGAGGCTTTGGGAGGACATCTAAACACAAGTCATAACAAATGCTCCCCAGGTTTTGCTATTATTGTAGTCCTAGCTGAACTTAGGCCTACCTACTATTGTGTGGATCCCATCAGGTGTCCTGTGAACAGGTGGCCACTATTTTTTATTTTACAAGTGCTGTCATTTTATTATTGCAATACTAACTAAAGGAATCCTATGTTCAGGAAGGTCTCTGAATATTAAAGCATAAGTGGACAGATTTAAGTCTTGAGATCATTGTCCAAGATCAGAAAGACTCTGAAAATTAGAGCATTCAGAAGACAAGCAGAAATAAATGAATGATCAGAAAGAGTAAAGATGCATAATTAAGATTTATGTGACTGCCAGTAACAACAACCACAACTACAACAAAATATACCTCAGACACACTTAAAAATAACACTTGGAGCTGGGCATGGCACACCTGTGATCCCAGCACTTGGGAGTCTGAGGCAGTTTAAAGGCAGTTTAAAGGCAGGCAGTCTGGACTACATAGCAAGAACCTGTCCCAACATACATACATACATATTTAAAAGTAAATAAAGATGCTCTTATACCTGGAGGTTGAGCAGAGGAGTGAATTTTGGGACTGATTGAACCCAGTGGCTCTGCTCCATTTCCCTGCCATTCCCTCAACTCTGTTTTACTTCCAGGGCTGGTAAGGAGATGGGTCAAGTCTCATACTCTTACCTAATAACATCAAAGAGTTTTTCAGAATTCTCCAGCAACTTCTCAGGTTTCATTGGCCTAGAGTGGATCATATACTTATTGTTAAACTAGTTAATGCTTACTTATTTCTAGAATTAGAGGAAAGTTTTCTCTCTCTTTCTTTCTCTCTCTCTTTCTCTCTCTCAGATAAGCTTTCTCAAAGTCAACATTATTGGCACTATGGGCCATATAATTCTGTTGTTGGGGGTATCATATATGTCCTGTAGGGTGATTAACAGCATCCTTCACCTCTCTCCTCACTAGATTCCCATAGTACTCCTTCTCTAGTGACAACTGGAAGCAACTCTAGACACTGCTGAATGTCCTTTGGAGACAAAACTTCCCTCTTCCTTCTCTCTGCTTACCAATCACTGTTATGGCTTGTGTCTTGATGTTTTTTTAAGCCTCATGTCATAGGTGGGCTTTTTAGAGGTGGCTAGATTTAGAGCATGTGACACTGAGATTGATTTATAATATAATATTAGGCTTATGGGCATTAAGATTAGGGCGTGAGTGTTATCTGTCTTAAGTAGACTAGCTAAGATATAAAAGATAAAAAGAGCTGTGGCCTCTTCCCATTGTTTTTGTTACCTTTTTTCCTCCATAAACTGTTTTTCTTTTTTGATACCTGTCTGCCTGCCACCCTGTCTTGGAGCCAGCCAATTATAGGCTAAAACCTCCACAAACTATGAGCTAAATATACCTTTTCCCTTTTAACTTTGAGTGTTGGGTACCTTTGTCTCAACAACAAAGAAAGTAACTAAGATAGAATTTGGTACCAGAAATGGGGTCATTACTGTGACTATACCTGACCATGTGGTTTAAGAGCTTTTAGAGCTGGCTTGTGAAAAAAGTTTAAAAAGGTTTAAAATATCAGCTTAAAAAGTAGAGCTAAGGCCGGGGATTTAGCTCAGTGGTTCCGGCACCTGCCTCGCAAGCGCAAGGTCCCAAGTTCAATCCCTGGTACCAAAAAAAAAAAAAAGTAGAGCTAAAATGCCTTAGGCTGTACTTGATGAGAGATTCTGATCAGAGGTCAGAAGACAAGAATGCTGACAAAAATGATGCCAATAAAGATCAGGCTTGGGAGGTTTCTGATGAAAAGAAAGACTCCAGATAATGCACATTATGGCTTGGCAGAAAGTTTGTCTGCATTTTGCTCACACTCTGAGACTTTGCCTAAGACTAAGATTAAGGGCAGCAGACTAATTATTCTTACATAAAAAAAATTAAGGCAGTCTAATGTTGAGGCAGTGGCATGGCTACTGTTGGGGGCTTTTAGCCGGATTTCTGTTGAGTCAAGAGCAAAGAGCCCAGCTAAATGATTTAAAATACTGTGAGTTTAGCCAAAAAAGGAGCTCCAGTATAGTTGCAGCCTGGAAAGATAAAACAATAGAAACATTGGTCACTAAAAAGACTAACAAAAAAAGCCAAATATTTCAAAAAAAGACAAGAAAGAAGATAGCCTAAAGACATCACAAAAACCAACAAGACTCCAGCCTTTACAGTCTCAGAGTTACAAAGATAAAAGACTTGACTTTAAAAAATAAAAAATAAAAAAGCGCCAGAGCACCATGTTCCAAAATGGCAGCAGCCTAAAAAATTTGTTCCTCAAGATTGGGTACAGAGTGCTTGATGATCCAGATGTTTAACCCCTACAGCCAAGGGACAGGACACACACACACACACACACACACACACACACACACACACACACACGACCTGGCCACTGCTCCAGCTAGTGGCAGACCTTGGCATCATCCACATAGTGCTGGTTTTGGGTAATACAAAATACAAGAGTTGTGGGGTCAAAAAGGCTTCCACCTAGATTTCAAGAAAACAAAAAAATAAAGCCTGAGAGGCCAAGCCATGTGCCCCTGAGAGGGCAGTGTCATCACACCAAGCAAATCCTTCCCTGGATAGAGCCATTACTGCATCAGCCTCTTAACAAAGGGCAGAGACTGATAGGGGTTCTACTGCTGGCTCTCTACTCTTCTACTTCAAAATTTCTTTGGGGCCAGGGATTTAGCTCAGTGGTTCCACTGCCTGCCTTGCAAATGCAAGGTCCCTAGTTAGATCCCCAGTTTAAAAAAAAATTTCTTTGACTTTTCTTGCTCAATTTTTTCTTCAAGAGGAATTTTACTTTTACATCTTTGTGCAAAGATTACTGGTTTTCTTCACTTCTGCCTCAACTTTTAAATGAAACATCAGGCTCATTGGGGTAGTTTGGTCAATTGCCACAAAAATGCATTTTCACAGCAGCTAGTTTATGTCATTTCTGACTCACACTTCAACTTCCAACCTCCTAAATCTTCACAGACAGAAGGGAGTAGGACATCTATAACTATGAAGTTCCTGAAAGAGCAAATATGCTCAGTATAAAATGAAGTTCTTTCTCCTAACTTACAGCACTTAGCACAAAAATCAAGCATGCCACATGCCCTGTTCTCTCAGTCAAGCAGACAGATGGTGAAGGGCTCATGTGCAGAGAAAAACATCCCAAAACAAGTTTCCTCATTTGGATGAGATCATATACAATCTTATGTCTACTATTTCCAGCCAGAACATCTTCATCTGTCCTATAAACTTATATTTTCTGCTTAATTCTGCTTTCTAAATACTCTATAGTTAAAAGTATAAATACACATGATTAAAATATATGGTGAATGTTTAAATTTTTAAAAATTATTACACTGAAAGACACACTGCCATTAATCTCCTGCAAAATACTTTCCCTCGGTTCCAATAAACTTATTCCACTTTCTGAAGCAGTTCCGGAAGTTCTCTTTAAAAAATTTGTTATAAGTACATGTTAACGGTACATGATGATTACATTCATCCTGCAGATTTGGTACATGTACATAACACATCTTAATTCTTTTTATTTCACCTCTCCTTCCCTTCCACACCCTTTTTCATGAGTTTCTTTATGAGATGTGATTAAAAAGGAATATAATAAATGCTGCTGCTAAGTGCCATTCAATGGAAAGGCAGGCTCATAAAAACATTACAGTGTGCTGTTATCTACTTCACCAGATCTGGCACCATGTGACTTCTGCATCTCCCTCAAAGTCAAAATGACCATGAAAGGCAAACATTTTGATTCCAGTCAGAGCATCAAGGCCACTCACAAAAAAGAAGTTCTAGGACTGCTTCAGAAAGTGGCAAGACCAATGGGATAAGTGTGTTCAAAGCAAGAGGGGAGAATTGGGGGAAGGGTTAATGGCAATATGTCTTTTACTGTAATAAATTCAAAAGAAAAAAATTTTTTAACATTCACCATATTTTTCGATCGCACTTCATATGACTATGATCATACTTGAGATTTAGGAGAAAATGCTTTGATTTTTGCATGCCTTAAAGGCCTTGGTATAAGAAAAATTAACAGAATGCTGTTATCCCAGGTTGACTGATTTCATTCCTAAATTGTGCATAGGTAAACCCACAGAGTTAACCCATTTTTATTTGTGGCAGTGTATTGCACACAAAAGTCCTGTTGCTCATGTTCTTCACAGAACTCAGGATGCTGAAGTAGCTCCAAAATAAGCATGGCCTGAGACTACACCAAACCGGAGCATGCTCCATTATGAGCCTGAGTTCATAATGTACGGAAATCAGCTCTTCATCAAGGTCTCAGCAGACCTACTCTACAGAGCTGACCCTTTTCTTTTTCATGAATTTGTAATCTAACAAAACAGTGGTTATTTTTATTTTTGTTTTTCTTTCGATTGCACACACAAACATACACACACACACACACACACACGCACACGCACGACATAGGCTCCCATGAACCATTTCAACTTCCTGCTACAACCAAACTCAGGAATTTTCCTATACACACTTTGACCTATGCCATGTCTCAGGAACCCCAAAAGGCTAAAAATTCTGAAATTTTCTGATTTTAGCATCATTCTTTTTTTTGGGGGGGGGGTTACAGGGGATCAAACTGACCTTGCACTTTTGAGGCAGGCGGCAGAACCACTGAGCTAAATCCCCAGCCCATTAACATCATTCTTTATTATTTCCACATTTTTAAAACATGTAAATACATTTTAAACAAGCTTAAACTTAAAAAAAGAAAAATGTAAAAGATATTGAGGTAAATGTAAAAGAATACAGCGTCCCTTAGGAATTAGACTAAGACACAGGTTACCACAGGACTCCCTGAAATTAACTAGGTAAAGTCAGCTGCTGACAGCCCTACCCCAAAAGGGTACCACTGGCAAGCAGAAGCAACTAATCTCGACAGCAAAAGTTGTGCTTACTTTCTTAAAAATATGACTTTATCAAAGTGGACATGCAAATGAGTCTCAACCTCTTTTTCAACCTCCTTGAAAGATTCTCAGGCACTACACAAAAGTAACATATTTGTTGTCCATTATTCAACTTTTGAAAGAAAATTCTTGTATTTTTTTATTAAAAGATACATATTATGACATATACACACAATGGAATACTAGTCACCTTTTAAAAGGAGACACTGTGGTTTATGACAAGATGTCTCCAGAGGAGAATCTGGAGGACATTCTGCTAAGTGATATGAACAAGACTGAAAGAAAATTACTTCATAATCTCCCTTATATGTGGAATCATATTTTTAAATGTTGAATAACAGAAACAGTGATGCTCAGTGGTGCAGCATCTGCCTTGCAACTGCAAGGTCCTGGGTTCAATCCTTGGTACTAAAAAAAAAAGTCTAAAAGAAACAGTGAGTAGAATAGTGGTCACTGGGCAGGGGAGTGAGGACAAGGAGATGTGGTTCAAAGGGAACAAACTTGCAATTGCATAGCGTGAATGAGTCTAGATTTCATGTACAGTAGGGGGACTATAGGTAGTGATACTGTGTTCTCTATTAACTTTTTTTCTAAGAGAATAGATTTTAGGTGCTCTTACAGTTTTCAAAAAAGGTAACTATGGAAGGTGATGGATATGTTCATTTGCTTATCTGAGAAATTATTTCACTATATATGTATATCAGAACATGTACATCTTAAACACAGACAATAAAAATATTTTTTAAAGGGCCAGGGATTTAGCTCAGTGGTTCTGCCACCTGCCTTGCAAGCTCAAGGTCCTGAGTTTGATCCCTGGTACCAAAAAAAAAATTTTTTTTAAGAAGATCAGTTTTAATAGAGGGCAAGACATTGAATCACTATCCACTGGGTTAGTGAATGGGTGAACCATGCGATCTCTCAGCACCTCCATTTTGTCATTTTTTAAAATAGTGGCAATAATAGTACCCACCTCATAGGATGCTGAGAAGTTAAAAAATCAAACTCTTAAAAAACATTCTAAAGTGACTGACACAGTAAGTTTTGAGTAAAGATCAAAGAAGTAGCAGCAGCAGCAGTAATAACAATACCAGCATTAGGAGTAGCATCAGTACCAGTGGTGGTAAAGGCAATGGTACTTGTAGTCATGAGTACAAACACAGACGCAACAGCAAAGCTCTATGGCAGCTCTGGTCAAATTTGTCCTAGGTCAAGAACACGATCAAACTGTGCACAGCATCTTCACATAACATTTACTGGGCTCTAAAGATTTGATTTTTCATATTTAAGAATCCGAAGGTAACATGTTTCTTTGCAGTGAAGTTGGATGAAAAGCATGCATGGATTTTGATGCCATGTTGCATAATTATGGATTAGCCCAAGGAAAGTCAGGGATCTAATTTCATTAAATAATAAATATATGAAGCCTAGTAACAGTGTCAGGGAGTGCACATTGTAAGAGCCAAAGGCTGCATTCTAAGGCCTTGGGAGAAGCCTCACATGCCAAGAACACTGCATTAGCCCAAAGCTTTGTTGTCCAGCTTAATTCGGTTAAGTCACCAAAGGAGAAAAGAAAATGAGCATCGGAGGCCATTAGATTTGCCTCCCATAACTAGCCAAAGTTTTTTAAATTATCTTTGTTCTTAGAGGAAATGAATGGGTACAAAAGAGATAAAAATCATCGTCATCATCATCATCATCATCATGATCATCATCATCATCATAGAGCCTACAAAGTTAGCTTGCAAAACTATGAATGTTTTCACCGCTCCCGAATGGAAATGAAGTTTAAAAGCTGGATGAAGAAAGTTGATTGGTACAACTAGGAATTTTTTGAGGCTTTTGGTTCTTTTACATATGCTACATACTGTAGTTTTCATGTAAATTATAATGAATTATATTTTTAGTGAAAAGTGTGAAATATATTTACAGTAAAGATATTTTTAAATAGCCTCAGTTAAGTTTCTTCACTGAAAATATGCTTGCCTGCAATAGTATAAGAGACTGAGCAGCAGGCTAGGGATGTAGCTCAGTGGTAGAGTGCTTGCCTAGCTCACAGGAAGTCCCGGGTTCCACCCCCAGAAGGGTGGCAGGGTGGGGATGTGCACAGAGAGACAAGAGGCAAAAAGAAGAGAGTAGCCAGTTAACTCACAGACTCTTGCTGTCATGCGACACCAGCAATCTCTCCTCTCAGAAAGAATTTGTTGACATTCCCACAGCCTAACAATACCCACATCCTTGGCAAAGCTCAGAAGGCAGTGAAGAAATGTTCTCATGAAATTCTGTAGATGAGCATGCCTCTTGCAAATATTATGGCACTAAGTCAGAATCAAAGAAACTGCCTGGATGTCTGCATATTTGTGGTTTCTGCTGTTCAGTTTGTGTTCAGTTTGGCTTCATTCTCAGAAATGGATAAATTTAATGTGATACACTGTATGTCTTCCTGATAGTCATTAAAAAGTCTGGGAGATATTTTTCTCTGATGCATGTAGTAGTGTGGCTCCAGAGACATCCCTAGACTTTCAGAGCAATGAAGTCAGTCTTCCCATACTAAGCGTACCATACATCACTGAAAATGTTTAAGGAACATTTTTTTCTTTTTTGAATTTCTGTGAATTAAACCTAGGACCTTTGCACTGAGTTATATCTCCAGCCCTTTATTATTTTTTTAAGTTTGAGACAGAGTGTCACTAAGTTCCTACATTGCCCAAGCTGGGTTTGAACTTGCAATCTTCCTGCTGCAGGCTCCTAGAGTAGTGGGGTTACAGGTGTGTGCCACCACACCTGGCAAGGAATACAGTGTTGGGGTCTGTTTTTCTCTCATTGTCAACAATCAGTTGACAATAGATACACATAAATATCCTTCAGAATAACTCATCTTCCTCCATACCCTTAATTCATGTTGCCATCACTTATTGCTCCAGTGAGTTCAGTATCTTCCTCCTTACCTGGAATTCCTGGCTATAGTTAGGGTAGTGCTAAATAGTATAAAAAATAAACCTCCAAATTGCTATGACTTAATGATAGAAGTGTATTTCTGGTGTTTCTATTCAGTGAGGACCTTCCCCATGGCAATTCCAGACCCAGGCTTCTTTATTCCTGTTACTCTGCAATACTGCCAGACAGGAATCAGCTCATTTTTTCTGTAAAGGGTCAAATAGTAATTATGTGAGGCTCTTCGAGGCATACAACTACTGTTGAAGTAGCTACAACTACTTCAACTGTGCCATGTTAGCACAAAAGCATATTTGTACCCAAATGAACGTGGCTATGTTTCAAAACAACTTTATATATTAATACTGAAATTTGAATTACATATAACTTCCTGCCATGAAATATTCTTCTTTTATGGAATTAATATGAGAAAATGAAAAAATGGAAGCAAAGTCTTCATAAATAGGGAGGGATGGAGGGGTTGAAGGGAGGGCAGCGCAATGGGGAAAAAATAAGAACCAAGAGAGTATGTAGAGGTGCAGATTTCCAGTGATGAATGTCATTATATTGTCTACCTAAAATGTACCAATAAAACTAATTTTTTAAAAAATATTCTTCTTTTAATTTTTTCCCCAAATTTTTAAAATCTTAAAACCACTCTTAGTTTAAGGGCTGTAGAAAAACAAGCAGCAGGCTGGATTTGGTGTCTCCTATTAGAGTAAAAAGAAAATCAAATTTCAAATAATGTGGCCTGATGATTTGAACTGTTTAGCGTTGTGTTGTTTTGTTTTAGCACCAGGACATGTTTGACTCTGCTTTTTTTCACAGGCTCTGGAAATATGGCAGCATCCCATCCCATTGCTGCCAGCACACCTGAAGGGAGCAATTACGGAGCAATAGGTATTTCCTATAAAGAGTCTGTTGGTGAAACCCTTTCTTCATTCTCCAGAGATTAGCTCTCCAGCCACTCATAACTGTGAGCATAGACGAGCCAGTCACCTTCTGAACTTGTCTTTCATTTATAAGATGAATTGGTTGGATAATCTGGAAAATCCCTTCCATCTCTAACTTCCTGCAGTTTTGTTTCTTGATTAGCTAGCCACACTTGAGCAGAATTCCCTGAAATGGTTTCTGGCCACTACCAAGTACTCCTGGGAACTTTTTCATACCCAGCCTGAGTATGAGGCATAAAAGATGTGTCCCAGGAAGCCTGACATCTGTTGACCAGTTGTTTCATTCTCAGGTTTCAATGGAGTAAGAGCAGTCAGAAGACTGAGGCAGTGTTGCCAGTGAATGTAGCTATAGTCTAACAGTCCTTTTGGCTAACTGCACAATTGAGCCTGCTCACTGCTACCCAGTCATTCACATGGCAAACCCACTGTACATTAATCAGCCTGCAAAGAACAGAATCTCTATACGCGTCTGATTAGGGTAGGAGTGCATTCAGCTGCCTTGCCCCTTCTGTGATTCTTTGGGCCTGTGAATGGTGCTCCTCAAAACATCATTATATAGAGACTGGGAATCCTGTATTCCTGGACTATTATTCTACATCTTTGTGCACGTGGGCTCAGTGTAGGGTGCTTATTTTTAGTTCTCAAAGAACAAGAATTTAAAAAACCATCTGAGCAGATGAAATAAAGTGGAAGATAGGCTCAGCTCATATGCTCAAGCTGCACAAATCCCATCTGCTCTGGGAAACACTCATGAGAACAGAGGAGTCCTTCTTCCTGAGAATGTTGTTTTCATTACATAACCATAGATATGGCATGTGAGAGGTTTCTGAGTATAAATACTTTATTCATGAGAAATGTATAGCTGAATATGTGTGTGATTACACATATATGTGATAGATGCTATACATAACTATGTGCATGTTTATGTTTATGTATTTGTGTTCATACTTTAACATATGAAACATGAAATATAAGCACAGTGCTATTTTTGCATCCGAATATTTAACAGAACAGATGTCCTTATAGTCTAATATGCATTCAAAGATAGACAAGTGTAAAAATAGGAGATGGGAAAAATGAAAGTCCTTTGAGACGGTATGAGAGAAAGAGCATGTCTTGTGGATAAGGACTTAGTTTTGACCAAAGCAGTATTTTCTAGAGTGAGTCAACACTGTGCTTTTTGGAGAGGAATTGGCTCGATGGGCTGCTCTTGGCTCCTAAAAGCAGGTGAGTTCTCTCTTTCAGATGAGTCAAGCTCTAGCCCTGGAAGGCAGATGTCCTCCTCGGACGGTGGTCAGCCATGCCCATCAGATACAGACAGCTCCGTGGAGGAGAGTGACTTTGACACCATGCCAGATATTGAGAGTGACAAAAATGTCATCCGGACCAAGGTAGCTCCCTCTACATAGCTACACTTTTTGAGAGGGCAGCAAGTTTGATGATAAAATAAACCAATACTTCAGTTTCCTTTATATTTTTCCCTTCAGAGGAGCTCAAATTCCCTGGTGTGTTTAGACAAAATGAATTACAGGCTAAAGGCAGTACTCTGTTCATTAGCACATTTTACTTGAGAAAAAAAGTGAAAAATTACAGATAACGAAGCATTATAAACACTCTTGGGATCTGAAATGGATGACTATGGGAAAGAAACGATATAGGGGATCTAGCCAGGTAAAAGAAAAGACTCATTTGGGGGGTATATCTGGAAAAGCTCCTAGTTTCTGTACAAATTTGGGAGTAAAGCTCATTTCTTTTATTTATTCTTTTCATTTATTATATTGTGTGGATCCCAGTAAAAGATATGAAGGTAAATTGCGCAGTTTCAACCTTCTATAATTCAAGAATGAACAGCTCAGAAAGTTGGGAAATCAATACGTGAGATATAAGAAGCATTCAAGTCTCTTAATGGGTTTCCCACATCAGCCAATCATCAATATTCAAAAGAAAATACTAATATTTTTATTAAGGTATTTTGTGAAAATCAAAATTAAAAGAAAAGTCTTATTGAATAATTATGATCTCTGATGAGGGTTTAAATTAAAACTTGTAAAGCTCTCCTTTGTGTCTTATGCAAGAAAAGCTAAGTGAGATTTTGTATTCTCTTTTTATTTGATATTCTAGATGTTCCTTTACCTGTCAGATCTGTCCAGGAAAGACCGGAGAATTGTAAGCAAAAAATATAAGATTTATTTTTGGTAAGTAGATGAGCAGTAAAAGAACCATAGTTCCTTTAAATAAAATTAAATCACTTAAGTTTAAAATTTTCTTTGAAGAAGCCACAGCCCCTTAGGTCCCAAAAGTGTGCCCCTTAATGAGGCACAAGTATCAGTGATGATGCCACCAGCTAATGCCAAATAGATTTGTGATAGTCCTATTCATGGACACAGCTTCCTGCCCAAGCTAAAGGCTGAGCTGACTGAGAAGGGCACTATGTCCCCTCAGAAAACCCCAGGTCAACTGTTGTCCTCTTGTGACAGTCTCTCCTATTCTTTTCTCCTGAAGAATACCCTTTTACTTGTACACAGATTTTGGAGGGAAACCAGGGACAATGGAGCCAGATGTCATTTCATAATGGGACCATCCTTTTGGAACTAAGAGTTACATAAGGAAGCCAAATCCTCTGCATGTGATCCTTCACCTGCTACTTACGTTCTGATCACTTTTAATCTAACAACATCCCAAAGAGATGGGCTCTCATTAATAATGTGGTTAAACCAGAAGCAGATGTTAAACATTTTACAAATGGTTGTGCAAAGATGAAAAAAATTAATAATTGTGAGATGCCAATGATTAGTCTTCAAGAATATCCCTTCAATTAATATTTCCAGTGGTCTCTGCAATCAAACTGATACTAACCAAGGAGAGTTTTGTTTACTTCTTTTCCTCCCCTTTATTCAAGACATAATATACACCAAATGCCTAAATAGAAGACAAGGGGAAAGGAAGACTGGTGAAACAGGAGCCCCATCACAGTTTGAGACCACTTTTGCAAATTCACCATGGAATTATGGAGTGGAACCATTCTGTAAAAAAAACACAAAAAAAAACCCAGCAAAACTTCCACTGTTAATTGGGAAATAAATTTTTCTGGTTCTTCATGTTTCCATAGGAACATCATCACAATTGCTGTGTTTTATGCACTTCCTGTGATCCAGCTGGTCATCACCTACCAGACAGTAAGTGCCACCCTCAACCCAGAATCCCAGGTCCCATCCTGTATGGAGAAAAGTACAACTTGAGATGTGTTCAACCATTAATTTCCTATCTGAATTCCAAGTGAACTTCTCTATTGCTTCATTCTTAACTGGCCTGTCAATCTCTTTCCTCACTGCTTGATCACAAAGGGACCTGGCATTTCTTACATTGTTTTGTCTACCAGCCTGAAATTCTTACCTTGCACTCATTCAGTCATACTATGTGTCAAACTTACTTATACCACTCTGAGGTATCTCATCATCATGGAATAATGAGTAAAGTTCCAGTCAAAAGCAAAATCTGATGTCTAATTTAGCCTGTGCCTTCTCACTGAGGATAAATATTTTTATAAAAGTAAAAACAGCTACATGAAACTAACGAAGTGTTAAAACAAAAAGAAAATATAAGATATGAACAAAAAATTTAAAAATCAAAGATAGCATTAAAACAGCTTGAGAATCTCCACTGCTCCTCCACAGAACCCTAGGTCACTTTATGTGTAAATTCTTTAGAATTTATGATGCATGAGAAAACCCATTTAGAACTGCACAAGTCTGAAGATGTTTTTAATACAGTGACTCTCAAACTTTTCTGTGCATTAAATCACCTGGGACACTTTTTCTAAAACTCCTAGAATCCAAGATGCACCCCAAACCAAGTAGATTAGGGTCTCTGAGTGGAACCAGGTATCAGTGCTATTCAAATCCCCCATTGATTCCAACATACAGCCAAGTTTGCGGGCTAAAACTCTAATAATATTTAGTCCATTCCATACTTGTTACCTAGGAAGGATAAGGACTTTGAACACCACTGTTTATAATTTAAATATTCTCTGCAATTTTTAGGTTCCCAAAGTCAGAAGGTATGGCTGTGCCATGGTTTGGATAGGTTCTTGATAGAGATGGTAGTAAATATAGAAAGCTGAATATACACCTGCTCATGTCTACCTTCTTGGGTGGTTATCATTTCCACCCACATGATGCAGCAGCTCCATATCACCCCAGAATTAATCTAGAGAATATCAAGGTAGACTAAAAAGGCAGGTCCCAGTGTTAGCATCCTTTCCTTTCATAGACTTTGTGTGATGACGAACGATTCATATTCTATTGAATGCCACCTTGAGGCCACCTAATGGGGTACACAGACTATTTCCCTTCAAAGCAAGATGGTGACATTTATAGGAAATAGGCCTGTGCTATGTAATGTGGCAAATCATAACTTATCCCTGCTGAGGAAGTGCACCTGTTACATTGCAAAAGGCTGATGGGGATTCACTGTCTGCTCTTTGTGAATTCAGGCGGGGCACAGACGATGGAGGAAAATGCATTCCCATTTCTCCCACTTGATTTCCACAGGTGGTAAATGTCACTGGCAACCAGGATATCTGTTACTACAATTTCCTCTGTGCTCACCCCTTGGGCGTCCTAAGGTAAATGCAGTTCTCCAGTTGCTCACGAGGCATTTAAAGATTCTTTTCCATCATTTCAGCTTTTAAAAACAACTGTGAAAGACTACTACTACTACTACTACTACTACTACTACTACTAGTTAAGGTAAAGAGAAATAAAACCCCGAGACTGAGGCCAGATATGGACTTACCATTGCTGCATGAAGGCACAGACAACCTTCCTAAGAGGCACCTGCTGAGATGTAACCAGTGATGTTTTTGAAAATGTCACATCCCTAGCTGTGGTGGCATGTGTTCATGGGCATGAGCTGGCAGCCTGTTGTCTCATTCAATCTGTTAAACAACCTCATGAGATAGATTCTTTTACCTCCATTGTTAGATGTAGATAGTTGGACAGGTAAGGACTTGCTGAAAGCCCCTCAGCTTTTAGTGATGTCAGGACTTGACCCCAGGTCTGCAGCCCTCCTAGCTGTCCTGTAGCCACCAGAACTGGGTGAAATGGAAAGAGCACTTGCCTGGGAGTTGGGCACCTAGATTCTTGCTTCAGAGTAGAACCAGCTTTGGTTTCCTGAAATAAAGCTGCTAGCTGAGGTGAGCCAACATTTATCCTGAAATTCATGATGCACAATTAGAGAGCTGAATGTTGATATACAATGTGGGTCCACCCATGAGAATCCACTCTCACAGTGTAGCTGAAACACCTGCCCATCTTTGGAGCAGCTCTCTTTCTCAGGACTCATACTTTGTCACTGCCATTGAGACAAGAGATTGGGCAGGTGTTAGGGATGCACAGCAGGCATTCCTGAGAAGAAATAGGCAGGTTACCACAAGCTGAATAAGCATCCCAAAATGAAGTAGTTAGTTTAAAGAGGATTTCTGATAATTTTCCAACCCTGAAATCTTAGGACAGAGTTGGTGGTGGCAAACACTGAATGCTGAATCACTCTCCCATTTGTGTGTTCATTCATTCTCTGAATCCTCCTGATTGCTCATGGCTTCTCACTCCTCCCCCTAGTGCCTTCAACAATATTCTCAGTAACCTTGGCCATGTACTTCTGGGCTTCCTCTTCCTACTAATAGTCTTGCGCCGGGATATCTTCCATCGAAGGGCCCTGGAAGCCAAGGACATCTTTGCTATGGTGAGGAGACAGTGGGCAAATAAAAGGTAGGAGTTGGAAAGGACCATGATTCCAACAGAATTTGTAAGGGGGAGGGACACCTGGCTTGATGACGTGATGATATGTTAAGTATAATGAGCCACATGAGGCTAGAAGCATGGGCTTCTAGATTCTGTGAATATGTTGCTAACAAGTGTTTTTCTATTGACCACCCTTTCTCCTTTTTCAGGAGTATGGGATTCCCAAACACTTTGGTCTCTTCTATGCTATGGGCATCGCACTGATGATGGAAGGAGTGCTAAGTGCTTGTTACCATGTCTGCCCTAATTACTCCAATTTCCAATTCGGTAATTAGAATTTCTATCAGCTACACAGATGTGAGTTATGGGAGTCCTATCCTAGGACATTTCCAAAAATGCCAAGCTCATACTTGCAAGAAATCATAGGCATTTTGTATGAACTAAGTGATCTGAGAGCATCTTACCACAGAGCATGGTTTCTACACCTTCTACCACTCTTCCTCTTGACCATTTTTCATACCAGAAAACAGTCAAGACTGCTTGATGATCCCATGATGAGATCCAAAGGCAAGCCATGGGCCAAGCAGTAAGCAGCAAGCCAGACAGAATCCACTAACAGACTTCGGAAAAAGCCCCTTTTTTTGCTTAAGCAGTTAGACTATCCTGGGGTAAAAGTAATAGAAAACCCAATTTACTCCCTGATAGTCCAGAGGTAGAAAGGGCTTGTGGCTGGGTTATGGAGTGCCGCTTGCTCCATTTCTCTGTGTGATCTCTTTGGTTGTACACTGCCTGTATGTTGGTTTTATACATAGGCTGACTTCCCTTATGATGGTAAAAGTAGTTATCATAGGTCCTGGGCCGGGGATTTAGCTCAATGGTTCTGCCACCTGCCTTGCAAACGCAAGGTCCCGAGTTTGATCCCCGGTCCCCCAAAAATAAAATAAAATAAAAAATAAATAAATAGGTCCTGGCTTCATATTGCATCCTCCAATTCCAGAGGATATTTCAAGGTGACTTCCAGGATCCTCCATTTAAGAGCAAGAAAACTTCTTTTTAAGAAACCCCCAGATAATGTCCCCTCATTAAACAGTGATGACCCCATTCCTGAATCTTTCAGAGGACTCAGATGAGGCCTTTGTTGCTACACCAATCAGCAAAGGAGGTGGGATTACCCTTCAACCAATCATATCATCTCTGGAGGCAAGGAAGGGTGGGGATAGCTTTCCTGAAGCCAAGGGCCTGGAATGGTGTGCATTTCTGAACTGAAAAGGGTGTACATATGGAGTCAATATTGAGATGTTAAGAAGGAAGAAGAGAACAGAGCTGGTAGCTGATTGTCTTGTACACTCAAGGATAAAAATTTTTTAAATTGTCACTTTTTAAATTTGTTCTCCAGCCTCTGGCTGTTAGAACACTACAGAAATTCTCTTGTCACATTTAATCTTTAAAAATTAGGAAACATTTTTAATAGATAAAACTATCAAGAACATTATCATTCACTACTCAGAATGAAGAAATGTCACCACTTTTAAATATTTGCCTTAGACCTACTTTTTAAGAAATAAAACATTGTGATAAAGTTGAACCATTCTGAACCTATTTCAAACTATTTCCCAAATTTAACCCCCAGAAGCAACAATGATCAGTTTGGTATTTATCCTTCTAGTTTGTAGTTATATTTTACTACATTTGTACAATTTACTACATTAATTTAACACGTTGTGTTCTGAAAGCTTCTTTTCTCATTTACCAGTGTTTTCAAGACTTATCAAAACTGAATCAAGAATATGGAGTTCATTCATTTTTAAAGATTGTCATATTCTATCGCAAAATATTTATCAACACCTCCACTGGAATATATATATATATAAATTTATATATAATCAAATTTATATATATAAATTTGTATATATATATATAAATTTGTGTGTGTGTGTGTGTATATATATATATATATATATATATATATATATATAAATTTGTGCAGATGTGAGAGAGATTCCCCAGGAAATTTAGAAGCAGAATTTTCAAATCACCTGGTGTATGTATCTTCTGTGTTGCCAAAAACTAACAAATCTCTCTGCAGAGTGTTAATCCCTATTCCCACCAGTTGTGAGAGAGTTTCCATTTCTCTCACATTGTGGGCATTTATTATTACCAGTCATTTAAATGTCTTGCTAAATTTTTGAGTAACGCCGAGCATTACATTATTGTTTTGCTTTGCATTTCCATAATTCTCAGACACCTCCTTCATGTACATGATCGCGGGCCTCTGCATGCTGAAGCTCTATCAGACCCGTCACCCAGACATCAATGCCAGCGCCTACTCTGCCTATGCCTCCTTCGCTGTGGTCATCATGCTCACCGTCCTCGGAGTGGTGCGTCTCTTTCAGTCCTTCAGTCTGGCTCCCAAAAAGTGCCCTCACGGGAAGTTTTTTATTGTTTGTTTATTGTTTTCTGGACCTCAGGTGCATGTGTTTGAATTAATCATCACCTTTGCTCTGTGACACACTATCATGTGTCCACTGTGTCACTCTTTTTTGTTTTGTTTTGCTTTGTTTTGTTTTGTTTTTGGTACCGGGGATCGAACTCGGGACCTTGCACTTGTGAAGCAAGTGGCGGAACCACTGAGCTAAATCCCCAGCCTATGTGGCACTCTTATTTAGTTACTTAAATGATGACTTCTAATACTGTAATGGATCATTGTAAAGCCGCTCCTGGACAGTCGTAATATCAAGCTGTGGCTGGACACATGTGAGATTAGAATACAGAAGTCCAAACTGATTGGAGAGAACAACTTGAAAGAACAGAAACCACTTTCTAAATGTGTATGGGCAAAAAGTGATGCTTATCTCCAGGTGTTTTTTTGTTCGGTTGTTTGGGGTTCGGGGAGTTGTTTATTTGTTCTATTTTGTTTTGCAGTACTGGAGATTGAACTCAGGGCCTTTGAACTAGCTATATCCCTACCCTATTTTTATTTTCAGACAGGATCTCACTAAGTTCCCCAAGCTGGGCTTGAACTTGTAAGTCTCCTGCCTCAGCCTGCCAGAGTGCTAGGTTCACAGGCATGTGCCACCACACCTGACTATCTCCAGTTATTGGAGGAACGTTGGCCCCAACTTTAAGCCCTATCGCCATTTCATCACTGTTGCTCAGTTGCCTCCCCTATTTCTACTTTCTTCTGTTTTTGTTTAGCCAGGTAGCCATTCTTTTTCTGCTCGGTGTCAGTAAGATCCCTGTAAGTTCCAAAAGTGTGGGGGTGGGGGGCGGTAAACAAAATGCCTACTTTGCTCAGTTTCACTCCTTAAGCATACAAAAGAGACAGCTAATTTAGTGAGTTCCTTGGTAAAACCCCAGATTGAGGTAACCTCTATCTCTATTCCTAGGTGTTTGGGAAATATGACCTGTGGTTCTGGGTCATCTTCTCTGCAATCCATATTCTGGCCTCTTTGGCCCTCAGCACCCAGATCTACTACATGGGTCGTTTCAAGATAGGTGAGTCACCTCTTACCTTCTGTAAACACAGGCCTGAGAAAACAGGCATTGCCTTCCCTCATCCTAAATGAAGGTGTTACTGGTCACCATGAACACAGGCTCTGAAGCCTGTGTTCTCTTTAATCACCTCCCAGAGCTTCCTCCCCCTTGTAGGATTGCAGTAAGCTGTTATCACTGGTTCAGTTTTCACCTAATAAACTCAGCTTCAGAGCTGAGTTGCAAATACTTTATGGGGCACCAAACATACCACTAGTCTCACTTAGAGGAACATTTTTTCATTTACAGCTTGCAAAAAGGAATATTTCCTAACCATGCTAAATGGGTCATATATTATTCTTAGGTTCTAGGGCTAGAACTTTCTGAGACTAGCTTGTCAGTCTTAGAGGCAGGACGCCTCCTGAACTATCTCAGACAATGTGGACCAACCAGAGAACAATGAGTGTTCTCCAGAAATCTGCTTGTGATCATCATACATCAGAGGAAGTTCAAGTGGTTTTAGAACATTTAAATTTTGAAAATCATTTTAAGGTCCAAGTCAGACTTAAATATTCTTTTGTATATTTCAACACAAATAATGATATATAAACATAGCCCTATCCCTAATATTTGCAGAGCCCAGGGAAAGAATGCAAATAAAAGCCCACATAACATATATATGAAAATTTCAAAGTTATAAAGGAGACTAAAATCTATTAAATATGGGGAAAGAGGGAAAGAGAAAGAAGGAAGGAAGGAAGGGAGGAAGAAAGAAAGAGAAAGAAAGAAAGAAAGAAAGAAAGAAAGAAAGAAAGAAAGAAAAAGAAAGAAAGAAAGAAAGAAAGAGAAAGAAAGAAAACAACCAACTGGTAAATCTATCTTTATTACAAATTAGAATGTCCAGATTCAAATTTAGAATTTTTGGCCCCTCAAAAACATGTCCCACCTGCAGCATACTTTTTATTGGCCCTCTTTTTCATATATAATAATAAAATACTTTAAAAAGGAAGTTTTGTTACGTATGTATTAAATATATATCTTGTATGTGACCCAAGACAATTCCAGTTGACTGAAAAAAACCCAAAAAAAGTAAAAGTGAGCCATGGGTTGGACACACATACAATAAAGCTGCTCTTCTCACCTCTGGCTCCATCCAATATCTTACAGTCTCTCAGTCTCTCAGATATGCATAAGGACATCATTGATCACACCTAGAGTCCACACACATCTCCCACAAATAGTTCCCACTCGACCATTCCTTGCCCTAGATGTGTGTACTAATGGTGCCATCTGCCCTTCAGAAGAGAACCCATGGGAGAGGGGTCTGTTGGCCCTGAAGCAGACCCAGCATCATCTGGGAAGGGAATTTTGGGGTCCAGGAATCCAGAATGTGATCTAGAAGAGGAAAGATTCGTCCCTTTACCGAACAGACTCATTTTTCATGACACCCTTTGAAATAAGGGGCTCCTCTTGGATAGACGTAAGAGCAATTCAACATAAATAAATAATGGCTAGAAGTTCAAATAAAATACATTCTCACCTTTATAGTTAATTTCCTTTAGGTGCAGTCAGTAGATCAACCCTTAGCATTAATATACACAGTGCACCTCCAAATGTCCCAGTGACCTGGGCCAGTTGTGTAGAACATTTGATGAGGTGCTCTGGTCACAGCCCATCTTCCACACCAAGGTGAGTGAAGTCATAGGTTTTCAAAAGGAAAGTAATTTGGAACATTGGTATTCTAGTTTCTCCCAGAGTAATAAAAGCAACCCTTGAAAACAGACATATGTAATGGTAATAACTATTACCATGGTCATGGAATACTAATGCTACTGATGGCACTTATGGTAATGCAGTACTAAATTAGTTTTTCAAATATAATAATAAAATATTTTTAACAGGAAGTTTTGTTACATATACATGAAATATATTATATATCTTATATGTGACTCAAGACAACTCTTTTCCACCAAAAAAAAAGGAAAAGGAAAAGTGAGCCATGGGGTGGGCACACATAGAACAAAGCTGCTCCTTTCACCTCTGGCTCTGTCCTTTTAAACGAGAAAGGACTTGGCATCTTATGTTATGACCATGTGATACGTTATGAAGGTCCCAACAGGAAAAAGATTTCATAAACAAAGATTGATGAGAGTTCATTCACAAAAGGATCATTCACAAGACACAGGCGAGTGAGCAGCAGTGAAGACTTCACCATCCATAAACCCAAAAGGACAGGGAGGAAGTGGTTGCCAGAATGTGTCATGGAGAGGAAGTCACTGAAAGGAGCAGTGACCTTCGATTGAGACACGCCCAGCCTGATACAACCTCACAGGGATGGCTCCCAAAAATAACTCTGTGAGCTCACTCTCCTCCCTCTGTCCCTGAAGTGTCCTGCTGGGGCTCCCTTGTCCAAATCCAAGGACAGTAAGGGAATCCACCGGTGCTGTCAGCCTCTCCCTCATGGTGCAGGATGGCGACAAATGGCAAGTGGGAAGAGCATCTGGAAGACAGCCAGCGTAGAGTTCAACTGTTTTCAAATTCTATACCCAGGGAGTCTTCTCCAGGTGGTCACAGATTTATCAGAGTTAGGAAAACTTGTTATGCCATTGTGACAATGACTGTGTTTTAATTTACTCCAAAGGCAAGAAGGTGGACAGAGGCTCGACTGATTCCAGCCTCTCTACCCATTTTGTGCATTGTCTCTGCTTCTAATCACATGCTCCTTTCTCCGTGACTCCCAGGCTATACAAGAAGACACATGTAGACACAGGAAAGGCAGTGAACTAGGAAGTGGTACACTTGCCCTGATCACTACTGTGTCCCTTGGTCCCAGAGCCCCAGAACAGGACCTGAGAGATTGCTCCTGAGAGAGGTTGGGTTATAAATGGCGAGTAGTGCACAAAAGTAGACAGAGAAAGAGAAAAAGTCTCAATTCATTCTTTGAGGCATAAACTTCTGTTAGAGACAGGCAGAAAGAGTCTGTGTTGAGCAAACATTTTTATAATTAGAACATAATAATATAGTTATCATTTTGTGAAAAAAGTGAGATGACCAGTTGTTTACCTGTTTGACTTTCTCCTTATAAATCATTTCTTTCTCTAATTTCTTCTCTGCTCCCACTGATGCAGATGTGTCTGACACAGGTAATGTCCTGCCACCCTTCCTGAGGTTCTAGATTGTTTTCTCATCAGAGCTACCTGCCTGTCTGTCCCTGAAACCCTCTTCCAGGTTGGGCACATTCTGTGGGAAGAGGGAGCCAGGGAGGGGCTCAGAGGTGAAGCTGCCACCCAATCCAGCTGCCCCTGCGCTTCCTCTGGGCTGTCACATGAGCACACCCCTCCCTCCTGGCTAAATTCACTGTGGGAGTATCCCAGAAAAGGGACAGCCTTCCCAACCCAGCTGGGACCTGCTCTCTGAGATGCTTGCTCTGGGCAGATCCAGTCTTGCATTTGATGTCAGTGATGTGGATATATCACCAAAGGACAGCACTTTGACCTTGAATTTGACTCTGTTTATGTGACAGTAATAAGCACACTCATAACAATCCATACCTTTCTTTTGCAGGATTGCATTTTTTAAAACCTTTCCTGTCTTTTCCTCCCCATTTTCACTTCCATTCCTTTGACTATTCTGTTGTATCCATAGAAAGGCTTGCTGGTCATGCTTAGTACAGCCCTGGATCCCTTGGCTCTGTTCTTACAAACTCATAACCACACTGAGAAACATAGGTGGGAACTTTTACAAGTTAAGATTTCCCACCCTCCCAGGAGATCAGAGTTTTAAGGTGAACTGGGGGACCATAACAGTAAACAGTAAACAAAAGGATGCTTAGCTAAGGGAAACAGAATATATATATGTATATATATATATACACACACACACACACACACACACACACACTCTGATATATATATATACACTCTGATATACACTCTGATATATATATATATACACTCTGATATATATATATATCAGGTGCAAAGCATTGTATACACTTTAATACAGTACAGACAGCATCATCCTACCCCCAATGCTGAGCCATTCCCCAAGATTTGTACTTTCTCTGATTAAGCATTCTCATCGTGCAATCATGTCATCAGCAGATTTGGGGATTTTCCGGCGGGCTGCTGTGGTGTTCTACACGGACTGTATCCAGCAGTGCAGCCGGCCTCTCTACATGGTATGTGCATGTGCCTGTGTGTTCCTTGGCTTTCTCGCAGAGAGTAGGGGAGCTGCAGGAGGGCCAGGATTGGGGCAATCACTCAAAGCTCCAAAAATCAAAAGGGACAGATGGCCAAGAGTGGCTGGGATCCAGTTGGTGGGAGAAGAAGCATGTTGCTTCCCCTTTTTTATAAAAACAAGCTAAGATGATCCCAGTTTTGTAAATGAAATATTTGGCAGTCTGTGAAGAAGAAGAAAAAAATATATATATGTATATATCTTTTAAAATAGTGATCATTGCTATGGCAGAGAATTAAAACAGAGGGTCCATATAAAGAATCAGCCAAAGAGGTACCCTTGTAAACATGAAAGGGCATTCTATTATTATTTGTACCAGAATAGCAGGTGTAAACCAGGATTGTCTCAAGCAAACTGGGACATGTGGTCATTCTAATCACTTTTATTAGTAATTTATGCTTCCAATGTTATGCATTTCTGTTATTTAATTTTTACCATGAGAAATTATTTTTTGCACTGTAATTATTTCGTGATGGTTGAAATATATTTTTAAAGGTTCCCCCGTCTCAGCAAATTCTTCATTTCCACCTGAGCCTAGATGTGAGGGCCCTGGGTCCAGCCCTGTCTCAGCTTGCTGGCCAGTGGCCTCAGAAGGCTCCATACCTCCTCTGACCCCACTGCCCCAGCCTTTACACTGTGCTGGGTTCAGGCCAGTGATACATTTGGGCCTGCCACATAAGAATTCACTAAATACCTGCTAGTCTTTTCTAATCAGGACTTTTATATAAAAGAACATGATATCTTTTAGCCCTCTGGAGTTTAGGCCTACAGGCACTAAAAAATTGAGGCTGAAAGGTTTTACTCAGATGAAAATTAAAAAGCCTTTTAGGATCTGTATTTTCAGAATTATGTATGCCTCGGGTGTGAACTCGAAACATTTAGTCTTTTGATTGTTTATTGTTGTTGTTACATTAATTGATCCTTAGAGCAGTTTTAGGTTCAGCTGTTTAGCAAAACTGAGTAGACAGTACAGAAATTTTCCATTCCCAACATAATGGTACATTGATTAAAACCAGTAAACCGACACTGACACATCATTACTCAAGCCATAGTTTATACTAGGGCTCACTCTTGTGCTATGCATTTTATGTGTTTTGACAAATATATAATGTCATATAGTCACTGTTGAAATATTATACAGAGCAGTTCACTGCCCTAAAAATCCTCTGTGCTCTGTCTATTCATCTCTCCCTCCAACCAGACCCCTGCCAATCTGTAATTTTTAACTGTCTCCGTAGTTTTGTCCTTTCCAAAATGTCATGTAATTGGAATCATATTGTACATAACCTTTCATATTGACTTTTTTCACTTAGTAATATGCATTTACATTCCTCCGTGGTTTTTCATGGCTACATAGCTCATTTCAGAGCTGAAAAATAGTCCACTGTCTAAAGGTACCATAGTTTATCCATTCACCTATTGAAGGACATCTGTGTTGCTTCCAAGTGTGGGTAATTATGAAGAAAACTGCTCCAACAATCATATGCAGTTTTTTTGTGCAGACATAATTTTTCTACTCTTTTGAGTAAATACCAAGAACAGCTATTGCTGGATTGCATGGTAAGCATGTATTTTCTTTTGTAGGAAACTGCCAGACTTTCCTCTAAAGGACTGTACTATTTTCCATTCTCACAAACAATGAGTGAAAGTTCTTACTGCTCCATAGCCACACCAGCATTTTGGTGTTGTTGTTGTTTTGAATTTAGACTATTCTAATAGGTGATGAATGTTTGTATTTTAAATGAAGACATTTCCTCCAAATGAGACAGACCACCAGCAAAACACTTTTAAATAGTAGATGCAAATTAAAGTGCAATTAAATAGCACCTAAAAGTTTTAAGCAGTATACAAAGGAGCAGAAACAGATTGTGAATAAATCTCTACCAGAGAACTGTCCTTTAAGATGGACCAATCTTCTGTGTTTTCTCCCTTATTTAGTAACATTAACGTCAAGACCATGTGTTGTAGAGACCAAGAGTCTGGGAGGTGCAGAGCCTCCTTGGAGCCAGAGTAATGGGTGTAAAACTAATTCCCACAGTTGTTCTTGACAGTTGTAATAGAGACAACCAAGTAACACAAACCAGAGAAACAGTCCTCAGTCACATGGTAGCAGAATTGTACCTATTAAGTAATCAGCACACATAACCAGTCTCCCCGCTGGGAAATGGGTTCTGCTACGCAGATCCACTAAACCTAGGGGAAATCAGCCAAGTCCTGCTTTGCTGACCACTTTTTTTAACAAGGACCTAATTGTGTCCATTTGCAGTCAGAGCCCTTGCAGAGGATTTGTGTCAGAGCATAGGTAAAGCTCTCTTAGACCCACAGAACATGTTTTTTCAACAAGCGATTGTGTTCCTTTGGCTGACACTTTTGCTACAGTAGGTTTAAAAAAAGGTAGTGTGTACAGCCTCTTATTTGGTGTTTTCTATCCTTTTTTCTAGGATAGAATGGTATTGCTGATTGTGGGGAATCTGGTAAACTGGTCCTTGTAAGTAGTCTTAGGAAAATATGTTTTTGTCTTTATTAATGTTGGCAACACTGTGGTTTGGCTTGCTGTGACTGTCATTCTTACAAAGATATCTGAAATTAAGGAGAGGGTAAGTCTGAGCTTGTTCTAGAGACTTGATAAAGAAGTATTTTTCATTGTATGAATGAGGGCAGGATTCTGGACGAAGTGGAGAGGATGGACTGAGCCTCTGAGTTCAGCTGTGGTGAACCGTGGGTGTGATCTGTCTTGGACCTAAGCAATAAGCAACAGCCAAAAAACATTTTGAAGAAAAATAAAACCAAAGAAGAAGACAAAGTCTAGGGAAGCATTGGCCATTGGGCCTTCAGGATAGTGGGGAAGGTTGATCATCATTTTCTACGATCTAGGTACTGAGATTTTTTAAAAACCTGAACTATTTATTAAAAATATGACCACTCTTGTCTATTGAAGATGCTGACTGTGAGAGACTGCCATACATACTACATGACTTCCTAGGGATCTGAAATGCATAAACTAAGAGAAATTGTCTATAGCTTACTTGAACAAGAGTCCTTACTGATATTGATGAAACAATTGATCCCCTGCCCATCCCCAGTTTATGGATATGCAGCTTTAAATGCAGAAGAGGGAGAGAGGAAGTTTCTATTGTTCTGTCTGAACTTAGGAGTTGAGCTGGCAATGCATTAATGATTTCTTCATTAATGCTTTGCACTGCATTTCTCCAAATGAAGACAGACTTGAATACGGTGCTCTACCATTAACCCATGCAGAAATTGGTGCAGTTTCCCCCTGTGCTGCTATATTTGTCACAAAGGTCTTGAGGGCTGGCTGTGTTGTAACGTCATCACCATTTTAGGGTTGTCAATGTTGATGGGATGACCCATCATGAAGGAATGGGGAGCCTCATTCTGGGGCCAAAGCTTCACCCTGGGACCAAGGTGCCATATCTTCTAGCCCTCTTGTCCTCCTCTTGTCCCTCTTGTTCCAGTGGCTGAGGCCTGCTGGAATCATTGCCTTGTGGTTCAAGCTTGTGCTTTTACTGGAGTGACAGTTCCTTGTTTTTGTTGTAATATTTTAAAATTAGTCTTTGGACCACAGTCATTCATGGAAGTACCCCAGCCCACCCAACAAAGACACAAAACAGTTCCAGGAAGACCTCACAGCACCTTTCCTGCGGACACCCTTCCTTTGATGTTCGGGTGTGTGTGGTGTGCATGCTAAATTAATCTGTGCATTCTGTTTGCCATCGTTACCTGTACTATACATCTGTATATAGTGTGAGGCAAAAGAGTAGTAATCCCCTGTCTCTAGTACTTGACTCTGAGTCACTACAGTACCTGTATCTGCATGGGTACCTGCTCTGTGTGTTGTCCTCTGTTGAAGCCTCAAATTTTCCATTGTTTTTTGAAAGGAGTTTATGTGTACATATATTTTATGCCTTTTTATTACAAGTGTTGTACTCAGTGACTTTTGTCATGGTACTTTGTTCTATTTATATTGTAAATCATGCATTATAAAGAGTTCATTTAAGGAAAATTATTTGGTACAATAATTGTTTTAATTAAGCAACTAGGGCCAGGGATTTAGCTCAGTGGTGCCTCACTTGCCTCACAAGTGCAAAGTCCTGAGTTCAATCCCTGATACTGCACACACACACACACACACACAAAGAGATGTAGCCTTTATTAAAATTTTATATTTTTCAAACAAAAGGTGTTTTTCCTCCTGCAAAGAAATCAATAGAAAACTCTTGTGCACCAATAGTAGCTCCTCCTAAAGCACTGATGCATTGATCGAGATTTGTTCAACAAGACAAACATCTATGTGAATAGATTAAATGTTAGATAGAGATGGATAGATAGATGGGTAGATAGATAGGTAGATAGGTCCAATAAGTGCAAAAAGGCAGCACCATTTTTAATTATCTTGGAGAACTTTCCATAAAGTCTCCACTGTAGGCATTCTTTTATGTAGAATTTCTTTCTTGCTAAGTATGTGTTTGTGAGAGAGGGAAAAGGAGAGAGAAAAAGAGAGAGAGAAGGAGAGAAAACAAGTCTCCTTCCTATTTCTGTCTTTCCCTCTAGGTCTACGTCTTTCTACTCCACCTGTATCATTTTTCTTTCTCTTTGTCCCTCATCATCTCCTTGGCCTTTTCCCCTCAAATGGACTCCAGTATAAGAAATGTAATTTTTGCCAGCTGAAATTAGTTTATGCAACTTATTCTCACTTTGAACATGTGAGATATTTTATTGATCTCTCAAAGAGTAAGTAAGATTAGCTGCTTTTATTTTTGGCTCCTAGCTGATATGGTCCTCTGGGTCAGTGGCCTTTGATAGAAAAGTGATTCCATGCTCCTAGACCACATTAACCACTTACCAGTCCAATTATTGAAATACAAGATGGCCAAAAATTGCGTTTTTCATCATAAGATAATATAACAGGAAATATAAAAATGACAATTTTATCAAACTTACTCAATACAAGAATTGGCTGAATGCGAGAAATGACACCTGCTCAAGTGACATTCAAGATAGTCCATGAACAAATACGCTGCCTGAGTGACACTCAGGGTAAACTGTTAAGTGGTTAAGACATACAAAGGAATGAAAAAAGAGGCCTGTCATTGGACTTGAATGTTACTCAGGGGACATAGTCTGGAAGAAACTTCCCATAATCTTGTCACACAGGGTCACCTTGGGTTAAGGCCCATAGCAGTGAAGGATTCCCACTCCACTTGGAGCACATCAAGATGAGATGAGCAGCAGTCCCTGTGGTGCCCTTCTTGACCACCCTTTCAGATGCACACTCTACAGCCCGGGTGACACCGGAAACAAGGCACTAAATAAACACCCTATGACCATGGCCTCAGGGCTCAGAATCACCTAGCTTGTCTCCGCCTCTCACATAATCAAAACCAAAGCCACAATCCACTCACGAGGGAAGGTGACTGGCCTCTCTTCGTCCAGAGCTCTGAGAGATTCCAGGGCCTACAAGGGCTCATACACCCTTGAGGTGTGATGACATCCTGATACTGTGCTTACCTGGTAGAGGTAGTCACAGAAATACCTATGGATGTGTATTTATACAAAACAATTTCAAATAAAGAGATAAAGAAGAGTTGTGTAATGTTTTGTTATAAATAAATAGAAATTTGAAACAAAATTAAAGCTAAGCCTCAACCAAAATAAATTTCAGTATTAATTTAAAAATGGACAGCTAGCAAAGTTTTTTTAAAATGTGTCAAACCAATTATTGAGATAATTCTAGTTCTGGTAATCTAGTCTAAGGAACTAATCTTAAGTGGAAAAAATATGTCTGACAGCATTCATTTATTCATTACAGTGTTATTTATAATCATGAAAAATTCTGAAGGATGCTGGAAAAACCCTGCATTTCAATCAGAGAGGGAAGATGGTTACTTACAGTACATTCACTTATGGGAACATTGCATCATCATTAGAAATTAATGTTTTGAAGATGTAATACAGTAAAAGTTAATTTTACAGCCATGCACCAGATAATGACATTTCAGTCAGTGGAAGATCACACATTCAATGCCAGTCCCTTAAGATGCTGTTGCCTCATGACAGAAGTCATCTTAGTTACTTTGACCTTCGCACAAAATTGTCTAATGATGCATTTCTTAGAACATAACCCATCATTAAGTAACACATGAATGTATGTTAAAGTAGTTTCTAAGTAAAATCCCCCCCCCCAAAAAATAGAGATGAGGTAGTGAAAAAAAGCAGACAATGTTACAACTCCATCTTCTCTGCTGTCAATATCTCACCATTGTGTCCTTAGCGCCTTCTTTGGATTGATCTATCGGCCCAGGGACTTTGCATCCTACATGCTGGGCATCTTCATCTGCAACCTGCTGCTGTATCTGGCCTTCTACATCATCATGAAGGTAAGAGGGGCCTGGGAACTGCAGTACCCCAGCTCCCCAGCTGATGGCGGGGTGGAGCCACCCCAGTACCTGTGTGTCTCCCCACAGCTGCGCAGCTCTGAGAAGGTCCTCCCCGTGCCCCTCTTCTGCATCGTGGCCACCGCGGTGGTGTGGGCCGCCGCCCTGTATTTTTTCTTCCAGAATCTCAGCAGCTGGGAGGTAAGGGGACCATTCTCTTTTCTGCGCAGTGCTCTCTCCGTTTTGCCTTTTCAACCTTTCTACCTCCTTCTCCTGCTGTACGTATTGCTTTTTACCTTTTTTTTTTTTTTCAAGTCTTTAAATTGAAACCTTTTGCCAAAAAAGATTGGTTCTAGTATCCACACATGAATTCTTAAGAAGTCCGTGTGGTCATTATTATCAGCAACATTTTGTAAGTTCAGGGCAACACTTTGTAAATCAGTAAGCGCTGCAGACACTGCAAATTTGATCTTCATTGTGTGTTGCATTATGATTCCGTTCCAAGTAGATGTATAGCATGTGCAAAAACCTTGATTAGCAGATCTTCTCTATCTTTCAAATCACAACCAGCATCTATCAATAAATGTGGGGCCGGGACCGAGTATTGCTACATCTACTTCATAAATGAGACAGCTAAGCCCATGGAAAATAGTGTTATGTCTGAGGTACAGAACAGGGAACAGGTGTAAGCTGATTGTAGAACATTTTATCTCTCCACGAAGAAACCCCACAACCACTGCAGTCACTCTCCACTTCTCCCTGGTCTAACAGTGCTTAGCTAACACGAATCTAGTTTGTCCCCCCCCCCCCCAGTGGAGATTGAACTCAGGGCTTTTACGTTGAGCTACATCCTGATCTTTTTTACTCCCGCTTTGAGACAGGATCTCACTAAGTTGCTAAATTGCCCAGGTGGGACTGAAAGTGCTGGGATTACAGGCCTGTGCCACCACTTCTTCCTTTTATCTCCATAAGTTTGTCTATTCCGTACATTTCAAATAAATGGAATCACACACTATGTGATTTTTACTTCAGCTTCTTTAATTTAGTAAAATGTTTCTTGGGTTCATCGAGGCTTCCACATGTGTCAGCACTCCATGTCTTCTGGTTCCTAAATAATATTCCACTATGTGGAGATACACACATTTTATCTGCCCATTCATATGATGATGAACATTTGGGTTGTTTTCACTTTTTATTACTAGGAGTGATTCTGCTGTGAACATTTGTGTATAAGCTTCTGTGTGTAGGTATGTGTTCTTGGAAGCTGACTTTTTGAGCCATTGAGTAGCACTTTTATAGTTTCCTGGATGTCAAACCCTGAAGCAGCTGAACTGTGAAAATCTTGCCTATGTCCCGCCTTACCTTCCTCCAGGGAACCCCAGCTGAATCCAGGGAGAAGAACCGCGAGTGTATCCTGCTGGATTTCTTTGATGACCATGACATCTGGCACTTCCTCTCTGCTACTGCCCTGTTTTTCTCATTCTTGGTAAGTTTATCATATCTTTTTGTCTCTTTCTTTTCACTTTACATTCTCATTTTTGTTCTTCCACTCATCTTCATATCCTTTTTATATTCCTATTTTTCCTATCCAGTTCCTCATTGTAATTCAATGTACAGATCATTTTATTTCTTTTTTATTTTGTATCCTCAGTGAGATCTTTATCTTCATTTCCATTTCCCTTTTACTTGTCAATAGTTTTAGACACAAAGTGACAACTAGTTTCCTAAATTGCACAGCACATTTGGACTGAACTGGTTATTAGACTCCTATGCCCAGAATTTCCCCCAGAAACCACAGCTAGTGTTCAGATTCCTGTAACATTGGACTATTCCTTTCCTCCCCCTTCTGCAGTCTCACTGAATGTTTTATGAGTATTTTATAGATCCAGGGGGTGGGGGGTGGCGCTCAGTGCAGCCTAGGCCTCCATTGCCTTCTAACAAATACTGCATGTTCAGTTCTTGCCTGTCGTCCCTCCATGTTTTGCCCAAACCCTTTCCCAGAATCCATGCATATTCAGGTCAACCTAGGATGATGGTTCCCAGCATCCTTTAATCATACTTTTAACATTTCTAAATTAACGTCATGGTTTCTGTACAATGCTAGACTCCTGGGCTCCCAGCACTGTCCTCTGAAGAGAGCGCGAGCCATACAGCACCAGAGTGGAGCGGGGCTGCCCCCTGGTGGCTAGTTTGGAAGTTTAGGCCAGTCTGTGTAAACATTCCTTAGGGCTTCTCTTGGCTAGTTGCCTTCCTGAGAGCGACAAGAGACAACAGAAGTGGAGCTCAGGGGTCCATGTGGGGAAAGTAGTGGCCAAGAGAACTAGAAATGAGGGGTAAGGGTCCATTTCATATATAGAAATACTCCATGCAATAAGACTTCATTTCCTTTAGGTCTTGACCTAAACATCACCTTTTAAGTAAGACTTCTCAGGCCAATCTGTCAAACTTTTTTCTTTACCATATTTTCTATATTCCTTCCTGAGTTTAGTTTTTATCCTTAGTACATATTACAACCTGACATTTTACATTTTACTTGTTTGTCTCATGTCACTTCAATGTACACATCAAGAGGGAGAGATGTTTGTCTCTTTCACCCCAGCCATATCTCCAGCATCTAGAATAGCACATTATGAACTCTCCCTTCTATTTAAATTCGTTGATAAGTGAACTATATAATTAGAGGTTCTTGTTAATGGAAAATTTCAGAGAGCTTCAAAATACGTAAAAACAAGTGAGGGAATGAATAATTTTAGTCCATGAGAGTCTTAGAGAAAGTAGGGACTTCATGTGACTGTAACTGTCCATTCCTTTCATGCCTCTATCCCTCTCACTTTAGGTTTTGTTAACTTTGGATGATGACCTGGATGTGGTTCAGAGAGACCAGATCCCTGTCTTCTGAGCCTCCAGTCTTAAAAGGGGGAGCAGTCCATCATGGTGCTGTTTCATGAAAAATGCAGCGAGCTCATACTGCCTCATGCTGGAGAGAGCCCAACCTTCGAGAAAAGCAGCAGAAGGGAGGCCAGGGCTGTGGAACCCTGCGGGGCTGAGAAACAGTCAACCTGCTGGCAACTCTGAACGTTAACTGTGGACAAAGCTGCAAAGTCGGCTCCCAACCTGGGACCTCCCCACCCTCACCTGACACTCATCAGCATGAGGCTGCTCTCCCCTCCATCCACCACCACACCCACTTGTACTTGCCACCCAAGAACTTTGGCATGGCCACCTTCACACCTCTGCTACATCCACTGCTCTAGATGTCCAAAGGCCATCTCATTTCTCTGGGGCCCTAGGAGGACCTGATTCCTCAGAGTATGGTGCAGAACTGGGCCCAAGGCCCCACCCAGCTGGGATAGATGTCATGGCAGTCCCAGCCTTCAGCCTTCTCAGAAGGAATGCTGCACGCTCCCCAGGTTCCAGACACATTAGAAGGGCTGAGGACCAGGCATTGTCACACAGTCCTCTGAACAGGTAGCCATCCCTGGGACCAAGGCCTGTGTGCTTGCCTTTTTTCTAGTGTCTTCATTTCACCACTATGTGTTAACCCCATCTCTCTGCCTCTGCCTTCCTGGAAAGGCCCTGTAATTCCATTTATCTGCTGAGCTCCAAGATGAGAGGGGAAATGGGAAAAAATCTTCTGGCAGCAGGAGATATAAAATAAATGACTGACAGCTCGAGGAGACTAGAAACACCAACATCCAGCGGACAGGCCTCACCTTCAGGACTGAGGTTCCCGGAGCAAATTCAGCACTTGGCCTCCAATTCCCACAGCTCAATTCTGTGCCCACATCACCTCTGGGAGAGAGATTTGGTCTCTAACCAGGGGACCACTTTAGGGCCCTCCACAACTGAGCCCTTTACTGTCACTTATGTGGATCAGGGTTCCAGATATTCTCCCTGAAGTTCTCAGAGGTACCTCAGGATGAACACATTTTCCTCTGCCTCTCTTGTTGTAAAGCGCACGGTTAATTTAGTCTTGGGTCTTCTTGCACCCGACTCTCCTTCTCTCCCCAGTAAGGTGGTGAGAAGTTCAGCATCCCAGTTGCAGTCTCGCACTGACTGGCAATTCTCTCAAAAGAGTCCCACTTTGACCGAGCTCCCTTGCTGCCTGGAGTATGATGTCATCAGCAAACAGATGTTCAGACATGTGCATGTATACGTATTTGCCTGTGCAATTGAAGTCATTTCTCACCTCTGCTTTCCTGACCTTTCATTAGAGAAATGAATCAGGCATTCTTCCTTTAAAAATTAGTTTTTCTCTCAAATATTTGCATCATGTTCAAAAACATACTTTGGAAGTTTGTTCAGACTGTTTAGTAAGCTTTTCGTGATTTTAAAAGCACAAAGATGCTATCTGAAATATTTTGTGTGTTTATCCTAAAATGCCCCAAGTTTATAAATGGGTCTTCTGTTCGTCTTTATTCCTGGGTAACTGTCGGCTTCCTTGATGGTGCACACTAATGCCAGCACTCTAATCCTCCGAAAGCAGAAGCATTTTTTTGAGCTCTATTTCAGCCTGGGCTACACAGTGAGTTCAAGACCAGTCTGGACTGCACAGTAAAACCAAAATAAAGTGATATAAAATAAAAATTGTCAGCTTCTATAGGCCACGTGAAGGCCATCAATTAAATGGTTGTGTCAATTTAACACCTAAAGGCATTGTCAAAACTGTGTGTCACTTACTTGACCTAATTCTTTTAAGACATTCATGGTTTCTAATCTACAAGGACCCACTAGCTGTTCGTGGTGACACATACCTATGATCCTAGGACTTGGGAGGCTGAGATAGGAGGATTGCCATAAGTTCAAGGCCACCCTGGGCTACATAGTGAGTTCAAGGCCAGCCTGAATTACAGAGTGAGACCCCCATCTCAAAAAAAATAAAAGGACCCACTAAGGAAATGTGAACAACAATGTCCATTCGAATAGCCCTGTGGCCTGAAGTGAATACTTTTAAGATACATTACCTGTTCCGAATCTTGTTTGGGAACTTCATCAATGTGAATGGGGAGACACTTGGAACTGGGGAGACCCCCTCCCAGAAAGGGACAGATTGTGTTGCTGTGTTCCTGTGTTCTGATAATGTCTGTCTTGTTCTATGAAGTCATATATTGTGGTCAGTTTTGTTCTATGCAGGAGGTTTAAAACCCAGACCAAGTCTGCTTTTATAAATACCAATTCTAAGTGCTCATGTGGTTAATTCTTTCCCCAGCCCTGATTTTGTGGTTGGAGGATACTGAGCTACATCTGTGGGGTTAATTGGGGTGTTAGGGTAGAGGGGAGAAACCAGAGTTTTTAGTAGATTGTCTGTACATAAGTAGGACAGTGCCTTTGCAAATTTTTGCCTGTGCTCATGGACTTTGCCCTTTAAAAGAAAAGGCAAGGCTCATTCTGAAGGCCAAGTTCAGTGAGAGGGCAACTGAGCAAAGCAGTGACTGTGAAGAGGCTCTTTGGCACAGCAAGCCCAAGAGTAATAGGAGCAGTACAGCTGGAGCAAGTCAGAGATGTGGCTGCCAGAGGGGCGAACTGCACATAAAAAATGACCTCTCCACAACTCTGGCAAATGGGGCTGGAGAGACAGCCCCACCTGTTGATGGGGGATGGTTGAGGGATTAGTCTAGCTTTATTTTAGCAGCCAGAGAAGCCTGTGGAAAGCCAGAGTCTATCTGGGGAAGACAGTTTCCATTACTGAAGGTGATCCCTGAGCTAGCTCCTTGGCACAAAAAAAGCAGCAGCTGCTTCCTTTGTGACTCCAAGCACCCAACAGAATGTGTGTCTCAGTAGATCAACACCCAAATGTTTCTCATTCTAGTCTCTGTCTAAAACGTGGAGGAAAGGGAAGAACAAAGCTATGCCTTCTTCATAGAAGGAAGAGACTTTAGTTCAAGTATATCTCCCTACTTGCTGTGTGACCTTGGGTAAGTTGCTGAAACTCTCTGACCCTCAGCTAGTACATTTCCATGACACTACATGAGGATGACATGGTTGTGTAGGGTGCCATGAGCAGTGCCAGCACAGAGAAGGCCCTCAGCTCTTACCTGGTGAGCCCCCCAGAGAGGAAGGGCAAGAACCGACCTTCACCTGGCCTGGGATTCCTCTCTTCCCCAGCCTCTCCACTGAAGTCCCTGTTGTTTCCTGTCCTCAGTTGCAGGAGGTCCTGAGGAAGTTGGGAGGCCGCCTCACCTTCAGAGACACTGCCCAGAGTTGTTAGTCTCCTATCCCCAGCTGCTTCCATTTCTTTTACTGCTACATTTCACAGCCCCTGGTCCTTAATTTCAACTAAAATGACAAACGCTGCCAAAACAAGAGCTGATGGAAAGTCTGGCTGTGTACGTCACACCTCCTCTCTGCTGTCTGCCCCAGTATCTCAAAGGAGAAAAAAACCCAGGCTTTCTCCTCCCAAGGAGCTGTTACCACCTCGGTCCAGGGAAGGCCGTGAGCAAATGTTCCCCCACCCTAGCATCTTACCACTAAATGCTCTGGAGGGCAAGCCTGGAGATCCAGCCTATGGAATGGGGGAGCCTCAGACCTCAGGGGACAAAACAAGTCCCAGAAGGAAGCCTGGTGAGTGTTACTCGGGTTTTGAAATGATCTACTGTGACTCTAATGTCTCCTGGTGAAATAAGGAAAACCATCATGAATAAAGATGCTATTTGCTCTGACTGAAGCAATGTCAAACCCTTGCTTACCATGATTCTTCTCAGTGGACAGTGTTTTTTAACACTCTTTGGAGGAACAACATATATTTACATGGGTAAGTTTTCATGTCTCCTTACTGTTAAGGCACCATTGTCAACAAGGGTAAGTGTCTACTAAATCTGAGGCCTCAACACACATGAACTCAAATAAGTCAGGCAGTAGTGTTGCTTACACAGATAGAGCATGTGGAATGCCATCCTATTATGAACTCTATAAAAAAGGAACAGGGAAGGCAATGGGGCCAAGGATGAAGGTCAAATCTTTGATGTGTTGAGCTTGATTTTGTTTGTTCTCAGGTAGACTGAAAGCAAAAGGATACCCTTGAGGTCCATTGAGCTGAGACTACAGAGACAAGTACAACCACCCAGGCAGTATCAGATACGAACTAACAGGAAAACTGATTTCCATTGGACTCTGACAGGCTGACAGGAGGAAAATAGCTATGTTTCCAGATGAAAAAGTGATCAAAAGAGGCGCTTTCTACTGACAACTTCAAATATTTCATTTAAAAAAAATGGAAGACCCAGTTTTCATCCCATCAGACAGCTAGGATTGGACATTGGAGATTTGAATGGAGATTATTTCAATCCAACCTCAAAAGAAACAAAAACAACTCCACCTCCTGACTCACAGAAATTGTAAATATGCTCCCTGCTAAAGGACAAGCATGAGACTGAAGTTCCCAGTCTGCACTTTTAGTAAGCTCATAACATTGACAGCTGTTGCCCTCAATCTTGTCCCTAACCCCAACATGATGAAAGTTGGAAGAACTGATCATCTAAGCAGCAAACATTCATCATCAGGCATCTGCTAAGGGATTCACGTACATTACCATAACTAATCCTGAAAGATCCCCTAAGAAGTCAGGGTTATTCCTATTTTCCCCTTTCCCAGATGGAATGACTGAAACTTAGAGAAAGCACTGCTCATTAGATGAAGTGCACAGTGGAGAAACTTGGATGAGCAGTCAGAAGTAAGCAGTTCACGTAAAACCAGAGAAGAGGAAGACAGACTGGCAATGGAAATTCAACATCTATCCATGGATTTTTCCCTGTGTGCAAAGCACATAGCCTAGGATCATATAACTATTCAATGTATTAACAGAAAGAGAAGGTTTTTCCAAAACTCAGAAGATAAGTGACCGTTATGTAAGCCCAAGTAACAATACAAGCTACAGTGCCTTTGGAAAGCCAACCAACACAAAGCACAGCTTCGGGTCATTTTCATTCTCTAAACTGGAACAGGTGGATTCATAGGAGGACTGTTGCATATGTTTCTCAGCTTGTTAAGAACTAAACTCATTTTTATAAATTCAGTGATTTCACTTGGCAAAGTACTATAGTCTCAATGATTCATTTTAAATTAAAATATGCATACCATAGAGTGTCAGGTTACCACTGGGAGCTTCTTGGTTCAAAAACAAAATTTTAAAAGGAGAGACAGTGAAGGAATGTAGTGAGTTTTTTTCATTTCCAAAAAACATTTAGAGACTCAAAAAGTTATGAAGAGTAAAAAAGTCTTCCAAAGCTACCCCTCAAACAGGTCTGTGCTGACCCAATGGGTAAGGCAGAATCTACACCTCCCATGAGTTGTTGAACCATCTTTGTTCTTGGTGGCTGGGCTCAACCCTCTTCTCCCACAATGTAGTTTCATCTCAGCCATATTTAGGCAGAGGAACTAGCTGCACTCAAGTGGGAAATCATTGGCCTACAATGAGAATCGTGCTAAATGTTTTCTAAATTTGACCCGAAATAAGGCAATAAAAAGCAACACGAGGGCCGGGGATTTAGTTCAGTCATTTTGCCACCTGCCTCGCAAGCGCAAGGACCTGAGTTCCATCCCCGGTACCAAAAATAAAAAGCAACACAAGTTGGTTTGGAATAGGAACATGTTAACCAAATTTTGCCTCCGTTCTTAGATATCTGTTGGACCTTTTTTCTTTAAAAAAATTTTTAATGTAAATTTGCACATTCACCCCCACAGCATCACTCAGAAAAATGGGATCTAACCTCATTGAATCATGAATTCCCAGAAAACTCCCTGGAGCAGTAAGTTCTCCACTGTTACAACTTGGCTGCAGCCTCTTTCCAGACCACAGATCTGAATGTGATTAAGCAACACACAAAAATACCACCAACAACCAGATCTGCACAACACAAACTTAGTGAAAAGCTGGATTTCCATATTTCCCCCAAATTCTGTGGCTGATCTGACTGTATGAAAAATTAAGTGGCACATCGATACTGATTAACCAACCCAACTGACTTATTGATTTATCTAGGAAGCAGATTAGCATCAGGTCCTTAATTTCTCACAGGAAGAAGAAAGGATGAAAAGTAGGTCTCCATGCTGAGCAGCTGAATATATCCTAGAAGAGGCCTCCATTTCTGACTCATGTAGAAGGGAGTTGGAGATGAGGAAGGTCGGGGAAAACTTCCACTTTATGTGAAATAGCCCTTTGCAATTTTATGAAAACACATTCAAATATAAACACATCATTTGTTCTTTGCAATGGCCTGTGAGGTAGGTAGCACAGGTAATAATAACAATAAACAAGTAGCCTATCCAATAAACTAAGACACAAAGAAGATACGCCACTTGACCAGAATCACAGCCTCGTTACAGGGGAGTTAGATTCAGAACAGTACCATGGCCTTTTCCTTTTCTACATGATGGCAGTAGGGCTGGGTTTGATCCCCAGCACCATACACACACACACACACACACACACACACACACATAAGAATGACAGGAAAATAATTTTCAGATTTTGCTAACTCAAAGGAAGTTTATCAATAGAAAACCAATATGGGATGGAGATACTCTCAGCTGGTTGGTCCATGTGGTGCAGCGGTTTCTCCCCCTGGAGGGACAGTGCTATAGTAGGGTTAGTTATGTCATCCCTGATCAGAAAGGTGATCAGCATTGCAAAAGTCCCTGGAACCAATGACCCCTACAGTCAAGCTGTTAGTCAACAGGACCATTTATATTTCAGGACAGCTAGGCCTGGACCCTTCAAATGGACAGCTTATCCAGGAGGGGTGGCAGAAGAAGTTAAACACCCTCTTTCAAACATAGGGGAAAGTCTGAAAGCAGCAGGGTGTAACTTCACTAGTGATTTCAAGAGTAATTTTCCTGCTAGAGCTGCTTTCCGGGTCTCTGCGTAAAGGAGGACAAGTTGAGACTGAAGCACAGCAGTCAAAGGACTCTCACACCAGCATCATTATAAGTGGGCATGGGGATGTTTACTCTGGAATTTTCATCATGTCTTCATATTAACATCTTAATTTTTACAATTGATTTTGGAAAGTGCAAGTACAATTAAAATATCTGAAGTTATCATGGAAATACCATATAATAGGGAGATTTGGCGTGAATTGAAGATTAGATGATGAATCCAGTTGCTGTTACTGTCACACTTATGTACACTAATACTGTAGACTGAGAGAAGAGATACTCATTACACAGCTACTCAAATGAATAAAAGGAAAATAGCTTGTAGAAAGATGAGCTGTTGTTCCTAAGAAATAATAAAGAGCATTCAATTAAATCCTGTTCATTTAGTGATGTGAAATATTCAGTTCTAATGTTAAATATGTGATTATGCTTTTGTTTGAGTAAAATTAAAAGTGATTCAAACTTGAATGGTAGAGATAAAGGAGAAAAAGTAGACCAAAATTTTATATAGATAATATTTTCCAATAAAAATTAAAAAATACATATTCAAAGAAAGAAAGAAAACAAGTATCAGTTCAACTTCCATAGTTCTTTCTTTAACCTTTTCTTTTAGGTATAAAATATGTGCAGTAAGGTACAATGTGTGTACTCATCCTAAGTGAATATAGGTCAGTGACTTTTTACCTATACATACATGAATGTATGCATGCATATACCCTCATATGTACACACATCAATGTAACCACAATTAGAGATACATTTCCAGAGACCTCATTCCTGTTCTAAGTCAATCCTTCCCAGAGATAACCACTATTCTGATTTTTCTTGCCATAGACTTTTTGCTTGAAGTTGAATAAATGCAATCATGCAGAATAAATTCCTTTTTGCTTGACTTCTTCACTCAACATAATGTCTGGTACAGTCTGTCAGCATGTATCAGTACTTTTGTCTTGTGAATATATGACTTTTTAATCATTCACTTATGGGCATTTAAGTTATTTCTAGGTTTTTAATACTGTAAAGAAATGAACATTCTTATGTATGTCTTTTTTCCAGTGCCCTATGAAATCACTGGATTACGAGGCAGGTATGTCTTTATTAGTAAAGAATAGTGCCAACAGTTTCCCTAATTAGTTTGACCAATCAGCCCCTTAAGAGAGTTCTAGTTATTTCATAGAAATAATTATGAAACTTTGCCATCACTTGGCATTTGTCAGTTCTTTCATTTTAGCTGCTGTAGGTGAGAATGTCCTGGAATTGCACTGTATTTTACTTTGTATTTATTTGATGAATAATGATGTTAAGCATCTTTGTATAGACTTCTTGGCCAATTGTATGAAGGAATCATTTTAAAAGTTAGTTTATGGTGCTGGAGGTGGGGGGTAGCTCAGTGGTAGAGTTCCTGCCTAGCATGTGCAAAGCCTTAGGTTTAATCACCAGCACAGAAAAAAATATCAGCATATAAAGCTTTTTCTTTTTGATATAATTTTTGACAGTCTACAACATGGTGAAGCCCAAGCTAAATATTTTTTCTATTATGATTATAGTCAGATTTCTTGTGGTTTCTTCTAGAATACTAGTTCTCAAAATTTTCAGTCTCATAATCCACTTGTATTCTTAAAAATGATTGAGGGCCCCAAAGAGTTTTGGTTTGTGGGTATTTATCTAGCAATATTTATCATATTAGCAATAAAATAGAAAATCTAGTCTCACAGAAATACATAGTTCAAAAGAGAAGAGCATTTTAGTGGCCTTTAAATACAACTGTGGATATTCTTTGATACTGTACCAAAACTTAATGTATATTTGAAACCATATCAGTGAACTTTTCATGTTTTGTGACATTGAAATCCATTGGTCTACCTTGCACTTGAATAAGTCTTTTTACCCAGGCATGATTTTGTAATGGCATGTCTTAGTATTAATAAATAACATTTATTAATATCATCACTAACCTCATCAGAGAAGCCATATTGGGATGCTGTCAAGCTCACAGTGGTAGAAACTGTAATAGGTTTGTTCCATGCATCTTTGAAAGAATGCTGCCAAATACCTCAATTCTGAATATAGATATTAGTCCTTCTTTAGCTAAAAATAGCATTCCATGGGGGGAAAAAATCCACTATTTTCTACACAATTTAAACAATCACACTAGTGCTTTTCCTTGAGCTAACCATCACATGTAGGTTGCCAACAAAAGTAATTTATTTTTGCTTTCCATGGGGTCACAAAATACAAAATATTAAAGTAAAGTTTAAAAAGAATATTAAGGAGGATGAAAATGGCAGAATAAAACTGGGAACAAAATATAGCCTCTCTGGGACCTGAAATAAAGACACCCGGAAAACAACTTGGTGAAGAAAAAACAAAACAAAAAGTAGATCTCCAGAAATTGTGAGGGAGCTGACAGGAGGAAGCATAATGTACAGAAAAGAGCAAATCAGCCAGGAAAGCTTATCCTCTCTGTTATAACAAGGCAAGCCTGAAGAAGGTTGGCAGCTCCAGGGAAAATCAATGGACCAGGCTGGAAGTACCAGCCCCGAGAAAAACCCATGGTTATTGTAAACTGCAAAAAAAGCATGGAGCTTTGAAGTTACTCTGACAGTAACTCCTTCCACACAGCAAGCTAGAGTTGAACAAATCTGGTGTAGCACCCACCATACTTCAGAGTGCTTAAGCAGGAGCCATTTTGGGAAGGGATTAATTATTTAAGAGTGAACTACAGAACAACTGTAGGGAACAGAGAAAGGGGATATTACTAGAACCTCTGCAGTTAAGTCCTAATCTCCTGCGAGCCATGACAGCACAAGGTGCATTAATTAATTAGACAGAAAAGACAGAAAGTGAGGACTAGGGGTGTAGCTCAGTGGTTCTGTGCCTGCCTTAGAAGTACAAGGTCCTGAGTTCAATCGCTGGTACCAAGAAAGGAAGGAAGGAAGGAAGGAAGGAAGGAAGGAAGGAAGAGAAAGAAGGAAGGAAAAGAAAGAGAGAGAGAGAGAGAGAGAGAGAGAGAGAGAGAGAGAGAGAGAGAGAAAGAGAAAGAAAGAAAGAAAGGAAGGAAGGAAGGAAGGAAGGAGAGGGGAAGGGAAGGGAAGAGAAGGGAAGGGAAGGGAGGGGAGGGGAGGGGAGGGAAGGGAAGGGAAGGAAAGGAAAGGAAAGGAAAGGAAAAGAAAAGAGACTTGGAGAAGAAGCTGAACTCTGGGCAGCAAAGACCCCGAGCTTGCCATACCTTTATTCCGTCCATGGGGAGTAACAAATGTAACAAGTGACTCAGAGGGCAGTGACACAGTGAAAATCCTAGAACAATGAGGAACTAGGAACTATGCAGATGAACATTTTATTCCTCCCCATGATGTCTTCAGCTGGTGTAATCTTGCCCTGGATCATCACAGCATCACCTGACCATTGAGGTTTTAGCTGTGACTGGAGGAGAAAATGGAGTTATGTCTCAACATGCCATAGGTGGCCTGTGGGCAGGAAAACTAGGCCTAATCATAATTTAATTGTGGCTTTTTTTTTTTTTTTTGGTACCGGGGATCGAACTCGGGTCCTTGTGCTTGCGCAGCAGGTGGCGAAACCACTGAGCTAAATCCCAGGCCCCCAATCATAATTTAATTGTGAAATGATTTTTTTCCCCCAAATTCTATGGAATTGCTCCTGACAAACAATTACACCTTAGAGTCTCTGGTGTCACCCTGTCACACTGTCTTCTGGACCAGAAGACACAGCTGTGGAGAGGGCACAAGATAGACACAGACTCCCTGACAAGTTTGAGCTCAGGCCTGGAAGGACACAGGGGTTTCGCCCTTCAGGTTGAGAAACCAGGCTGGTCATGAGTGGCTTTCAGAGGGGACTGGTTCTGAAAGTGCTGGCATTAAATCTGGTGGACTTGATAGGACATCACAGAGCTCTGTGCTCTATTTCCTTTCACCATTTGCCAACATATCCAGGGATATGCCTTGGTTTCAACCTTGCCACAGCCTGGGGTGTACAGACAGGGGACCCTCTGGAACAGGGTGGTAGGCACTTTACAACCCCACAGGCCATAAAGCTAGGCAGAGAAAGATGTGACTTGGGGCACACAAGGGACACATAAATGGAGAGCAGATACAGTGAATATAGACTTAGAAAGAAAACCATTGGGGGCCCGGGATTTAGCTCAGTGGTTCCACTGCCTGACTTGGAAGCGCAAGGACCAGAGTTCGATGCCTGGTACCAAAAAAAAGAAAGAAAGAAAACCATTGTCCAACCATTCCCAGCATTAAAGACAAAGCAGAATTCAGCAATCACACACAAAAACATGAGTAGAAACAAAATAAATATAGTAGTGACTCACCCTCCCACCCTCATATCTCATGGATTCCGATACTGCAGACTCTGGAAAGAAACTACTCAATCAAAAACAGAAGAAAAAATTTTGTATTTATTTCTCTTTTTCTTCATTTTTTTTTGGAGGGGTGGGATTTTTTTCTTTTTTGTTTTTCTTCTTTTCTCTTTATATTGCTGGTTTTATATTTTTTCTTATTCTTTTCTGTTACTTATATCTAATTCCATTAATTTTCTTTTAGTCCTTAATAAGATCCTTTATCTCACTTTACTCATCTTCCTTTTATTTTTAAAATTTTACTTCTTTCATTTTCTCTTTTTGCTCTTCTTTCATTCTCTCCCACAACCTCTACCCTTAGTAGTGTTACTATTAAGCTTTATTAATCTCTAGCTATTTAGTTGACATACTATTATTGTTGAATTCTTTTCCATTGTTAATGGTGGTATAGTTGTTGCATTCAGTAGCTACTGTATGTCATGAATCTCTTTTCTATTGTTAAGGGTAGCTTTTATGGTTCTTATGGTATGCCAACATCCACCTTGTTGTTGACTCGATTAATGTTGCTGATTTTGTGGTTAACTGATTTTTACTGTAGGTCAATATCTCCTTTGTCTTTGTATCATTGACAATACTACAGTTCTTAATGAGAGAACTGGGAGCTGGGCCAGTTCTCCATACCAGCAAAAACACTCTTTCCATTATAATCAACCTATAACCCCCAGCACACACATTAAAAAGGAAACATGAAAAATGTGGCAACAAAATGTCTCCAAAAACCTCTAACTCCACCAAAGCTAATCCATGGGATATCTATGGAGAAAAAATTAAAAGCCAAACAGCTGAATTATATGAAGAAAAAAGAAGGGACCAAAATAAATAAATCAATCAACCGGCCCGGCATGGTGGCTCACACCTGTGATCCCAGCACTTGGCAGGCTAAGATAGGACTGCCGTGAGTTTGAGCTCAGCCTGGGGTAGTAAGTTCAAGGCCAGCCTGAATTACAGAGCAAGACTCTGTCTAAAAAAACAGAAAGAAACATCAGTAAGGAACTCAGCATGCTCACAGATGATAAAACTAAACAGATAATGGGCTTAATAAAATAATCATTGAGCTTACTACATAACACTAAAAGCTAGCTGAGCTACATAGAATACAAAACCATGAATGACCACTTTAGTAAGGAATTAAAAGTCTAAGAAAAAGTACCTAACAGAAATCCAGGACATATGAAGTACTATTGAAAGTATGACCAAACACGGCCCCTTTCCACCCAGAGAAGCAGCCGCCCAAGTTACGAGAATGGCTGCGTGCAGCTTGACAACGTTTTCTGATACCGTTTTCTCCGTATTTGTAAGATTGCTGGGCGCACTTCTTTTCAATCCTTTTTCAGCATAGCACAAAAGGATTGAAACTTAAAGAGTAGAACGGAGGAGGCCCTCCCAGCTTCCAAAGGCAGAACTGGAAGCTGAGCTCCCTCCGGGACAGAGAGGACAGCCCAGCTATGGATGGTCAGATAGCTCCCATCTCCTGCTGCCAATTCCTGGCCCCAAGCAGCAAGGAGCAGAAGGCAGAGGCGGCAGCGTCTGGCGAGGAGGAAGATGGCGGACGGCTGCCGACCTGTGTGGTGGACTGTGGCACGGGATACACAAAACTAGGACATGCTGGCCCTTCTTGTATTGCTATTAAGGAGTCAGCAAAAGTAGGTGACCAAGCTCAGAGGAGGGTGACGAAAGGTGTTGATGATCTATACTTCTTCATTGGTGATGAAGCAATAGAAAAACCTACATATGCTACAAGGTGGCCAATCCGCCATGGTATAGTTGAAGATTGGGACTTAATGGAAAGGTTTATGGAACAAGTAATCCTTAAATATTTAAGAGCAGAATCTGAAGACCATTATTTTCTTTTGACCGAACCTCCACTGAATACTCCAGAAAACAGGGAATATACTGCTGAAATAATGTTTGAGTCCTTCAGCGTTCCAGGCTTGTACATTGCTGTGCAGGTTGTTCTTGCCTTAGCTGCAACTTGGACCTCACGACAAGTAGGAGAATCGACATTGACTGTACGGTAATAGACAGTGGAGATGGTGTTACTTATGTCATTCCTGTGGCTGAAGGATATATGATTGGCAGCTGTATTAAACACATTCCAATTGAAGGATGAGATGTAACATATTTTATTCAGCAACTGTTGAGAGACAGAGAAGTAGGAATACCTCCAGAACAATCCCTGGAAACTGCTAAAGCAGTAAGGTAGCGCTAGAGTTATGTATGCCCAGATTTAATAAGAGAATTTAATAAGTATGACACAGATGGATCAAAGTAGATTAAACAGTATACTAGAATCAATGCCATCTCAAAGAAAGAATTTTCCATTGATGTTGGTTATGAGATTCTTGGGACCTGAAATCTTTTTTCACCCAGAGTTTGCTAATCTAGACTTTACACAACCTATTTCAGAAGCTGTAGATGAAGTAATTCAGAATTGTCCTATTGATGTCAGATGTCCTCTCTACAAGAATTTTGTCCTCTCTGGAGGTTCAACCATGTTCAGGGACTTTGGATGTCACTTGCAAAGAGATCTGAAAAGAACCGTAGAAGCCAGGCTGAAATTAAGTGAGGAATTGAGTGGCAGTAGATTGAAGCCAAATCCAATTGATGTAGAAGTTATCACACACCATATGCAGCAATAAGCAGTTTGGTTTGGAGGATCAATGCTGGCTTCCATGCCTGAGTTCTACCAAGTATGCCACACCAAAAAGGATTATGAAGAAATTAGACCTAGCATTTGTTGTCACAATCCAGTGTTTGGAATCATGTCATAAAGTGGGGTTATTGGGGTTAGGGAGGTGAAGAAGAGATCATCTTTCAGACATCCTGTTTTGTCTGGATGGCTGGTTTTGAAGTTTTAAACCTGACTTGAAATAGTAAGACCAAACATGATTATACAGGAATATTTTAATAAGCATATCAACATGGAGATGTCAAAGAGAGCCAAAATGATTTTTTTCTTTAGATTGAATATTCAAATCTTATTGTAACAGAAAGAAGTGGGTTTTAGTTCTTTCTGTGGCCTGATATTTTATATATTATTGAATTATCCAAGATTTATGGGATTTATCAGTATGTAGATAGCTCTATAATGCTTGAATTGTAAACTTCTAAGTGTGCAATGCAAGAGCTCGTTTATATTTCATACTTTTTATACTTCGAGGAAAAAAGTTAAAGAAAAACTGTAGTATTTGAGAAAAAAGGGGCCAAGTAAAGGATAAATTTAAAAAACAGCCTCATGAGACTTGGCATCCACACTTACGGGATTCCAGCTATTAGGATATGAATTGCATCAATTTTCCTCTCCTCCTTATCCCCCACCAATGGTTTTCTTTGCAAGTGCTTTTGGAACTAGGAAGCTAGTATCTTGGATTAACTGGTGGCTGCAACTGCTTTCTGATTACTCCCATTTGTTTCTTGCTTTAAAAGGAAAGTAGAGACAAGACTGTTGGACAGGTATTGCAGTTCTGTAGTGTCATTTCTCATTTTTTAAAAAAAACTGAGATTCCTTCTGCAGCCTCCTCCTAGTGTTGTGTATACCCTTCTACCTGCTCATGCTGAAGACAGCAGCATTCTCTGCTTGGAAACATACAATCCTTTTACTGAGAATTGCAGGTCATTTGCAGAAGGGATTTCACCAAGAGCAGAGGAACAGAGGCCCCCAGCTCTGAGCAGCTGAGTCTTTTGGGCTACCATACCACCACCCCCAGCCCAGAGAAGCAGAGCCCTGCCCAACACCAAGGAGGTGAGCCTTTTGGCCCACAGTACCACCACCCCCAGTGCAGAGGACCAAGCAGCTGAGAATTTTGGGCTGCCATACCACTGCCCCCAGCACAGATGAGCAGAGCTGCCCCCAGCACTGAGAAAGAGCCTTCAGGCCGCCTGACCACGACCCCCAGCACTGAAGAGCAGAGCCACCCACAACGCCAAGGATGTGAGCCAAGTGTACACCAGCAGCACACACCCCTACCCCCTAAACCGCCCCCCCATTGAAACAAGAAGACACATAAACAAGTCTCAAAACCAGACTTCCAGATCACCTAAAGTAACCCCAAAGGGAAACGAGGTGGAACAATCTGATACTCAACAACCTGGACTCTGTAAACTGGCAACAAAAGAGGATTTGGAGAAAATGAAACCAGAAATAATTTCTCAGATAACAGCAGAGATTGTGCCCATAGTGCAAGACATGATTAATGAATCTAGAAAGGACACAGATAAAAAAAATAGAGGAGCTAAAAAACATGGTAGAATCCCAACAGAGGAAACAAATGGAATCCATAAAACAGACACAAATAGATTTCCAGGATATTAAAAACTCCACTGAAAGTTTATGAACCAGAATGACCCACTGTGAGGACAGGATTTCAGACATAGAAGATAAAATTGCAATTAGTGACCAGGAAAAGAAAAATTGCTTTAAAATTGTAAGGGACCATGAGAAATGAATCCAGCAGCTGCTAGATGATGCAAAGAAGAATACCAAGAATGATCAGAGTCAATGAAGAAACAGGAGACAGTGCAGATGACATAAAAAATCTGTTCACAGAAGTGATGGCAGAAAACTTCCCAAGGAGGGGAAAAGAACTTGACATACAGATAAGTGAGGCATATAGGACTCCAACTAGCCTTGATCAAAAAAAACTACACATAGGCATATAAGAGTTAAGATTTCAGAAACCCAACAGAAGAAAAATATTCTACAAGCAGTCAGAGAAAAGAAACAAATCACATACAAAGGAAAGCCCATAAGAATCACACCAGACTTCTCAACCCTCACTCAAGGCAAGAAGAGCTTGGAGTGAGGTATTCCAAACCCTAAAGGAAAACAGCCTCTAACCCACACTGATGTACCCTACAAAACTATCTTTCAAAATTGATGGAGAAATGAGATACTTTCATGACAAAGAGCACTGTAGGAAATTCGTGAATACCAAACCAGTACTCCAAAAAATTTAAAACAATATCCTAGGAAAAGGCAAGGATCACAACCCCAGGAAGCCCAGCAGAATGAATCCATCAGGCGTGACAAGAAGTTAAAGCAAAGGGGGAGAGTCTGACAAAAACAAAAGTCATGACAAGGATAAGTCAGTATGTATCAGTTACAACCATCAATGTTAATGGTCTCAATTCACCAGTCAAAAGAAATAGACCGGCAGAATGGGTCAAGATGCAAGATCCAACAGTATGCTGCATACAAGAAACACACTTAATTCAAAAAGAAACTCATACACTGAAACTTAAAGGGTGGAAAACAATACTCCTTGCAACCAGAACCTGAAAAAATGCAGGACTAGCTATGCTCTTTGAAGATCAAGTGGATTTCAAACCAACACTGATTAACAGACAAAGAAGGACACTACGTCCTTGTAAAGGGAACAATTCAAGAGGAAGAGATGACAATCATAAATAGCTATGCACCAAACACTAGTGCACCCAACTATATAAAACAAATACTAATGGACGTGAAAAATCAAATAAGCACTAATACAATAGTAATGGGGGACCTCAATATCCCACTGTCACAAGTAGATACATCAACTAGGCAAAAAACAAGCAACAAAATACTAGATCCCAATCAAACTCTTGAACAAATGAACTTATCAGATGTTTACAGAGTGTTCCACCCCACAAAATTAGAATACACATTCTTCTCAGCTGCACACAGGTAGTTCTCCAAAGTTGGCCACATACTTGCTCATAGAACATGTTTAAGTAAGTGCAAAGGAATTGAAGTTACCCCTGTATATTATCAGACCATTGTGCTATGAAATTGGAGATCAATAGCAAAAGAAACCACAAACATTTCATAAACACATGGAAACTGAACAACACACTTCTGAATAACCAATGGGTCACAGAGGAAATTAAAGAAGAAATCAGACAGTTCCTTCAATTAAATGACAATGACAATACAACATATCAGGATCTATGGGACACAATGAAAGCAGTCTTATGAGGGAAATTCATAGCAGTGAATACTCACATTAGGAAAACAGAGTGAGCCCAATTAAACAACCTGATGCTGAACCTCAAGCTTCTAGAAAAAGAAGAGCAGGACAACCCCAAAGCTCATACAAGGGAGGAAATTATAAAGATCAGAGGAGAAATCAATGCAATGGAGACTAAGAGAACAATACAAAAAATCAATGAAGCCAAGAGTTGGTTCTTCAAAAGAATCAACAAAATTGACAAACCCTTAGCCAACCTTGTCAGAAAAAGGAAAGAAAAGGCCCAAATCCATGCAATTAGGAATGAAAAGGGTGAAATTACAATGGACCCAGCAGAAATCCACAGTATCATCAATACCTACTTCAAGAACCTATACGCCAATAAGATGGACAACACAGAAGAAATGAACAGATTCCTAGATATGTATGAATAACCAAAGTTGAACAAAGAAGACTTAAAACTTCTAAACAACCCAATATCAACCAATGAAATTGAAAATGTAATTAAAAAACTTACCAAGAAAAGCTCAGGTCCTGATGGCTTCACTGCTGAATTCTACAAGTCATTTAGAGAGGAACTACTGCCACTACTGTTTAAACTCTTCAATGAAAGTGAAAGGGAAACAATACTCCCAAATTCATTCATGGAAGCAAGCATCACCTTGATTCCCAAAGCAGAGAAAGACCCAACCAAAAAAGAGAACTACAGGCCAATCTCACTAATGAACATAGATGCAAAAATCCTTAATAAGATGCTGGCAAACAGAATGCAGAAGATCATCAAGAAGATTATACACCCTGACCAAGTGGGATTCATCCCAGGCATGCAGGGATGGTTCAACCTACGCAAATCAACAAATGTAAGACACTATATCAATAGAGCCAAGGACAAAAACCATAGGATCATCTCAATAGATGCAGAAAAAGCATTTGACAAAATCCAACACGTGTTTATGATAAAAACCTTACAAAAGTTTGCAATAGACAGTCTCTACCTCAATCTGATAAAAGCCATCTATGAAAAACCAACAGCCAACATCTTACTAAATGGTCAAAAACTGAACTCTTTCACATTAAAATCAGGAACAAGACAAGGATGTCCACTATCACCGCTCCTGTTCAATACAGTCTTGGAAACATTAGCCACAGTAATTAGACAAGAGAAAGAAATAAAAGGAATAAAAATAGGAAATGAAGAAGTCAAATTGTCATTATTTGCAGGTGACATGATACTCTATATAGAAGACCCCAAGAACTCTGCCAAAAGTCTTCTAGACTCAATAACCAAATTGTAAAGTAGCTGGATACAAGCTCAACACACAAAAATCAATAGCTTTCCTCTACACAAACAACAGACTCACTGAGAGAGAAATACGGTAAACAATTCCTTTCACAATAGCATCCAAAAAACTGAAATACCTAGGAATCAATCTAACAAAAGAAATCAAAGACCTCTTCTCTGAAAACTATAGCACTCTGAAAAGAGAGATTGAAGACGATATCAGAAAATGGAAAGACATCCCTTGTTCCTGGGTAGGAAGGATCAACATAGTGAAAATGGCCATACTTCCGAAACGGCTATATAGATTCAATGCAGTCACAATTTAAATCCCAGCAGCATACTTCACGGACCTTGAGAAAACAATCCAAAAATTCATTTGGAATAAGAAGAAACCTAGAATAGCAAAAGCAATTCTAGGCAACAGAGACATGGCAGGGGGTATCACAACTCCCAACTTGAAACTCTTACTACAAAGCTATGGTGATAAAAACAGCATGGTACTGGCAAAGAAACAGATCTGAGGACCAGTGGAACAGATTAGAAGATGCAGAAACAACTCCAGACACACTCAGCCACCTCATCTTTGACAAGGGAGCCAAACGCTCTCACTGGAGGAAAGATAGTCTCTTTAATACATGGTGCAGGAAAAATTGGGGTTCAACTTGCCAAAGAGTAAAACTAGACCTATATCTCTCACCATGCACTAAACTAAAATCGAAATGGATTAAAGATCCAGATATTAAAACAGAAATGTCGAACTGGCTGGAACAGAGGTTAAGTAGAACTCTTGAAGACATTGGTGTAGGAAAACACTTCATGAACAAAACCTCAGTTGCTTGTGAACTAGCACAAACAATCAACAAGTGGGATATCTTCTTATTAAAAAGTTTCTGCACAGCAAGAGAAACCACCAACAGCGTGAAGAGACAACCCACAATGTGGGAAAAAATTTTCACCTGCTGTTCGTCAGACAAAGGTCTACTATCTCGAATCTATAAAGATCTTAAAAAAAGCAGACCTCCCAAATTTAAAGATCCAATCCAAATATGGGCATCTGAAATGAACAGATATTTCTCAGACAAAGAAGTAGAAATAGCAAAGAAACATATGAAAAAATGTTCAACATCACTGGTCATTCAAGAGATGCAAATGAAAGCAATGCTGAGATTCCCCCTCACCCCAGAAAGAATGGCTGCTATCAGGAAATCAACCAATAACCAATGCTGGCGGGGCTGTAGGGAAAGAGGAGCCCTGCTCCTCTGCTGGTGGGAGTGTAGACTGGTGCAACCACTATGGAAATCAGTATGCAGATACTTCAAAGAACTAAGACTGGAAGTCCCATTTGACCCAGCTATTCCCCTGCTGGGTAAGTTCCTCAAAGAATTAAAAGAATCATACCAGAGTGATATATGCATACCCATGTTCATAGCAGCACAGTTTGTAATAGCTAAAACTTTGAAGCAGTCCAATTGCCCATCAACTGGAGACTGAATAAAGAAAATGTGGGTTTTTTTTTTTATAAAATAGAGTACTACTCAGCCATACAAAAGGAAAAATTAGAGACATTTATAGCTAAATGTATACACATTGAGGCAATACTCTTAAGTGAAATAAATAGGACACACGTGTAAATACCAAATAGTTTCTCTAGTGTGAGAAACTGAAAGTGTAAAGGACTAAAAGGTATAATAGATAAGGTGGAATAGGAAGAAAAAGGGCAAAGGGGCAAAGGGGAAGGGGAAGTGGGAGGGGGGGTAGGGGTAGGGAGAAGGAAAGAAGGGAATGGAATTAATATGGGAAAATGAAAAAATGGTAACAAAGTCTTTGTAAATAGGGAGGGATGGAGGGGTTGAGGGAGGGCAGGGGAATGGGGAAAAAATAACAACCAAGAGAGATTATGTAAAGGTGCAAATTTCCAATGATGAATCTCACTATATTGTATGCCAAAAATGTACCAATAAAATTAATTTTTTAAAAATATTAATCTGATTACCAAAATTTGTATATATAAAGCCTAACACCATTCTAATAAAGGCATTGATTTCTTTGTGATGCTTGTGTCAGGCTCTTTAATCTCTTTATAAATTAACCAATAAATCTATTTTCTTCAAATCTTTACAATAGTTCTTTAAAAATCACAACAGTTGATTAGCAAGCTAACTTTTTAAATGTGCTCTGTACAAATAACTGAATTTCTAATATGTTGAGTGTTTTCATTTTGATAACCGGATCTCCATTTGATATTTTCATTTGTATAACTCATTTGACATCTGAAATAATTTTTTTTTTTAGTGCCAGTCCCTGACATATCATGGAAAGCTCATTTTTATTTGCATTTTAAAATATCTGGATCATGAAGAAAAAGTGATGAAAATAAATTAAAATCGAAAAAAAAAGTATGACCAGTGTGAGACATACCAATGTGAGGATAGAGTGTTAGAACTAGAAAATAGGGCCAATGCAGGTGACCATATACTCAGAGATATCCTAACAACAACAAGAGAATATGGAAAATAGATTCAATAGCTGCTAGATGATGCAAAAGAAAACTAATCAAGGGTTAATTAGAATTAGTGAAAAATCAGAAGCAAGCAACAAAATTGGCATAAAAAACTGTTTTCAGAAATAACAGAAAACTCTCCAAGTATGAAGAAAAAATTTAACATACAGATAACTGAGGGATACAGAACCCCAAATATCCACCATCAAGAAAAGAACTTCTCCATGACACATCACAGTCAAAATCTCAGAAGTCTAACAAAAGGGCAGAATCTTAAAAGCCAGTAGAAAAAGAAATGCATCACTAAAAGAGCTTGAAGTGTTTCAGTCCCTAAGAGAAAACAACATCCAACATAGACTAATATATCCTGCAAAACTATCCTTCAAAATTGATAGAGAATTAGGTCTTTTCATAACAAAGAACACCTTAAGAAATTCATGACCACTACATCAGCACTACAAAAAGTTCTCAAGGATATACAAGAAAAAGACAATGAAGCCAATGATTCCAAAAACTTTACTGGAAAGAATATATTAAGTTGGTGAGGAATTCAGCAGAAAGGAGAAAGAAGGAAATCAGCAACAGAAAATGATGCAATGACAAGAATAAGTCAATGCCTTTCTGTAATAACTCTCAATGTGAATGGACTCAATTCCCCAATCAAAAGATACAGATTGGAAGAGTGGATCAAAAGCAAAACACAACAGTATGGTATATACAAAAAATACATTTATCCCCCCAAAATTCATAGACTAAAAATCAAAGAATATAAAACAATATTCCATACAATGGTACCTCCAAAGCAAGCAGGAGTAGCTATCCTATTGTCAAAGTGGACTTTAAGCCAAACTGATCAGAAAAGATAAAGAAAGTCACTACATGCTGTTTAAGGGAGTGGTGGCACATTGGGCTGTTTGTATCATTGAAAGCTCTAAAATGTTCACCATGACTGGTTTAAGAGAACAATTCAACAGGAAGAAGTAACAATTATAAACATATATACACTGAATATGGGCACAACCACCTTTATAAAACATATACTACTAGACATAAAAGATCAAATAAACATCAATACAATTATGGTAGGAGACCTCAATATCCCAATATAATAGATCAACTAGACAAAAAAACCCCAAAGAATTATCAGAGTAGAATGAACCATACCTTTGAACACATGGGCTTAATACATATCTAGAATGTTCCACTCAACAATATCAGAATACACATTCTTCCCAGCAGCACATGGAACTTTCTCCAAAATAGATCACATACAGCAGAGGAAGGGGATGTAAAAAGAATTAAGATATGTTATGTATGTGTATGAACTCCCCACAATGAATGTAATCATTATGTATTGTAAACACACATTAATGAAAATAAACTTTTTAAAATACCACATATCCCATAAAGTATGCTTAAATAAACACAAAAGGATCAAAATTATCCCACGAATATTATCAGATTATAGTGCAATGAATCTAGAAATCAATGCCAAAAGAAACTATGCAAATACATGGAGGTTGAACAATACACTCATAGAAGAAATCAAGGAAGAAATTAGTTTCTAGAATTGAACAATGCCAGTACAACATACCAAATCCTATGGGACACAATGAAAGCAATCCTAAGAGAGAAATTTATAGCCTTGAATACCCGCATCAGAAAAACAGAACAAGCTCAAATAAACAGCTCCATGATGCTCCTCAAGGTCCTAGAAAGACAAGAACACGTCAACCAAATTATAAAAATCAGAGAAAGAATTAATGAAATTGAGACAAAAAAATACAAATAATCAATAAAAGGTCTGGCTTTTTGAAAGAATAAACAAATAGACAAACCCTTAAACAATCTTACCAAAAAAGGAAAGAAATGACCCTTATTAACGCAATTAACAATAAAAAGGTGAAATCACAACAGACACCACCAAAATCCAGAAGATTATTAGTAACTACTTAGAAAACCTAAATCCAATAAATTGAAGAATCCAGAATAAATGGACAGATTCCAAACACATATGAATTATCAAAATCCTGAATAAGGCCGGGGATTTAGCTCAGTGATGACACGCCCGCCTTGCAAGTGCAAGGTCCTGAGTTTGATCCCTGGTACAGAAAAACAAAAACAAAAACAAAAAAACCCCTGAATAATCCAATAGAGGGCAATGAAATTGAGGCAGTAATAATATTTTTTTTTAAAAAAACATGCCAACTAAGAAAGCCCAGGATTCCTTGGATTCTCAATTAATTCTATAAGAACTTCAGGGAAGATCTAACATCAATACTCCTCAAGCTTTTTAATGAAACTGAAAGAGAAGGAGTATTGCTAAACTCATTCCTGGAAGGTAGCACTACCTTGACTCCAAAACCAGACAAGGACTCAACTAATAAGAAATCTACAGGTCAAATGTATTTAATGAGCATAGGTGCAAAGATCCTGAACAAGATAATGACAAACAGAATGCAACAAATCATGAAAAAGATCACACATCATGATCCAGTAGGGTTCATCCCAGGGATGCTGGATGGTTTCAAAATACGCAAATCAACAAATGTAATACATCACATAAATAGGAGCAAGGACAAAATTCACATGAGCATCTCAACAGACACAGAAAAAGCTCTTGACAAAATACAACATCCATTCATGATAAAAACCCTGAAGAAAACAGATCTAGAAGGACTTTATCTCAACCTGATAAAAGCCATTTATGACAAACCTATTACCAACATCATATTAAATGGGGGAAAATTGAAAGCTCTTTCTCTAAAATAAGGAATAAGACAAGGATGTCCAATATCACCACTCCTCACTATAGTGCTCAAAACTTTAGCCAGGGCAATCAGGTAAGAGAAAGAAATAAAAGTGATACATATAGAAAAGGAGTAAGTCAAACTATCATTATTCATAGAAGACATAGAAGACCCAAAATATTCCACCAAAAGACTCCTAGAATTAATAACCAAATTCAGCAAGGTAGCAGGATACAAAGTCAACACACAAAAATCAGTAATGTTCCTGTACACTAATAATGAACTCACCAAGAAAAAAACTAGGAAAACAATACCAGCTTATACTCTTTTTTTTTTTTTTTTTTTTTTAGTACCAGGGATCAAACTTAGGACCTTGTGCTTGTGAGGCAGGCACAGCGCCACTGAGCTAAATCCCTGACCCTAAGGAAAACAATACCATTCACAATAGTTCCAAGAAAAGTTAAATATAGATCTTAGGAATTAACCTAGCAAAGGAAGTGAAAGACCTGTATAATGAAAACTATACTACTCTGAAAAAGAGATCAAAGAGGACATCAGAAAATGGAAAGATACACCCTGTTCCTAGATAGAACAAATATTCTCAAAATGGCCATACTTCCAAAACTGATATACCGATTTAATATAATTCCAAATCAAAATACCCACGGCATTCCTCACAAAACTAAAGAAAACAATCCTAAAATTCATATGGAAACAGAAGAGATTCAAAATAGTAAAAGCATTCCTGGGCAACGAGAGCAAAGCTGAAAGTATCTCAATCCCAACTTTCAAGTTATATTACAAAGCTACAGTGTAAAAACAGAATGGTACTGGCAAAAACAAAATTATGTTTATCAATGGAACAACATAGAAGGTGCAGAAACAACCCCAGGCACATTCAGCTATCTAATCTCTGACAAAGGGGCTAAAAACATGCTGGAAGAAAGACAACCTCTTTAACAAATGGTGCTGGGAAACCTGGATATCCACATGTAGAAAACTGAATCTAGACTCATATCTCTCACCATGTACTAAATTAAAATTAAAGCGGGTCAAAGATCTAAATGTTAAAACAGAAATGCTTAATCTGGTGAGAGATAAAATAGGTAAAACTCTTGAAGATACAGGCATAGGCCAGGACTTTCTTAACAGAACTCCTATTACACAAGAAATAAAATCAAATGAGATTTTATCAAATTAAAAACTTCTATACAGCAAAAGAAACAACCAACAGAGTGAAGAGACAACTTATAGAATAGGAAAAATATTTGCTAGCTGTTCCTCAGACAGAAGACTAATATCTAGAATATATAAAGAACACAGAAAATTAGACCTCCCCCATAGACACTTCTCAGAAGTATAAAAGGCCAATAAATATATGGAAAAAAAGGTCAACATAGCTGGTCATTAGCCATTAAAGAAATGTAAATTAAAACAATACTAAGGATCCATCTTACTCCAGAAAGAGATAGGTGTAGTGGCACATGCCTATAATCCCAGCACTCAGGATTGTTAACAGTTTGAGGTCAACCAGAAAGAATGGCTATCATCAAAAAATCAAATAATACAGGGCCAGGGATTTAGCTCTGTGGTTTCGCCAAATGCTTCGCAAGTGCAAGGACCTGAGTTCAATCCCAGTACAAAAAAAAAAAAAAAGAAATCAAATAATACAAATGCTAGTGAGGCTACAGGGAAAAAAGGAACACTTCTACATTATTGGTGGGACTGTAAATTAGTACAAGCACTATGAAAATCTGTACGAAGATTCCTTTAAAATCCAAAGATAGAAATTCCATTCAACGCAGCTATTCCCCTTCTAAATGTCTTCCCAGAAGCTAAAGACATATTACAATGATACATGCATACTTACATTGCAGCAGCACAACTCACAATGGCTGAATCTTAGAATCAGTCTACATGTCCATCAACAGATGAATGGATAAAGAAAATGTGGAACTTGTATACAATGGAGTACTATTCTGCCATAAAGCATAAATTTGAATCATTGGCAGGAAAATGAATGCACCTTGAGACCATGATGTTAAGTGGAATAAATTAGACACGCAAGCATAAATATCACACGCTTTCTCTTTTATGAGAAACCCAAAATATAAGAGCAAACTAATGATAATAGGAAACACAGAGGCACATCATTTATAAGTAAAGAGCAAAATAAATAGTAATAGGAAACAGAGAGGCACAGTTTTTGCAAATGGCAAGGGGATGAAAAGATTGAGGGAGATGTAGGGAGGGAAAGGGAATTAAGATGTGTTATGTACGTGCACCAACTCCTCATGATGAATGCAATCATGTATTGTAAACATGTACTAATAAAAATTAAAATTCAAAAGAGACTATTAAAAGGAAATATACTTAATAGTCAAGATTTAATAAAAGTTGGCCAGGGATTTAGCTCAGTGGTTTCACCACCTGCTGTGCAAGCGCAAGGATCCAAGTTTGATTCCCAGTACCAAAAAAAAAAAGATTTAATAAAAGTAATAAATTATATTGTTTCATCAAGTGAACGTTCTAAAGTGAACTGGCTTTTTTTCCACTATGAGTTCATGATTATCAACAATACAATGACTATTAGTACAATATAGTATTGGCAATACTGCTTCAATTTGTGCTTAAGTACCAAGGGTTTTACCCACTATTGCTTTTGTACCATCAGTGCAAATATCAACACAATGTATATGCATGTTACATCATGGTACTGTCATAAAAGTACATCTGACATCACAGACTCCTTAAAGGGGTCTTAGTAAAACTCAGAGATTCTGGCACCACATTTAAGAACTACTGTTCTAGGAGCTTTAGTGTTTTACATTTCATAATTAGGTTTATTATCTACCTCAAAATAATTTTTTGTGTATAACGTAAGGTTGGGGTCTTAGGACTCTCCCCTCCTCTATGTCCAGTTACTTCAACACAATTTACTGAAAGACCATCTTTTATTCACTAAAATTGGTACCTCTTGTCATAAATTCAGTGATTATAGATGTGTAATCTGTTTCACCTTGGTTTACTATGAGCCAATATCACATTGTTTTAATTAATGAAAAATTTATAGCAATATTTTGGTAATTTGAAATTTCAATTTTGCTATTGTCTTTTTTTTCTGTCTTTTTTTTTTTCAGTATTGTGGATTGAAACTAGGACCTTTATGCTGAGTTACATCTCCAGCTCCTTTTGATATTTTTGAGACAGAGTGTTGCTAAGTGCCCAGGCTGGGCTCAACTTGCTATTCTCCTGCCTCTACCTGCCAGAGTGCTGTAATTACAGGTGTGCAGCACCATGACCAGTTTCTAATTTTATTTTTTGAGATAGTGTAGAATATTCTAGTACTTTTTATAGTTATTTTTAATTACATAAATTTTAGAATGTTTGTAAATTTCCAAACAAAATGAATCCCACAGTAATTGAATTGCAATTGCATCAATTTATAGATAAATTTGAGGGAAATTGACATCATAATGACAATCTAAGTATTGAGTTTTAATCTGAACTCCTATGTAGTACAAGAAAAATATTTGGAACTTTTCCTACAGCGCATGTGGGAATAAATGACAATTGTGGTTCTGATTTTAACTTTGTAATATATTAATTAGTATGTATTTCATGCATTTATAAATCAGAGGCCAGGGAGAAATTAGATCAACACCTGAGTACCTGCTACCCAGTGCAACGGAACATATTCCTCCTCCTTCATATCATTCTCTATTCTTTCCTAAGTATCCATTATTCTGAATTGTGGATTTATTACTCCCTTAACTTATCGTTTTTACCACAATAAAAGGCCATCTCTAAATAATAAATTGACTTATAGCCATTCAGGCTTTATATATTATATTGTACAAGTAGCCTCTTGGTTTCCCCCCTCAGAAGTTATTGTGAGTTTTAACTAAGTTCATGTGGGTAGCTACAGTGAAAGATCTTTTATCTCAAAGTTCTGTGCTTAAGAGGCCAGGGATTTAGCTCAGTGGCTCTGCTGCCTGCCTTGTAACCTCAAGGATCTGAGTTTGATTCCCGGAACCAAAAAAAAAAAAAAAAAGTTCTGTGCTTTAGTTTCCTCTACTATAAAACACACAAAGGAAAGTTTAATCTGGATAATCTCTAAATTGTCTTCTAGATGTGAACTTCTAATTTTACTTTTTATAAAGAGTACAGACATGTATAGTTTGGTCTAACAATATATGGTATACCTTGGTTTGCAAGCATAGTTCATTCTGGAAACATGCTTGTAATCTAAAGCACTTGTATATTAAAGCAAATTCCTCCATAAGAAATAATGGAAACTCAGATGATTTGTTCCACAATCCAAAAATATTCATATAAAAATGATTTAATACTGTTAGTATAATACAAAATGATAAAGTACAAAACGTAAAGAAAAATTAACTTGTGCTTACCTTTGAAAACTTTTGTGGCTGATGAGAGGAGGGTTATTGTACAGGACAACTTTTGCTAACAGATTCATTACTATCTATTGGCTCAATCTTTTTCTTTTCATGCAACTTTAACAAGGAAGCTATGTTTTTGCCACCTTTTGTGGATTTCATGGAAATGTGACATTGCATTGTCATTAAACACATTTAGCTCACCCACTTCTACAGCCTTATTCAGATGGTGCTTTTCTATAAAACTGTGCACTGTTTCCCACATTTTACACATCTCTCTAATTTCATTTGAAGTGAGGGATTCCTCTGCCTTTTTCTTCTCCTCTCCAGACGAGATTTCCTCCACAAGCTCTGGCTGTTGGGAGATGATCACCCACAATTCCACAGCAAGGAGGGGGACACAGAGAGAGACAGAGACAGACAAAAAGAGGGAGAGACAAAGAAAGAGAGGAAGGGGCCAGGGATTTAGCTCAGTGGTTTCGCCACCTCCTGCGCAAGCACAAGGACTGGAGTTCGATCCCCAGTACCAAAAAAATAAAAATAAAAGAGGAAGAACCACTGGCTCAGTTGTGATCATATGATGTTCAGTGTCATGTAGTATTTGTTTAGAAATGTTTGCTTATCTTGCAGAATACTCACAGAACAAGTTACTCACAATCCCAGGTTTTACTGTAGTTCTGATCATAATTATGATTTGAGATCAACTGATTAGGAACACAAACTATGCAAATGTGTCACAGGATTGTCAGAAGTGTGACAAAATTTTTAAATTTCTTCAATGATACTTCATTATGCACAAATAGGTTTGAACTGGCATATACAATGATCAGGAAAGAAACAATTCACAATGCAAAAAGCTGCAAAGTTTATTTTCTTAAATAAAATACTATATTCATATCTATACAAATAATTATTACAACCATTAAAATGTTACATTTAACAATAAAAATTTCAAAACTTTAAACAAGAGCATGGTTCAGAATATTCACACCCTAATACAACGCATTTGTAAAAAGATGTCAAAATAAACAGGACCTATTCTTATTTACAACTGTAGGACAATCCTGATCATATTATACATATCTTTTCTGAATTCCATTACAAAACAAATTTGTTTCCATTAGAATTATAAACCAGGTGATTTACAGTAATAGGAGACAGTACACAGCAGACCTTGCTGGCACGATACTAGATACAAATATTATACTGTTGAAGCAGTAAAATTAGTTTTTTCTTAGTGACTGCCTTACAGTAAGCTTCTCACCCAGTATATCTATGAATAATTTGTGAAGGTAATTATGCTCTCAGATTTTTTAACCCTTTTTATTTACCAAAATGAAAATATAGATATAGATATAGATATATAACCTGCTGAAAGTGGAAGCAAATCTTTTCTTCACAGTAACTCAACTGCAGCATCTCAAGCAACACTGTCTGGTCCCTTTCTTCTTGGAAGATCAACAGTTCAACTCCCCATAAAGTTTACCACGATAGTCAAGTTCAGCGTCTCAGTGACCGCACAGATGAAAATGGTTTTTTAAGACTTCAGGGTGGGAGGGCAGAGAGGTCTTAGAAAAGTGAAGAAGGGATTTAAGCAGATCAGACATTAAGTTCCTATGCTATAGTATGGTGTATCGCTGTACACATAAAGGACCCAAAAAATTAAAGATCATCTTTTTAAAAAATGTATTACATTACAAATGAAGTTGTCTTCTATCTCACAGAATCTCTATGACAGATTATGCAGTCATCCCAAATAACACCAGTTTGGAATTATGTCCAATATTTTCAACCTGACTCATGATTATGAAGGATCTGACCACATACATGTGCAAGAAAAAGATTACAGTAGATAGTTTATACAAATCTAGAAATAAAGATGCTAAATGACCACCACATACAAGCTTTGTATTTAAAGGAGTTTTGCTACTAACTAGTTTTTTTTTTTTTTTTTAACAAGATCAGCTTCAAAGATGGCTCAGAGAATGATAAGGCAACAGTGAGAAACATCAACTGTACTTGTCTTCTAGGTGTTTGATTACACAGCATGTACCAGCCCAGTTGGTCCTTTACTATAACAGAGGAGTGGGCAAGTGATATGCTCCAGCATCTGGTCTAGAGGCACAGATTCAGTTAAAGTGCAGTACCAGGACAGATGCATGGGGACAGAACTAGAAGGTCTGCATCCAACAAGGTCCTCAATGTCCCCTACCCCTAGAGTATCTGGACTGCCTCATTCTAAACTTGGTGGTCTCCACAGGCTCTAATAGAAACTCTCTAGGTTTCACTCTAGTAGAAACCCAACACAGGAAGAGTAGAATGCAGAGTATAGTTAAGTAAAAAAGAAGGACCCTTTTCTGTACAACTTTGGGAAAGGAAAAATGGTAACATTCAGCAAAAAGGCATCTCAAGAAGAAACTAACTTCTGCCTTTAATTGCATATCAGTATCATAAAACCATCACTCAGCGATTACTCCAGTATAATCTATGTATCTAGCCGTTGGCTATTATTATTGCCTCTGGTAGGTCCACTACCTCCAGGCACAGGCAGCATTTGTCTAGATAACAGAACTGCAAAGATTTCCAGGCTCCTAAGGATATCAACCCAAAGCCATTCATTTTGGCACCACCTTTGCCCTTTGTTCATTGCACCATAGGGGGAAAAAACAAGTCCATCAAACCAAGGAACAGAGCCATATGGCACACAGACATATTTTAGATAAATTTTGAACTAATTCTTTTTGCAAATATGTTGTTGCTCTTGAAACCATAGTGGTTCCAAAGTCAGAAATTGGGAATCACTGATTTGAGAGTATGATTCACTACCACACACAAACAGATGTTAGGCCCAATAAATGTTTCAAGACAAAGGAGTAATTATTCTGTTAAGGAAATGATCAGGCTCCCTGTCACCTACTTGGCACAGAGATGGAAGAAAATAAGAGCCTATGTACTTATACATCAGGGGAAGAATAAAGCTGAGAAAATGTGTATTTGTAAGTCTTTACCATTTCTTAAGACTTTAAACTGTGGGGCCAGGGATTTAGCTCAGTGGTTTCACCGCCTGCTGCGCAAGCACAAGGACCTGAGTTCAATCCCCGGTACCAAAAAAAAAACATTTTAAACTTTACTCCCACTAAAATGTACTGCCACATTTTTGGAGTGGAAATAAGTTTTAACCTCTCCATAAAAGGTCTAATATTAGAATATTTCCATTTCCACAGTTCAGTTAAATTTTACAAATCATGATCACTGGAAATCTCAGGCCTCCCTTAGAAAAAAGATGCTACCTCTGCTAGCCTAAAAGTTCTTACAGTAAAAAAAAAAATAATTTCCTGCAGTGATATAAAACATGTGACATGCCAAAGCAACCTGTATTTTCAAAAAATCAAAATGGGTTTATTTCATCTATGACTGACATATTTAACAAATTCATTGACAAAGTCAATACATGAAAAGAAATCTGAAATTTTTCATTTCATTAGAACTTACTGTTGGGCTGGGGATTTAGCTCAGTGGCACCGTGCCTGCCTCACAGGTGCAAAGTCCTGAGATCGATCCCCGGTACCACAAAAATAAAAAACTTACTGTTAAAGTTGAAAGGAATCAGTGACTTTCCATAACTGAATCTGTGATCAATAATGCTAAAAGAGAAATTATTTAATCAGTGACTCTCACTTATGACTCAGACGTGTGTTTCAGTAAGTTACAAAATTATTTGTGGGGATGACTTAACTTTATATAGCCATGTTAGCAAGACAAAAATAATATTAAATTTATTATAAGCAAAACTGACTGCATTTTCTGCCATTCCTTTACCAAATATTATGTCCAGATATTACAAGGTAGTAAATAACAAATTTCTTCCCTGCAAATCATGTAGCTCTAATTTTAACTTAATACTGCTAGTAACTGCTTATGCTTTTAAATCAAATAAGAGTACTATTGTGTGAACACTTTCAGAATTGAGCCTATTTATGAAATGATCTGTAACATATGTATGCATTATGTCTATAAGGTAGAGGTACATATAAGCAGAAGCCTAATTATTTGCAGATGGCCACATCTCTCTTTAGGTGCTCAAATAAGCCTTGCTGAGATTCATTCAATATCAAAGTGTTATATTCTTGGAATGAAAATTCTTTGAAAATGCAAATGCTATCTCTGGAACACAGCTAAGCAGTAAAATGGAATCTATGCAAAAGGAAGACCTATGTAACCCAATATTCAAACTGAGCTTCTCAGTCAAGCATGGTGGAGCATGCCTATGGTCCTAGCTACTCAGAAGCCTGAGGCAGGATGATTATCAGCCCAAGAGTTTGAGACCAGCTTGGGCAACACAGTCAGACCCTGTCTCAAAAAAAGAAAAAAAAAATTTTAAATCTTCTTAGCCAATACCTTAACTCCAACTATATCTAGCAGTCTTCAGTTCTTCAGAACTCAATAGCCACTGTGATATGTGGGTGTGTGAGGCAGAGAAAGAGAATGAGAAGGGAGAGGGAGAATGAATAGCCAAACTCAAGGAAAACTGCCCCCCCCCCCAAAACTGGGAGATTGGACCTTTCAAGTACAAATTGAAATCTTAATATTAAAGCTTAAAACTCAGAGAATTAAAAAAGCAAGTCATGAGTTTTGCTTTTTATCCTCAATAGAAAGTTTTTAACTGCTGTGTTTATCCACATCTTAAGAAACTTACTCAAGAAGCTCCTGTTCTTCTTTAAGACTTTTTTGAAGGGAGACAACATAGGTTTTCTTTTGTTTACACTGTTTTGTTTTGCCCCCAGGGAGACTGCTTTAGTTGGCAGCAGAAGCAGATAGGAATGTTTGGTGAGAACAGTTAAAGAGGCACAAGCGACCCTTTCACTGAGTCTTTAGAAGAGGTATTCATTGGAGGTAACTGCTCTGACCAGGCCATAGGAGGCTTCCCTAGGATGGAAAAAACATTTTGGGCCGTGGGCTCACTCTTTTAACATAATAGACAGGACAATTTATATGCATCCCTCCCACTTCATCTGATTTTTGGCAGAATAAAACAATAAAAAGTCAGGTTCAACAGGTTTAAGAAAATGAGTACGTATACAACAGTTGTTCTCTTAAGTTTTCAAAATTCAATATAAGTGTTTTTCAATTTATTATTAACTTCAGAGTGGTTTTAAAAAACTCCACCCACATCAAGTTTTTCTGTTTTTAGCAGTTTTCAATTTCCAATTTTCAGATGGTGGGCCTATTTTTTTTCAAATTTATTTATTTTTAGTTGACAGAAAATTCTATGTATTTATCATGTATAACATATTCTGAAATATTTATACATTGTGGACTAGTAGGGACCAATTTATACTTTAAAATCTGTTTTCATAAATACTCTCACACATTCACATACCCACAGGACATATATACTTTTTTGAAGCACCATTTCACATCTACCATTAAGAAAAATAACAAACAAATTCATCTTCTTATTGTAATTCTGTTACAAAGGGTAATAATGCAATATACAATGCCATATTTAAAATATAAATATCAGTAAATGAAAATACTGAGGGCTTAAACTCTGTTCAAAAATATCTTAAAAGTAAGGCTCAAATAAATGCGTAGATTCTAAACACATTATTTACTGATGGAAAAGAAGGAATACTAAACCAAACTCAATTGAGGGCTGGAGATGTAGGTCAGTGCTACAGTGCTTGCCTAGCATAAGTTCAACTTCCAGCATCAGGAAAAAAACAAAACAAAACAAAAAAACTCACTAAAAAACTCAACTGGTGAAACACTCTTACTAATTAAACTCATGAAAAACTCTACAGTTTAACTACTTTTATCCTTATGGCCTGATGCAAACTGCAAGTACAAAAATGAAAAATATTTATGTACTTTACTTTCAGGTCTATTTTTAAGGCTAATTATCCAAGGAAGACTTTTGCTTTAGAGGATCTTGGCACATTCAAGGATAATGTGATTCTCTACTTTGAAGAACAATTCATGGAATTCAGATATTTTATGAAAATTATAATTAAGAAAGAATCCTCTATCTTAACTAACCCTGGGGAATGAAAGCTGACTAAACAATCCATTTATTTGCCAAATGCTTGGCTCTAGCAAAGACATTCAATTTGACATCAATTCAACACCAATCATGGAGTAAAAAATTGTTTTAGATGTTGACATCAGCCAGCATCTCATTATGAATCATTGTGTTTCATCCAAGTTCCCCATATTTTTGGACAGCAACTCAACTACCTCAAGCATTTTTAAAATTATCAATAATCAAGTTTCAGATCTCAGCCCCTTCATTCTATCCAGCACATGCCAAGATGATCTCCCTTAACCTCCAGTTGGTTAGTATTCAGAGACTATAAAATTACAAATCAAACATGGAAATCTACTTTAAAGATAAAAAAGCACACAGTGCAGTTAAAAATGAAAGATAACTTTGTTATCTTGCTTTTGACAATCCAGCATCATCTCTGACATGGCCTCCCTAGCATTCAGAAGATCACTGAAAATTGATTATATAAACACAAAGAGAAAAAAACCACAAAGACACACACACACACACACACATAATCCCTCTCTTTGTGTACAGATAAGCATGTGAGCATGCACAAGTACATTTGTAACCTCACCCTATACCTTTACATTTACTTTATCTGTTTACACAGCTGAACTGCAATCATGCCCTAAAATATGGCTTATGTTATGGGCAGGTCTGTTTGAGGACTGCTTGGAAGAGTCAGAGGCAGAAGAGTTTGCTATTGTAAGCAAAGGTGACATTGCTGAGCCATCAGGAAGAGCTGTTGCTATTTCTGGAAACAAGGATGTCATATTAAAATTAGATAAGTGAGAGTTGGTCATGTGCATTGGTGGCATATCAGGAAGAAGAGGAAAACTTGGCTGAGCAAAGCCAACAGGTCTGGGAGGAGATAAAATGGATCCAAATCGGTTATTTAAACTTCCACTGTTTACTTTCTCTGTGGTAGGATTTGAGAACATTTGGTTAGAAAAGTAGGGGATTGAAATATCATTGGACAGTGTAGGATGAGCAGGAGAATATGGGGGATAGAAGGAGGGCAGAGTATTTTGGGGATCAACTGGAATGAGGGCTGGAGCTCGAGTGGCACTAGGCTGAGTGACCTGTGGAATGAAAGAAGTATTAGCATTTATTGGTGGGTTCATGCCACCCTCAGGAATAAAAGGAAAACCAAAATTTTGTGATAATGAGTGCTGGTCAGGACCTGAATTATCATTAGGAACTTGTGGACTGTCAGGCATGAAACGAACAATACTTCCTCTCTTCTCTGTAGCAGGTTGTTGACGTCCAAGAATCATACTGCCACTAGTAGAGAGAGGAAGATGGGGAAGACTTGGATCAAAGACATTACTATGTCTTTGGTTTCCAGAACGATTTCTTTCAGGTTGACGAATTTTGGAGCTACCACTGTCTTGCAAGGGATGTCTTGACCTCTGGGAAACTGAAGTATTAGCCTGACGTACAGGAGGCCCTTGGTCAGCATTTCCATGAGACACAGATGGGTGTGGCAGAGCTGGCCTTGCAACCCCATGCATGTTTGTTGTGACAGGAGGGTTCATGTGGCCTTTGGTCCCATGACTATCAGTAATCCTCATGGGATTGGACTTCTGTACAGAAACATTGGGACTTGTGTTTCGACCTTGAATATCTCCTGAGGAAGAAGAACTTGAAAAAGGAATATTCAAGGTGCTGTTCCTGGTGTTAATTGCACCTAAAGACATGTCACAACTTTCTCGATTCTGACTCTCACTATCTCTTCTAATATGGACACTTTCATGAGTTGGGGGACAATTATACTCAATTGCAGAGGATGGACCACATTGTGTATTCCTCTGATGTTCTGAAAGTGATCTCTGGCTCCCAATGACCTGATCACCAAGGTGTGGGGCAAGTAAACTCTGCATGAAACTTTGGTGACATGTATTTTCACTGTCCCTTGGTGGGATGGCATTTCCTGCTGGGATACCCTGAACTGGTGGATAAGGTAATCTCTTTTGACGGTCAATTGCTGGTGGCCCATTTTGACTAATTCTGAAAGCCTGGGACTGCATACTCCTCAATGATGATACAGAGTTACCTATTTCATTATTTCTTGAAGACTGTACTTCAAAATTACTCTGGGGCTGTTGACTAGCTCCACTTGGTTTAAATGTCTGACAATCAGAAAGGCGGATATCTGAGGCAACAGTATGGTCTACATGACTCTGCATATTATGAATGGCCAAGCTCTTATTTCTGGGAACATCAAGATAGCTTCTCATTTCAAGCTGATCTGAAACTCTGGAACCTTGAATCAATATACCCATTCTCTGCTCTGAATTAGATGATGTCTTTCCAATGAGTGCCTCAGCCGAGTAACTTGAAACTCGATTTCTCTCTGTCCTGTGTGGAGCACAAGTCATGTCTGAAGATCTAGTCACAATACTTGGTTGGGACACCATTTGCTGCTCTAAGCCTCTTGATGTCAAAAGCCTTTGCATTGGATTATGCCCAGATACATGTTCAGAAGTAACCCCTGAACCTTGTGGTCTGCTTCCAACATCCTGCTGCTGGTGCATAATATCTTGACTAAGATGGTTCTGGGGGTGGCTATGGTGGTTCCGGCTAGCAGAAGGGTTTTCACAGCTCTTCTCTGGCTGGGAACTTCCAAAGTGTTGCTGCATCTGTTGCTGCATCTGTTGGTGATGGGGATGTGGCTGACCACTCTTGGGTCGGGACTGGTCAGTTGCATGGTGCTTTGGTTGTAGGGAAAGCTGAGAGCCCTGAGTGCCCTGAACAAGATTCCTCTTTTTCTGCATCTGAACTTCCTGCTGTAGAGTTCTCTGTTGGTGCACATTATGGGGCTGAGAGTGGACAGCATTCTCTCCATGAGGTACATGATGCTGGAGTTGATATAAATGATGCCTCTCTCTTAACTGCCCTGCTTGCTGTTGTTGCTGCTGCTGCTTAATATAGAGATGGTTACTGTGAAGGTGAGATACCCCTTGAGGGGGAACATGCTGCTGCAGGGCCTGCAGATGCTGACTTGCCGGAGTTTGCTGTTGCTCAGCAACTGAAGGCTGAGAACTACGCTGAACTTCAGTTTGTCTCAATGCAGGAGCCACAAAGTTGTTACCAGCTGGAAACAATCGTGTAAGGCCATCTCCATGTGCTGGATTGCTAACAGGCACAACTGAGTTTGAAGAGTTGGGAGGGATCTGACTAACCATCATCTGAGCTTGGTCAGAAATGTTATCTGGAGTTCGGCTCATCAGGGACATATTTTCAAGCCTGAGGGGGACTGGCTGACAATGCTTTTGACGTTTGGCAGATGACAGTAGAAGATCATCCTGGACAGCACGCTTGGCAGAATCTTTACGGTTTTCATGATTTGGTTTTAAAAGGGGCTCTTGAATCTGTGAATTTGGTATGGTACTAGCCATAGTATTTAGCTGTTCTTGGGAATATTCTGTCATCAGAGATGGTCCAGGAGGCTGGCTGCCATAGGAGCTAGATGAAACAGTCAGATTCACTGTGGTAGGAACAGCTGTTTGGTCAGAAGTTTGGGATAACCCTGCACAGCTGACCAGAGGATGGGTGATGCTGCTCTGGTGGATAAGATTATTCACACTTAAACTGGTGAGGGTCGGTGGCTGGGAAGTAGAAGCCTGCAAGGAGGCATTTGATGTTTTAATTCCTAGAGAACAACTTGGTTTTTCAAGGGGCCTATCTACTGTTATTTCAATTGAATCCTGAGAGTTAAATTCATTTGGTGTTGTTTCTGCCTGTCTTGTGCCATTCTCTTTAGGGTGTGATTTGAAAGGCTGGTCTCCCTCCAAAGATGATGCTTCAGAAGACTTTGAAGTAACCTCCCTTATATCAGCCTGGATACCAACTCTCTCCTTCTCAATGTTCTCCTGGTCAAAAATAGCTCTTGCTGCAAGAGCTACTATATCAGTTTGTTCCACAAAGGTACAGCTGTCACATGTATTAGTTGTACTGCTGGTCACATCTTCTCTAGTTGTTTCAGGAAGCATGGATGCAACTGAGAAGCTACGACTACTGCCAGAGCTGGTTGACATGGGAGAGTCAGCCTGCCTGGTGAGCAGAGAACCATTCATAACCTCCTGATCAGGAAGGCAGGAATGCTGCTGCGGTGGATTTCTGTCTTCGCTGTTCATCAGTAATAGTTCCTGTTTGGGATGTAAATCCACACTGGAATTGACTACTTTCGAATTTTCTGAAGAAAAGTCAGGATGGTCAATTTGGACTGAAAGAGATGATTTCTGAGGGTCTTTTTCTTTAGCAAGATCAGAAAGCAATGTAGTTAAACCTTGCCCCTTTAAGAGACCTGTAGCTTGAATTGTATCTGATGAATCTTGGTCGACCCTGCAAGGTTCTGCAACAATTTCTACCTCAGAAACATAGTCAGTACTTGCAGTGCTTGTGGTAGATGACAAACCAGAAACCTGAGAAGCCAAAACCTGGGGATCACTTGGAGATGGAATTAACACATTGGCTGAAGTGCAGGATTTGGTAGCATCTGACAATGCTAAACTAGTTGGCGGTTTATCCTGAGATGTCTCTTGTTGCAAAATGGGCATAGAATCTTTGGATTTTTCTGGGGCCGCTGCAGAATGTTCACTTGTTACAGATTCTTGGCAGGGTGACACTTCTGCTGACTTAGATTTAGATACAGATTCAGGCATTACTGATTCAGAATTTAGAATATCCAAAGAATGTGAAGCAGAAACACTAACATTATTTGCTTCGGACACAGCAACAGATGGTAGGACAATAGGGAGGCTTTCCAGCAGCCCATCATTACATGGTGACTCTGCTGAGCCTTCAGTTCTGGGGCAGTCTAACTTACCTACTTTGACTGGATTCAGGATACATGCTGGTTTGCTAGCTGCTAAGTGTTTCTTGGCACCTGGCTTCTTATTCAACCTTTTTGACTTCATGGTAGGTGGCAAACAAGCAACAGTGTTTACTGAAGAAGTAGTCACAAAATTATAAGTATTGGGCAATGTGGCTGAATTATCTGTTGTTGTGGAAGGTGCTATAGTTGTTGTTAATGAAACACAGTTAGCTGGGGTGGTTTGACTATTTGTAGCAGTTTGAGGATTGGCAGGCTGGCTAATAGACAGCTGTACACAGCTTTGCCCAGCCATCTGTGATATGCTTTGATTGAGGCTGGCCAAAGCACCAAATGTATTCAGGGCAACATTGGTATTTGGATCTTCGCTGGTGGTTGGTTGAATAATTTGCATAGGGGTTTGATTTGTAGTTCCTGATGAAGACATCACAGGCTGCAAAGCAAAGAGCTGTCCATTTAAAGAAATGGTTTGAGGCTGTTGTTGGTTTGACATGGTCACAGAAAAAGTCTGTGTTGAATTAGATGTTGATAAAGATGAAGGTCTTGGTAATATGTGGACAAGATGCTTTCCTCCAAAAGTCTGTGGAGTGGAAACATTTTGCACTGAATTATTAGAACCTATTATAGCATTGGCTCCATTTACAGGGAGTCGAACAGAACCAGAAGGTGGAGCAGAAAGGAGTGGCAATGGATTCTGATTAGCTGCTTGTATGATGACTATCTGTTGACCCACTGTTTGGTTGGGTACCTCTGCCCTCATCACTGTTGGGCAAGGGGTAGTGCTGGGTGGCTGAAGAATGATAACGTTTTGATTAGCCGAAGCTGCATTAACAGCTGACCCAACTGACTGAGCCATCTGAATCACTTGCATTGCTGAATTCAATGGAAGGATATTTTTTGGAGGTTGAGATTTAACTTGTGGCTGGGAAATTAGTGGCTGCATAGGTAAAGGTGGACAAGAAGGCAAGGTAACAACTACTTGCTCAACTGGTTGTCCATCTGCTGGAAGGGAATTGTTTAAATTGATGCCTGTAGCCACATGTCTACTGTGGTTGCTTGTGGGGGGGCTAGTACTAGACTCACTCAATACTGGAGTCACAGTGGAAGATGGTGTCTGGCTTAAGGGCTGAATAGTGTTTCCTGCCAGTTGCAAAGTAGTCCACGTTGTCTGTGTGTTTCCAGCTGAAGAAATTCGGGTAAGGCTGTTAATGTTTTTCAAATCTGAAGCACTAGCACTTGAAGAAGGCAAAGAACAAGAAAGGGTCCAACCATTGTCCAAAGGATTTGCGGAAAGAGTGCTTACCGGAGTGGTGATCTTCCCTACTGAAGGGGCAGAAGGTGCCACCACTGTGGTTTTATTTGTTGAGTCTGTGCACTTGCTAATGCTCAGTGGAGAAGAATCTCCTGAAGATCTGGGAGGCTGGGAGCAGATTGTGGTGGTAACTGAAACAACAAAGGTGTTTTGAAAATCACCTCTGCAGTTCTGGAGGCTCAAGCAGGACTTGATTCCATGGTGTACTTTAGTGGTAGTTGCTGAGGAGCTGGGGGAGACACTTGTGACACAAGGGGCTGTCTTCTTTAATAATTTGGTGCTGTCTAACCCACTGTTATTTTCAGAAGAATTCTGATCATTCGTACATATGTGTGAGGAAGGATACTGATGAAGTTCAGGACCAACTGATACAGCAATCAGTGAGCCACCAGAGGCACCAAGCACACTTGATTCACTTTCGGAGGTGGAAAGCTCAAGAATATTTTGAGCAGAAATGGCAGCAGGAAGACAAAGAGGAACAGGCTGATTGGCAGCCAAGGCAGAAACTGTGGTCTGATGCCATGGCTTCTTTTCAGAAGGGTAAATTCCAGAAACAGACGCAGGAGTCACAAGATTGCAAGTTCTCTGTACTGGCACCACATTGGCGGTTTGCTTTTGTAAATTATGACCAACATTAAAGGTTATCCCCTGAACAGCTGTTCCTTGGCTATTTCCACCAGGCTGACTCCCACTGGAGTAAACAATGATATTTTTCTGAACCTGGTCACTTGGAATAACAACAGATACCTTTGAGTTTTTAAGGTTTCCTTTCCAGTGGATTGTGGGGTCATCATATAAGCATATGTCATTTGCTTTCAGTAATTCAATATATCGGCCATTTTCTTTTTGGATTTCTTCCAGTTGTTTCCGTAGCTTTTTAATTTCTTCAGCTACAACATTAAAAATTAAAAGTTAAAAACACAGATGCACGTCAATATAAATTGAAAAAAAGCTATGTACTAAACTACTGATTCTAATTCTAGCATTCTAAACACTTCAATTGAGAATCTTTAGAACTTTGCTAATACAAGTTTTTTTCTTCTTTTTAGAATGTTATTTCAAACACCTATCTCATCCTTTTAAATGTATATATCTTTAAAAGTCATCCACTAGGAAATCATTCACAATGTAGAAATCTCAAAATTCCCAACTGAAAAATTTCTGATAGTGCAGCTACACAGGTGAAGCAAGGAAAGACATACTGACATCATGGTAACATACTAGGAAAATAACACTGAATATCCCACTGAATAATGCCTCTTAACTGCTAAAACAGCAAACATGACTTGTGGTAGAAATAGACTATCTCATAAATGGCTTTAGTCTTTATTTTACCCTTTAAAACAATGCAGACTGAAAGGAATGTGAATATGTCAACTGTTAAGTTGGTGAAGCACCAAAGAGAATACTGGTAATGGGATCTGCAATTTCTCTTGTTAGGGCCAAGGCTGAAGGTCTGCCACAGACCTCTCCTTTCTAAGGGAGATAGCTTCATCCACAGTTTTATCATGGGGGCATCTTTGGCTAATGAAATTTATGCTTTGCGACCCCTTCCATCCTCATCTGCCTGGCCATAATGGTAGGTATTTTCATCCCTACCCCATCAAAGGCAGCCAATTCTCAAGGCTAATGGACTGTGCGGTAGCCTGAAATGAAAAGCTCCATTTCAACAAGGATGAACTGAGACTAGCAGATCATTTGTCTCAGATTTTTAAATAAAGAGACAAAAGAAATATGCCAGTGTACCATGGATATTAAAATTAAAGTTCAATCATTACGAACCAAAAAATAATGATCTTTGCTGTCACTGAACATTTACTTACTGGTACTTTTCATTCGTTGTCTCATTTAATGATAATGATGACAGCTAACATTTATCAAGTATTTACTGTGCGCTAGGCTTTAGTTTAAAGGCTTTTACCTGTACCTCTTTTAATCTTCATAAGAACTACAAGATGGTAGCTATCTATTATTATCATCATCTTCAGATGCAAGAAATGGGCTGAGAGTAGATATGTAATTTGCCTAAAATCAACCAGGTAGATACTATAATTATCTGTATTTGAAGACAGGGAAACTTGAGGCATAGAGAGGTTAAGTAACTGTCCAAAGGTTACTTAGTGCAAAAATGAAGCTAAGACTCAAGTACAGGTGGTCCAAGGGCACTACTCTGACCTTGAGTGGGACTATCACGTGGAAAGAGGAAGAACTCACTGGGATACAAAAAGAGAATAGAGCAAGATACACAAAAAGAAGCAGAGACACAATAATCATGACAGAGATGACAATGTAGCCAAACTTTTTTTTGTGTGTGTGCCGGGGATCAAACTCAGGACCTTGCGCTTGCGAGGCAGGCGCCGGAACCACTGAGCTAAATCCCCGGCCCAATGTAGCCAAACTTAAACGCTGCTTCAGGTGCTAGCCCCAACCCCTGGCCTAGCTACTAAGTTATTCCTAAGTCTCACACACCTGGTGTTTTTGCAATACCTTCCATTTTCCCTAAATAACTTGATCACCTTAGTCTCTGTGCTTTGAACTCAAAAGACCCTTCATTTGAAAACTCTGACCTTGTCTCTTTTGTGGAGTGTCTCACAATGGCTACCAAACACATAATTCTTGTATGTATCTGGCAGCTTATATGTAAGGGCCTGTGCCTTAAAACACAGCTGCCCTAGAGAAGGGTAAGTTGTTACTTAACTACAGGGAACAGAGAACTCTGAATGCTGACCTTCTAGATATGCTTTCAAGTATCCTTCCCATCTATTACAATAAACACATCCCAGCTCTGTCCCTACCTTAGTGAGTTCTGCCTCGTTTCTCTCCTTTTAAGGTGGCCTCCTCAGTTGTCATAAGAAATTCTCTTTCTGCTCTTGTCAGAGCCATAAATAAAAGACAATTCAAACTGCTCCACCATCCTCAGCTTTATACTTGCCTGGAATACTTTTCTTTTCAGTGTCTTTACAATGCTAGTAGAAAACCAGAACTCATTTAACAGCATAAAAGCCACCTCTATCTACAAATCAAATATTAAATAAACAGGCAGTCTGACGCACACACCAGATCAATGTAAACAATTGTGAAATAAACATTTTTGGCCTTCTGGGTTATTGGTAGGTACAGACCTATCTCACTTTTAAATTATATTGAATACTCTTGCCTACACCCTCTTATGGGATTTTCCTAGCTGTAAGATCCAACTGGAATAAAGAGATTTAGTATTATTAGTATCATGAGTTAGGCATGCATGAAGTACACAAAAGCTTCAAAGTCGAAATTATGAATGTAGTTGCTCTCGGAGGGCAGAAAAGAGTTAAACTACAATGATTTTATTTGTAGCACTATTCTCCCAGATCCTTTGAATGTAGGGCCTTAGTAATGTCTTTTTGGGGAAAACCTACTAGCTCCTAAAATACATTGTGCTAGGGCCGGGGATTTAGCTCAGTGGTTCCACCGCCTGACTCGCAAGCACAAAGACCTGAGTTCGATCCCCGGTACCAAAAAAACCCAAAAAAACAAAACATTGTGCTATTACACAAGGTCTACACACTTAACAAATAACAAAAAGTATGAATCTCAAAATGTCTTTACCTTGCTCATTGTTTCCTCCATTCAACAGGAGTTCGTCATTTTGCCTTTTCAATTCTGTTATATATTTAAAGGCTTGGTCCAGGATCATATTCTTGCTCTGCCATAGAAAATCATTTACAAGTTTCATTGAAGGGTAAGAACTTGCTAGAAGAAACTTAAAAGCTTTGGGTTTATCACATATCTGTGATATGCAACTTTTCGAAGTTCAAACTATGCACTATATTCAAAAGCTTCTACTGTTCATTTTCCATTTACTAAATACCTGTCGGGCATTTACTACGTCAGGCTCTGTTCGAGGCACTGGGATATAGTAGTAAATCAGACCAAGTACAGGTTCTTGAAGAATAGAAATATACCTGTATATGTAAAATAATTAATGATAAGATTACACACACAAACACACACACACACACACAAACTAGTATAAAGAAAAATAAGCCAGGGTAAAGAGGTGGATAAAGTGACGGTGGAGCTTACTTTGCACTATGAACTACTTGTGCCCCCACCAAATTTGTATGCCTAAATCCTAATCCCCAATGTAACAGCATTTGGAGTTGGGACCACTGAGGGGTCAAAACATCTTGAGGGTGTAGCCCTCACAAATTGGATTAGTGGCTTTCTAAGAAGAGACGGAGACAAATGATCTCACTCTCCAGCAGGTGAGGACATAACCAGGAACCTAGTCTTGATCCTGGACTTCCTAGACCCCAGAAATGTGAGAAATAAATTTTTGCTGTTCACGTCCCTCACTTGGTGGTGTTTTGGCTCTCATGGCCTGAACTAGGACACGCTACTAGAACGTTTTAGTATAGAGATCTCTGGGAAGGCCTCTGTGTAAGGTGATACCTGAGCAAGAAACTAAAGGATGAAAAATGGTCACAGACTGCTTATATCTTGAGGAAGAAGGTGGAGGTAGCAAGATCAGAAGGCAAAGGCCTTCAGCCAGGGCTGGACCTGGCAGTATGAGGAGGTGAGCAGGAGGGCTAGTGATGGATATCAGAAAGAGTGCAAGAGAAGAGGCCAGAGGGGGCCTTCGAGAGCATGTAAACATTTTACATTTTAATGCTATCCTCTACTTGTTAACCAAAACCATAAATTATCTTATAAAAGTTGAGAAAGAAATGTCACTTGATTGAGTTTTGGTGTCATGCCCAGTATATTCCATTTCTAAACTTCTTAAAAAAGATTGTATTTTATGTCAAGGCATGCCTTTATTCTTAATAGATCATTTTAAAAATTGAAATTATATGACATAAAAATAAGTAATATGAAGGATTATATACCAAAAGGTAAAATTCCTTTGTGCTTTAACTGTCTAGATCCTGTTCCAAGGTGATACCCTGAGGTTACTTGTATATCCTTCCAGAAATATTGTAGGCTGATATAAACCTATATATATATATATCTTTTTCAAAAACCTAAGTAGAGGATACTATAAATAACATGTTGTACTTTTTTTTTTAATTTAAAGATTAATAGACACTTTCATGCAGTATATAGAAGCCTATCGTATTCCTTTGAATGGCTATATTTACTTACTTACCAATCTATTGCTGGTAAACATTTGAGCTACTTAATATCTGCCTCTGGTTTTGTCTTTGGCTATTAAACATGTGGCAATGAATATTTATCTTCTCCTTCATCATGTATATTATTAAATAACTCCAGTACTTTATGTATATCTCATTTCATGTGGGAATCACTATAATTTAACGCTTTGAAAGAACCTGATAATACCCACTTGTCTCCTGCAGACAGGAGCTAGAACGTATAACAATAGTGAAGAAAAACTTTAAAACTGTTCTGCTTCTGGAAGCCAAATACTAACTTCCTGTGCACATTCTAGGACACCAAAGAAGTAAAATGGTTATGGTTTCATGGCTTCATAAAGATTTGGAGGAATGAATGCCAAGAACAGGAAAATAAAATTTTACTGGGGAACCTCCAATATTTACTAAGCAGTTACTATACATTATGATGTGGAAAAACAAAAGCCAGAATACTTTTATGGAAGTTAAGTCCATCCTGTAGGGGGAAATGAAATGAAGCTGAAATCTAAGTCCCTGCTAGGAAAGACAATGTTGAGAGGCAAGCTGTGTTGGCCATCCAAACTCCTAGGAAATTTCATAACTGAGAAGCATCAGCTACTACAGAAGGGAAGGTGAAGTACAGGGTTAAAACTGAGGGGACAAAAAAAAAAAAAGGACCCCGGCCCTGGCTTAGGCCACAGGCTACTAGCAAATAAATTGGTATTTCCTTTCTACGATTTTTTTTTTTTGGTACCAGGGATCAAACTCGGGTCCTTGCACTTGCGCAGCAGCCGGCAAAACCACTGAGCTAAATCCCCAGCTCTCCTTCCATGATTTTTATTCCCAGGTAAAATACTGGTAGATTCTTTCTTGAGTATATGTGTACTAACTCTCTACAATTAATGTATTTATGATGTTTGATACATATGAAGAATAAAAATAATTTTAAAGGGCTGGGGATTTAGCTCAGTGGTTTCACCACCTGCTGCGCAAGCGCAAGGATCCGAGTTCGATCCCTGGTACCAAAAAAAAAAAAAAAAAAAAAAATAATAATAATAATTTTAAAGCAGCCAGGGATTTAGCTCAGTGGTTCCGCCGCTTGCCTCGCAAGGTCTCGAGTTCAATTCCTGGTACCAAAAAAAAATTTTTTTTAATTCATAACTATCTCTCCCAAAAGAAAAAAAAATACAAATAGTGATATTTTTGAGTTCCACCACCACCACCACCATCACAACAAAACTGACATACTACCTAGTCATGCAACAGTTAAGGCCACCAAAAGAAAGGCCCATTTGATCAGGTTTTTAATGCTTCATTTTCCAGTATAAAAAAAAAACAACTGATACATCATTTAAGGAAAACCTCTGAAAAGAAAGATAAAATATCCAAATGAAAGAAAAAAAAAAGGAGTCATAAGAAAACACAGATAGTTGGAAGAAAATTTCAAGAATAAAACCTATGTAACATCAGAGATGGGACACTATTGAATCCATAGAAACATATGTTCTGAAATATGTGGTATGAAAAGGAATAAACAGAATTTAAAAAAGGACTCTTGGATCTGGGGATGGTGGCATCTGCCTGTAATCCCAGCACTTGGGAGAAGGAGGTAGTAAGGTCAAGAGTTCAAGGCTAGCCTATGCTACATAGTAAGATCCTGTCTCCAAAAAAACTAGAGGGAAAACAAAAAGAGGAGAAGGAAAAAAAAAAAAGAAGCCAAGTGGTTGCACAGAAGTGTAATTCCAGCACTTGGGAGGCTCATGAAGGAGGATCCTCATAAGTTCAAAGCCAGCTTGTGCTAATAGTGAGTTCAAGTCCAGTCTAAACTACACAGTGAAGCCCTGTCTCAAAAAACAAAAAAAGAAAGAAAAGAAAAAAATTCTTAGAATTAAAAACATGATTACAAACAGGATAGTTAGAAAAAATGACTGGTTGAGACTGATAAAAGAAGACAGAAGGTTCTAAAAGTAAGTCTCGGGCCGGGGATTTAGCTCAGTGGTTTCACCGCCTGCTGCGCAACTGCAAGGACCTGAGTTCAATCCCCCGTACCAAATAAACAAACAAACAAACAAATAAATAAATAAATAAAAATAAGTCTCAAAGGAAAAAAAAGAAAAGCAGAAATTAGTACATTTTATCACATAGAAAACTATACTATAGCATGTTGGAAATGTGGAATTAAAGATAAACATATAGAAAATTAAGCAAGTGAAAAACTATGAGGCAATTATTAACTCCAAAACATAAAAAGTTTTGCATATGAAATGAAATGTAATAGTAGCATAAGGATAAACAATATTTATATAGTCTTAATAACAGAAAAACCAAGTATCACGGTAAAGGGATTAAAAATGATCAAGAAATTTTATAAATCAATTCCTCAAAATGAATGCAACTATTAGGTACCACAAAATACACTAAAACACTTTTTTACCAAAATTGTGATGGAATCTTATATATCAATTTCTCAAAATGAATGTAACTATTAGGTACATCAAATACACACTAAAAAAAATTTAACCAAAATAATGATGAAATTATATTGGAAGGATCAGGGAAGGAGAAGGCAGGCTAAAAGCATAATAGGATTTTGACAGTATCGAAAATGGAAAAAGTAAGATATAGTAATATTAATATTTTATTTAGAAATATAAATGTAAATATCAGAAGAAATTGGTGAGAATAGATGCCTCTGATGAACTGTTACAGGATTGGGAAGCATGTAGGAGATTAATGTTTGATGTTTTAAGCTTTTTAGTACTATTTGCAATGTCCATATGTTAATTTTGCATACAGTTTAATTAAAATTAATAAAAGGCTAGTATAATTTACAATATCACATAGTAGCAGAATACTATTGATTATTAAAAAGAAGGGAAAGCATATTTGGAAAGGCATCTAAAACCAAAAGTCAACTATATACCAGTGAGGCAAGTAGCAAAGCAGGTATACAGCACTGGATATTCTGTATATCTGTATATGCATACATACTTATAAATGTCTGGAGAGAGATACGATATTTCATTAGTTGCTATGATTAGGGAGTGAGACATCAATTTAAAAAAAATTTTATATTCTGTCCATTTTTGGTTTGTTTTCAATGAATATACATTATCCTCATGAAAACAACCCCTGCTCATTACAGAGAATTATCATGCATTAAGCTAAAATTTTTAAGTACTATTTGGAGTTGATAGGGTATGGATAATAAATTAAAGGAGCGACCTCTGGAAAATTCTAGAGATGAATTTTTTTTTTTGGTACCGGGGATCGAACTTGGGTCCTTGCGCTTGCACAACAGGCAGCAAAACCACTGAGCTAAATCTCCGGCCCTCTAGGTATGACTTTTTAAAGAGTAAAGAAGATGGGCCAGGGATTTAGCTCAGTGGTTCCAGCACCTGCCTCACAAGCACAAGGTCCCAAGTTTGATCTCAGTACCAAAAAAAAAATGAGTAAAGAACATGGTATTTCCAGGAGATTAAAAACTCCATTGAAAGTTTGTACACCAGAATGAGCCAATGTGAGGACAGAACTTCAGACATAGAAGATAAGATTACAATTAGTGACCAGGAAAAGAAAAATTGCTTTGAAAATGTCAGAGACCATGAGAAATGAATCCAGCAGCTGCTAGATGATGCAAAGAAGAATAACATAAGACTGATTGGAGTCAATGAAGAAATGGGAGAGTGCAGACGACATAAAAAAACTGTTCAAAGAAGTGATGGTAGAAAACTTCCCAAGGAGGGGAAAAGAACTTGACATACAGATAAGTGAGGCATATAGGACTCCAACTAGCCTTGATCAAAAAAAATCTACACATAGGCATATAAGAGTTAAGATTTCAGAAACCCAACAGAAGAACAAAATTCTACAAGCAGTCAGAGAAAAGAAACAAATCACATACAAAGGAAAGCCCATAAGAATCACACCAGACTTCTCAACCCTCACTCAAGGCAAGAAGAGCTTGGAGTGAGGTATTCCAAACCCTAAAGGAAAACAGCCTCTAACCCACACTGATGTACCCTACAAAACTATCTTTCAAAATTGATGGAGAAATGAGATACTTTCATGACAAAGAGCACTGTAGGAAATTCGTGAATACCAAACCAGTACTCCAAAAAATTTAAAACAATATCCTAGGAAAAGGCAAGGATCACAACCCCAGGAAGCCCAGCAGAATGAATCCATCAGGCGTGACAAGAAGTTAAAGCAAAGGGGGAGAGTCTGACAAAAACAAAAGTCATGACAAGGATAAGTCAGTATGTATCAGTTACAACCATCAATGTTAATGGTCTCAATTCACCAGTCAAAAGAAATAGACCGGCAGAATGGGTCAAGATGCAAGATCCAACAGTATGCTGCATACAAGAAACACACTTAATTCAAAAAGAAACTCATACACTGAAACTTAAAGGGTGGAAAACAATACTCCTTGCAACCAGAACCTGAAAAAATGCAGGACTAGCTATGCTCTTTGAAGATCAAGTGGATTTCAAACCAACACTGATTAACAGACAAAGAAGGACACTACGTCCTTGTAAAGGGAACAATTCAAGAGGAAGAGATGACAATCATAAATAGCTATGCACCAAACACTAGTGCACCCAACTATATAAAACAAATACTAATGGACGTGAAAAATCAAATAAGCACTAATACAATAGTAATGGGGGACCTCAATATCCCACTGTCACAAGTAGATACATCAACTAGGCAAAAAACAAGCAACAAAATACTAGATCCCAATCAAACTCTTGAACAAATGAACTTATCAGATGTTTACAGAGTGTTCCACCCCACAAAATCAGAATACACATTCTTCTCAGCTACACACAGGTAGTTCTCCAAAGTTGGCCACATACTTGCTCATAGAACATGTTTAAGTAAGTGCAAAGGAATTGAAGTTACCCCTGTATATTATCAGACCATTGTGCTATGAAATTGGAGATCAATAGCAAAAGAAACCACAAACATTTCATAAACACATGGAAACTGAACAACACACTTCTGAATAACCAATGGGTCACAGAGGAAATTAAAGAAGAAATCAGACAGTTCCTTCAATTAAATGACAATGACAATACAACATATCAGGATCTATGGGATACAATGAAAGCAGTCTTATGAGGGAAATTCATAGCAGTGAATACTCACATTAGGAAAACAGAGTGAGCCCAATTAAACAACCTGATGCTGAACCTCAAGCTTCTAGAAAAAGAAGAGCAGGACAACCCCAAAGCTCATACAAGGGAGGAAATTATAAAGATCAGAGGAGAAATCAATGCAATGGAGACTAAGGGAATGATGCAAAGAAATCATTGAAGCCAAGAGTTGGTTCTTCAAAAGAATCAACAAAATTGACAAACCCTTAGGCAACCTTATCAGAAATAGGAAAGAAAAGGCCCAAATCCATGCAATTAGGAATGAAAAGGGTGAAATTACAATGGACCCAGCAGAAATCCAGAGGACCATCAATACCTACTTCAAGAACCTATACGCCAATAAGATGGACAACACAGAAGAAATGGACAGATTCCTAGATATGTATGAATGACCAAAGTTGAACTAAGAAAACCTAAAAATTCTAAACAACCCAAGATCAATCAATGAAATTGAAAACGCAATTAAAAACTTACCAATTAAGCAAAGCCCAGGTCCTGATGGCTTCACTGCTGAATTCTACAAGTCATTTAGAGAGGAACTACTGCCACTACTGTTTAAACTCTTCAATGAAAGTGAAAGGGAAACAATACTCCCAAATTCATTCATGGAAGCAAGCCTCACCTTGATTCCCAAAGCAGAGAAAGACCCAACCAAAAAAGAGAACTACAGGCCAATCTCACTAATGAACATAGATGCAAAAATCCTTAATAAGATGCTGGCAAACAGAATGATCATCAAGAAGATTATACACCCTGACCAAGTGGGATTCATCCCAGGGATGCAGGGATGGTTCAACCTACGCAAATCAACAAATGTAAGACACTATATCAATAGAACCAAGGACAAAAACCATAGGATCATCTCAATAGATGCAGAAAAAGCATTTGACAAAATCCAACACATGTTTATGATAAAAACCTTACAAAAATTTGCAATAGACAGTCTCTACCTCAATCTGATAAAAGCCATCTATGAAAAACCAACAGCCAACATCTTACTAAATGGTCAAAAACTGAACTCTTTCACATTAAAATCAGGAACAAGACAAGGATGTCCACTATCACCATTCCTGTTCAATAAAGTCTTGGAAACATTAGCCACAGTAATTAGACAAGAGAAAGAAATAAAAGGAATAAAACAGGAAATGAAGAAGTCAAATTGTCATTATTTGCAGATGACATGATACTCTATATAGAATATCCCAAGAATTCCACCAAAAGTCTTCTAGACTCAATAACCAAAATCAGTAAAGTAACTGGATACAAGCTCAACACACAAAAATCAATAGCTTTCCTCTACACAAACAACAGACTCACTGAGAGAGAAATAGGGCAAATAATTCCTTTCACAATAGCATCCAAAAAACTGAAATACCTAGGAATCAATCTAACAAAAGAAATCAAAGACCTCTTCTCTGAAAACTATAGCACTCTGAAAAGAGAGATTGAAGACGATATCAGAAAATGGAAAGACATCCCTTGTTCCTGGGTAGGAAGAATCAACATAGTGAATTGGCCACACTTCCAAAACGGCTATATAGATTCAATGCAGTCACAATTTAAATCCCAGCAGCATACTTCATGGACCTTGAGAAAACAATCCAAAAATTCATTTGGAACAAGAAGAAATCTACAATAGCAAAAGAAATTCTAGGCAACAGAGACATGGCAGGGGGTATCACAACCCCCAACTTGAAACTCTTACTACAAAGCTACTGTGATAAAAACAACATGGTACTGGCAAAGAAACAGATCTGAGGACCAGTGGAACAGATTAGAAGATGCAGAAACAACTCCAGACACACTCAGCCACCTCATCTTTGACAAGGGAGCCAAACTCTCTCACTGGAGGAAAGATAGTCTCTTTAATACATGGTGCAGGAAAAATTGGGTTTCAACTTGCCAAAGAGTAAAACTAGACCTATATCTCTCACCATGCACTAAACTAAAATTGAAATGGATTAAAGATCCAGATATTTAAACAGAAATGTCGAACTGGCTGGAACAGAGGTTAAGTAGAACTCTTGAAGACATTGGTGTAGGAAAACACTTCATGAACAAAACCTCAGTTGCTTGTGAACTAGCACAAACAATCAACAAGTGGGATATCTTCTTATTAAAAAGTTTCTGCACAGCAAGAGAAACCACCAACAGTGTGAAGAGACAACCCACAATGTGGGAAAAAATTTTCACCTGCTGTTCCTCAGACAAAGGTCTACTATCTTGAATCTATAAAGAACTTTAAAAAAATCAGACCTCCCAAATTTAAAGACCCAATGGAAAAATGGGCATCTGAAATGAACAGACATTTCTCACACAAAGAAGCAGAAATAGCAAAGAAACATGAAAAAATGTTCAACATCACTGGTCATTCAAGAGATGCAAAGGAAAACAATGTTGAGATTCTACCTCACCCTAGAAAGAATGGCTGCTATCACGAAATCAACCAATAACAAATGCTGGCAGGGCTGTAGGGAAAGAGGAACATTGCTCCACTGCTGGTGGGAGTGTAGACTGGTGCAACCACTGTGGAAATCAGTATGGAGATACCTCAAAGAACTAAGACTGGAAGTCCCATTTGACCCAGTTTTTCCCCTGCTGGGTAAGTTCCTCAAAGAATTAAAAGAATCATACCAGAGTGATATATGTGCACTCATGCTCACAGTACAATTTGTAATAGATAAAACTTGGAAGGAGCCCAAATGCCCATCAACTGGAGACTGGATAAAGAAAATGTGGTTTTTTAATAAAATGGAGTACTACTCAGCCATACAAAATGAGAAATTAGAGACATTTATAGCTAAATGGATGCACATTGAGCCAATACTCTTAAGTGAAATAAATAGGACATGTGTAAATACCGAATTGTTTCTCTATATGAGAAACTGAAAGTGTAAATGAGGACTAAAAGGTATAATAAATAATGTGAAATAGGAAGAAAAGGGGCAAAGGGAAAGGGGAAGTGGGAGGGGTAGGAGAAGGAAAGACGGGAATGGAACTAATATGAGAGAAAGAAAAAAATGGAAACAAAGTCTTTGTAAATAGGGAGGGATCGAGTGGTTGAAGGGAGGGCGGGGAAGGGGGAAAAAATAAGAATCAAGAGAGATTATGTAAAGGTGCAAATTTCCAATGATGAATGTCATTATATTGTACACCTAAAATGTACCAATAAAATTAATTTTTAAAAAAAGAGTAAAGAACACGAATTGGCAGAAAACAAAAGAAATGTTCAGTAAACATATGGCCCATATATAACCATCATCAGGCACTAACTGTGATTCAAGAGAAAACATAATTGAGAAAAGTCTAAAAATAACATGACCATGTGGAAAACAATACTAAGAGATTGTTAGGAATGTGGAAAAATTAAAGTTAGGTATATAGAAAATGAAGCAAACAAAAAATGAGGCAATTATTAAGTGTAAATTCCCCATATGTTGCAGGGAAAATAATCATTCTTAGCATGAGAACAATTTTGGGAATTGTCCATTCGCAAGTAATGAATGAAAATATGAAGGGATTCTTACCTGCTTCAAAGCAGGGGAACAAGGAATCAGCTCTCCTATCCTGTTTATCCCAGCATTGATTTTCTTCTTTCTATGCCTTTCCACTAAATAGGGGGAAAAATCCATTTATTAAATGTTATATTACTGTCCCAAAGTACCCCATTTTCCCTTGTCAAAGAAATTTCAGGTAAAGAAATATTTATCAAATAGTATCTACAAAAGTCAAATAACTATAATAAGTAAATCAGATTTCTAAGAATGTAGTACTTTTAAGTCTTAAATGTTATAAAAAGCAATACCTTCATTAGGATTTTAAATATCTATAATTATATAACATATATTTTATATAGTCTATATCTCATATATATTCATGTAGAATATCATCTATAATAGTTATATTCAAATTATAAAAACCAGGAGTGAATAATACTGAATTATTATTAGGTCACCATTCTATTACACTTGAAGTAACTATTAGGGATTTTAATGATAACTGAATTTAAAGAACCCACTAGCAAGCTGCACAAGGTGGTAAATATCTGTAATCTCAGCTATGCAGGATGTGTAGGAGGGATGCCAGTTCAAGACCAACCTGGGAAACTTAGTGAAACCCTGTCTCAAAACAAAAAAATATAAAGGGCCGGGCCGGGGATTTAGCTCAATGGTTCTGCTGCCTGCCTCGCAAGCACAAAGTCCTAAGTTCAATCCCCAGTACAAAAAAAAAAAAATATATATATATATATATATATATATATATAAAGGGCTGAGGGTGTAGCTCAGTGGTAGAGCACTTGTTTAGCAGCTCCTAGGGCCTGACTTCAATCCTCATTATTAAAAAAAAAAAAGTATACAGATTAAAGAACCTTAAAACACTTCTTAGGATAACTGGAGGGCCTTTTTGGGAATAGAAACAGCTATTTGTTTGATTTAAAATAGACAAGAAAGGGCACTGACTTGGTTTTCTCTATAGGCTTCGACCATTTTTAATATATAATAAACTGGGCTACTGGCAGTGTCTTAATTATGTGTGAAACATTCCAGACTTACATGTTACAACTTTAAAAGGGTAAAAGAAAATAAGACATTATCTAAATTTCTGTAAGACTTTTTAGGTAGAAAAAGTACTCTTGGCTATTTTCCATTATGAGGGTTTCTAAAATCTTCCTTTCTAACCCAGGATTTCAGGGCTTTTAAGACAATCAGATTGTAGCCTGCATAGAACTTGTTTTTAAAAATAGATTTTATTCATTCATTTGTTCATTCATCCATTTTTGTTTCATGATCTAGCAGTAAGGGCATCCTTTTCAATGACATCTAATTACTCTCTCTTAATAGGGTGGCCCAAACATACTTACAGCACCATGAGCCAGCTAATTCCAATAAAAAGATTTTGTTCATATAGCTTAAAATACAAGATTTCATTCATGTAACCAAAAAAGCAACAAGTATAGCTTACCTTTCTTCTGCATTTTCTAACAACAGAATTTTCTGTTATCTAAGAGTGTATATTTTTTAGTGTGTGGAGTTTTAAAAAACATTAAGACTCATTACCAATAGTAATACAGTAAGTCCCCAACTTATGAACATTCAAGTAGCAAACCACAGGTGTACTGTGTAAGACTCACTTTGCAGGTTACAAACAAATCTGACTTATAAATGTTCTCCTAGAATGGAACTTGTTCACAAGTCTGAGACTTACTGTAAATGGGTTTCAAAGATAATAAACAGCTAAGCATGGTGGCATACACCTGTGATCCCAGCACTTGGGAGGCTGAGGCAGGAAGATTGCTGTGAATTTGAAGCCAACCTGGACTAATTACGTAGTAAGTTCAAGGCCAGCCTGAACTACATAGCGAGATCCTATCTCAAAAAAACCAAAAAAACACACAAACAAACAAAAAAGGATAATAAATAACTAATTCTAGGCAATAGCAATATCCCACCTCTGTTCAAGACAACATTCCACTAATAAGATTTTTCCCAAGGGTTCTTTTCTTAGGGAAAGGAAGATACCACTTCTACAATAAAAAGACTTTTAACTTCTAAATTGTTTTTGGTCTGCATGCAGTACCTGATGGAAAACAGTGTCCACAATGTGCAAAGCTGTAATTGTATGCAGTTAATCCTATATATGTTTATCTTGGAGGAAGAAAAAGTTCAAATGGGAAGGGAAAGAAAGGAAGGGGAAGGGGAAGGGGAAGGGGAAAGGAAAGGAAAGGAAAGGAAAGGAAAGGAAAGAAAAGGAAAGGAAAGGAAAGGAAAGGAAAGGGAAAAATAAAGAGAAGAAAAAAATACAAAGCTTTTGTAAATAAAGAGGGAAACAAGGGTTGAACGGAGGGAAGGGGAATGGGAAAAAAAGAAGAATCAAGATATGTTATGTACAGGTACAAATCCCCTAAAATGAATGTGATCATTATGTATATCAAAAGTATAGCAACCGCTGGGGATTTAGCTGAGTGGTTCCAGTGCCTACCTCAAAAGCACAAGGTCCTGAGTTTGATCCCCAGTACCAAAAAAACCAAAACAGTATAGCAATATATTTAATTTTAAAAATAAATATAATAGCTGGGCATGGGGGTGCACATCTGTAATCCCAGAACTCAGGAGGCTGACGCAGGAAGATCATTGCAAGTTCAAGGCCAGCTTGGACTAGATAGTAAGGCCTTTTCTCAAAAAACAACAACAACAACAAATATTTATCTTGCTTTGATCTGTACTTTTCATGTTTGAGATAAAATTGAATAAAGTATTTATTTTCTACATTTCTTCTTATAATCAAGAGTTTAAAACTTCAGACTATTCATACACAAAGTCTCTTTAAGACCTACAGTCTTGAGGAATGATCACAATGAGTTCCAGGCCAGGCTGGGCTACACAGTGAAAGAAAGGCCAGCCTGAAATACGTACCAAAACCCTGTCTCAAACAAACAAACAAACAAATAAACAAAAAACCCTACAGTTTGCTGTGCATCATTTTTCACACTTCTAGCCAGCTTCCCTGTCTGGAATTTATTCATCCACATGACCTTGATTCTACTGAGAAGTGTACCTGCAAACACTCACTCCAGGGATATATTATATCTCTTAACTAACCCAAATAGACCACAAATCAGAAGATGACATGTAAGTCATCTTCATGAGACTCGGAATACTTTTCAATTAAAAACAATAAAGGTGCACTTTACTAAAATGCAACAAATCAACTTCTGGGAAGATGTCAGAGCAGTAAGCAGCAACAAATCACTCTCCAAGATTCAGAATCCAGACACTGGAAAATAACAACTTGGGGGAAAAAAGAGAAAGGTGGATCCCTAGGACCCAAGAAGAAACTGAAGGGAAAATTATAGACTACAGAAAAATTGAAAAGACAGACCACAACAGAGAAAAAAGAAGGGGCAATCTATACTTTATCCCTGGCTCCTGCCACAAGGCGAGAGAAAGGAAGATAGAATCTACAGAGACACAGCAAAAGCGGTTGACTCCAGAGCCCTCCAGGGAGAAACACATTAGTGGTACAGAGCAGTGGGTGTTGTGCACTACATCAGCTAGTGAGTGACTCCAGTCCAATCCATTGCCATACACCCTGGAGAGAGTGCTTAGTCAGACACCATTTTAGGAAAGGACCAACTGAACCTGGGACTCAGCAGCCACGGGTTGGCTTCATCTCAGGCCTCTCAATGTTAAACTCTCACAGAGACCGGGTGAGGGACAACCACTGGAGATGTCCATGGTCAAGGAACTGGGGTCAGGCCAGCAAGAGAAACACAGTTATAAGCTAAATGACTCAGGCCGGACCCCCATGAGCAGAGATAAGGGTCAACATGAATTTCTGTGGATTTGAAAGTCTCAGAACCAGCACCTCACGCTAATGCTACTACCAACTCACTAGGATTATCCAGCATGGATCTAGACTGATTGCCTCCCTTGTCTACCAGCAAAAGCAGTCATACCTTGCATTGGACATTGCTACAAAACTGTAGACCCCAAAAGGTAACCCCACACCTGAAATCACAGAGAAATTTCTTCTTTTTTTTCTATGCTTTTGGGCTTTTTTTTTGATGATTTGGTTTTGTGTGTGTCTGTGTGTGTGTGTGTGTGTGTGTGCATGTGTGTGTGTGCACATGTGTGTGCAAAAGTTGTTTTTAAGGGTTTTTTGTTTTGTTTTGTTCTTGTTTTTGTTTTGTTCTTGTTTTTGTTTTCTCCTCCTTTCCTTCCCTTGTGTCTTCTTCAACAATTTTCTGAGACTTGGGTAATCTTCCTCTGTCCTCCAGTCTTGCTTCTAATCTCTTTTTCTTTTTTCATTTTTCTATTTTTTTCCTCTACTCCATTTTAAATTTTCTGCCCTTATGGTAAAATCACTCTACTGTGTAGATATTTACTGTATATTATCTTCAGATTTGTCTAAGATTTTGTTATATAACTATAAATATTGTACCTAGGGTTAAAGGTGGCATATTATGAGTTATCACAGTTTGTCATTTTCCAGTCTGTGTTTGATGCTATTATTATTACTAATTTTACAACTTCACCCAAGATTATATAGTCGTGATCAATTGATTTTTCTTGTATGCCACTACCTAGATTGCATGGAGGTCATAAACAATACTACAGTCCAGTCTCAAATAACTAGGTGCTGGCCCAAATAGGCTGCAACGTTTTATCCCTAAGAAATAGAAAAGGCAGGATCCTAGGACAGAATCAAAGGCCAAAATCAGCTATACCTAGAAGATATCTCTGAAAAGCAGTAATTTCCTTAAGAGCTTTTAATACTAGTAATAAAGCTACCTACAATAAGCAATTTACAAGCTTCAATGCAGAAAAAATATAAACCAAAAAAAAAAGTGAGAAAACACAGAAACAACACGCAACCCAATTCTCCAACCCCCCAGCCAACAAATCCAGGGGGCACTGAGGTGGAAGAAATAAAAAGCTACCCAGGTCAACTTTCTGAAATGGCAGCAGTGGAATTAACAAAATAGATACATGAGTCTCTTGACAAAATGAAAACAGAAATAATTACACAGATAATCAGAGATGACTACAATAATTAAGGAAATGGTTAGTGAGTCTAGAGTAGATACTAATGAAAAAAACAGAGGAGGTTAGGAAATACATGGAAACCATGCATGGCCAACATAAAAAAGAATGAGATTCCATAAAATAGACTCAAACAGAAATCCACAAGATTAAAAATTCTATTGAAAGTATATGCAGGAGAGTCAAGCAATGTGAACATCTGAAAAAATAGCAAGGGACCATGAAAAAAATTCTAACAGCTGTTAGACAATGCAAAGACTAATGCAAGATTAATCGGAATCAATGAAGAATCAGAAGATAGCACAAAGAGCATAAAAACCTATTCATAGAAGTAACAGCAGAAAACTTTCCAAGCATGAAAAAAGAATTTGAAATACAATAGCCATGACCAGCAAAAACTACACCAGGGCATATAATAGTCAAGATTTCAGAAATTCAACAGGAGAATACAATATTAAAAGCTGTTAAAGAAAAGAAATTACTGATAAAGGAAAGCCTATCAGAATTACAGCTGACTACTCAACACAAACCCTAAAGTCAAGGAGACCTGGGAGTAATGTATTTCAAGCCCCGAAAGAAAACATCCTCCAATCCAAAATTATCTTTCAAAATTGATGGAGAAATAAGATACTTCCATGACAAAGAACACCTGAAGAAATTCATGACCAGGCCGGGCATTGTGGCGCACACCTATAATCCCAGCTCTCAGGAGGCAGAGGCAGGAGAATCACTGTGAGTTTGAAGTCAGCCTAGGCGGCATAGTAAATTCAAGGTCAGCCTGAATTACACAGTGAGACTCTGTCTCAAAAAAAAAAAAAAAAAAAAGGGCTGGGGATTTAGCTCAGTGGTTCAGCCGCCTGCCTCACAAGCGCAAGGTCCCGAGTTCGATCCCCAGTGCCCCCCCAAAAAAAGCAAGAAAAAGAAATTCATGACAAGAAAACAAGTCCTTCACAAAATTCTGAAGGATATTCTAGAAAAAGACAAGGAAGATAACAATTCCAATTATTCCAATAAAATGAATCCACCAGGTAAGGCAAGCAATTAAACAGAAGAGAAAGGAAACCAATAACAGGAAAATAATATAATGACAAGGAAAATTCATTACCTATCATTGAAAACCATCAATGTGAATGATCTCAATTCACCAATCAAAAGAAACAGACCGGCAGAATGGATCAAGAAATAAGATCAAACAATATGTAATCCCAATCAAATACCAATAGCATACCTCACAGAACTAGAGAAAACAATAACCTATGTGGTACCAGAAAGACCCAGAATATCAAAAGCAATTCTGAGTAATAAGGGCAAGGCATAACAATTCCCAATTTAAAGTTATACAACGAGCCTATCAGAATAAAAACAGTATGACACTGGCAAAAAACAAACCTGACAATCAGTGGAACAGAATAGAAGATTCAGAAACAATTCCTAGCACACTTAGGTAGAATACCTGTACTGGAAGGAAAATAGCCTCTTTAATAAATGGTGCTGATAAAACTGGCTTTCCACATGCCAAAGACTGAACCTAGCTAGACCCATATCTCTCACCATATACTAAACTAAAATCAAAATGGATCAAAGATCTAAATATTACCAAAAAAAAAAGATCTAAATATTAAAACAGACTGGAAACAGCCCAATTGCCCATCAGCTGGGGACTGGATAAAGAAGTTGTGGTTTTTTTGTAAAATGGAGTCTACTCAGCCATAAAGAATGAGAAACTAGAGACATTTATAGCTAAGTGGATGCACATTGAGGCCATACTCTTAGGTGAAATAAAGAGGACACGTGTAAATACTGAACAGTTTCTCTGGTATGAAAAACTAAAAGTGTAAATAAGAATCAAAATGTATAATTGATATTGTATAATAGGAAGAAAAGGTCTAAAGGAGTAGGGGAAGTGGGAGGGGTAGGGGAAAGGAAAGAAGGGAAAAGAAAAAATACGAGAAAAGGAAAAACATGCAAACAAAGTCTTTGTAAATAGGGAAGGGTGGAGGGGGTGAAGGGAGGGCAGGGGAATGGGGAAAAATTAAGAACCAAGATACATCATGTAAAGATAGATCCCCATGATGAATGTAACTGTATTGTATACCTAAAATGTACCAATAAACTTAATGGAAAAAAAACCAAACAGAAACAGTCGGCTGGATGATACAATAGGTAAAACTCTTAAAGACATAGGTGTAGGCAAAGACTTTATGAACAAAACCCCAGTCACAAAGGAAACACTACAAAGAATCAACAACTGCGACCATATCAAATTAAAAAGCTTTAGCACATCAAAAGAAACCACCAACACAATGAAGAGACAACCTTCATAATGGGAAAACATTTTTACCTGCTACTCTGCTGACAAAGTACTACTATCTAGAAGATACAAAGAACTTTTAAAGTAAATCAGACCTGCCAAATTAAAAGACCCAATCCAAAGACGGGCATCAGGAATGCAATTCCTTGGAAGCTCCAAAATGGCAGAGAAGTGGATGCTAGCAACTCAGCTTCTCCAGGACAAAATGTCTAGTGTCTGGAAAATAACAGCTGGGAGAGGAATTGAAGTGAGTGGAGGGTACACTGGAGCCATGAGGTAACTGACAGAGGAAAAGAAAACAGGATCAAGTGATACAGAAGAAACATATCACACAGTAAAGACCTCACAGCTCTGCCAATGGCAGCTGCCAGGTAAACTGAAACTAACAACTTTTCTGCTCACTGAGAACCCAAGAACTGCACCAGGACCAAGAGTCTCCTGCAGATGGAGCCAGCAGGGTGAATGAGAGACACTGCTTATGCAGCAGCTTTCTACAGTCAACAGTTGGTGAGTGACCTCGGTGCAAGTACCTGAGGCCACAGTTGCATGGAATAGGAGCTGGCTGGGACGTCATTGTAGGGAAGGGCTGCATGTTTCACCCTGGGTCCCAGAACAATCCTTTGTCTGCTTCACATTTCCAAGTTCCCAGACTGGATGAGTGAAAGACAGTCCCGAAAGACGTGGGCAGTTGGAGAACAGACTGAGGGCAGTCCTTCTGATGGAGGGGCTGGTGAACACAGACCTAGCTCCTGAAGTCAGAGGCCAGCTTCAGCCTGCAAAGAACTGGAAGCTCACATTGGTGCTGTGTTCCCACCGTAAGCAAATTTCTACACCTAGCACTGCTCTGGGGGCAGACGCCACCTTAGCTTTCCAGTGTGAACAAAGATATGTCTTAGCCTGAGCTCTGCTCCTCAACCCTGGGCTAAGGAAAAGGGCCATGTGTCCAAAACAATAGAAAACTTTCTTTTACTAGTCTTTATTTGATTATATTATTTTTTCATATTTTATTTTTATTTTACTTTTTAAAATTCTTTATTTTCTGTATTCTTTGCTATTCTCCTCCCTCTGTACATTTTCCCACATACTTTTATTCCATTATTTTATCCTTTTTTCCTTTATGGGCCTGTCTGTGTATGTATACTTCTCTTCCTCTTGCCTTGTTTCTACCAATATAGTTTACAGAGGGTAAGGGAATTCTTGTTCCTTTATCTTCCTCCCACTTTTATCTGTATATCTTCACCAGACTTCTTAATCCTGTGTTTTATTCATTCTCAGTCTTTCTTTTCTTTCCTCTCCACCTTTTCATTTGTCTCCCTTTAACTTTTTCTCTAATATTTATATCAATCATAGAATCTCTTTCCCTCCCCATTTCTCACTACAAATTTTGTGCTCAGTTTCCGTTATTCCCTTCTAAATATATAATAACAGGGCCAGGGATTTAGCTCAGTGGTTCTGCTGCCTGCCTTGCAAGCGCAAGGTCCCGAGTTCAATCCCCAGTACCAAAAATAAATTAATAAATAAATAATAACATACCCTTACCATCAATAAGATCCTTTGCTCCCCTCCTAGCTCCTCCTTTCCATACCACAGAGCTGCGGATTTTAAAAAACAACAAACTTTTCTTTTTTTCTCTTCTCTTCCTCCTTCTGGCATTACCCAGTCCCCAACCTCCTGGGCTTTAGATTACGGATTCTATGAAATTACTGTTGAATGCTATTTTTTAGCAGTATAGGAGACACAGCTAACTCATTTTGTACACATTTACTGTGGGTCAAGACTTGGGTTGTTAGGATGCTCTTACACTGTGGATTTCTTCTCTAGGCTAAAGGAAGACCCAAAACAGGGTCTCAAATTATGTTATTTCTCAACATACCACTGAAAGTGATTAGCCTGTTACTGCTGTAGCTGATTTGATTGCATAGGAATAATCTTGACTCAGTGGACAACTTAGTGCCAGTGAACCTGTCTGCCTATTACACCATCATACTCAGGGAGGATACCAAGAGGTCCTAACCCAAGAACTCAGACTGTATCAAACTCTTCAAGAATGCCTGCAATTTTCCAGGCATGATAGTGCACGTCTATAATCAGGAGACTGAGGCAGGAGGATTGCATTGAGTTCAAGGCCAACCTCAAATACACAACAAGACCCTCTCTCAAAAAATAAAGAAAGAGAGAGGGAGAGGGAGAGATAAGCAAGCAAGCAAGCTTGCAACCTGGGAAAAATAAGTCCTAAGTCTGAGTTAAAGACTTAAAGAGTAAAGAGTTATTGGGGTGTGAGTACTCAGACTCTCGGACAAAGAAGCTACTTGGGAATCACATATGTAATGTTTCATGGAATATTTAATCTGTGTTCCCAATGGACATCTTATTGGTTTTAGTTTTTGTATGTTTATTGATTTATTTAGTAATGTGGGGTTATGTTATGGTCTTTTACGGTTTCCTGTGTTTATTAGGTTGATACTTCTGTGTACTTGTTCTTTCATTGGCTCTGATTTAATAGGTGTCTAGATTCTCTTCTTTGTCTTAGCTTTCTATCTAGTTTCCTCACCTAAACAATTATTACTAACCCCTAAACAATATTACTAACATATTGCTTTATCCTTTCCCCCAACATGTAAACTCCTCCTCCCAAGTTTTAAAATTCCCCATATTTAGCTCCCTCACAGTCATTCCTATCTTCTCTAGTATTAATCCTCAATCTTCCCCATCCTAAGCCTTTGGCTCTTTCATATCCCACCTAGCTTATTGTCTTCCCTATCAGTAAGTCATACTCCATGTGACAGGAACCCAGAAAAAACCAGGGGTAGCTATTCTATTTGCAAACAATGTGAACTTCCAGCTAAGACTGATTAAAAGAGACAAAGAAGGTCACTGCAGATTTGTTAAGGGAAAATGCCAAAAAGAAGAGATAACAATCATAAATATATATGCACCAAAGACTGGTGCACCCAACCATATAAAACAAATATTAACAGACATGAAAAATCTAAATAGCACTAACACAAATGTAATGGGGGCTATTAATACCCCAAGGTCACAAATAGACAAATCAACTAGACCAAAAATCAACAAAGAAATATCAGAACTGAACCAAACTTCTGAACAAATGGATTTAGTAGATGTCTACAGAGTGTTCCACCCCACAACATCAGAACACACATTCTTATTGGCATAGGAAATGACTTTATGAACAAAATCTCAGTAGCACAGGAACTAGCACAAAGAATCAACAACTGGGATCTCATCTTATTAAAAAGCTTCTGCACAGCAAGAGAAACCACCAACAGAGCTAAGAGACAACCTACAATGTGGGAAAAAAATTTTAGCAGCTGTACCTCAGACAAAGGACTACTATCTAAAATATATAAAGAACTGAAAAAAATCAGACCCCCCAAATTTAGAGACACAATTCAAAAATGGGCATCCAGGGCTGGGATTTAGCTCAGTGATTCTGGCGCCTGCCTCACAAGTGCAAGGTCCCGAGTTCAATCCCCAGTACCAAAAAAAAACAACAACAATAAAAATGGGAATCTGAAATGAACAGACATTTCTCAGACGAAGTAGAAATAGCAAAGAAACATATGAAAAAATGTTCAACATCACTGGTCATTCAAGAGATGCAGATAAAAACAACACTGAGATTCCACCTCATCCTAGAAAGAATGGCTGCTATCAAGAAATCAACCAGGGCCAGGGATTTAGCTCAGTGGTGCCACCCCCCACCTCACAAGCAGAAGGACCAGAGTTCGATCCCCGATGACAAAAAAAAAAAAAAAAAAGAAATCAACCAATAACAAATGCTGGTGGGGGTGTGGGAAGAAAGGAACCCTTCTCCATTCTTGGTGGGAGTGCAGACTGGTGCAACCACTGTGGAAATCAGTATAGAGATACCTCAAAGAACTAGGACTAGAGGTTCCATATGATCCAGCTATTCTCCTGCTGGGGATCTTCCCAAAAGAAAAGAATCATACCACAGCGATATATGGGCACCCATGTTTATAGTGGCACAGTTTGTAATAGCTAAAACTTGGAAACAACCCAAGTGCCCATCAAATGGAAACTGGATAAAGAAGATGTGTTTTTTTTTTAAATGGAGTACTACTCAGCCATACAAAATGAGAAATTAGAGACATTTATAGCTAAATGGATGCACATTGAGCCGATACTCTTAAGTGAAATAGATAGGACACACGTGTGTAAATACAGAAGTTTCTCTAATGTGAGAAACTGAAAGTGTAAATGAGGATTAAAATGATTAAAATGAGTAACTGATAATTTGAAATAGGAAAAAAAGGTCCAAAGGAGTAGGGGTGGAGGGAGGGGAAGGGGAAAGGAAAGAAGGTAAAGGAAATATTACAAGAAAAGAAAAAAAATGGAAATGAAGTCTATGTAAATAGGGAAGGGTGGAGGGGGTGAAGGGAGCACAGGTAATGGAGAAAAAATAAGAACCAAGATACATCATGTAGCTGGGGATTTAGCTCAGTGGTTTCGCCACCTGCTGTGCAAGTGCAAGGACCTGAGTTCGATCCCCAGTACAAAAAAAACAAAAAAAACCAACAAAAAAAAGACACATCATGTACAGGTACAAGCACCCAATGATAAATGTAAACGAATTGTATACCTAAAATGTACCACTAAAAGAATTTAAGCAAGCGCAAGGACCTGAGTTCAATCTCTGGTACCAAGAATTTAAGCAAAAAAAAAAAAAAAAAAAATACACATTTTTCTCAGCTGAACATGGGATGTTCTCCAAAACAGACCACATACTAGCCCATAGAACATGCTTATGTAAATGCAAAGGAACTGATATTATCCCAAACATATTATCAGACCATAGTGCAATGAAATTAGAAATCCACAGCAAAAGAAACCACAAAAACTCCATAAACAAATAAACAAAAAACTCCATGAACACATGGAAATTAACACCCTCCTGAACAGCCAATGAGTCACAGATGAAATTAAATAGTATCTACAATTAAATGATAATTTTCATACAATATACAACAACTATGGGATGCAAGGAAAGCAGTCCTTTGGGCGAAATTTATAGTGGTGAATTCTCACATCAGGAAAATAGAACGAGCTCAAATAAACAACCTAAAGTTGAACCTCAAACATCTAGAAAAAGAACAAGCCAAGCCCAAAGATCATATAAGGGAGGAAATTACAAAGATCAGAGCAGAAATTAGTCCAACTGAGACTAAGAAAACCATACAAAGAATCAATGAATCAAAGAGTTGGTTCTTTGGAATATTAAATAAAACTGATAAACCCTTAGCCAACCTTATCAAAAAAAGGAAAGATTCAAACTCATGCAATTAGGAATGAAAAGGGTATCTCTCCTTTGAGTGAGGCAAAGTACAAACAAAGAGAATACTAAAGGGTGGGCAGAAGGGGACTAGGAGGTGGATCTCTTGCAATAGGAAAGTGGTCCAAGGAAAAAGTGTGAAGGGTAAGGAGGAGGGGAAGGGGAAATACATAGAAATAAAGATATGCCATGTACAGGAACCTAATAAGCTGAATTAATATAAATATTATATGCTATAACATGAGCTAAGATTAATAATAACAAGAATGAAAAATGGGATAGAGAATTGGAGGAGGAGGGAAGGGGAAGAGGATTGAAAAAAAGAAACAATCTGTGGTATGTACACATAACCACTCCCCAAGATGATTGTAAACTGCACGAATTGCAAACACTTACTAATAAAATAAATTTTCTTTAAAAAATGGGCATCTGAAATGAACAGACATCTCTCAGATGAAGAAGTAGAAACAGCAAATAAATATATGAAAAAAATGTTCAATATCACAGGCCATTTAAGAAATGCAAATTAAACAACACTGAGATTCCATCTCACTCTAGAAAGAATGGCTATCATCGAAAAATCAGCCAATAACAAATGCTGGCAAGGCTGTGGGAAATAAGGAGCTCTTCTCCATTGTTGGCAGGAATGTAAATTGGTACAACCACTATGAAAATCAGCATGGAAACTCCTCCAAACTCTAACTAGAGGTTCCATTTGACTCAGCTGCGCCCCTTCTAGGTGTCTTCTAAAAGAGTTAAAAGTATCATACCACAGTGATAGACATATACCCATGTTTACAGCAGCACAATTTATAAAAGCTAAATATGGGAAACAGCCCAGATGCCTATCAACAGATGAACAGAAAAAGACAATGTGGTATTTATATACAATAGAGTACTACTGTGCCAAAAAGAAGGATAAACTTAAGTCATTAGGTAAATGGATGCACCTTGAGACCATAATTTTAAGTAAAATAAATCAGACACACAAATTTAAATATTGCATTCTTTTTCTTGTATGAGAAACTCAAAGGGTTATAATGATCAAAACAGAAGATATTGGGAAGTAGGAAGAACATGTTCAAATGGAAAAGGGAACAAGTAGGGGAGGAAAGGCAGAGGAAAGGGATTTAAAAAAAAGACTGGAAGGGGAAAAATGGAAACAAAGCTTTCTTATGGGGAAGGGAAGAAAGACGAAGGGAAGGGAGGGAAATGAGAAAAAAAGAAAAATTAAGACATATTATGTATAGGTACAAATTCCTTATGATGAATGTGATCATTATGTATGGCAAAAATGTACTAATAAAAATAAATTTTAAAAAATAAAATTCAACAAATAATAATTAGAGGCTTATAAAAAACTTATAATCAACTGTGGCATAATTTCATTTTGAAAGCAAAAAAGATGATAAGTAAAATTTAAATTACTGTATATACCTGCATTGTGTGTTTCCCGGTTTTTCTTTCTGGAAAAAAAAGAAAAGTGTAGATAAAAGATAACAGGAAAGCATCTTTGCATTTTGAGAACCATAAAAACAAGTTTCATGAATTTGTATTTGTTGTACCAATAAGAAGTCACCTGAAGAAAAATTTCTTAGTGGTATGAAAACATAATGATAATTCCATATAAATTTAGAAGACCCCGTTTCTGGAAGTAACCATAATTCTAGATCTTTTTTTTTTTGTACCAGGGATCAAACTCAGGACCTTGTGCTTTCAAGGCAGGCAGTAGAACCACTGAGATAAATCCCTGGCCCTAGATTTTTTGATACCCAGAAATCATGGGTTGAAAATGGAAGCAATAACTAAAACTGAAACCTTTGCTATTTAAAAAATGTAATTTAGATGCTAGCACATTCTCAAAGTATGTGCCAAGCAGGTGGTTTCTGATGTTTGCCCTGGCACCCAGGCAGGAGTGAGTGTAACTTTGCAGTCCCCCAGGGAGGAAAATGTGTTGGCCAACAAAATACTTAAGCACTAACAACTGGTGCTTGAGCCATCTTTTGTCTCTGTACACTTAGATTGTCCAAACTCCTAAATTCTCTTAAATGATCATCTACTAGTCTTCTAGCTGGATATGGTGGTCCATACCTGTAATTCCAGTACTCTGGGAAGCTGAGACAGAAGGATTACAAGTTCAAGTTCAGGCTGGACAATTTAGTAACTTAGTGAGATGTCTCAAAATAAAAAATAAAATGAGCACTGGGGATGTAGCTCAGTGGAAAGGGCCTGGATTCAATCTCCAGTAATACACACACACATATATACATGCACATGCACACACACACACACACACACACACACACACACACACACAAACATAGAAGGAGAGAGCCATCCAATAGCTATTTGGTACGGAAAGAGAACAGTAATTTTAATATTAGCAAAGGCATTAGCCATGCAATTCTAAGCAGAGATATTGCCCAAAATATCAGACATTTAGAAGATTTCTTTTTTTTTAAAGCAGTATTTTATAGATAGGCATATTGCCATTAAAGGATTATAATGCTGCAAAATGTCGATTTGAACTGACTATAGACTAAATGTTTCAGGATCTACAGAATACTAGTGAAAACGTTGTTAGAAAAACACTGAGTAAAACATAGACTAAACACTGAGTACAGATTATCATGATCCACTACTTTAACTACGGATGGTCAATCTTGTTAGATTGCCAGTAGAATAAGAAGGACAGGTAAATTATTTATGTTTATCCACACATATTTTTGGAGATTAATTATTTTCTAGGCATCTACATGAAAGTGCACTAAGGACTGTCTACTTAGCTAAATGGGAACTACTTCTGCTTCTTACCAGCCCAAACTGTATATATATTATTTCTGGACTGGGAATACATACCTATGCTGCTTTTTTGTAGGAGTCTCATGCTCTGTCATTTCTGGCATGGTGACAGTGATAGGAACCTATAAAAGAAGAGAAAGAGACAAAAAGTTTAGTCATTCTAGAATCTTGAGAAAATGACCAATAATAACTTGATTTGAATATGAAAATGCTAAGAAATAAAACTGATACTAAAAAAAGCACTGGGTTAGATATCGTGGATGGAAAGAGGTGTAAGAAAAGAGAACAAAGAAAAGTATAACTAGAAGATATAAAACATAGTGAATGTTAAATATGAGGAATTGCCAGAAAAATGCTTGAGAAGATTAGAGCAGAAAAAGATCATTGTGGGCTTGGAAATTTAGAAAAGATTAAATGGGATGTAAATCTGAGTAAGACCTAGAATGATAGGTAGAACATACTTGAGTTTGCAGAGTATATTCTTTGTTTATGACACTGAAGTGTCATTCAAAATTTAAACTAGAACAATGATTTCTTTCTGAAATAGAAAAAGCCCGAATTTACAGAGGCACAAATATTCCATCTGTGTAAGCAGGCATTCATTCATTTGATCATTTGTTGAGTTTTCTTTAACTTTAAACTTCTAGAAATTTCATGTTATCATTTGAAAGTCATTAATATTTGAAATTTATATTCATATATTGTATAAAATATAAGGATATTAATGAATATATATATACTATAGGGAAACATACACATATACGGAAAAACCTAGAGGTGAAAACATTAATATATTAATCATAGTTATGTAAAGTCAGCAATAGAATAGGGACTTCTTTCTCTTCTCATATTTTCAACAATTTCATAATGAAAATTTTAATGCTTTTAAATCCTAGGTACTGACAACCTTCCAAAAGAGGTCTGCCAAGCTGGGTTATCTGTTCTGGTGCCCTGGAGGAGGTACAAGTGTGGCTTCACCTTGTTCTTCTGAGAAAGGAAAGAACGTAGCAAGGATAAAGTTCACAGTTGGAAAGCAGAACCTCTGCCACTGGCTAGCTGTCAGGTCTTACGCAAGCTGTCTAACCTATTGGAACCTCAGATGTTTCATCTACATTGCTGGATCACTTGGAGATGGGAAAGAAATAATGCAAGGAAGCCAGAGTGGTGGCACACACCTGTAATGCCAGCACTCAGGCAGGAAGAGTGCTGTGAGTTTGAGGCCAGCCTGAACTACATAGTGAGAACCTATCAAGACAGAGGAAAGGGCTGGGGATGTAGCTCAGCAGCACCATGCCTTCCTGGCAAGCTCAAAGTCCTGAGTTCGATTTTCGGTACCCCAAAAAGAAAGAGAAAAGGAAAGGGAGAGACAGACAGACAGAGACACCGAGCAAGCAAGCAAGCAGGGAGAGTACAACACCATGGTGCCCAGCAATAATAAGGATTCAAGAAATGTTAGCTATAAGTATTAACGAGGTACTTCAAGGTAAGCTCAGCCCTAGAAAGGAGGGAATTTTACTTATGTGAAAGGGAATATAGCCAAGCGTGAATGCACATGCCTGTAATCTAAGTACTCAGAAGGCTGAGACAGGAGGATTACCAGAAAGAAGTTCAAGGCCAGTCTGAACTAGACTGTCTCAAAAAAAGAAGGAATGGAGGCAAGGGGATGACAGTAAGTATTAACTAAAGTAGCCTACAGAGAAATGTGTATTCAAGATCCATTCTCAACAGCTTATTCCTGTTCTACCTCCTCCCCACAACTTGTGCAGGTACATGGACCTAAAATCCATGCACTCATTTTAAATAACCACTTAATGATAATATGGAACAAGTAAAGAAATAATCTCTTGTCACCTTTTTCACCCAAGGGTTTGCAGAATTTCTTCACTTTTGATTCCTGGCTTCCAACACCTCCCGTTTCTGATCCAAATCTATCATCTTCTGCCAGAAGATGGTCTATAGGTTATGTTTTCCTCTAACTACAAAAGAGAAAAATCAATGAATGTTTACAGTTGCTGTGAGTCCATGAGCAACACATAGGGCAAGGGCTGGCACCTGATGGCATGCGGGCCAATTTTTAGTGGCATGCATAATGACCCTGAATTCTCCCCACAATTTGAAAGTAAATGAATGTAGTTGCTCTCAAGTCACTTTCCAAGGGGTTACCCATGATCCACTTCACAAAGATGGTGTCCTACAAGCCATGGACAGCCCTGGAAGACTTCTGCACATGTTCTTGATCCCTCAGTCCCATGGTTACCTGATGTCCTCCACTTAGATCTGCCCTCAAATCTAAGATGATCTTCCCTTCAATTTCTACTTTCCCTTTTTCTCTTGGAATAGTGACTGGAAACTTTAGAATGCCCTCAGACCTGTGCATTGGATGTCCTCAAAAAGTAAAAAACAGATTTCGGGGTGCCATCCAAGACATGAAGGAGAAAGCTTGGGAGGGCCCAGGAATTTTCATTTCGGTTGTGGGTTTTGTTTTGGTTTCGTTTGGTGTCTCAAGACAGGGTCTCGCTATTTAGTCCAGGCTGGCCTTGAACTTGCAGCAATCCTCCTGCCAGAGTGCTGGGATTACAGGTGTGCACTACACCTGGCTGAATTTGCATTTTCTTTTTTTTTTCTTTGGTACCAGGGATCGAAATCAGGACTTGCACTTGTCAGGCAGCCGTGGCACCACTGAGCTACATCCCTGGTTCTGAATTTGCATTTTCAACAAGTTTCTTGTATGTTTTTTTACTTCCTTCCCTTCTTTTCTTCCATTTTTGCCAGGAAAAGTTTGAGAAGCTTAGCTCTATTTTAGGGCAGTGTTTCCCAAACAAAAATTTCCTTGTATCTGTTTCTTATCTATTCTTTCTATCCCTTCCCCTATTCACAGGAAAACTCTTCTCTCTAGTCTTTCCTCTATTGTTTGTAATCAATATAGATTAATTTTGTACTTTCTAGAAATTTTAAGCTTTGATACATAAAAATTGTACATATTTGTATATTTATAGGTACCTTCAATACATATATAGACAATGTAATGTTGAAATGAGGTAAACCTATCTCTCCACAAGCTTTTTTCTTTTTGGTACTACAGATCGCTAGTGATTGAACCCAGGGACACACACATGCTAGGCAGTGCTCTATCACTGAAGTACCACCTCAGCCCTTTGCTTTTTTCTTGTTTTGGTTTTTTGAGACAGGGTTTCACCATGTAGGCCAGGCTGGCCTCAAACTCATGTCAGGATCGAACTTAGGACCTTGCGCTTGCAAGGCAGGCAGTGGAACCACTGAGCTAAATCCCTGGCCCTTTTTTTTTTTTTTTTGAGACAAGGTCTTGTAAGTTGCTAGGCGGGTCTTGAACTTGCAATTTTTCTGCCTCAACCTCCGAACTAGCTGGGATTACAGGCATGCAACACCACACTTGGCTATAATTTCTTCATGATAAGAACACTCAAAATTTTTCTTCTAGCTTTTTAAAAACAGTATACTACCATTACCTTTAGTCATCCTACTTTGTAACAGAACACCAGAATTTCTCCCCCCAGTTATATCTTGGTACCTACTAATCAACTTTTCGCCATTCTTCCTTCCCCATTACTCACTTTCCTCAGCCTCTGGTAACCACCATTCTATTCTCAACTTCTACAAGATCCAGATTGTGAAATCATGTGATACTTGTCTTTCTATGCCTGGCTTATTTCACTCAACATAACTTCCATTTGTATTCATGTTGTTTTAAAGGACTGTATTCCATTTCTTTTAATGCTTGAATAGTATTCCACTGTGAAATGTACCACATTTTCTTTTTTTGTTTGTTTTGTTTTGTTTTTGGTACCAGGGATTGAACTCAGGACTTTGTGCTTTCGAGGTAGGCACTGGAACTGCTGAGCTAAATCCCTGGCCCTGTACCACATTTTCTTAATCCATTCATGAGCTGATGAACACATAGGTTGTTTCCATTTCTTGGCTTCTGTGAATAGTGCTACAGTAAACATGGGTGTACAGTTATCTCCTGGACAGTGATTTTATTTCTATTGGAAAAATACCCAGTAATAGTATTGTGTATCATATCAAGTTTTATTTTTAACTTTTTGAGTAACCTCCATACTGTTTTCCACAATCTTTATATTTCCACCAATAGTATACAAGGGTTCCCTTTTCTCTACATCCTCCAAGCATGTATTTCAAGCATGCAACCAATACCTTAGTTCCAGCCTTTCCCCTGCAGCACTTTTGAAAGTTCACAGATAATTTCATGTTATGATCAAATTACTTATGATCACTTTATGTCACAAAGTAGAAGTTCTAATTGACAAAATATGTAGAATTTTAAAATGAATGACATTAGGGGCCTATTACACAACTAAACACATTCACTGCACTGGATGAAAACCAGGACTTTAACTGAAAGAGGAATATAAGTGCAAACTGAAATCATCCAGTTTACCAAATGCCATTATGAGTATCCATCTCAAACCATATTTTAATGAATTCAATTTCATTAATTCCATGCAAAATATTACCATGTCACTGGGTGCGGTGATACCTGCCTGTAATCCCAGCCCTTGGGAAGCTGACCCAGTAGGACTGCCATGAGTCCAAGGCCAGCCTGGACCATGCAGAAAGACCTTGTCTCAAAAAATTTTCAATATTAAATTGAATTCCTTGTGTTAAAAAAGAATATCTATTAGAATAAATTATATCATTATAAATCTTTGTCCACTTACTAATTAACCTACTAATGAACACATGGTTTTGTTTTTGCTTTTGATGGTGGGGATTGAAACCAGGGTCTTATGCATGCTAACCATGTGGTTTATGACTGAGCTACACTCTGAGCCTAAAATAACATTTTAATATAATATTTATATGACTAAACACAAATACTCCTTAAAATATTTAAGGGGGCACAAATTTTAATGAAAAATGCTAAAATATTATATGAGTAATCTACAAATCATCATTTTATGATAAAAAGTAATTACTTGGGAATTAATCAAATCTAATGGTTCTCAGATTGTAGTTCTCATTATTACTTGCACAACATCACATTTTTTTCTTTGTCACTAGTCCATATGAGTAATACAGAATGGTGAGGTTTCCTTTGGCAATTTGGTACATGCATTTAACCTATCTTGATTACTTTTCAATCCCACTACCTTCCCCTCTGCTTCCTCCCCTTCCTCACTGTCCTTCCCTATCTCCCAAGTCTACTTTCTAGCTTCCTGTTATCACTCCATATTTAGTTTTCATGTAAGGTTTCTCACACAAGAGGCAACATATAATAGCTAACTTTCCAAGTCTGGCTTATTTTGCTTAGCATAATGGTCCTGAGTTCGACCCATTTTCCTGCAAGTGACATGATTTTATTCTTCTTTTTGGTACCAGGGATCGAACTCGGGTCCTTGTGCTTGCGAGGCAGGCAGTGGAACCACTGAGCTAAATTCCCGGCCTATTTTATTCTTCTTTGTGGCTGAATAATATTTCATAGTGTATATATACCATGTTTTCATTTTCTATTCATCTATTGATGGGCATCTAAGCTCTCTGAGAGCTTAGCTATCGTGAATTATGTGGCTATAAACATGGGTATGCATGGATATGCACTATAGTATGCTGTCTTTAATTCTATTGGAAACATACCCAGGAGGTATCGCTGGATCAAATGATATTTTTCTTTCTTTTGTTTTTGGTTTCATGAGACAGGGTCTCACTAGGCAGTTTATGTTGTCCTTGAACTCACTGTGTAGCCCAGACTGGCCTTGAGCTCCCAGTGATCCTCCTGCCACAGCCTCCCAAGTGCTGGGATTACAGGCATGTGCCACCATGCCCAACTTGATGGTATTTCTATTTTATTTATTTATTTATTTATTTTCGTACCAGGGATCAAACTCAGGTCCTTGCTCTTGCGAGGCATGCGGCAGAACCAGTGAGCTAAATCCCCAGCCCTATTTTTATTTTTTGATGAATCTCCATATTGATTTCCACAGTGGTTGTACTACAGTTTACATTCCCATCAACAATGTAGGAGGGTTCCTTATTCCCCACACACATCAAAATATTCATTGTTTTTTGTATTCATGATAACAGCCATTCTGGCTAAGATGGACTCTCAAAGTAGTTTTGATTTGCATTTTCCTAATGCCTAAAGACGGTGAACATTATTTTCATACACTTACTGTTCACTTGTAGATATTTTTTGGTCTGTTCCTATTTTTTGCCTTCTTTTCCCCCACACTACTGGGGATTTAAACGCATGGCCTTTGCACTAAGCTACATCCCCATCCTCTTTTTAAAATTTTGAGATAGGGCTTGCTAATTGCTAAATTGCCCTGGCTGGGCTCAAATTTGCAATCCACCTGCCTCAGACTCTAGAGTGCTGAGATTACAGGCCTGTGCCATCATGCCCAGCATCTTTTGCAAATTTTTTATTGGTTATCTTTTTATCATCTATATTAGTCAGCTTTCCACTGCTGTGACAAAATATCTGAGAAAAACCAACTTAAAGGAGAAAAGGTTTTTTTGGCTCACAGTTTCAGTCCATAGTTGGCTGGATCCATTACTTTTGGACTTCTTCTAGTCAGAAACATCACTGCCGAAGGACATGGCAGAGGAAAGCTGTTCAAATCATGGCAGCCAGAAAGCAGAGAGAGTAAGAGAGCCTGTACTTGAGGTTTCCTCTTTCTGTTTTGGTTTCACCCAAGCTCCCAGCCTACTGAATAGTGCCACCCACATTCAGGGCAGGTCTTTCCTATCAGTTTGTTGTCCCACATGCCAAATGCCTCTGGAAACACCTCAAAGACATCTGGAAATGTGCTTTACTTATTTCCTAGGCATTTCTCAATCTCATTAAGTTGACAAACAAGATTAACAATCACACAGTGATTTATAAAAGCTTTTTTTTTGGTACCTGGGATCGAACTCGGGACCTTGCACTTGGGAGGCAGGCGTGGTGCCACTGAGCCAAATCCCTGGCCCCTATAAAGGCTTTTATAGGTTGTATTCTTTATATAGTACATTCTAGATTCTTTTTTTTTGGTACCGGGGATTGAACTTGGGACCTTGTGCTTGCAAGGCAGGCACCGGAACCAACTGAGCTAAATCCCCAGCCCTCTAGATTCTTGTCCTTTGAAACATAGTTTGTATCTATTATTTCCCATGATGTGGCCTGCTTGTTCATTTTCTTTTTTCCTTTTTTTGTAGTACCGAGGATAGAACTCAGACCTTGTACTTGCAAGGCAGGCATGGCACCACTAAGCTAAATCCCCAGCCCAATTTTCTTAATAGTGTCTTTTTCTTTTTGCTTAAATTCTTTTATTGGTACATTTTAGGTATACAATACATTTACATTTATCTTTGGGTGCTTGTACCTGTACATGATGTATCTTGGTTCTTATTTTTTCCCCACTACCCGTGAGCCCTTCACCCCTCCACCCTTCCCTATTTACATAGACTTCGTTTCCATTTTTTTTTCTTTCCTCATAATTTTTCCTTTCCATTCTTTCCTTTCCCCATCTCCTCCCACCACCCCTACCCCTTTGGACCTTTTCCTATTTCAAAGTATCAATTATTAGTTATTAATCCTTTTAGTCCTTATTTACACTCAGTTTCTCACACTAGAGAAACTATTCGGTATTTACACGTGTGTCTTATTTATTTCACTTAAGAGTATGGCCTCAATATGCATCCATTTAGCCATAAATGACTCTCGTTTCTCGTTCTTCTTAATAGTGTCTTTTGTGAACAAAAGTTCTCACTGAAATACAACATCAATGTTTTCTTCTATAATTATTTTTTGTGCCTTGTCCAAAAAAAAAATTCTACCCAACCCCAAGATACTCTTCTATGATTGCTGCTAGAAAGTTTATAGTTTTAATTGTTACATTTAGGTCAATGATTCATATTATGCATGGCCTGAGAGAAGTCAAAATTCACTTTTTCCAGCTCGTCATGGTGGCGCACACATGTAACCCCAGCACTTAGAAGACTGAGGCAGGAGGATCACTGTGAGTTCAAAGCCAGCCTGGGCTACATAGTAAGTTCAAGGCAGCCTAAACAGCACAGCGAGACCCTGTCTCAAAAAACCAGGAAAAAAAATGTTTTACTTTTTCCCACATACATGTTTCGTTGTTCCAACACCACTGGGTTGAAAAGATTTTGTTTCCTCAGCAGGTTGTTCTGACAGTTTTGAAAATTCCATTTCTAGGCTACTCTGATCTCAGAACTTTGGGAGGGAGAGGTTTCATATGTACTTCTAACATTCTCCCTAGTTGATTACCCTAAACTTTAAGATGAATTATAAATTACTTTAAATATCCCTTCCTCTAAAACTGATACAAACTGAGGAGCTCACAAATTAAGGTCCATATTGAAAGATAATGAACCTAAAACTAGGAAACCTGAGTTCTAGTTTTAGATTTGCTATTTAATAATTAGTATCACTTTATCAGTGCCTGTACTATAAAATAAGAGATACTGAGTATTGTAAAACAAGAAATAAGACTAAACTAAGTACCCAACTTGTCCTAGAAATTCCAGATATAAAGATGAATAAGGCTTGTCTGCCCTCATTAAGAGGTAGCTTAGTAGCTACCATATTGGACAGCAGAGGAAACAAAAGTTCATTAAAAAGATGAGTTACAAAAACTGGTTAGTTTCTGTTTTTTGTGGGGTTTTTTTGATACTGGGGATCCAACTCTGGTCCTTACACTTGCGAGGCAGGCAGCAGAACCACTGAGCTAAATCCCTGGCCCCCAAAAACTGATTAGTGAAGGTCAACTTCCACGTTTTGATAGTGTCCTATAGCTATATATGATACTACCACTGGGGAGGCTAGGTGAAGGGTCCACAAATTCTTTATATACTATTTTTATAATTTCTGGTGAATCTATTCTTACTTTAAACCCAAAGTTTTAAAAATGGAACTAAAGTGTGAGGGGACAGAAATGAGGAGTGACTACTGTAGGATTCAGCTTGCCATCATGATCATAACTGCCATTTTGCCCACTAGGTGACCCAGGAACACATTCCAAACACTATAGGATAAACAAAGTCATTAAGATTGTCAGCTGTATTAATTTTATTTTGTACTGGCCACCCATGTGTGAACTGTTTCTTAACTGATGTTGACATATAGTTTGGAGGGGGTGTGTTGTTTGTCTGTCTTTTGAGAGAGCTCAAGTATACTCTGGTTAGTCGAGGGCCACTTCTGTCTAGTTTAGCATGTAAAAATCTTGCTTCCTGCCTTAGAGTGCAGAGATCCTTCTATCTTGCTGCTACCCATGCCATAATTTTGTCCATAAATTACTAATAATCTCTATTTGTGTAATCCTGGATTTATCTGCCTCTTCTTCACTATCTTCTTGCCTTTGGAGGCTGGTTCTCATACATTAAGTTCTCCCAAAGCAACTACTAATGGTCATGGAGTTTTGGGCAATGAAAATGTTCTAAAATTGACTGGTGATGATTGTGAACAAGCTAAAAATCATTATAGTGTACACTTTAAATGAATGAACTATATATTATATGTGAATGATAATAAAGCTGTTTTCTAAAAATTAAATTTTTAAATAAATTGAAAAATTAGTAAATAGTACCTTAAATGATTTATTAGTAAAATTCTATGTGAGAACAGACAAACAAGCATGTTTCCTGTAGGTTCAAAGAAAGCAAAGTTTGGAGAAATAAGTAGGATTTTTGTCAGGTGAAAACAGGAAGGAAAAGGATATGAGGGAAAAGGAAGAGAAATTGCAAGGGCCATGAAACAAAAAAAGTCTAGTGAGTCTGAGGACTGCACTAGGACCACAAGAGACATGGGAGGGACAGAAAGGGGCAGGAGGTGAGGGGAGAAACAACTTGGACGAGACTGTGAAGGAAACTAAGACTAATGAATGTGTTTGGATTTTATCTCGAGATCAGTGGTTCCCAATATCAATTCATAAACTACCAAAATACCAAAAAAAGGAATATGAAACAATGTTTTTATTTTTTATTGATATATAATTTACATACAATAAGTTGCTAACTTAAATACACATCTCAGTGGATATTTATATATGAATATCCCCATGCAACTTCACTCAGATTAAGACACAGAGCATTAACAGCCTCTCAGGGCCAGGGATTTAGCTCAGTGGTTCTGCCACCTGCCTGGCAAGTGCAAGGTCCCAAGTTCAATCCCCAGTACCAAAAAAAAAAAAAAAAAAAAGTGGTTAAACATTAACAGCCTCTCAAATAACTTGCTTATATTCCCTAACACTTAATCTCCTAAAGTTTCTTTTTTATTAATACACAGTTGGAGTACATGCAGCTCACAATGATCTTGGGGAGTGGGTATATGTACATAATATAGCTTGATTATTGTTTTTAATCCCCTTCCCTCCTGCCTCCTTCTTTCCTCTTACTCCCTTTTCCCATTTTCATTCTTGTTATTATTGTTATCTCATGTTTATAAGATATCATGTTTTTATTTATTAAGGTTATTAGGTTCCTTACATGGCATATTTTTATTCTACTTATTTCCCCTCCCCTTCCCTTCTCCTCTTGCTCACATTCTCTCGGACCCCTTCCCATTTGCAAGAGATTCATCCCCTTATCTCCTTCTATACATCCTTTATTGTGCTGTTTGCACTTTGCCTTACTCAATTAAGAGTGTGTGTGTCTGATTTACTTTACTCAACATTGTATTTTCCAGGTGCATACATTTTCCTTCAAATGTCTCAAATTTGTCCTTCTTTATGGCTGAGTAGTATTCCATTATGTATAGATATTACATTTTCTTTATCCAATTGTCTGTTGATGGATATACAGGCTCCTTCCAAGATTTAGCTACTATAAATTGTGCTGCTATAACTACTGGTATGTATGTATCGCTGTAGTATGGTTTTAGTTCTTTAGGGAAGACAGAAGGGGGACAGCTAGATCACACAAAATTTCTAGTTTTAGTTCTTTGAGGAATTTCCATACTGATTTCCACAATGTTTGTACTAGTTTACATTCCTACCAACAATGTAGGAAGATCCTTTTTCACCACAGCCATGTCAGCATTTCTTGTTGTTTTTTTATTTCTTGATGACTGCCATTCTTACTGGTGTAAGATGGAATCTTACCATTAATTTGCATTTCTGTAATGGCCAGGGATGTTGGACATTTTTTCACACATTAGTTGGCCATCTATACTTCTTCCTCTGAGAAGTTATCTGTTCATTTCACTTGCCCATTACTTGATTGGGTCTCTTATTGTACGTGGTCTAATTTTTTTGAGTTTTTTATATATTCTTGATATTTGTCCTCTGCCTGAAAAATAGCTGGCAAAATTTTTTTCCTATTCTGTAGGTTGTCTCTTCACTCTACTAAAAGATTCCTTTGGTGTGCAGCTTTTTAATATAATGTAATCCCATTTGCTGACTCTTGCTGTTATTTCTTGTGCAATTGCAGTTCTATTTAGGAAATCCTTTCCTACACCTGTGACTTCAAGTATTTTACTTATTTTATCTCCAGTTGGTTTAATGTTTCTGTTTTAGTGTTTAGATCTTTGTTTCCTTTTTATTTTAGTTTAGTACATGGTGAAAGATATAGGTCCAGTTTCAATCTTCTGCAAACAAATATCGAGTTTTCCCAGCACCATTTGTTGAATAGGCTGTCCTTCCTCCAAGGTATGCTTTTGGCCCCTTTGTCAAAGGTCAAATAGCTGAATATGTCTAGGGATGCTTTTGTAGCCTCTATTCTGTTTCATTGATTCACATGTACATACACTCAAAAAACGTGTTATTATCTTATACATTGCTGGTGGGAATATAAAGTGATGCAGCCACTTTGGAAAAAGTTTGGCAAGTTACACAGAGCTACCATATAACCAAGCAATTCCACACCTAGGTACCTACCCAAGAGAACTGAGAACATACGGTCATATAAAACTTGTACAAAAATGAGTTGAAGTAACTTAAATGTCCTTCAAATGATGAATCAATGTATAAAATGTGGTATATTGCTGGATAATGGAGTATTTTTCAGCATTAAAAAGATGAAATACTGATACATGCTACAGCATGTATCATGCTACAGCATGGATGAATCTTAAAAACATGCTATGAAAAATAAGCCTCAAGCTAACCATCACATATTTTATTATTCTCTTTACATGAAAATATCCAGAATAGGAAAATCCAAAAACTCAGAAAAGTAGAATAGCAGTTGTCAGACGTGGGAAGAAGGAATGAAGGATGACTGCTGACGGGTATGGAGTTTCTTTCTGGGGTGGTGCTCCTGAATTAGATCATAAAGATGGTTGCACAACCTTGGGAATATACTAAAAGGCACTGACTTGTACACTTTAAAATGTGAATTATTTCTCAACAAAAATATAAATAAAATGAGGTAAGCAAAAAAATGTTCTATGAGTATAAAATATGACATTTTCTGAATTAATCATGTTAATAAAAACTATTTTAATAACTCATCCTTTCCCTTTCCCTTTTCCCCTTTCCCGTTTCCCCTTACCTTTCCTTTCTAAGACAAGGTCTCTCTATGTAGTTCAGGCTGGTCTTAAACTCACTATATAGTCCATCCTGGCCTTGAACTCCTGGCAATCCTCCTATCTCAGCTTCCCGAGTTTTGGGATTACAGGCATGTGCCACCATGCCCAGCTAGAAAACACCTTTTCTAATAAGCCCCTGGCTCACAGAAAACAAAGACATAAACCAAAATACATATGCAAATAAAAAGTAACTTGACATAGTTTTTTATGAAACAAAATATTCAAATAATCTGCTTTAGACCTGTATTAGATGTTTAAAATGAAATTCTACTGTCAGTACTATTTAAAAAATAAAAGATTAGAAAGATGAACAAAATTTAAGAACCCAATTTCAAAACTTACTGCAGAGCTATAGTAATCAAGACAGTAGGATAGACATATAGATCAAAGGAACAGAATTAAGAATAGAGAAGTGGAGCTGGGTGTGGTGGTGCATGCCTGTAATCCCAGCATTTAGGGGACTGAGGCAAGAGGATCCCCAGGAGTTCAAGGCCAGCCTGAGCTACACAGCAAGACCCTGTCTCAAACAAACAGTAGAGAAGTAAACCTTTACATTTGTGACCACTTGATTTTCTTTCCTTTTTGGGGGGTACCAGGGATCAAACTTGGGTCCTTGCGCTTTCAAGGCAAGCGGTGGAAACACTGAGCTAAATCCCCGGCACCTTTCCTTTCTTTCAAGCAAAACATTTATTGGTACATTTTAGATATACATGATAACACTCATCATAGGGAATTTGTACCTGTACATGATATATCTTGCTGCTTCTTTTTTTTTCCCATTTCCCCCTCTCTTTGATCCCTCTTCATCTCCTTTTTTACAAAAGCTTTGTTTCCATGTTTTCTTTCTATTCTTTTTTTCTTGTCCCTTCTTTCCTTTCCCCCTCTCCTTTTCCTTGTTCCCCTTCTCATTTGAATATTTTCCCATTTCCCAATATCTTTTATACATTTTGGACCTTATTTTCACTCTTGGTTTCTCACACCAGAGAGGCAATGCAGTATTTAAACATGTGTTTCCAACTTATCTCACTTAAGAGTATGCAACCACTTGATTTTTGACAAGGTTTCCAGACCATGCAAAGAGGTAAAGAATAGACCTTTCACTGAGTTTGATTCCCGGTACCAAAAAAAAAATAGATCTTTCAATAAAAGGTGGTCAGGTAGCTGGATATCCACATGCAAAAGAATAAAGTTAGACTGTTACCTCATAATACATTCACAAACTAATTAAAAATGAATTTTATATATAATACTTCAATGTAATAGCTAACTTAGATATGCTACCAAAAGAAAAAGTGAGAAAAGAAAAAAAGAGTTCATCAAAATTAAGAACTTTTTTAAAAAATTAAGAATATTTATACTTCAAATGACACCACTGAGAAAGTAAAAACTGGGTGGGCATGGTGGTCCACACTTGTAATCCCAGTACTGTGGCAGGCTGAAGCAAAAGGATTGCAAGGTCAGGCCCAGACTAGGAAACTTAGCAATTTAGTGAGACCCTGTCTCAAAATAAAAATTTTAAAAGGGCTGGAGTTATAGCTCAATGTAAAGGGCCTGGGCTCAAACTCCAACAACACAAAAGAAAAAGAAAAAAGAAAAAAAAACCCAGAAAGTAAAAACATAACCTACAGAAAAGGAGAAAATCTTTGCAAATCATAAATCTAATAAGGAATTGTATCAAGAATGCATAAAGGACTTTTACAAATCAATAATGAAAAGACTAATATAAAAATGGGCAAAGAGGGACTGCAGACGTAGCTCAGTGGTAGCAGTTGCCTAGCATAAACAAGGCCCAGCACGGAAACAGGAAAACAGAAAGACAGGAAAGCGGGAAGGCAGGAAAAAAGCACATGGGTACAGGATTTGAACAAACACTTCTCCAAAGATGTACAAATGGTCAATAAGTGTGTGGAAAGATGATCAACATTACAGAGAAAATGTAAATACAAAACATGTGAGATGTGTATTTACACCCAGTAAGATAGCTAAAATAAAGGGAGTGAATAACAAGTGTTGGTAAGAATGCAGAGAAGCTGGAGTCTACACATACTGCCAGTGAGATTGAAAAATCATACAGCCACTTTAGAAAAGTTCCTCAAAATGTAAATATAGAATTACTGGGACCAGGGATTTAGCTCAGTGGCACTGTGCCTGCCTCAAAAGTGCAAGGTCCTGAGTTCAATCCCAGATACTAAAAAAAAAAAGAATTACCATATGACCCATATACTCCTAGGTATATATACACCCAAGAGAACTGAAAACATATGTGCAACAAAAACATATACAAATGTTCATGGCAGAAGTATTTATAAAGCCAAAAGGTGGAAACAACCCAAATGCATATCAACTGACAAAGGGAAAAATAAAATTGGAAATTTTATTGGAAATTTATTGGAAAATTATTCAGCAATAAAAAGATATGAAGCACTGATCCAGGCTACAGAATGAATGAACCTTGAAAATATTACAAAATGTGAAAGAAGCCAGCCACAGAAAAGTACATATTGTATGATCCCTGCAGAAAAATTTAGACACAGAAGCAGGCCAGGGGCTGGGAAAGATGAGGGATGCCTGCAAACAGGTAAGGGCTTCTTTGAAAGACGATGAAACTATTCTAAAACTAAATTATGGTAATGGTTGTATAACTTTGTGAATATAATAAAAGCTATCATTTTAAATAGGTGAGCTTTACATCTGAATTATACTTACCAAGACATGAAAGAAAGGAATTCTGATAAATGTCTCTGGAAAACTTGAAATTCTCTATTCATTTTTTTCTCTCTCTCTCCCTCTCCCTCTCTCTCTCACTCTATGTCAGACTTTTTTCAGCATATAATTCCAAAATTCTAATTAGTTACCAGTCATCTCCAACCTCCTCAACATGAGGAAAATGTGAAGTAACCAAAATGTTGGCATTTATTTAGAAGAAAACTAGGTGTAACTGTTTAGTGAACCACGTTTTCGTCCTAGTAAGAGGCAAATAATAGTAGTGGGAAACGTTCATTTATATTTTGTTTTTAGATACAAAAAAGATAAAAATGTAATTCCATAAAATTTTCAAGTTAGAATTAAGATGTTTTAATTGAAAATATTTTATGACACATTGCTTAAATATTTGTCCTTGGCTTTAGGACAATCTTTTTAATTTCTATATTCAATTCTATTTTGCAGTTGTTTGATGCATTCCCATGTATTTTATAATTATATAATTATATATATTATATAATAAATTATATAATTTTTAAAATAATTATTTTGCCAGGCAGGGTGGCAAATGTCTGTAATCACAGCACTTGGGAGGCTGAGGCAAGAGCATCACCGTGAGTTCAAGGCTAGCCTGGGGTACATAACTAGACCCTGCCTGAAAAAAACAACAAAAAATTATTTTACAGGGGCTGGAGGTATAACTTAATGGTAGAGCATTTGCCTGGCATACAAAAGGGCCTGGGTTTGATCCTCAGCACCAAAACACAAGAAAAGTTTTATGGAATGGCTATATATATACACAATTGTCTTTTGCTGTGTGGTTTTGAACTGGCTATGTAGCCCAGGCTGACACCAAACTCTATTCTCCTGCTTCAGGCTCCCAGATGTTAGGGTTAGAGGTGCATACCACCATATCTGGCCAGTGCACACTTTTTGTTTTTTGGGTTTTTTTCTTTTTGTTTTTTGGTACTGGGGATCGAACTTGGGACCTTGCACTTGCGAGGCAGGTGGCAGCACCACTGAGCTAAACCCCCGGCCCTAGTGTACACTTTTAAATGTATTCTATTTCTTCATCTGGGCTCTCCAGTAAACCCTTAGTCTCCTCCAATCAAAATCACCTACTGGGCCAGAATATGATCTTCTGAAATGTCACAACTAAGCTTAAATCCCTGGTCAAGAGCACAGTGATTATATCACTATTCCATTTTTCACTCTGTAACAAAAACAGCTCTACTGATTTTGATCATCTTACTCTAACAATGTTTCCTTAAAAGTAATATATATATGTAGAAAACAAATTTTAAAAATGAGCTGGGCACGGTGTCTCACATCTGTAATCCTTACACTCAGGAGGCTGAGGCAGGAGGATTGACACAAGTTTGAGGCCAGCCTGGGCTACACAGCCAGTTCAAGGGCAGCCTGAACTAAAAAACGAGACCCTCCCTATCTCAGAAACAAAAGAAATAAACAAACAATAAAGCTATTCTCTATCAACCTCTCAAGAAAAATCGGTAAGAATCTCTATAGATATTGAAGGATTTCCTTCTGGATTTTTTTCATACCCACCCGATTTTTCAAAAACATTGGGCCACACCCAACTTTGTATTCTAGTTTTTATTTAACATTGGTGTTTCTACATTAAATATTCAAAATCATGATAATGACATCTTTAGTGTCATGCAAGTATATATGCTCTAATTTCTATTACTTTATGTTAATGCTTTAGGTATTTTTGCTCTCTGTATTTCGCTATATGACCTATTATTTGCAGTTATCTTTTCCAGCATGTTTAGGTAAAAAATTCTCTTCCTGGAATGTCCTATTACCAGGTATACCTGGGTTAACTCATTAAAACCTGAAATCTTTAGAATTCAGTCATGCATTGCTTAATACTGAGATATATTCTGAGAAATGTTATCATTAAGTGATCCTATCATTGGGCAACCACTATAGAATGCACTTAACACAAACAAACATGGCTAGACCTTCACTGGGAGACACAATCTTATGAGACCACTGTTGTATATGCAGTGCATCATTGCTCAAAACATTATGGAGCTGACCATATCTGTAATCTGTATATGTCATCATAACTATGTCGGTCATTAATCGAAGGACAAGACAGAGGTCCTTGTTCCATCCAGATGAATCCTTCCTCCAAATACTATATGTGGTTTCAGTGCCTGCTTTCTATCTCAGTGGGAACCTGAGGACCTGTTTATGGTATCTTTTGCTTTGCATTAACTGCTATCAGAAGTCCTAACTTCCTGTGCCTTACACCTTTTAACAGTATTGGCTCATTCCTGTCAAGTATAGAATCATGTTTGGTGCACATGAAGTTCACAATGTCAATTCTGAGATACTATGACATGTGCTACAAGAGAAAGATATTATAAAGTCCTAACACTAAAGCTTTTTTTCACCTTTATTTTGAGAAAAAGAAATAAGCCAAAACCATGATTTTTCTGGATACAGTTTTAAATTTCTATTTTAAAACTATGTAAGTAATCCCTTTGCATTAAAAAATTATTTTCAAAGAGTACAGAAATGTATACATTTTAAAGGAGATGTTTCTTTCCTCTAAAATTACACTACTCAGGTCTTCCCACTATTCAGGCATGACTACTATAAACAGATTGGCATTTTTTAGAATTTTTCTTTCTTCTTGCCCATCTAAATTACAAATTCTTCTGGCATAAAAATGATATCTAAATTCAAAGAGAACTTCAGGTTTTAAGACTTCTTAAAAATTTAATTGCACAAATTATCTGTGCTCTTTGTAAAAATTTTAAACAAAATAGCTGTAATATGAAGTAGTGATGACCCTCCACTTTTAACAAGGTGGTGGTATCATTTCTAGACATTTTCCTACACATGCCCAAATAGCTACTTGTGTGTGTGTGTGTGTGTGTGTGTATGTGTGTGTGTATAGTAGTAACTGTCCTACTGAAAGAATAGGACACATAAAATTGCTACTTCAAATCTTCTCTGTATGGTGATTCTATTCCTTGGGAAAACTTTAGAGCAGAGCTATGACCTTACCGCTCATAATTATATCATTAAAAGCTTCGAGTGACTTTTAGTCACAAAATAATCCACTGAGAACATCACAGAACAATTCCTGTAATATGAGTAATCTCTCTCTCCACCTAGTAACTGACACTTTCCCTCTGCCTCTGGCCTTACTGCTCCTCTCCTTCTCTCTCTGCTGAAGCAGCCTTGCTCATCAGGAAGAGCCCGTGGCAGGGCCCTGACAAGCTCCCTCTTGCCAGCCCATGGCTGGTCTGCAGAGACACATAGCTCTCTGAGGTAGCAACTCCAGAAATTTACCTTACAGGTACATCTGCTATGTAAAAAAAGACATTTATTTGAGGATATGTGTTGGCACATTATTTGAAGTAGCAAAAAACAAAAAAAAATTTCTAAAGGCCTTCAAAAGGTCAACAATTAAAATCATATTATGTTGAACCACTTAAAACTGTTAATATTCAACTTTTTTTTTTTTAATGCCAAGGATGAAACCTAGGGCCTGGCATATGCTAGACAAGCACTCTACCACTAAGCTATAGCCCCAGTCCTCTTCTTTACCTCCTGAAAGTGGAGTTTCAGCTGGTTCAATCTAATATCTACATCCATACAATGTAGTGACACTATGCAGTGGTATCTAGCTATCTAGCTACCTATGTAATAAGAGAGCTGGATTGTGTTCCCTCAAAATTTGTGTATTCTGCAGAAGTATGGCACTATCTCTTGTGAACACCAGTGTGAGGTCATGCCTGATCTCTACTTATACAGATAATTAGGTTAATCTAGGGCTGTTAGGGTGGACCCCCAACCCAGTATGACTTTTTAAAGAGGGTATCAGGACACACACAACACACATAAAAGGATGACCAGGTAAGTATACACTAAGAAACCAGGCATGCAAGCCAAGCATAAAAAGCAAACAGAATTTACCTCAGTTACTTTTACTGTAACTGTTATATTTGGTCATATTCTGTTCCCTGTCTCCATCCACTCCATTTTTATGTTTACTTATCCAATAAATTTTTCTTCTTTGTTTTCCTCAATATATTTTTCCTTCTATTTCTATTCTATTCATTTTGTCCTTACCAATTTTAAGAAACATAGTGTAGTGGACATCTGTTAGATGTTTTCTCCTCTGTTTCATGAAACTCCTTAAGTTCATTTATTCCCTTAAACGCAGCCCTTGTGCTTTCAGTGTCAGGCCTTGGAAGGTCTTGGAAATGACTGTTTTCCAGCAACCGTGATTGGTCTCAATTTGGCTGAATTAGAACAAAGGTAGAGCTTTTTTCTCATGGTGTGGGTAGCCATGCTCTTTCCAAACACTGAATTTGCAGACATTTTGTGAAAAAAAGAAGCTCTTCTAAGGATGAAATGACACACAAAGAAAAGCAATGCAGGGTTGAGGATTTAGCTCAGTGGTGGCACATCTGCCTTGCAAGTGCAAGGTCATGAGTTCAATCCCCGGTACTGCAAAAAAACAAACAAACAAACAAAAACCCAAAACAAGGTCTTGGTTTGTAGTTTAGGCTGGAAATACAAGCATGTACCACCATACCCCGCAAGCTAAGCACATTTTTTAAGCTTATCTTTCTATATACACTGCCATTTTTAGATTACTTACAATGCTTAATACAACGTAAATTCTATGTAAATAGTTGTTAGTCTACATTATTTAGGAAATGATTACAAGCGGGAAAAAATCTGTAGTGTTCAATACAAATACAATTTATTTTATATGAATATTTTCAATCAGCAATTGGTCAAACTTGCAGACACAGAGCCTACATACACATAGGGCAGACTGTATTAAAATTTGAATATATTTTCCTCCAATTAAAAACCCTATCTTGGCCAGGTATGTAGCTCAGTGGTGCCGCACCTGCCTGGCAAGTTCAAAGTCCTGAGTTTGATCCCCAGTACTGGAAAAAAAAACCATATCTATGGTCTTCTCCCATTCTACTACAAAAGTTTTACCATATTCTATTACCCACCAACTGACCATCATCCTGACCACCTCTCCCAGGGACATACTGAAATTGTTCAGAATTTTATTACTAGAATGTTAGTTCCTCTCCTAGTTCTATATTCCATGCTGCAAAATCTCATAATTTTCTTTACCTTTTATTTTTACCATATTTTGAAAGGATTCCTTGATCTGATCTAGTTCATTAAGTTATTACAATCATGCTATTATTCAGCCTGCTATTAAAGTTTAAAGAAATCATGTTTTGAGTTTCCAAATTCTTGTTCTCATTTTTTTCATAGCAACCCATTTTATGGCAATGGTACTCTCTTAAATCTTCGAGAAGATTTTCAACAAAAAAAAATTGCCCTGGGCTGGGGATTTAGGTGAGTGGCACTGCAGCTGCCTCAGAACCTCAAGGTTCTGAGTTCGATCCCCGGTACCAAAAAAACCCAAAATTACCCTTTGTTTTCTCAAAAGACTGATCCCTCTTAGTTCAGATTAGTGTCCCTCTTCCATCCTTAAACATATGGTGATTCTGGGTTAAACAAACTGTTGGCTAAGGCTGCCTTCTCTAGCACAATAGTTCAGATCTCTGAACTGTAAAATCGTCTTTAAAAAAAAAATCACTGGTTGATTTTAATGTGTACCTACTACTAAAACAACTGCTTTAATATGCTATATATGAAAATCACTCCTCTCCAATATGAATGTATATGCTGATGACAGAAGTTTTGGATATCAAAAGTGTGTGTGAGGAAGGTGAGCAGCCAGGTGGTGCCTCTGAAGGCGAGAGTTCCACATTCAAAGCGGCAACCTAAATTCTCTCAGGTACAACGCTGCTGCTCCCTCTGGCCCCAAAGCCCATTTAGAGATATCTCCCACTTACACTGACATGTTCTAGCAGCTTAGCCTGTGTGAATGTAATTAGTTATTCTAGCAGGTCCTAGTACAGCTGTTGAAGTCTGTAATTAATGGTACCTGATAACTGTCAAGCACTCAATCCAATCTGAATATCAAAGTCTCTGACTTTGGGGTTTTCCAGAATTGTACTGGGAAAACTCACTTCTCTAGTGTTTCTCCTTTGTCTGAATTAGGTTGCAAATTTCTCCACCCTTGCAAGATTTTGCCATCAATCTGAATGTATTTGCTTTGTGTTTTTCATAAATTCCTCAATATTGGGCCGGGGATTTAGCTCAGTGGTTTCGGTGCCTGCTACACAAGCGCAAAGACCCGAGTTCGATCCCCGGTACCCCCACCCAAAAAAAAAAATTCCTCAATATTTTTCATCTGCACACAACACCCTCTCCAGTTTTTCAACACTAATTAGGGTATATCCTGGTTTTCCTATTCTCTGTTGTTGGACTAAATTCTTTTTCATTTTACATATAAAGGGCTGGGGATTTAGCTCAGTGGTCTCACCACCTGCTGCGCAAGCGCAAGGACTCGAGTTCGATCCCCCCTGGAACCAAAAAAAAAAAACAAAACAAAACAAACCTCTATCATTTTACATATAAAAAGTGCTTATATTAAACTACTCAGATTATATGTACTATCTATCCAGGCATGACGGTGCACACTGTAATCGCAGCACTTAGAAGGTTGTGGCAGAAGGATTCTGAGTTTGAAGCCAGCCTGAACTACATAGTAAGATGCTGGAAGAAGAGGGAGGAGAGAAGGTGGGAAGGGCTATCTTCCCCACCAGTTTTCCTCTTCAAATTTCCTGAAACATTTCCCAAGTAATTATGTCACTATCTTCCTCTTTGCATACTTCATTCTTAGGAAATAAGTACTAAGTCTGAGCTTACACTCAGGTAGAGAATTAATCTCTACCTCTTGTAGAAGGGACTAACTAAATGTATTCTTCTGCAAGGAATTTATTCAATCATTTATTTACATCATTTAGGCTCATGGATATTTATTTTATTTGGGGGTTATAATCCAATGCTAAAGTTATTTTATTGTTCAAACTGTTAAGGCTCCGGCCGTTGGGTGCTTTTTGGGACTGGTTTATGCGCCCATTTCCTTCCCTTTAGTACTTGCTTGCTGTTTGGCACTATGAGATGTTTCAGGCTCACCTTTCCAGTCACAGAATCAACTATTTCTCCACAGAAACTTTGTTCCTTTTATTAAAGAAGAGAATTTTAAAACTAAGATCTGGGTGCTGAGTGTACTTTTGCTACTGGTGTGTCACTGTGGCTGGACTGAGAAGACTCTCAGCAGATTGAGCTAAGAAATATATGTAGATAACCCATATAAATATACAGATCTGTATTTGTTTCTTGTCTGTACTGGATTTATATTAAAGTAACACAAGTTTACACTTATTATCTCTGATTCTAACGCAGCACTAACTATAGGTTCAGTGTAGTTTTCCTCCCTTGCTGATTTGTAATATCTTTCACTGATAGTAAGATACCTAGCTCCCAATATCTACAATTATTTTTCTGATTTGTTCAACTCTGATATCCATGTGAAGTGATCCCAAAGTGACTAACCCACACCACAAATAGGATTACTTTAAGGATCAACTGCTACCATATATGTCTAAGCTCCTTTAGAACAAGGACAACTTTGAATCTCAAGGGCCCAACGCCATGTGCGCACTATGTTACTCAGCTGTTGAATGAGCACTGGTCCTCTACAACAAATATAGATAAATCTATACAGAGGTAACATAATATTGTGATCATTAATAAGCAGAGGTAACATAATATTGTGATCATTAATAAGCTTCCTTTGTGATATAACTGACTCTAGGGTCAGCTAAATAAGTTTAACTCCTTGATTGTGCACTACACCCTTGATATAGGATCATTTTCCAGTAATGTTTTCTCTATTACAAAGTGCCTGAGTGCCATCTGTGCAGAAGAGGCCCATTAGGAAGTCACTTGGTCTATCTTTCATGGCTTTCTCCTAGAGCAATGATTCTGAAACCTGAATAATCATCAGAATCACTAAAATTAATATCACTAAGAGACTGGTTTAATAGATGTAGTGCCCTTGAGGGCAGGCACCTGAATGTATTCCATTCACTGATGTATTCTAAGTGACTAGGACCATGCTGTTATGGTTTTTATCTAGATGTCCCTCCAAAGACTCATGCGGTCATAGGTGGGGCTTTTCAGAGGTGGCTGGATCAAGGATGCAATACTAGGATTAAGGGTGTGGGTGCTACCCACCCTAAGGATGGATAGCCTGGATAAGATATAAGGGTCAGAAAGAGGGTCATCCATTGTTGCTTGCTGCCTTCTGCTCACCATGAACTATTTCTCCTTTATGATGCCCCCCTGCCATGCCACCCTGCCTTGGAGCCAGCTGCCTATGGACTGAAATCTCTACACATCATGAACTAAATAAACCTTTTCTCCTTTAATTTTGAGTGTCTTAGAGCTCTTTTTCTGTTTCTCTTTTTCTAGTTGGTTTCTACCTAAAAAGGTTTTTTTCTGTGTAAAAGTTATATTTTCATAATAAATAAAACTATCTTTCAATTCTGTGTGTGCGCACACATGCGTATACATATACATGCAGACACTCCAAGGGATTGAACCCAGGACACCTTCACACTAAGCTACATCCCTAACCCTTTTTATTTAGAGAAAGGATTTCACTGAGTTCCTAAATTGCCAGGCTGGGCTCACTGATCCTTCTGCTTCAGCCTCCCAGAGTGTTGGCATTATGGGAGTGCACCACCATGCCCAACTTCAACTCTAATCTTGCTCCAAATATTTCATTAGGCAAAGCTCTCTTCAGAATACTTCATTTCATTCTTTATTTTCCTACCTGTTCTTATTTTTTTTTTCTGGCAGTACATACTCCTTGTGTGTAGTTGGTACATATATATAACATATCTTTTTTGTTGTTGTTGTTGTTGTTGTTTTGGTACTGGGGATCAAACTTGGGACCATACCCTTGCAAGACAGGCGCCGGAACCCCTGAGCTAAATCCCCGGCCCTCTTTTTGTTGTTGTTGAGACACAGACTTGCTATGTAGCCCAGGCTGGCCCTGACTTTATAGCAATCCTCCTGCCCCAGCCACTCAAGTCCTAGGATTACAGGTATGTGCCACTACACCTGGCGAATAACATATTTTAATTTCTTCTTTCATCTCGTTTCCTCCTCTTCCATCCCCCTCCCTCCATCTTTTAATCTTCCCATGTGAAAAGATCTACTTCCCTACTTCCTATAATCTTTTAATTTCCTCTTTACTTATATTTTGGGTTTTTCGCATAAGAGAGACCATGCTACACTTACGCTTGTCTTCTGATTTATTTCATTTAACATTTTGGTCTCATTTTCCTACAGTGACTCAAGTTTATCTTTCTTTAAGGCAGAGTAGTACTACATTTTGTGTAAACACCACATTTTCTTTATCCAAAGAAAATGTCATTTTAAAACAAATTAACAAGTCTGTTTGAAACTTGTTGTCTTATTCCTTAAGAGACCTACTTTCAAGATCTCCATTTTACCAGTGACACCAAAACTTTAACTTTGCTCTAACCCTAAGAATTATCCTCAAATCTTCCCACCAAATCCTTTTAATTCTTTTCACAATGTTCATTTCTTCCTGTGTGTTAGTATCACCTTAGATTAGGCCCTCTTTTGCAGATTTCTGGCCCATAATAGCCATTTTTGCTCTCAATATTTTTCCTGTTTTTCAAAAGATGTCATCATACTCATCAATCTTTCCTTCCAATTAATCAAATTCCAGCATGTTCCTCTCCTGCTACAAAATCTACAGCATAGTCAGCCATATCCAAAGGTTCCATATCCATGAATTCAACTAATTTTCAAATCAAAAATACTGAGAAACAATTATGTGTACACTGAGCACGTACAAATTTTTTTCCTTATTCCCTAAACATTACAGTAATAACAACTACACTACTATGCACTGCATAATCAGATTATGGTCAGTAACAGCCCACACATAGAATGGTGGTCCCTTAAGATTGCAATGGAGCAGGCCAGGGATTTAGCTCAGTGGTTTCGCTGCCTGCTGCGCAAGCGCAAGGACCCGAGTTCAATCCCTGGTACCAAAAAACAAAACAGAACAAAGACTGCAATGGAGTTGAAAAATTCCTATTACCTAGCATTTTTACTGTACCTTTCCTATTTTTAGATATGTTTAGATGCACAAATACTCACACTGTATTACAACTGCCTACAGTACTCAGAACAGCAGTGGTGTACAAGTTTATAGTGAAGGAGAAGAGACTACACCATGTAGTCCAGCTGTGTAGTAGGCTACACCATATGTTTGCGTAAGTACATTATATGATGTTCACACAATGATCAAATCACCTACTGACAAATTTCTTAGAACATATCTGGTAATCAAGCAATCCATGACTGTATTCATGTAGCATTTACATTGTTTTAGGTATTATAAGTAACCCAGAGATGATTTAAAATATAAAAGATGCGCATAGGGTGTGTGTGTGTGTGTGTGTGTGTGTGTGTGTGTGCGCGTGACACCCGTACCATTTCCCACTGACTACTGAATAACTCTGGGTCCTGGCTTTCATGACTCTTATCTTCTTTAGGGACCAGTCTTAGCCACTTCCACCTAGTACAACACACAGAAGAACGGGTTAACTAGCTGACCATGCCATCTGCTCTTCCCTCCCCTCCAGTTCAGATGGGTTCTTCCTGGTGCTCATTAGCCAGTTCATTTTTTTGCTAAATTCATGCCATTTTCTCAGGGAAATGACCTTTCCACTTTGTTCTGTTTACCCAAATCCTACCAAACTTTTAAGGTCCGGTACAAGTCTGTCTTCTTCAAAACCTCCCCCAATATAGCTACCTAACACTAAACCCTCTTCCTATACTTATCACTCTACTTCATGAACTTAAGTAATATCTTTTTAATCTCATATATTATTTAATCTTTCCTTCCCTATTTAATAAGAATATTGAAATATATCCTTATTCAATTTTTTTCCATATAAAGGGATAAAATGATTTTTTTTCTGATCTTCTAACTCCCTCTAGGTATTCCCTTTCTTTCTTCCTCCCAACCCTCAGGCTTCAACAACCCATTTATATTTACTGACTCCTCTTCTTCACTTCTCATTCACTCATCAACCAGGTATCCCAATTTTTATTCCAAAAACTGCTTTCATTATGCTCACCAAAATACTTTCACAATGCCAAACCCAATGAATCTATAGAGAATATCTATAGGAAATACATTGCTGTCTGGCAATAATACCCTGCTTTTCTTTGTAGAGCTTCTCTGCCCCATTCCTGAGTTCTGATGGGGCTTCAGACATGGGATCATCTCTACAGCGGGCACAGGCACCTGCCCAAGGAGGAAACTGGCTTGGCTGAACTGGCCCCATGGACTAAAATGATCCCACAAGCTTCTGTTTCCTAACTTTCCCAAGGTATCATTATTCTACCTTTAATTTCTGTGAGTTTACTCAGTATTCACCCACAAATCCCCATTTTCTGCTTAAGTTAGCCAAAGTCAATTTCTATTGCTTATAAAGAAGAGAAATTGGTCCTAAAAGGTGCACAGAGAGAGGAGTGGTACCTCTCATGGTTACACCACAATTTTTTGTTGTTTTTTTGAGACAGGGTCTCACTATGTAGTTCAGGCTGGTCTTGAACTCACTATACAGCCCATGCTGGTCTCAAACCTATGGTGATCCTCCTGCCTCAGCCTCCCAAATGCTAGAATTACAGAACCACTCCCAGCTATTTTGTGTTGGAGGCTGGTAGTCAAACCCAGAGCCTTCACACTAAGCTACATACCCAGATTTGTTTTGTTTTGGATTTTGTTTTTTTTTACGTAGGGTCTTGCCCACTCACTAAGTTGCCCAGGCTGAGCTCAAACTTGTGATCTTTCTGCCTCAGTCTCCCAGAGCATTAGGATTACAGGCATGCACAACCATACCTAGTTAAGCCACACATTTCTTCTCTGCCTCCCTCTCTGTGGCTTCTGTAATTTAAGAAATTAGTAGCTAATGTGAGGATGTTTTCACCAAGGGACCCAAAAATGGCTTTATTATTGGGATGTGAGGCTTTCTGGGTTCCTCATGTGGCCACACAGTAGACCAAAAGAGAAATTACAAGGAGCATATACATAAAGTAGGGAAATCTTCAGCTCACTTTGTACTAAGACTAGCAGCGAAGTTACCAGTAGATCATTGCTACCCTACAAAGGCCAATCTGCAAAGGCTCAGACCTTTCAGAAATAAGTTTGTGAGCCGGGGATTTAGCTCAGTGGTGCCCGCCACCTGCCTCCAAGTGCAAGGTCCCGAGTTCAATCCCTGATGCCAAAAAATAAAAAAGAATAAGTTTGCAAACTACATCTATGCAACTCCAATGTCTTTGCTCTTTAGCACTCCACTTTCTAGTGATATCAATATACTTGGAGCTACTTCACCAAGGAAAGCCCTCTCTCATTCCCATGCCTCTCCACTTGTTACTCTGAATGAAATGCCCATTTTAACTTTCCCATAGGGAACTCCTATTATCTTCTTTGAAACTTTCTCTAATCCCTAGGTTAGACTAGATGCCCTTCTTCATAGATCCAAACATCATGATATAATGTCCTAACAAGAAAATACTCCATATACTTAATTAGTTTTTCCTACTAGACTATAAACTTCTAAGTCAGGGAAACCACATCTTTTATATTTGTATTCTCAATACTGTAATTACTAAGGGTATAATAAATGCCTTTGGAAAAAATATAGTCTTTCCTAATTTTTCAGTATTAATCACTACATTATAGATTTTGGATGCCTGTTTAGCATCAAATGAGTCCCTCAATTACTTAGTGTGTGTGTTCTCAATCTTCCCAATAAGTCTAAAAAGTTCTTATGAGCCAAGTTCTCAACTTACTACTGCCGTATTCTCTTTAGCACCTAAGGGTGTTGGGTACATGGTAAGTATTCAATGAATACTTGATGAACTAAATTTAAAACACAGTACTACCACATTAATAGGAGTAACTTATCATGCCCTACTGATCTAATTAAAAGATCTGGCCTTCTAAAGTAGTGTAATTGTACCCATATGGAAAATTTAATGAGAAAAAGAAAAATGATCCAATTGGACAGCTAACAGCTTTTAGCAAGAGTTCTATAAATATTTTATGGCTAACAGGCTCACAGCAAGACTCAGGTGGGTGGGGTGAGTTGTAATCCGAGCTACTCATGAGGCTGAGGCAGGAGGATCACAAGCTCCATCCTAGCCCAGGCAATTTAGCATATTAGCAAAAACCTGTCTCACAATAAAAAATAAAAAGGGGTGCAGATATAGCTTAATACAAAGGCTCTGGGTTTAATCCCCAGTACCATGAAAAATAAAATGAAATAAAATAGCTGGGATGTAGTTCAGTGTAACACCCTGGGTTCAGTCTTCAGTGCCACACACACAAAATTATTTTTGTATAATATATAACATGGCAGTCACTTAACATACATTTACTGTGTTAATGACAAATGCAATGTTAGGTCCTGGAAACGCAAAAATAAAGAGAACACAGTTCCTATGCTGGTGGGGTTCTAACTCTGCCATGTTGCAATGGTATTTAAGAATATGTGAATCACACCCTCTGCATAAAGGCCCTGAGATTCTCAGTCTGGTTGGGAAGGTGGAAAAGCATATATTGATGGAAGTGTGCAAAGTGCTAATACAGAAATAAATACAAGTTGTTAAGCACCCACAGAAAAGAAAACGATCAATCTACTGAAGAAATCAAAAACAGATATGGAAAAAAATGACGTTCTTACATGAATTCAATCCTAGTTAAGATACAAGGAAGCTACTAACACAGAAACAGCAAGAATGGAATCAAACCACAAACCACGGTTGCAAGTAGAGTCAGGAGGGTTCCAAACCAAACCAATCCAAACTTAAAGCAAACCCTGGTTGAAGAGTTAAAGAATAAAACAGACCTTGCCATTAAGTTTGTTTATTTATTTATTTTTGGTACCTGGAATCGAACTCAGGGCTTCACGTGTCATTAAGTTTAAGCATAAGGAAACACACATACAGAAGAAGCTAAAACTACACAATCCCTTAGTGTAAAGGGAGTCTTAATACGTAGGTAAAGTACTAGAGTAAGTTGTCTGGAAAAGCTTTGTAAAGCTTTTGTAAAGTATAATTAAAACTACTGTTGGGCTGAACTTGGTGGCACATGCCTGTAATCCTAGCACTCAGGAGGCTGCAGCAGGAAGATTGATGCAAATTTGAAGCCAGCATGAGCTACACAGTGAGTTCAAGTCCAGCCTGAACTACATAGCAAGACCTTGTTTGAAAACAAACAAAAACTCCTTAGTAAGGAGAGAGAGGGTCTATTCCCTGAGAAATGCTTGTTATGTGTTGCTGTTAACAAAAGCAGAGCTGAGATCTAAACTGTGTGTCTGTGGGACAGGAGTGAGTACAAAGATTCCCAGTGGGAAGCAGTGAAGGGAAAAGTGAGATAATAAAGGCCTGTTTGCTTAAACACAAGCCTAGCAGTTTGGACACTGTTCTAGACTCAGAGTTTTCAGTCCTGGCTGCTGAGTAGAATCAGCTGGAGAACTTTAAAGGCTATGACCACAGAAGGCTGAGGCAGGAGGATCCAAGTGCAAGTGTGCCTAGGCAACTTAATGAGATTGTCTTAAAAGAAGTGGGGCGAAGTGGGGATGTAGCAATCCCCAGTACTGTTAAAAATAAAAAATAAAGATATGTCAGTGGTCAACCTTCAACCCAGATCAAAAGTAATCTCTGAGGGAAATAGCTTTGGCATTAACATTTAAAGGCATAGAAAGCAATTCTAACAAGTAGTCCAGTTTGAGAACTACTGGGCTGGACAAGCACAGGTGAGATACAGTTAAGATCCAAGCTTCATTTAAGACCCTGTTTATAAGCAACAATTTTGAGGTGATTACCTATTGAAGCTTATCTTCTAACCTGATTTAAACAGTCTCAGTTTTGTTTCCTTTTCCTTGTTGACAGGCTACACTCTGAAAATAGAAAAATAACTCATTAATTTCTCTTCATAATTGACTCACTGACTATACAGTCTGCAACTTTAGAATTTCAAGGGCTGGGGATTTAGCTCAGTGGTTCCACCGCCTGCCTTGCAAGCACAAGGTCGAGTTCGATTCAGAGCATCAAAAAAAAAAGAAAAGAAAAATTTTACCTCTGTGATGTTCCACAGACAGCTAACCTAGAAAATAACTATTTCAATCCTAAATTGTCTTTGCATCCCTTCAATGCAGTGCTTTCGAACTGAGGAATGTTCTAGGCTGCATTCAAAACTTCTCTTAAATACCTGAACTACCTAATACCAATGTAAATAAAAAAGTCATATTGCTAACTCTAGAGCAAAATGTGAGATTATGCATTCTTGTACTACCTGGAAACTTTCTACTCTTGGTTTTTTAATGTAATTTAGCGCAACCTTCTTTATTTTGTAACATACACTTTCAAATAAGGGGGAACACGTATATCCCATACAGCAACTCTGAACTACATTAAACGTAAGTCCTGTGCAAAAGGAAAAAGTCATCAAAGTGATTCAGAGTATAATAGCCTGTTGATCCTTCAAAAAGCAGGTCTGTTCGCCTAAAGCCAATGTGGAAATATACTTCAGGATCCATTATTCACCAGAAGATTAACTCAAGAAATGTGTACACTCGGGCCGGGGATTTAGCTCAGTGCTTCCGGCGCCTGCCTCGCAAGAGCAAGGTCCCAAGTTCGATCCCCGGTACCAAAAAAAAAAAAAGAAATGCGTACACTGTTCATAAGTAAGCAACCGTCTTCTTGGACTGTAAAGTTTGCCACAACTGTCTTGCTTGGTGTGGTCTTAATTCACTGTATTTTACTTAATAGTTGAATGTTATCCAAAGATTATGACTTGGCACTTAGGTTTATGCAGGATCTTATTTCCAAATACAGTTAATAAACTCAAAGCCCATATCCCGACGTTAACAAGTGGGGTGGAAAAGAGAGCAAGGGAGAACTCAATAATCAAACTGTTAAACCTGAACAAAAGCCCAGAAACCTCATGTTTCTTCGGGAAAGATGGAAGTAAATTTTAAGAGTTGCCCACTCGCTTGCACCTCTCCTATTCACAAAGCAAAAGACGGGCTTCTCAAAAGAAAACACAGCCCAACTCTCCGACACCGAAGACAGAGCTAAAAACGCCAGCCACAGGAGTTCGACAAGGGGATCTGAAGGAAAGTCAGAGAGCAAGGGAAGAAGAGCAGATGAAGGAGGCAGAAGGTGAAGGAGGCAGGCAAAGCCTCGCGTGTGAACCCAGCTGCCCCGCTCTTTATGCACCCAGGACCGCGTGGGGCCTCTGTCGCCCCTCGCGCAATCTGGGGCCGGGATGCTGGGTGAGCCCCCCACGGCCGACAGCAGGAGGCGCGGGAGGCGGAGGGAAGAGACCTCTGCGCCCCGCCAGCACTCGCAGGGGGCCTGACTCTGCACTCAGGGGTCCCCAGGAAGGAGGCACCTCGGCTCAGCCCCCGCCTCCGGGAGCAGGGGGGGGTGGGTGGAGCTGAGCCCGGGGCCGCCCTCCGGAGCCGCCCCCGCAGCCTCGGCCCCCGCCCCCCGCCTGGCTGTCAGCCGCCCCCTCCCGCAGTCACTCACCCGCCGGCTGCGCGGTCTCGGCCGCGCTGGTGGCGGCGGCGACGGCGATCCCCGCCTGGGTCATGATCCCAGGCGGGGAAGGCAGGGATGTCTGACTGCCCCGGCGAATCCCTCGGTCCGCGGCCGCCGCCTGCTCCTCCGGGGCTGGGGGAGCGTGGGCCCAAGCCCTCCTCTCCCCCCGCCCCCGCTGCCTCTTCCTGCGGCCGCCGCCGCCGCCGTTGCGAGCCCGAGCCCTCAAGGCCGGAGACCCGGCGGCAGCGCGGCCTCAACTTTCCCAGCCCCCCTCCCCCCGCCCCGCCCCTCCCGCGGCCGCCGCTTAGCACGCGGACAGCCTACCCTGAGTGCGTCGCGCTCCGGCCCCTGCCACTCAGCCTGCCAATCCGACGCCAGGGAGCCTGCCATTATAGCCAATCAGAAGCCTGGACGCCATTGCGCCAGGCTAGAGGGCGGGAGAAGAGGGAGGGAAAGCTGAGGAGTGAAAGGGCCTCTGGCGGCCCAATGAGGAAGACCAGGGGGCGGAGGTGTACATGGTTGGGTTGAAGGAACAGGAAATATTCTTAAAGGTAGAGTGACGGGCAGGAAGGAAAGCCAGTAGGTGAGTGGGAAAGAGGTGGGCCTGGTTCCTTAAAGGGGAAGGCTTGAGAGCCTAGAAAAGATGTTTTAAGAAACTTCTTGGTATCCTGCTGTCTTTTCCGCTTTCCACGTCTTGCAATGGGAGTTTGGAAGTGGAAAAAGTGAAGAGGAAGAGGGCACAGAAGGCTTTAGGAATGATTAGGAAGCTTCTCTTAGCCTAAAGGGCAGAAATGCGGGAGGATGCCTGGTAAGAAGAGGCAAGGAAGAAAGGAGAGCATCCACACGTCTCTGACTTCTCTTTCAGTGGAAGATTGTTCGTCAACTTGAGGCTGGTCGAATTCGTAGGCTGCAGTCTCCTGATGTTCTTTTTTGCTCAGATTCCTACGAACTGGAGAGGAAATGCCCTGGGGGCCTCCCAGCCGAGGGAAGGGACTATGGGTCTTTGGGGGGTGGAGTTTGGAACACCAAGCTTTCCAGACCAGCGTCTGGGAGGTGTAGGGCCCTGGGTCATGGAATGGAGACCTGAAGGGCCCCAACTTAGAGGTGGGTTTGGAGTCCTAGAATCGTGCTCATAATATTATAGGCAGCTAAGTTAGATAGAAATAAATATACAGTCAGAGAGGGACTGGACTCTCAAGTCAGCAGAAACAAAGACGTCAGAATTGCGGTTGGAGGCGCAAGTCCAGGCCCAAGGTAAAGATGCAGTGGCTAGACCTGCATCCCTCCCTGAGGACTAAACAATAACTTAAGGTTATATTGTAATCAGCATCACCTAGTCCATTAAATCCAGCTATGCATCAGATACCCAGGTGGGTTATCAGAACATCTGGACCCATCCTGTCCCAAAAATGTCTCCATTTTAGAAGTCATAGGTAAGCCAAGGTTAATGATGCTAGCCATATACCCTTGCCGTATACCTTGTGACTCGTTATCCTATTGGCTCAATATTAGCTAAGCAGCTATACTTGCAGTTCTATAGGTTGATGATAGTTTGACCCACGTTGTAACCACATTGTGACTGCTGTATAAATTACCCTTGACAAAGGGCCTCGGTGGTAACACACTTTCGGGACCCTTCCTGTCTCTCAGGAGCTATCTCAATAAACCTTTCCTACTCTCAACCTCCTTTGTTCCTTGGATTTCAGAGGCCACGAACTTGGCACATCTGACATCTAGCAGGTTGGGAGTAATCTCTCCCTTATCAATAATTCCCTTTTTCCTAGGGTCACTTAATATTTAATAATCCCTCCCATCTTAAAACAAGTGTCTTCCACTAATCAGTGTTGAAAGATTTCCAAGTCCTTCCACAGTCACATTTGGTAATGTCCCAGAAAATGTCTGCGGACCAGACCAAGTAACGTCCAGAAGTTGCACACAGTGTGTAGCATAATGGGAATTACTTAAGCCAGTATACAAAAGAAGCAGACCTTGCATTAAGAAAGAGGATTCAGTGGTGGCAAACCTATGGCACAGGTGCCGCAGCTGGCTGTTTTTTTATCATTGAAAGCTCTAAAAGGTTCGCTATCATTGATAGGTAAACAGTAATCCCATTTTATGCTGTGCAGCAGTTTGAAAATCAGTGATGAAACAGGCCTTTAATGTTGCTTTAAAACGATGGCACTGATAAATAGTCTGGCAATGTTAGCTTCCATCTAGGCATATGAAGCTCTAATTAGCCTTTGAATGGACTTGGCACTTCCAAATTCAAGGTGCAGAGAAGAAAGACCCTATGATTCAGAGCCATACTAGTAATGCTAATAAAACCATGAATTATATAATATTAATATATCCAGTTGTAAGAAATAATCTCCATGGTGGTAAGAATATAAGGTTTGTGGTTGGCAAATATCACATCTAGAGTGTGCAAGATTTCCAAAACTACAATGCATCAATTCTAAAGTAAAAATAGTGTTGATTTAGAAAACAGAATTTAAGAGTTTTTTAAAATTTAAATTACCATTAAAAATACACATTAAGGGCCGGGGATTTAGCTCAGTGGTTCTGCCACCTGCCATGCAAGCGCAAGGACCCAAGTTCGATCTCCGGTACCAAAAAAAAAAAAAAAAAAAACATATTAATACCACTCTGAAATGGAAAATAAGAGCAACTTCTCTTCTGTTTTTGTTTTGTTTTGTTTTTTGAGACAGGGTCTCACTGTGTAGTTCAGGCTGGCCTGGAACTCACTGTGTGGTCTCAAACTGGCTGGCCTCAAACTCAGGGGAATCCCCCTGCCTAAGCCTCCTGAGTTCTGGAATTACAGGCGTGCATTACCACACCTGGCTAACCTGGCTACCCTGGTTAAGAGGAACTTCTGTTTGATAAAATATAGAATATTAATGTGTGTGTGTGTTTGTGTGTGTATGTGTGTATTACTGGGACTGAACCCACTGCCTTCCCACTGAGATATCCCTGTTTGATTTTTTTAATTTTGATTTTTTTTTTTTTTAAGGCAGGGTTTCCCTAAGTCATTAAATTGCCCAGGCTGGGCATGAACTTTTGATCCTCCTGCCTCAGTTTCACTGAATGCCAGGATTACAGGTGTGTGGCTGGCACTAGGTTTTTAATTTCATCCTTATTTCCTAACCAAAGTCCAAATCCCAACCTGAGATCATTGCATTAGCTTCACCCATTCAACATTGGCTTACTGCACTAGACATGAGTGACGACAGATAACCATATGGTTCTATTCTCAGGCCAGGTGGCATGTGCTTCCAGTACTTCTGGTGATAAAACATACTGGCCAAGTGACACTGGTCTCTGTGTATTCAGGTCAAGTCCCTTTTTTACATAGAGGGAATCTGCTTTTCACCTACATACTTGATATCCTTCAATGGCACCCAAAGATTATTTGTATGCTTTACAAGCTCTTTCTTTGCCTTCCGTTTCAATTCCTGACATCACTTTTTCCCTATGAGGGTGAGGAACTGCCGGAGCCCACCCCGTCCCCGCTGACAGATGGGACGCGGCCAAGGCAGGAAGGCAGAGTGGGGGGGAAAGGGCGGGGCGGGGTGGGGCGGGGCCAACTCTGGGCTCAGACCCACCCACCCACGCCGCCCTTGCTCTGCAGGCAAGCGCTGAGCCGAGGTGCCTCCTCCGGGTGCCGGGCCTGGCGCTCTGCGCGTGGCCATGCGCAGACGTCTCTTCCCTCCACCTCCGGGCGGTCCTCGGTGCCTGAAGAGCTGGGCAGCGGGGTTCATACCAGAGGCTTTACCTGCCTCCTTCACCTTTTTGTCTCCTTCATCTGTTCTTCTTTCCTTTCTCTCTGACTTTCCTTCGGACCCCCTTGTCAAACTGTGGCTTAGGTTTTTAACTCTCACTTTTGGTGTCAGAGTTGGGCTGTATTCTTAGAATTCAATCTTTGGTTTCTGAATTGGGGAGGTGGGGACAAGCAAATGGGCAGCTCTTAAAATCTATTTCCATATTTCTCAAAGAAACTGCCTGTTTTCCAAAGTGGTTGTAACATTGATTCCTATTCCCAACAGCAACATATGAAGGTTCCTATTTTGAGACAGGTTTTCCCTAATGTGCCCAGCCTTGCCTTGAACTTGGGATCCTCCGACCCTACCTGCCCAGTAGTGGGGATTACAGCATGGTCCTCGGCGCGTGTCTTGCCTTTACATTTTCTTAACAATGTTTTGTTTTGTTTTGTTTTGTTTTTTGGTACTGGGGATCGAATTTGGGACCTTGCACTTGTGAGTCAGGCAGAGGAACCACTGAGCTAAATCTCTGGCCCTTAACAATGTTTTTGAAACAAAAACAAAGTAGCATTATTGAAGTATGATTGACTCATAATAAACTAAACATTTAAAATATACAACATAAATTTTGGCACGTATCCAACTGTGAACCCATCTGTAAAAAAAAAAAAAAAATTACACCACCTTCCTCGCAAGTGCAAGGTCCTGAGTTCATCCTCAGTACCAAAAAAAAAAAAAGAACATATCCATCCCAAATTTCTGTCAACTTTTTTTTTTGGTACCGGGGATCGAACTTGGGTCCTTGTGCTTTCGAGGCAGGCAGTGGAACCACTGAACTAAATCCCCAGCTCTGTCAACTTTTTTTTCATGCCCATGATCAGTTCCTTCTTCCTGCCCTTCCAGGTTTCCCTATAGCCATTACTCTGCTTTCTATCTCCACATATTACTTTGCATTTTCTAGAACTTTATACAAATATTCATTATATACCTTTTCTTAAATTCATCCACTTTGTTATGTGTCAATAATTAGCTTTAGTTGCTGAGTCGTGTTCGTGTGTGTTGTTGGACAGTGGAATTTTTTCCAGTTTTTAACTATTACAAATAAAGATGCTGTCACCTTTCCCATAGCTGAGACACAATACCTGACACCTATAGTTTCAAGGAGGAGGGCCTGGGATGTAGCTTAGTGGTACAGTGCCTGCCTCCCTGGCAACCGCAAGGCCCCGAGTTCAATTTCCGGTACCAAAAAAAAAAAAAAAAAAGGAGAGGTGCCGGGTGTGGTTTCACATACTTGTAATCCCAGGGCTCAAGAGTCTGAGGCAGGAGGATTGCCATGAGTTGAGGCCAGCCTGGGATACACAGTTTAAGGCCAGCCTGAACTACATAGCGAGACCCTGTCCCAAAAAACCAAAAAATAAAAAAATGTTTAAAATAAAGGAGGACAGGGGCCAGGGATTTAGCTCAGTGGTTCTATCTCCTGCCTCCCAAGTGTAAGGTCCTGAGTTCAATCCCCAGTACCAAATAAATAAATAAATAAATAAATAAATAAATAAATAAATAAAATAAAGGAGGTGAGGACTTTGGCTCACACTTTCAAAGGATTCAGCCCATGCTCAACTGACTCCAAAACAGAAACATCATGGCAGAAGGGTGAGGTGAAGCAAAGATGGCCAGGAAACAAACCAGGTTTCCTGAGAGGAAAATGTGAGGGACCAGATGTTGACCCCAGGGTCATGGTTCACCCAGACACACCTAGAAGTGTGCTCCATCAAACTCCTGAGTGGCTCCCAAACCAATCAAGTTGACCCACTAAGTTTACCCATCACAGATGCTATGAATATTCATGTAAAATCTTGATATGAACATTTGCTTTCATTTCCTCTGTGTAGTACTTGTGTAATACCTAGTGAAATGGTTGAGTTATATGGTAGGTGTGTATTTACTTTTAAAAACTGGCCAAACTGCTTTCCAAAGTTGTACCATTTTTATATTCCTACCAGAAACATGTGAGTTGGAATTGTTCCACATCCTCATCAACACTTGATTTCATCAGTCATTTTACATTTAAATTAGTCTAGTAGTTACATAGGGGTATCTCATTGTGATTTTAACTGGTATTTGTCTGTTGACTAATGATGCTGTGTCTTTTCATGTACTTACTAGCCATTTATATTTGGTGAAGTGTTGTTCAAATTTTTGACCATTTTTTATTGAGCAGTTTGTTGATTTTCAGAGTTCTTCATATATTCTGATCCTTTATAAGATATAGGCTGTGTAAATGTTTCTCAATTCTTGGTTTGTCTTCTCATTTCCTTAACTGTGTTCAATTAGTGCTTCTTAGTTAAGTCCAAATTATCAACCATTTCTTTTGTTTTTTGAGATGCAATAAATAAGTAGCCCAGGCTTGCCTCCAACTCCTAGCAATCCTACTGCCTCAACCTCCCAAATTTTGGGATTACAGGAGTGTGCCACCACACCTGGCTTCAACCATTTCATTATGAATTATGTTTTTGGTGTCACAGCTAATAAACTTTGACTAACACAAGGTCATGTAGATTTTTCTTTTTTTTTTTTTTTTTTGGTACCAGAGATCGAACTCAGGACCTTGTGCTTGTGCGGCAGGTGCCAGAACTAGTGAGCTAAATCACCTGCCCCTAGATTTTTCTCCTTTAATTTCTTCTAGGTTTTTTTTTAAAACATTATGTTTTATTTAGATCCATGATACATTTTATTTTCTTTTATTTGCTTTTGCAGTGAAGTCACTGTATTGCCCATGGTACTCTTGAATTTGTGGGCTCAAGAAATCCCCCCACTTCAAACTCCAAGGTAGTTGGAACTACAAGCATGTGACATCATGCTCACCCATGGTGCATTTGAAATTAATTTTTGTATGTCATGGGAAGTTCATACTTTTGTATTTGTAAATCCAGTTTTTTCCAGCACTAATTATTGAAGACTGTCCCTTCACTGATTTGCATTTGTACCTTGGACAAAAATCAAGTGATTATATATGTGAAGATGGATTTCTAGACTCCATTGGTTTCATTGATCTATTTGAGTGGACACTGACCCCATACTATTTTTATGCAGCTCTATAAGTCTTGAAGTCAAGCAGAAAAAATTAGGTTTCTTTGCATTTACCATAGACCTACGTTTGTCAAAGACCAGGGGGAGAAAAGCTTACTAAAATGTTGATGGGAATCTATAATTCAATTTGTGGGAGAAATGACAACTCAATATTGAACCTTCAGTTCCACAAACAGGTTTTAGCTCCCCACTGGAGTCTTTTCTTTTTTCAGAGTTGGGGATCAAACCCAAGGCCTGGCATGCTAGGCAACCAACCACTCTATTACTGAGCTATATTCTCAGCCACTTTCACTGGAGTCTTTAAAGACTTTTTCCAGCAGTGTTTTATAGCTTTCTGTATACTTGTCTTGCATGTATTTTGTTAAGTACAGCCCTAAATATTTCATATTTTCCCACTGATGTAAATGCTTTATTTATGTTGCAGGTTAAACCCAGGGCCTTGCTGAGCTATACACTCAGACTCAGAGTACTTTTTTGTTTTTGTTACTGGTGTTTGTTCTGGTGCTGGTGATTGAACTCAAAGCCTCATTCATGGCAGGCAAGAGCCCTAATGTTGAGCTAAAACCCCAGTCCTCTAAATATTTTTATTTCAATTTTTAATTTTCATTGCTGTAAATACCCTGTGACCTTCCCACATTCATTAAAAGATGTCTTAACATTTTTTACTTAATCGTGTCATCTGGAAATGACTGGTTTATTTTTTCTTTTTGTTCTGCATGTCTGTTTCTTTTTTTGTCATATTGGATTAGCTAAGGCATCCGGAATGAAACTGTACTGAAATGATGAGAGCAGCTATCCTTGCCTTCTTCCTGGACTTCAAGGTATTCAGTCATTCACCAGTATGATGGTATATATAACATTTTCAGGTTACATTTCTTTTAATTACTACTATATTGTTTAAACTTTTTATCATGAATGTGGTTGAATTTTGTCAAATATATTTTTGTGTATCTGTGAAGATATTTTTAAGGTTGTTAATGTGATGAACTACACAAATTGATTTTCAGTTCAATAAACTTTTCACACCTGAGTCTAATACTATTTGACCATTTTTATGGCTTGTATCTAGATGTACCTCCATGTGCCTCATAGGTGAGGCTTTTCTGAGCTGGCTGGATCTAGAGTGTGTGATACTGGGATTAAGGGTGTGTGGTACTAAATTAGTCCACTGATTGGAATTAACATAGTTCTGGGTGTGGCCAAAGGGATTTAATGAAGACAGAAGCCCCACCCTGGGTGTGGGTGGCACCACTCAAAAAAGGTTTGTAGCCTTCCTGGATGGGACAAAAGAGGAAAAGCAGGCTCACTGCTTCCTGCCTGCCTTCCCATGGACTGTTTCTCCTCTTCCATGCCAACCTGCCTTGGAGCCAGCCAATTATGGACTGAAAACTCCATATAAACTATGAGTTGAAATAAACCTTTCTTCCTTTAACCTGTTGGTGTCAGGAATTCTGTCCCAGCAGCAAGAAAAGTAACTAAGACAAGTACAATATATCCATTTAGCATATTGCAGCATTCGATTTGCTAGTATTTTTCTTAAATATTTTTTTTATTCTCGAGGAATATTGGTCCATCATTTTCTTATAATGTCTGTTTTTGCTATCAGTATAATGATGTTGTCATGAAATGGGTTGGGCTATACTCTTCTATTTTCCTGAAGAGTATGTAAAATTGGTATCCTTTCTTTAAAAACCACTAAACAAGCCACATGGGCCTGGATTTTTCTTTGTGGAAATTTTAATTACAAATTAAATTTGCTTCATACTTAAGGCTATTCAGTCTTCCATTTTTTGTTTTGAAACAGTCTTGTTAAATATAATCCACATACCATACAACTCAGCTGTCATAGCTGAGTAGTAGTCCATTGTGTGATTATCACACATCTTGTTTATCTATCCACTTATCAGTTGATGACTTTGGATTATTTCTGCTATGGCTATTACGAATGTGATGAATACAAATTTTTGTGTGATGATATACAAGTTTTTGTGTGGACATGTTTTCCTTTCTCTGGCATATATATATCTAGTAGTGAAATTGCTTTATCATATACTTAACCTTTTGGAGAACTGCCAGACTTTTTTTTTTGAGACAAGGTCTCACTTTGTCTAAAATTTTAAACTTGCTGGATGAGTTAGAATATCCTTTTATTAGCAGTAAGTTCTTTTTTTTTTTGGTACCAGGGATCAAACTTGGGACCTTGCACTTGCTAGGCAGGCGCCAGAACCACTGAGCTAAATCCCCGGCCCACCAGTAAGTTCTTAGTGATGTCCCTTCTCTCATTACTAATATCAGTAATTTGTGTCACTTTGTTAGTTTTATTTTTTCAAAATGGCTTTTGCTTTCAGCTCATGTTGGCTTCAATTTACTGGCTTCTGCTCTTTATTATTTTCTTCCTTCAATTTTCTTTAGGTTTAACTAGCTCTTTTCTTTCTCTCTTCTTCCTCCTCTTTTTTCTGCAGTACTGGGATCAAATCCAGAATCTTTCATATATCAGGCAAGTGCTCTACCACTAAGCTACTTGCCCAACCTTCTTTGAGACAGTCTTGCTAAATTGCCCAGGCTACCTTGGAACCTGCAATCGACCTGCTTCAACCTCCTGAGTAGCTGGGATTATGACCTGCACCACTATGCCTGGCTTCTGGTTTTTTAAGTTGTAAATTTAGATTCTTATTTCCAAACCTTTCTTTTTCCATATATATATTTAGTATGATAAATTACTCTTTAAATACTTCTACAGCTGCATTTGGCAGCTTTTGATGGATTGTTTTAATTCTTTCTGTTCAATATTTTCTAATTTCTTGTGATTTAAGACACAAGTTATTTAAAAGTATACTTAATTTTCAAACATGTAGAAATTTTTCCAGATATGGTATCAAGCTTCTTAAATGTACAGTGATTTACACTATGACCCATAATTTGGTCTATTTAAAAAATTTACTTGAGCTATGATTAATATAGAAAACACTGTACACACTCAATGTATACATATTGATGAATTTTGATAAAGTACATGTGTAGCCATCATCACAATGTCGTAAAATACCCATCACTATTAATTATCTTGTGATAAGAACACTTATGTAAGGTTTACCTCTTAGCAAATTTCTAAAATGTAATACAGTATTGATAACTATAGGCAGTATGCTGTATAGTAGCATCAATCAGAGTGCCTAATACATGATAAGCTCTCCATAAATGCTATTGTAAAGAATCAATCCAATGCAAGGCAGTGGGGTAGGCATGGCATAAAATATTCTTAAACTTATCATTAGGCAAATGTAAAGCCATATTTTTGAAAACTGCCTATTTTGATTCCTTTTTCCTTTATCAATTGTATTTCCTTTGTGAATTATTTCTATTATCAAAAATCCCAGTTTTCCTTAGGTATGAAGTCTTTAAACACTGAGTAAATCAAAATCTCCCCGGTCCCAGCATGTGCTGGGGATCAAACCTCTGCTAGACACACCAGACAAGTGTACCAGTCACACTCCCGGCCTTAAAAGTCTCTTATGCAGAAATTTCCAGTTACTGATGCATACAGCTGTCACTTTGCCAAGTCTGACATTAAAGTCATTATAACTCAACTCCAAAGCTTTCCAGATCACATTCAACAACTGTAGTATTCCTTCCTAAAATTTCCTGTTTTGATCTATTAGTTTGGTCCTCTATTATTTTTCCAAATGCTAGCAAGTTATCTTATACCTGTATACCTGTTATCGTATACCTTGTATCTTATACCTGTTACTCTTATACCTCCTATAGCCTTATGATGCCTCTGTGGAGATACCCTCAAAGCACATTTATCTTGTTTTGATGTAATCTTATCCCCCCTCCCAATACTGGGGATTGAACCCAGGGCCTTTGCTACAAAGCTACAGACGCAGTCTTTTTATCATTTAAAAAAATTTGTTGAGACAGGGTCTAAATTCTTCAGGCAAGACTGTTGGATTTGCAATCCTCCTGCTTTGACCTCCCGTTAATTTGTAACTTCTATAATTCTAACAGGTGAGTATGCCTGTTACAATTTGCTAAACCTGTTTTGTGAACATTTTTGTAGATGTGGTATACCATCCCTTTATCTAATTCACTCAGTACACGTTCCTTAAATTCCAAAGGAACCTAATACTATGTGTAACCATTTTTACTGAATGGTCCTTTCTTTTGTGATCATTGTGAATATTTTCATTTTTGGCTATTATGTGCTTGCAGAATGCTCCTAGAATTTGTCTACCCTTTTATTAAACTCGGTTCTGTACTGAAATATTGCTGAGACATCTTAAATTTTTCAGTTCCAGTCTTACAATGACTTCCATTTTTTTCATTCATATGTAAAAATGTTTCAATTTTTCAATGCCATTTGGACTCACACCTATATTGGTCAAAGGCGGAAAAAGAAATTAAGTGTTAAAAAAATAATTTGACATATCTTAAAACTCAGGCAAACTGTCCTGTAATATATGAAAGGGAACAAATTTGGAAAGATGTTTTCATTTACAATTCTGGAAAATTATGCCTCTCATTATAGTACCTCATGGCAACTGAAAAAAAATAGTATTTGTTTCCTATCAGTTTACTAGGTGTCACCAGGGTAGGATCATACCCCTTTCCCAGTATCAGTGCCCATTTTATTTCGAGTCCCACCTCATGATCAAATTTCATGTCAGTGTACTGAGCCTGTAAATTACAAGGAACATTTTATTTTAACCTTGAGGACTGATGATAATCCAGGAAAGATGCTCTAAATTTGTCCCAAGGTACATATTATAGGCCAAACTATTTGGTGTGGAGACAGTTATTTTATGTTGGCAAAGGAGAGCTACCAAGAAAAGGGGAGGCTAGTAGATACCGAGTATTCTGTAGTCATACTTGTGGGAGTTGTTTTAACTATACCAAAGTAGAACACGAAGTGCCCGGTCACTTGCACATGTTAAATATAAACAGGAGCTATCTTGCTTATAAGTAAAATAAGTGAAATTTCTAGTAAGTAATCATTCCTAGGGTCAGTTAACTGCAGAAGACTCTGCACTGACCAAAAAGCAAAATGATGGAAGACCTAGGGAAGCAGATTGCTTTGGATATAAATTGTTTGGGAAGTCACTCCTAATCTGACAAGACCCAGCTACGTCACCAGATTTGAGCCTGTTGGCTATTTTTTAATTGTAGCTCGAGAAAGGCAGGTTAGGGTGGGATAAGCTACATGGCTCTAGGGAGACATTATACATGATGGAATCAGTCTTTAATGATAGCTTCTGTGGCATAAATCCTGAACTTGCATGCCTTTTGCATTCTTCCATACTTCTACACCTCAGTACTTTAATAGCAAAAGACCTTTTGTTTATACTTGAGCTGATGTTAAAACAGGCCAGTGTGGGGAACATTTCTGTCAAGTTCCTTCCAAAGTGACAGTGAAATCAAGATCCTTAGGAGAGCTGGTCTGAACTGGTAAACACGAATTCTACTTAAAGTAGAATTTTATTTACCCCATGGGTCTTATGTGGCATGGTCACTACCATATCCCCAGAGCTTGGAAGAGCAGTACACAATACATTTGTAGAAACAATTTAATACACTTGTAGTATCTGATGGTTTTATTACACTTCATGGTTGGAGATTGCTATTGTTGACAAGTCAAATTCAAGATTGTCCAAATCTTTATAGAAGACTGTTGATACTGCCAATATCGTTTCTCAAAGATGAATAACTAAAGCTGGATGTGTTAGCACACATTTGTAACCCAGCACTCTGGGAGGCTGAGGCACGATCCCAAGGTCAAGCCCAGCCTGGGCAACTTAAGTGACATGAGACCCTTCGTCAAAATAAAAAAAAAAAAGGACTGCAAATATAGTTCAATGTAGAGGGTCCTGGGTTCAATTCCTACTGAGGATGGGGGTGGGAGAGCTCCAGAAACTTGGTCCAAAAAAGACCCTTTAAGTCCGTTCCCGGTAATAACAACAAAAAAAGACAGACCCTTTAATCAGATACTGTTAAAGCTACAGACATTGAAAATATGCTTTAGACATTTAGATCCCTCATGAGCTCAGATAACCTGAGGTTGGGTTTTGTTTTTTATTTTTGAGACAGGGTCTAAGCAGCCCAGGCAAACCTCCAACTTGCAGTCCCCTGCTTCCGCCTTCCATATGCTGAGATTGCAGGCATGCACTACCACGCCTGCGGAGGTTTTGAGGTCAGTAAATAAATTAGGAATGTCTAATTCATTTTCAGAAAGTCCAAAATACTCTACCCAAATAGGTATCTCCTTATATGTTGAATTTAAGCTTTTATCACAAACATAAAAAGGCCACATGGGCCGCGGATGTAGCTCAGTGGTTCTGCCACCTGCCTTGCAAGTGCAAGGACCCAAGTTCGATCCCCGGTACCCCCTCAAAAAAAGGCCACATACAAGACTTTAAGTAGCAACTGCTTCACATTACTTTCAGCTCCCAATTATTTCTGCACCAGACTTTTAATTCTAGATAATTTTTACCTAAGAAATCAAGTGTTTTGAATGCTGCAGAATTCAAAGGTTGAGAATTTCTGCCCTAGTAACAGATATAACATCACATTTCTCCATGTTTTGCCAAATCATACCTACATTTAAAAATCTGACTCAGTAATGTTACTTGACTGTATCGTAAAACAGGATTAATTTCCTGTGCCTTGAAGTTTCTGTATGCTCATTGCTGAGTCTGAGACAGATTAATCCCCCTCTGAAAACCTAACCACAAGAGTACAATTATGTCCACTCCCTAATTCTTTTACATTGAATTACAAAGTACATTGCTTTATCATTTAGGAATCCCTTCAGACTAATAAAACATGTTACCAACTGACTTTGTAATTAACAAAGCCCAACATTTTTCCTAAGCACTGTGACAGCCAGTTAGCCTACAAAACCCAATAACCCCCATTTCCCAGCATTCACATCCTTGTGTAGTCCCATCCCTTGGTGTACCATGGTGCTATATTTGGTCATGAAGAGAGCTTCTGTTTGTTCTCTTGGATTACCTGCTCTGGGGGAATTTAGATGCTGTCAGCCAGGCAGCTTTTTGGAGATGTTCATCGTGAGGCGCTGAGGCCCAAAGGCCATGTGAGCGAGCCACCTTGAAGGTCCACTTCTCCAGCCTTAGTCAGGCCTTCAAGATGATGCAGCCCTGGCCGACAACTTGACTACTGACTTAAGAAATCTCAAGTTGAACATTAGGCAAGCTACATCTAGATTTTTGAGTTAGAAACTGTGGGGAATAACATGTTTGTTGCTTCAAGCTGCTAAATTTTGGGCGATAACTAAGATATACCAGAAATAAGTAAAAATTTTACTTATATCTTTTTAAACTAGAAATATTAAGTACTGAGTTAATTTTGTCAAAGAGAAAATTTTAAATTCATGTTTATTTGATTAGAGGGAAAACATTCTCAAACTGACTCAACTACGAAAGAGAAAAAACCCTGTATACCATTATAGTTAAACAACTCAAAATACAGCACAACAGGACAGCTCCTTAGATCTTTTCTCACAGGATTAAACTGCAGATAGTGGATAGTGTTTCTAGCAAGGTGCAAAGGGTCTGAATTAGGGATCAAACTCGGGTCCTTGCGCTTGCGAGGCAGGCAGTGGCACCACTGCGCTAAATTCCCAGCTCCCTGTACTATTTTTATTAGTTCTTAAATATAAAAGCAAGCCAGGCATGGTGGCACAGGCCTATAAATCCAGTGCTGAAGGAGGTTGCAGCAAGAGGATCAGAAAGTTCAAGATGCCTCTACACAACTTAGTGAGATCCTAAAAAAATAAAAAGGGAAAGGCATGGAGCTCATCACAAAAGGTCTAGGTTTGATCCCCAGCCCTAGTATTGGGGGAAGGTGAACAAAACAGTATGGGCAACAGCATACAATGACTACCTATAGTTGCTAACTGCAGAATTCAGCACAATGTGGGTGTTCCTTTGACATTTCATTTAGACATCACAGATCACTACCAGAACATCACGTAAGTTTATTTCAGATGTAACAGCAATGTTAAAATTGAAAAGTTAAATTTTTAACTGCACCAAGTAAACTTAACCACTTAAGTATTTTTAACGTTATTCCCTCCAAAAACTGAGGGAGCTTTTCTTTTCCACCACCACAAACCACGGTTTCCCAGTAGTTCTTTCTGAAGGATTTTTCAACCGATGAAAAAACTGCTTTGGAGATATTTTAGAACTCTTTTCCTCAAATGAAAACTAATTTGGACAAATTATATATTGCATAGATTTCTCTACAGATTCTTTTTTAGACCTAAATGCAACTTATCATGTGGTATAATTTTAACCTATTTGCCCCACAGTAAAAACCATCTATCCTATGTCTGGGGATTTAGCTCAGTGGTTTCACTGCCTGCTGCGCAAGCGCAAGGACCCTAGTTCAATCCCTGGTACCAAAAAAAAACCCCCCCAAAAAACTCAAAACAAACCATCTATCCTGAAAAGTATGATGGATATATCCTGTGATCTTCTAGTAAACAGAATTACTGATTTATCTCCAAGATTATTTTTACCATTTGTCAAAATAATCAACTCAACGCTGGATATTAGTCTTTATTGACTCAAAGATATATGAACTAGTGCCCAGTTTCTATCTCTTCCACATTGTCCTTCCTATATGTGGAATTATTTAATACCAGTTTGATGGAGGACAATTAACCCTTTACAAACACTAAGAATTTAGATTAAGTCATTGACTAGTGTAGAAAAAGAAACTATAATGGGAAGCCTACACACTCAATTCAAACTTGAATATTTTTCTTCTGTCTTTAAATAACATGTACTTAATTGTGAGGCAGCTATTTGGCTTTCAATAACCACATTTAGGGATACATTCATAGGACCGCTTAGATAGTCCAAGTGAAATAGTTATAGAAATAGAGGCAGTGTTGTCTCAGAAAATTCATATATATCAAAATCTATTTTGATATCCGGAAGTTTACAAAAAGGCTGAATTCTTCATGCTAATTATGCTTTCTGTAACTCAAGCACTCTTTTCTTGGCAAGAGCAAGCTGAAACATCCATGAAGGTAAAGGTGCTCAATGTTAAACGTTTCTTCTAAGCTTGGATTTGGATTAATAAACAGATACCAAAGAAATCACAGCACGGTCTTTCTACATTTTCACTAAGATTAGGACCCTACAGACTCATTCATTAACCATCTTTCTTAAAAATTTTTCTTGGCACTCAAGACTGAAGTCTATTTTACTTTGTACTTTCACATTTTCAAATGAAAACTTAAGTTTATAAAGTGTGTACAAACATTTTGTAAAGTAATTTTGCCATGTAACTTATTTGGAGATGAGACTTTTACATATAAGGATAATTATAATTATTACAAGTCAAATTTCCTTTTAAAGTCAAGTAACAGAGAACTCAAGTTTTGTGCGTTTCTTAATTCTACCAAGAACATTTCTTGAGCCACCACCGACAATCTAAACAAACTGCAAATATTAGAGATTGGACAACTGGAGGAAAATGTAAGTATTTCAAGTGTCTCATCTTATAAAAAGTTATCAACCTGTCAGAGCCACTCCCTACTTGCCAAATAATGATCTAGCATAAAACCAGTCCTGTCACTAGAGGAAGGAGGTCACAGTGATATTTGTACTATTAACACTTTACGCTTCTACTTTTCCAAGAATAGAAGCAATTTGTTTAACAATTCCTCTTATCCCAAATCCTTAAACTCAATATTGTAGGCACAGAGTTATAAGCAAATCTGGGATATTCTCCAACAGATAAGGAGTATCATAACTATGTTATTCTCAAAAAATACTGTCTAGATATTCTTTCCTATATAAGCAAACACTGGCCACATTTTTAACAGCCTGTATTAGTTGACATTAAATGCATTTATTGTGCCACAAGTCCATCTAAGCTTTCCTTTAGGTATTTTAAATATGTCTAAGAGAAAATCATCTGCTTCAGGTTTATTTAGGTGTGTTAACCTGTAAGTACATCAACTTCATTTTAAAAGTTAAACTCAATATAGTATTGTTGGGCTTACTGAAGAAAAAGGACAGGAAAAAAAACTAAATCACAATAAACTTCTTTAGGTCAGTTAAAGGCCATTATCTCTAGCTGGGATATTAAAAAAATTTAATCTCACCAGCTCACACTCTAAATGTTAATACCTCTAGTAACAATAGCAGGAAAAAAAGACCTGCTGACTACCAGTCCACTTGTTAACAAAAAAAGTTTAACTCAAATACTTAGGCCAAAGTATAACACTACCTACCCAAACTGTCCCACCCATCAGCAAGAAGAGAAAAATCAATTGCTTTAAAAATCTAAATAAGCTTAATATTTCTTATAAGGATAACAATGGTCCAACTCCTGAGAGAGTGCTCAGAAGGACTAAAGGTGGAGTGAAGGCAATGTCCAGGGATAAGCATCCCAGAAATAGTTTTTAAAAACCCAAAGTACCACAAACACACTAAACTTGTCTATGAAATCAGAGAAAAAGATATTGCTGCTGCTTCTTTTAGTCTTTTGGAATAAACAATATTTGTAGGCTCTGCCCTTCAATGTGAAAGCAGGACATTAAAAAAAAAAAGCTAAAAAATTTGAAATAATTTGATACCCAAAATTTTTGGGTTATACATCTTAACTATGAAACTGAACAGATCTTCTTCCTTCAATCCAACCACCTCACAAAACTGAGAGAACTAAAACAATCCAAACATGATTATTTTTAGAAGTCCTCGAAATAAAACTTTTAAAGGATCAAAGGGCGGGGGGGACGGGACCAAGAACAAGAGAACAAGGAGGGAAAGCTTAACAAAGGGGGCTGGGGAATTAATGGGCCTCTCTTTTTATTTGGCGACAAGCAAGTGCAAGAAAGTTCATTTGTAATTTGTTCAGTTGTCTGTCTTTTGCGCATCTGCATTCTGACCAGAAGGGACTTTGAGGTTTTTCTGAAGCACATGAGCATCAGCAGGCTCTATCCTCTTATAGTAGTTCTTCTTTGTCTCAATAATCTCAAAACCAAACTTCCTGTAGAAGTCAATTGCTGACTCATTGCTGATCTGGACGTGCCTAAGATGTAACAAGGTATAAAGATAAAATAATAAATTAAAATTTATCAACTCTATGTCTTCTCCACAGACAGGTTCAAATTGGTTCTGGAACGTTACATTCTCTTCACAATTGCTAGTAACCAACCAAGATTACTTCATGCTTATCACAGAACCTTTTGATGACAATTTGAAAATTTTAACTTTTTAATTCTTTCATTTGCAAGACAGATGGCTGAGATTAGGATGCCCTCATAGTTAACAAAGAGTAAAGTACTATGTCTGTCATATTTTTGACTATAAGGGAAGATTTCTGTAATTTAAAATGGGTTAAATAACCATATGGATGAATCAAAAGTCACATTAAATGAGCCAAAATAAAAATGATTAAAAAAACAAAACAAGAAACTAGGGTCTCAAATGCCTGAATATATCCTATCATATATACATGAAAGAAATGTTGTATTTTAAATGAAGAAATCTAAGCTTTCTCTATTACTCCTCAAAATAACATTGCATAATTTAATCTCTCCCATCACCTAAACTGAATTACAAACAATCCATGGCTATGATTTTAGTATTGGCTCTTAATCTGTAAACTCTTGAGATCCAAATATAATCTAAGCTAGGTCATTTTTGATTTTGATTACTAAACTCTACTACAAAAACACACAGGACTGATCATCTTGAACAAAACACACAGAGTGCTAACTACATGGCACAAGAAAAATGCTATTAATGATATTAATGGTCTTGAATTCTGAACGGTTGTGTTTTAATCCTGGCTTTATCATAACTTGAGCTCTCCTCCCAATATAATTAAGCTATGTGTTGTACCTTAGGTTCCTTTCTATTATTAAAACAAAACAAAACTTTACTAAAAATTATAGTTGGTGTTCCATATCCATGGAATTTGCACCTGTGGATTCAACCAACACCAGACTGAAAAATATTCTGAAAAAACAAAAAGCTGCATCTGTACTGAACATATACACATTTTTGACATTCCCTAAATAATTCAGTATTTTTACATAGCACTTAATTGTATTAAATATAGTAAGTAATCTAAGTCGGTTTAAAATATATGGGAGGATATCTGTAGGTCCCATGTAAATACTATACGATTTTATATAGAGACTTGAGCTTGTCAGATTTTTATATCTCTAGGGAGTTCTGGAACCAACACCCTACGGATTCCAAGGGACAACTATACTTCCATGATATTTTCAAGGATACAAAGTGGCCTGATTTTAAAGTTTCTAGTAAAGATTTCTACTGACAATTTATTAAATTCATAGAACATTAAATATTATTTTACTTACAGATAGATGTTGTCAAAAGTGCCATCTTTTTCACAGATGTTTAAGACATGATTTAGCATTTTAGTTCCTATTAATGAGATAAACAACAATAAGTAACTTTAGGAATCAACCTTTAAATTCTACATCTTTTTATGTCCTAATAGAATTTACAAGATATCCTTATTTTCCCAAATTCTGTTCTCTCTATAACTACATATGTTTAAAACTATTAGTAGGAGAACAATCTTTTATTACAAACTTTTCCAGACAGATTAAAAAAAAACCAAACTCGCCAGGGATTTAGCTCAGTGGTTCTGCTGCCTGCCTTGCAAGCTCAAGGTTCCGAGTTCAATCCCTGGTAACAAAAAAAAAAAAAACAAAACCAAAAAGAAATAAACTATACTTGTTAAAAAACCAAAAAAAACCAAACTTGATCTAAAGGATATAAACTTACAGGGTTTTCAATTGAATTATGTTAATAAGTAGACTTATTAGGTCATACAGATAAACAATGTATTTATACTTGTTTGAAGAAAAAAAAAAACACAAATAATTTTACCTATTCCTAGCCTTCGGTAAGGTGCAAGACATCCTAGTGTCATGATGTAAAGTCTCTTCTGATTCTGTGAATGATCCACCCTGCAGCATACTGCGCCTACAGCAATATCATTGAAATAGGCTGCCATGGAAAATATAAAGATAAAATGTTCAATGAACAAGATAACACATTTCATTTAATCTCTTCTAAAAGACTAAATTGTTTCTATTACTGTTAAATTTTAATCAACTACCTGATGACTGTCAGTGGCCTCAAAAACCTCTTACATTATCTTAGGAAGGTTAAGCCTCCTTTGAAGAAAAGCCAAATCCGTGATAACACACAGGTACATGCTAAATAGTAAATATTTTGTATTTCTTTTTAAAATTCAATTATTCTCTCTAAATTGTTTCTCAGAACTTGGATCACTCCAATTTCTCCACTTGTATAATATAAAGACTAAATTAGTTAATGTCTTGCTCTATTATTAACAGGTACAGTTCAAAAATACACATTTTTAAAAAGGATTAAAAGAAAACAGTATACCAAGTTTTGCTAGCTCGCCAACCTCCAGCACATCCTTGTAGAACTTGTCATTATAGCTGACTGGAAAGATGACCTGGTTTAACCTCTTCAACTGTTTGATATTGTGTGGTGTTACATCTCCGAGCTCGATCCGGCTACTGGAACAAATCAAAAGGTACTCAATAAAATATAATCAGGTTCATTTGTTATGATGAACATTAAAAAGAGGCACAAAACCTTTTTTTATGATTGACAAATCCAACCCTTTCACAGTGACTTTATATTCCTCTAAGATTACCATTTAGGTCTAAGTAAACTTCATCAGACATTGAATTCAAACTCTACTCAGAGCTTTTGTACACATTTAGTGACAAAGACAGCACACAGCAACTACTAAGCAGGCCAACGGGCCAGGGATTTAGCCCAGTGGCACCGTACCTGCCTCACAAGTGCAAGGTCCTGAGTTTGATCCTCAGTACCAAAAAACCCCCCAAAAAGCCAGAATATCCTACAGTTAAGATGCAACCATCATTGATCAAAATAATTAATATTTAATACTGGCAAGGTGATAGCAAATGATATTCTTAAACCTTGTGCATGAGGATGTAAATATCATCTATCTCTTGAGGAAAATCTAGCACTATGTATTGAGAAGCTTAAATAGTACATCTTCTTTATCTAAGTAATCCTACGTCTAAATTTATTTTAAGAAAATAATTCAAATATGCAGTATGTGCGTTCTATTCATTAAGAACAGTGGGGACTGAGGATTTAGCTCAGTGGTTCTGGCACTTGCCTTGCAAGCGCAAGGACCCGAGTTTGATCCCCCATACCAAAAAAATAAATAAATAAATAAAAAACAAACAGTGGGCCAGCCCAGTGTGGTGGTACACACCTGTAATCTCAGCACTCAGGAGGCTGAGACAGGAGGATCACTATGAGTTCGAGGCCAGCATGTGCTACATAGTGCCTTCAAAACCAGCCTGAACTAGATAAAGTCTTTGTCTCAAAAAACAAAACAAACAGAAAATCCAAAAAGTTGTCCAGGAACTACTTAATATCAGATTCACAGATGTGATATTTAAAATTCACATTCCTAGACACCTCCTATTTCAGAACCAGAATCTCTGGAAATAAAACATTTTGAATGGAATAGAATCCACATTTTGAAAAACACATTTGAAATTACCTATCAAAAATGCAACAGTATTATTACTAAGAAACCATCATGCAATCGAAATAATTAGTTCCACTGAAAAAGGGACTAAAGCCCCAAAATTTGACTTACAGTAACCAAGCTATTTTGCCTCCAAAGCTGTCAAATTAAATTTTTAATAGCTCGTCAACTTTACTACAAGATAAAGGCTCATCAAATGTGATAAGGCAAACCTAAACCAAAATCTACACAATTTTTATTCCTATCATAGCCAGCACTATGAATAATAGAATTGCTTATTACTACTTGCTGCCTTTTTTTTTTTTGCAGTGGTAGGGACTGAACCCAGGGCCCCATGCTTATAGTATCTATCACTGAGCTACACTGCCAGCCCTATTTGACTTCCAAAACATAACAGTGGGTGATAAAAACAACAACAAAAGAGAACACTAAATAAAAATAAAGTAAAAAAAATTAAAATGATGTGATGCCCATCAAGTGGCCAGAAAATCATGGCCACTAATTAATTCATTTGGTGCTAGTCACCGTGGTCAACAGCAGTGACATCCAGACAATGTTTGTTAATTAATCATTTGTATTCTATTTGTAGTATGAAAATTCTTTGTTGGAGAAATAACTAAACAAGAATCTTAATTACTGTACTTTAATAATAGTAAAAAAGAAAAAGGATGAAAGTGTAAGTGTTCATGTATATAGACTGGTTAAATAAAACATGCTATATTCATGCTCATACATTACCATAAATATGTTGTAATATATTTTGTAAAAAAAGCACATTCCAATGACATACATAAAAATCCAACTTTTGTTAATATATACAGAAAAATATTTGAAAGGATACTCAGCCTATTATCCTGTTTACTTTAGAGGCTAAGGCAGGAGCAGTGTAAACTCTGGGCTACCCTGGGCAATTTACTGAGAACTGTCTTACGGGGCCAAAAAAAAAAAAAAATCACAAATTATAGGCAATTAAACAAACAGTATTCTCTGAAATGTTAAAATTTAGATACAGGAGAGCTCGGTGTGGTGACGCATGCCTATAATCCCCAGCACTTGAGAGGCTGAGGCAGGAGGATCACCTCGAGTTCGAAAACAGTCTGAACTACAAAGGGAGACCCTATCTCACCACCACCCCAAATTTAGATACAGGAAAACCTAGTCTGTATAACATTCTGCTTCCTAAGGAATTAGAAACAAAAAATAAGAAAACTTCAATAATTTTTATGCCAATGTTTTTCAGCATTTACTACATCTCAATCACCCTTGTATATCTTTATGTATTTTCCTAAAACCTGAGCACACACATTTTCTCTGCAGTTACAGATTTTTATTTTCAATACTGGGGAATCGAACTCATGACCTTGCACCTGCAAGGCAGGTGTGGGTGTCACTGAGCTAAATCCCCAGCCCACAGATTTTTATTTTCCTTTCCAGTTTCTAGCCACTAGTGAAGAAGGTAGTCTTCTCCCAAGCATTGGCAATTACAATGAATTCCCTGTGTAAGACTCATGTCTTCTTGTAGGTTATACCTCATTCACAGAACTCCCTCTTTATTAAAGCATATCTTGTTTTTTTTCTTAATCTTGAAGTAAATGACATTTTACCTAAAACTTTTTTTTTCTATCTAAACTCTTAATAGGCTTACTGCCCCATGGTCTACCACTCACATTTTGAAAAATAATGCAGATGTTATCCTGTAAAACTTGAGATCCTTTTAAATGTGGAAATCAGGAGCCAATCAAGCAGCCAGAAGGAGGCTCCCCGGCCACCACAGCACTGCTCCCAGCACAGAGGAGCAGAGCCATGCAAGTGCAAGCAGCACCAACCACCCCACCCACCCCAGTCAAAATGAGAAGACAGGTAAACAAGCCTCAAAACCAGACTTGCAGATCACCTAAAGCAACCCCAGTGGGAAACAAGATGGAACAATCTGATACTCAACCACCTGGACTCCCTGACCTGGCAACAAGAGAGGATCTGGAAAAAATGAAATCAGAAATACTTTCTCACATAACAGCAGAGAGTGTGTGCATAGTGCAAGACATGATTAATACTCTAGAGAGGACACATTAAAAAAATAGAGGAGCCAAGGAGCATGATGGAATCCCAACACAGGAAACAAATGGAATCCATAAAACAGATACAAATTTCCAGGAGAGTAAAATCTCCATCGAAAACTTACATGGCAGAATGAGCCAATGTGAGGACAGAATTTCAGATATAGAAGATACGACTGCAATTAGTGACCAGGAAAAGAAAAATTGCTTTAAAATTGTAAGGGACCACGAGAAATCAATCCAGCAGCTGCTAGACGATACAAAGAAGAACAACATAAGACTCACTGGAGTCAATGAAGAAACAGGAGAGAGTGCAGATGACATAAAAAAACTGTTCACAGAACTGATGGCAGAAAACTTCCCAAGCAGGGGAAAAGAATTTGACATACAGATAAGTGAGGCATATAGGACTTCAACTACCCTTGATCAAAAAAATTCTACACATAGGCATATAATAGTTAAGATTCCAGAAACCCAACAGAGGAACAAAATTCTCAAGCAGTTAGAGAAAAAAAAACAAATCACATACAAAGGAAAGCGCATCAGAATCACACCAGACTTCTCAATGCAAACCCTCAAGGAAAGAAGAGCTTGGAGTGAGGTATTCCAAGCCTTAAAGGAAAATAGCCTTCAACCCAGATTGATGTATCCTGCAAAACTATCTTTCAAAATTGACAGAGAGGGCCAAGGATTTAGCTCAGTGGTTTTGCCACCTGCTGCGCAAGCACAAGGACCCGAGTTCGATCACCGGTACCAAAAACAAACAAAAAAAAATTGACAGAGAAAATACTTTCATGACAAAGAGCACCTTAGGAACTTCATGAATACCAAACCACCACTCCAAAAAATTTTAGACAATATCCTAGGAAAAGACAACAAGGATCACAACCCCAGGAAGGCCAACAGAATGAATCTGTTAGGCATGACAAGAAATTAAATGCAAAGGGGGAGAATCCAACAAAAAGAAAAAGTCATGACAGGGATAAGTCAATGAGTAGCGTATCAGTTATAACCATCAATGTTAATGGTCTCAATTCACCATTCAAAAGAAATAGACTGGCAGAATGGGTCAAGGCATTTTTGGTGAAGTATGGACTATACGGCTTATCCGTTGAGAAAGTTCTGTTCTACTTCTAGTCTCCTGATAGCTTTTACCATGAATAGCTGTAGAATTTAGCCCAATATGCTTTCTGCAACTACTGACAGGATCATATGGCTTTTCCCTTTCCTCTGTTAAAATGACTTATGGGGGTGGATCTTCCAATGCTGAACCAACACTGCCACCCCTATAATAAAACCACTTTCTACATACTGCCAGATGTGACTTCTAATTGTTTTGTTAAACAAATTTTTATCTATGTTCATACTTTTTTCTTCCATTATCCTTATCCAGTTTTAGTATTAGCACAATGCTGATTTCCTAAAATGAGCGGAGAAGTGTTCCTTTTTTTTCTCCTTTAAATGTTTGATATAATTCATCAGTTAAAATGTATATGAGCCTGTTGTTGTCATACAGGTAGGTTTTCAAGCTAGGAATATACTTTAATAGGTGCTATTCAAATTTTATATTTCCTCCGAAGTCAGTTTCATTAATTTGTCTTCCAAGGTACTTCTTAGAAGTTGTCAAATTTATTTCAAAAAGGATTTTTATAATATGCTTTCTATATCATTTTAAATTCCGTAAAATCTGTGGTAATGTCCTCTAAATTTTGGTACTTTAATTTTAAAAATGTATAATTGATATTGTGTAATAGGAAGAAAAGGTCTAAAGAAGTAGGGGAAGTGGGAGGGGTTGGGGAAAGGAAAGAAGGGAAAAGAAAAAGTATGAGAAAAGAAAAAAAATGGAAACAGTCTTTGCAAACAGAGAAGGGTGGAGCGGGTGGCAGGCAGGGGAAGGCGGAAAAAAATAAGAACCAAGATACATCATGTAAAGGTACAAGATCCCAATGATGAATGTAACTATTTCATATCTAAAATGTATCAATACACTTAATGGAAAAAAAATATGGAGATCATCTTTCACTCATATTCTGTTCTTTAATTTACTATAGTGCCACAAGTTAGGTGCACTAATTTTATATATAATACAGCTTATACTGATTATATTCAGAGTATATCACTTAAAAATTCTACACAGCATTTTAATTTAATTTAAATTTTGCTTTCTTGAGACAGGGTCTTGCTATGTATGTATTCCAGGCTGGCCTTGAATTTATGGTGAACCTCCTGCCTTAGCCCTCCCTCTGAGTGCTGGGATTACAGGCATATACTACCATGCCTGGCTACACTGTACTGTATTTTTTTTGGTACCGGGGATCGAACTCGAGTCCTTGTGCTTGAGCAGCAGGCAGCGAAACCACTGAGCTAAATCCCCGGCCCCTGTACTGTATTTTTAAAAAGGCATAACCTCTTGTATTTTAAAAATGATTTTACAATTACATTATGAAGTTTAATTAAAAACAATAATAAAGAGTACCTTAAGAACCTAGGAAGCTAACTTTCTACATGTAGAGAGAAATGGTTGAAGTTTTTAAAATTTTAAGAAGGATTTCATGGTAATTACCAGGCTTCAAGTGTATTTACAATTTTCAAAAGGATAATAACCAGGAATTTCTTGGCTTCAGACAGAAGAGAAAGGTGGTTAGTGCAATGTGCTAGACTGAGTCTAATATAAGTAAACTACTTAAAACTATTTGGGCCCATCAAGCCTAAATAGAGGAAACAACAGTGAATAATTAGAGAACAGGCAGAGTAATGTTTCTCTGCCCAATTTTAATGTCTTGATTTAAAAAAAAAAATTATAGAAATGACTTAGAAAGTGAAAAATTCTGTAAGAACTGACCAAAAATAAGTTTAATATGGTCTTCTAATATTTTTCTATATACAGTTGTGCCTTAAACAGAATTGGGATATGATAAATATTGTTTGGTAGCTCTTTGATAATTTAAACAAGTTTAATTCTTGTTAGATGGTTAGGACATACTAGAAGCAATTCAAAGTAGCCATTAAATATAACAGTGTCAGCAAATCAAGCTTCAAATATAGTTTAACTTTCATAAACATGTCTCAATGAAATGGAATACTTCTGTAATCCTGATCATGTAGCTCCAAATTATTTAAAGATGTGGATATTCTAAATATATCAGAGTAATATCATCAGCTTGTAAATATAATTTCACAAAGAACATGCAAGAAGGGAATAAGCATAAAGAATATGTAGAAGTCAAGAAAATGAGAACATCACATGACTATAAACCAACAAGGAGTTAAAAAATTGCAAATCAAATTTTAAAAAAGCCGAGTACACATCACTTCTCAGCCTTTTGGCTAAGATCAAATGTAGTAAAAAAACCCCAGCATTGCTATTAGAAAATTAGTCTAAGATCAGGGATGGTATCTCACACTTGCAATCCCAGAACTTGAGAGGCTGAGGCAGAAAGATGGATGCCGAGTTTGAGACCATCCTGAAATATGCAGAGAGACCCTGTCTCAAAAAAGAAAAATCAAGAAAAACACCAGAAAAGAAAATTAATCTAAGAATATCTTTTATGAATTCTGTGAATCTAGCTGGGTCTGGTGATGCATATCTCTAATCCCAGCACCTGATATGCTGAGGCAGGAGGATTCCAAGTTCTCGGGCAGACTGAAATATGAGTCCCTGTCTCAAAAAACAAAAAGAATTCCATACCTCTAAATTTTTCTGGAGTTACCTACTCAAAGCACACATCATTTCTCTTTCAATAAAAATATTTCAATACCTAATATGAAATGCAAAGACAGATATATACTACATTAACGTGCTAGTAACAGCATATGTACACCAAGTACTAAAATAGTACTAGAATAGAGATGACCCTGGGAAAGATTTTTAAGGATGACTAGGAGTTTGTTCTGTGTGAAAGCAAGAGACACCATCTCTGAGAAGGAAAGCATGAACAAAATAGTGATGAGTTTCCAAAGCTATAATGAGTTGATAAGGCTGAAATATAAAATGCACTTGTGTGTGTACATAGGAAGCTAGAGTCTGAGAACTAATTCTAAGAGGGCCCTGCAAAGCAAGATGTGGTTATTATCATTACTTATTCTTAGTGACTGTATGACATCTCACAATCTTGACTTTAATGTTGCCACTTCCAAATTTCTGTCTCTAACCTTAAATTCACTCCAGAACTCCAAACTCTTGTATCCAAAGCATCTAATAGACAACTCAAAGTAAAAACTCAAATTTCCCATCAACCCCTCTGCACAGTCTATTTCTTGTGCAGCTTTCTGTTGATGGCTTCTTCACCCTTGGCTACATACTCTCCATTTAACATGACAATCGGAGTATCTAGTCTAGTCAGACTTAGCATGATCAACTTGGTCAAATCAAGTCTACAAGTTTGCAATTTTCAGTTTGTATAAACTTAGTTGTTCTTTACTTTCCAGTTTTTTTGAGGGGCCATTTTCTACAGGACTTTAACCTTAAATTCATTTTTTGGGTGTGCAGTTCTATGAGTTTTATCAAATGCTATATTATCACACAATCATCATTACACAAATATGTATAATTATGTAATCATGTTATCAAACATATAACAGTTCTATGACCCCAAGAAACTTTTCCATAAACTTTTGTAGTTCAATTCTACCACTCCTAGGCAACCACTAATCTCTTTTCTGTTCCCTAGTTTTGCCATTTCAAGAATGTCACATAAATAGTATTACAAAATACATAGTAATTAGCTTTTCATTCAGCATGCCTTTGAGATTCACCATGCCGTTGTATCAATACATAGTTCATTTCTTGTTCATCTGAGCAGTATTTATTAATATAGATGTATCATGGGTTTTTAAAAATATTTTTGTGCTGGTGGCTGAACCCAGGGCCTCATGCATACAGAGCTACACTCCTAGCCCTATCCTCTTATTGAAAGAGATTCTGAAGTTACTATAAACATTTGCATCCAGATTTTTGTGTGAACCTAAGTTTTTATTTTTAGTAAATACCTAGTTGCCGGAGAGGGCAAAATGGATCTGTAAAAGTTAAATTTTTTTTTCTTTTGGAAACAAGCTATTCCAAAATTCCTCTAGTGAAGGGTGTAAACTGTTTCCCAGCTGAATGGACAGAATATGCAGAGTCTGTCCCCAGAAGGTCAGGGTCTGATTTTGTTTACATATGGAAAAGGAGCCCAGAAAGAGAGGAGTTGATGATTTTAAAACAAGCCCAGTCATCTATTAATCTCACTGTATTTCTTCTCCCCTCTCTATAAAGGCCCTTGCACATCTGAACACAGTGAGATGTTGATTTGAGACAATATGAGGCCCCTTCATCTCCTTGGAGCTAGCTTTGAATAAAATCTTTTTTACTTTTTACCAAGCCTCCTTTTTTGGGGGGGGGGTGAGCACACTATTTGAGCGATCTTTAACACTCTGCGTGGGAATGCTGGGTTATAATGTAAGTGTACCAGAATTCTAGTTTTTCTGCACTCTCTCCAACAAATGGCACTGTCAACATTTAAAATGTATGTTATTCTATTAAGTGTGCAATGGCATTTATTGTCGTTTTATTTTTTAGGTCCCTAAATAAAAAACAAGCTGAGCTGGGGCGGTGGTGCACGCCTGTAACCCCAGCACTTGGGAGGCTGAAGCAAGACGATTATCTACTGTGAGTTCAAGGCCAGCCTGAACTGTACTGAGACCCTGTCTCAAAACAGAAACAAACAAACAAAAAACAAAGCTGAGCATCTTTTCATGTACTTCAGAAAAAAATTTTACATTTTGATCATTGTCCTTTGGGATTATGCTTTTCAGGATCTAAAGTTTACAATGAGTTATGTGCCCCCCCCAATCCATCTCATTTCCATTTCTCTTAGAAGTTTTACACTTGATTATTTGAGTCTCACCACCCCCCTTTCTGACATGCATCTCATTTCCTTTTTGCTTAAGTAGCCACCTTATTATGTTTCGTTTTGTTTTTTGGGGGAAGAGGCTGGCCTTGAACATGCTGCAATGCTGGGCTCAGCCTCCTGAGTGTTGGGATTACAGGAATGCGCCACCACGCCCACCAAGACCTTATTTCTAAATAAAGTCACATGCTAAAATTCCAGGGGGAGATAAATTTTGTACCCGTCAGCACCTTGATTTTAGCCCAGTGAAACCTATTTCAGACATCTGACCTCAAGAACGATAAGGCAAATGTAACACAAGTGTGTTATATTGAGCCATAAAGTTTGCAGTAACTGTTACAGAAGGTAATAGAAAACTAATAGTCACTACACTGTTTCCCCCAGGTGGCTGCCCCATTTATATTCCTGCCAGTAAATTATCAGAGGATTCCAAATTTCTCTACATCTTTGCCAGCACTTATTACCTTTGTGTTCACAGCCATTTTAGTTAGTGGAACGACTGATAGCTCACTGGACACACATTTCTCCAATGACCAGAAATACTGTATGTTCTTTGATAAAATGTCTATTTAAATCTTTTGCCCATGATGTATAGGCCTGGGAATAAACCTGTGATTCTGACACTAACTTGATTCATAAGGAAAGAAGTTGTTGTAAAAGTTCTTCATATATTCTAGATACAAGTTCTTTGTCAGGCATAACTTTGCAACTACTCTGTCCCAATTGTGGCCTGTTTTCATTTTCTTATGAGTGTACCATAAAAATGTTTAACATGTCAATAATAAACTGAAAATTTTCTGCATCATGTCTGTAATTTTTAAAAACATAAGTATTTAAAAAGATTATGATTAGGCATTAACCAACCAAATCTGGTGCAAACAAATCTATTTTAAAGGACATTTATAAGACACATGAAAAATTCAGATGGAATATTAATACCCTAGTTCCAATGGGCTATTATAATTTTTTAAAGTCTTTTTTCTGTAAAGATTCATATTGAAACACACAGGTAAGTAGGATAGTATGTCTAGAACTCCCTTTTAAGTCCTCTAGCTTTAAAAAAATTATATATATACACATACATATATGTGTACACATGTATACACACACACGCATATAAATAGTGTTTTAACCAGGTGCTAGAAATGAATCCGGGGTCTCCACCGAGCTACACTGTCAGTCCCTAGATATTTTTTTTAAACTGGAAAAAGGATATTAAAAATTTATTACATGCCTAAGACATGAGTGTTGAGAGTATTGAGTCCATACTTTTCATTGGACTAGCACTAAATACTTTTAAGGAAATAACCATTTAAAAAAATTATTTACATAATGTAGTTCAAGTGTTAACCAAATATGACTGGAAGCAATGCTAATATTAACTGATATAGATAGCAGAGGGAATGCAGTTACTTTTTACATGAAAAAAATACTTTCATAACATATTATTTTTAATTTCTTCCTCCAACACCAAATAGAAATACTGTACTTTAAGTAACACTTAATTTAGGAGTAAAAGAACAGAAATCCATAAGGATGACCAGGACACAATTTTCAAGAGTAGAGGAAAATAACCTGCAGTGTCACAGAATCTAAGAATGGATTCCAAACTTGTGTATACACCACAATCACCTTGCCAGTTCAAAATTCATGGTACAAAGTTCCACCTTGGAATCTTTTATTTTTCAGCTTTTTATGTAAACCAGCCAATTTTACACTTAAATACAGTAGTCCTCCCTTATCTGAGGTTTTGCTTTCTATAGTTTCAGTTACTTGCAGTATGAAAATAAACGGAAAATTCCAGAAGTAGTAAGTTTAAAGTTGTGTACCATTACAAACAGCATGATAAAATCTCCTGCCTTCCCAATCAGTCTCACCTGGGACATGAATCATCTTTTTGTCCAGTGTACCTGCAATGTATACGCTACCCATTTGTTAGTCACTTGAAGCCATCTTGGGTATCAGAGCCTAATACTGCAGTGCTTGCCTTCAAGGGACCCTTACTCAGAATCCCCATGCTACATCAATGCCATTTGCCTCACTTTACCTCCCCACATAAAAATCATCTTACATCACCATTAGAAGTAACAAATTTTGAGAGACTGCATTCAGAAAATTTATTAGAATGCTGTATATTTTTAAATGTTTCCTACTCTACTATTACTTATTGTTGTTAATCTCTTACTGTGCCTAATTCATAAATTAAACTTTAGGAAAAATGTAGTATGTATATACAGCGTTCAGCATTATCTGTAGTTTCAGGGAACCCACCAGCGGGGTTCTTGGAACATACATCCCTCACAGATAAAGGGGAACTACTTAAACTTCCCACTGTATGTAATTTCTAAATCTGAGGAAGCTTATGAGGGGAATATAGTCTAAGAATGGATACTAACAGGATAGGTCAGTGGAAAAACAGGCTATATGATCAAAATATATTGTTAAAAATGCCGAGCATTTCTCTTATGCAAGTAGCACAGTATGGTACCCTAGAGTATTAATTTATGTGTGACAAAGCTAGAAGAGCTGTGACTCAAATTCAAGTCAGCTTTACCCCATACATGGAGTTTTAACTAGTATACTGATTTTTTGGTTACTTCTGATTAAGAATTCAGTAATTTGGCTAGGGATTTAGCTCAGTGGTTTCGCCATCTGCTGTGCAAGCGCAAGGATTGGAGTTCGATCCCCGGCGCCAAAAAAAAAAGAATTCAGTAATTTAACAATGTAGACTATCCTCAAATTATTGGCTTAAAAATTAAATCTGCCAAGTGGTCACACCTACTTGAACCATAGTTTTTCTTATGATTTTTAAATTAAGTTGACTGCTAATACTTAAATAAGATTTTTACATAAAGCCTAAATTTGCAGCTTCTCTTGATTTACTCATTTATCTTACCTGCTCAGTCTGTTGGGACTAGTTTATAATCCTAATAACAGAAAACTGAAGACAGCAATTATTAAAGGAACAAATTATTCTTAGTGCAAATAAATTCATGTGACTTTTGTTCTTGATTTTTAAATCTGTAACACTCAAACCCCAAGTCATAAGCTTTTAGATTAAGGATCAAAAGTGGGGCAATCTGTGACAGAAACAAACAGCAATTTCAAAAGTATCTACAAACATTTGTACTAAGTGCTTAGATCTGGAAGTTGCAGCTAATTGCTTGCCTCTTCATACAGCCCATTAACTATTAATTAGTGTCAGCACAGACTAGTCTGTTTAGTAAAAAGGGGAAAAAAAAATTTTTGGCACCACTAGGGAATAAAGCCAGAGCATTGCCCAAGCTAGGTAGCACTCTACCACTGACTGCATTTTTTAAAAATTTGAGTCAGAGCCTTGCTAAGTTTCCAGGGTTGCCTTGAACTTGTGATCCTTTTGCCTCAGCCTCCCAAGCTAGGATTGCAGGAGAGCATCACTATGCCTCACTTTCAGTCAAATTTTATAACTGTAATCTTTGGGTTTAGAATATGAAAGGAGGAAACCTTTACTCTTGGTTTACAAAACAAGCTGTGTGATAAAAGAAATAATACATGCCAAAGTTCAGTACAGCAACTTCAGATAATAAGCACTGTCTTAGTCCATTTTCTGTTGCTGCAATAATACTAAAGACTGCGTAAATTATAAACCACACTTGTTTATTAGGCTCACACCACTGGAGGCAATGGAAACCAAAATCAAAGGTTCAAGTCATACCCTGGGTAAGAGGTATCAGATGGTGAGAAAGGGAAAAGGTGGCCCACCCAATCTCCCCTCTTTTGAAAGTGACTCCTCTGATAAAGGTATTTAATTATGATGGTTCAACCCTCATAACCTAATCACCTCTTAAAAGGTCTTATCTCTCAGAACTGTCACAATGGCAATTAAACTTCAACATGGGTTTGGAGGGGACAGTTAAACCATAGAAAGCACATATTTATTTTGAGCTATTAAAGGCAATGCCAAGGCCAGGGATTTAGCTTAATGGTTCTGCTGCCTGCCTCCCAAGCACAAGGTCCCGAGTTCAATCCCCTCAATCCCTGGGACAAAAAAAAAAAAAGGCAATGCCAATCATGTCCGTGATTGCGCAAACAAATTTAGTAGCAATATTTTGAAAGGCCACAAGATGGGGATATGACTCCAAATTGCAGGTCTCTCTCTGTAAAAAGTATGACCTTAAAAGATATATAGCAAAAAGTGAAAATAAAAATACAAAGAAAGCTTAAAGCTGTTAATACTTTCACTGAGTATGGTGTACAATGGCACAAAAATTTAACTATTTGGTCATTTTTTTGTGCAATGTTTGATCTGGAAGTGACCTCAGAAACCACTGAATCTATTTTCCCTTAATTTTACAGACAATAAAACCAAAGCCTTGAGAGAGAAATGTGCTATAGAGAGTTGTTGACTCAAAAGAATGGCTCCAAGTTCTTTGATTTAAAAATCTCAAGGTTAGAGGCCGGGGATTTAGCTCAGTGATTCCGCCACCTGCCCCACAAGCACAAGGTCCCAAGTTCGATCCCTGGTACCAGATTTAAAAAAAAAAAAAAAAAATTCAAGGTTAGAAAATAATTAACTTTTACTTAGTGAGCAATACTCTTGTTGTAAACTTTTGGCTTCAGTAAATAACATGAAAGAGTGATTCCTCTAGAGAACAAAGTTCTTCAACAACTTAAAAATAAGTCTGTTCAGAATTTATACTAACAGTTCGTGAAATCTTAACCTACCCTTCGCCCCAAGATGTCTATCTCACGTGAAATATGTTTCTGCCCTTCCAAGACACAACTTTCTTGCATGGCTACCATCTGTTCAACTAAACTTTAAGTATTAAAATATAATACTTAAAACAAGTATTCAAGGACTCTCTAGCCTTTAATATAATTGATGGGCTCTCATCCAGATTTTAGAGTTTCTCAATTTCAGTATTACTAACATTTGGGGCTGGGTAATTCTTTTGGGTGGGCTTTCCTGTGCAACACAGAATGTTTAGCAGCATCTCTGGCTTCTACCCACTCGGTACCAAAACTCTCCCCGCCTTAGTATGAGAATATGTAAAACGTCTCCAAACATTTATCAACAGAATAACCGGGAAGGGTGTCTGTGCTTGTGTGTGGGGGTGCCCATGGTTGACAGTCATTGCTCTGGTGGTCTGGCAGGCATCAAAAAAATGTGGGTGTGGTGGACCAGCTCTCCAAATTGTATAAAAATCTCGGCAATTATATAGTTACTAATGCTAATCATGGACATTATTCAAGGACATAACCAAATTATTCTGTGAAAAACTATCTACTGTCATCCACAATTAGGAAAGCTCTTTTCCAGGCATGGTTTTTCTTTTGCTACCATCTAAATGTTAATGTTTTCATTTTCAAATCTCAAGCCAATCATGTACTTCTGACTGATTTCTGGCGGTAGACGCAGGAACCTCAAATTCAACTTATTCAAAACTGACCACTTCATTTTCCCATAAAAAATTAGAGCACCAACGTCTATTCTCTATCTTTGTGAACAGCCCCATCATCCTATGTAGAAATTTAGTTTTGATGTATTCTCAGATGCTAATTCCTGTTAATTCTGCTTCCCCAAATAGCTTCGTAACATAACTTCATTAATAGCTTCATAATAGTTCTTATACACATTCTCTTAGCAATGATTTGAGCCATCTAGCCTAAATTCTAATAGCTTAATAAAAGAGAGTAAGTCTAGAACTATAAAGAGAAAACAGCACCACAATGCAATCAGAATAATCTTTCTAAAGGACAAATTTATGTCTTCTCTGCTTAAAATCTTTCAATAGCTGCAGATAACCTAGAAAATGAAATTCAAATAAACACAGACACACACACCCCTCCCTTCACCACTTGTGATCCCTGATCTAGTTTTCCTTCATCATTTCAACTGCTTTTTGCCCATATAGAACTACTCAAAACCCACCTACCTAGCTTTCCTTCTTAGCTTACTTCTGTATCTACTTTTGCACTAATAGATTATAAATATTATACCATTCTTAACAGCAATATTATGAAGATTAAGAATACAGATGGGCATGGTGACACACACCTACCTCTGAGGCAGGAGAGTCACAGTTAGTTATGAGGCCAGCCTGCGCTACAAAGTGAGTTCAAGTCTAGCCTGAACTATGCAGTGAGATCCTGTCTCAAAAGAACTACTTCTTGGTCCATTAGGTTTATTAGGTAACTGTTAAAAGACACACACACACACATACAAACACCAAAAAAAAAAAATATTGAGAGGAAGGGATGAGAAAGTAGGCAGGCACAAGAACAAACTAATCCGTTTAAGAAAACAATTCAAATATGACTTTAAAGTTTTGTTTCTTGGTTTCATAAAGTGCTGATGGAGAACAAAAATAGCAAACACCTGACCTATGTCACAGTAGTCATGGTAGGTACCAATATAAGTACCTCTGTTTTCAGTCTGAGAATTTATCAAAGCCATTGATAATTTAGACAACCACAATGGATTAGAACTTTCGTGAGTTAGAATATTTGGCCATTCTGTCAGGTTCAAGCCCTTCCCTTTAAAGAGAAGGGAACCAAGGCCCAGAGGTCAAGAAACTTAGAAAGTGGCTTTACTGCTAGCTACTATTTGTGGCACACTGAACAAAAGCTTAGTTGCTTTTAGTTAAATGCTATTTGTGTTGCAGTAAGTTTCCTTTAAGTTATACAATAAATTATATAAACTATGGGCTGGGGATTTAGCTCAGTGGTTTTGCGGCCTGCTGCGCAAGCGCAAGGACCAGAGTTCAATTCCCAGTACCAAAAAAAACCCAATTATATAAACTAGAAAGTGCATTCATTCCACATCCTTTTAAAATTTTCTTTCAAATGATCTGGATCTTAAACTGGCACCACTCTGAACATTACCTTTTTATTATTTTGTGATCTGAGATACATGCAATCTATATCTCAGTTAAAAAGCTGGTAAATTATATGAACATGTAAGTCACAAAGACATACAAATGACCACTGAAAAATAGAAAATGTCCACCTTCAATAACCATTTTTAAAAAGCCATTTATTACCTAATCCGCAAAGTAATATACTACAGTTAAACTTACACATAAATATGTACTCAAACCACCTCATAAAGAAACTTATTTTTTTCATTTTACAAACATTCAATGTATATAGCATACTCCAGACAAAAATTTATACCAATCTTGGCTAGACAGCTGCTAATGCCTTCCTTCAATTTCTTTCGATTTTTACAAGTTTCCCTCCTCTTTCAAATCTGCCCTTATACAAAAAAAATGTATCTCATACACTGCTGACAGTATAAATTGCTACCTTTGGAAGTCAACTTGTCAACAAACATTGGAGTTTACAAAAAAGTATCTTTTGATCCAAAAAATTCACACCTAGAAAATTAACTGGAAGAAATAAGGATTCATGTCCTGTAGTTTTAAGAACAAGCACTCACTACAGCATTTAGGGGGCTGGGATGAGAAGCCTAAGGACTTGAAACACTCTGGGGTTTCTTACAGCTTTAGGAACAGCAGCAGAACTCAGGTTGCACTAGCTCAAAGAAGGGATATACACACTGCCAGTTATATTCTCCATCTACAGCAGACAAGACGATTGAAATAGAACACTTCAATCAAACACTGGAGTGGTAGTCGGGGATGGTAGCATGTGCCTGTAATCCCACCAGAAGTGAGGGTAGGGCAGGAGGATCGGATCGCAGAGTTCCAGGCCAGCCTGGGCTACACAGAGATCCAAATATATGTAGATCTTATTAACACAAAAAACTGGAATGGTGGCCTCAGAGTCCTTTGCCACAGAGGTATAAACAGTTATAAATTAACTGTTGGCCCATAAGTTGAAACATTCAAAAATATCTACCATTTAAACTAGATTCTAGGGAAGAATTCTTGTTTTTATACCACTTTTTTAAAAAAGCAGTTTAGCAGTAATAATTTCAGGTAGATACATAATTTAAAGTTTTCTAGGCTCCACATTAAAAGGTAAACAGGAGAAATCATTTCAACATGTTTCCAAAACAACACACTAATGACTAACCATTTTTAAACCCCTTTTATACGAAGTTTTAAAATTCCAGCTTTATCAATGTAAATTTTTATGTATTTTCCTTTCATAAAACTTACAGTAGATCTACATTTCCGAGTTGTCTCAAACATTCTTAAAAACTGTCCAATAACTTGAGTTTTAAAATTTTAATGTATGCGCAAGGTCCCGAGTTCGATCCCCGATGCAAAAAAAAAAATTTTTTTTAATGTAAAATTAACTTTTTATTAAACTTAAATATTCAGCAGTTACTCAGCCACAAAGGCATATTTCAACTGCTCAATACCCAATCATAACTACTGCACTAGACAGGACTAAAGTTTTGAGAGCAAGTTAAGCACTGAATTAATTTAACTAGTTGATAGAAAAAATAAAAAGGAAAGCAGGGTGGACGATAGCACCTTTGTGTAATTTTGTACCTTTAAACTATAATCCATACAATGCTAATATTCTTGACGGAAAGAATGGTTCCACTGGCTACTACTGCAGCTCTATCGGTTATTGTAGGCCATATTTCTTTAAAAAGACGAAGGAAAAACATTTGAATAATCGGGTAAGTACATCTCTTCAGAAGTCTCAAAGTTGAAAGCTAGAGTTAATATCTAAAAGAGAAAATTCATATTTTTACAGGACGAAACACCAAAGTGAAATTTAATACAGGTATTAGTTTGATCTGGCAAAAGCACTGGCTTTGAAAAATAATACTTTATGAGCTTAGGAAGAAAAATAAATTGTTTTGAGGCAGGGTCTTGCTATATATGTAGTTAAGGCTGGCCTCGAACTCCTGTCCTGCTTCAGCCTCCTGAGTGCTGGGATAAGTTTGTGACACCACACACAGTGGGAAATTTTAATTGATGATAATTAATGTCCTATAAGGTAAAATTAATTGGGCCACAAAGCTCAATAACAGGAACATATAACGTAAACCAATTATAACAGTAATCCCACTTACCCATTCTACAGATCACATGTGCACTAAAACTCAGCAATAATCAGGATGTTAAAAATGATAATCAAGGAATATATATCTTGATGCAACAGACAAGTACTCAGCCCCCTCGATAACCTTTAAAATCTTTTCCAACAAAGAAATTCTTAAGTACCTTTTGTTAAGAGCTTTTCTAAGAGTTGCCCACAAGTTTAGGAAAAGAAATCACACCACTAACGGCAATACAGCACAGGTCACCAGTACCCAAACCTGTGTAGGTTACAGGTACTTTCTAAATTATATAATGATTCTTTTTAGGGCCAGGGATTTAGCTCAGTGGTTCCAGCGCCCGCCTCACAAGCGCAAGGACCAGAGTTCAATCCCCGGTACCGGAGGGGGGAAAAAAAAAAAAAAAAGATTCCTAATTTGTTGAGAGGAGTTCTTAAATAATGATTCTTTTTACAGATAGATGCAAACAACTGTCTTATGTTTTGCAGTATAGCTGTACCTGACCGGTGCATACTAAGATTGTATCACTTACTTTTCCATTTCTCTTTTGTAGTAGGGCAATAAATGGATATTTTTTAGAAAACTGTAGCATATGTAAGTTATTTTTTATATGAACTGATCTCTACATAGCAAAGGGGACTTTAGAAAGTATTTGTTAAGATTCAGCATCTCAATCAACAAACATAAACTACTGGTTTCACAAAGCAAGGAGTATGAATTGCAGGTTTATAAAAATTGTCAAGTGCTATTTTAGCCTGACTTTTCCTTGTTGACAAAAACAGTAATATAATCTTAAAAATGTTTTACTGACATATAAGATACATACAGCAAAGACCACAAATCTTGTTTATAACTCATTTTTTTACATATATATTATTGCGTGTGTACATATATATCCTATGTAATCAATCACACAGATAAAGACACAGACTATTTCCAGCACTTTCCTGTACCCCTTCCTAGTCCAAATGCTACTAGAGGCAAGTACTATTCTGAATTCTTCAAAATAGTTTTGTTTCTGACTGCAGGATCTTATATTTCAATTGTATTTTCTAGTAACATTTGGTCAAAATGGCTCCTTTAGATATTTTAAGTAAACTACACTGTTACACACTTACAGTTTTGTTACCTACTTTTCTGCCTATACTTTGGTCACAAGTATTCATGTTAAAGCCATTTTTATTATAATTTGCATTTCTTTTCTAAAATTGAAGGATAAAAAGGTTAGTTTTTCTTTCTATTATACTATTGACTAATTACATTGCCACCACAGTCATGGCTGTCTATGGCAAACATCTTGCTTGAATATCCTCTTCCCTAGAAAGGACTAAAAGATAAAAACAATCAGCTTACCATTCACAAATTCAAGCCATAACGTCCCTGGTTCATAAAAACAAGCAACCTCAGCCTAAAGGAAGCAACATTTCATGCAGAGTTGCTGGCACGAGATTTCCAAAACTCAGGTTTCCTCTAAATTTAGTAGCTCAGTGGTACAGTGCTTCCCTAGCATGCCTGAGGCCCTGGGTTAGCATCACAAACTCCACCACCAACACCACCACCACCATCAAAAAAAAAAAAAAAAAAGTCTCTAAATTAGTCGTTAGTCTTTTCTAGGTATCTGCATCCATCACGTTACACTTAAATATTCACTAAAAATGAAAAGACAATTGTTTCATGAGTGTATTAATTTACACTCAGTGTAATAATTTACACTCAGTAATATCAACGGCCCCATCTCAGTTGCCAAGTTAGGTATCAGAAAGATTCTTACACTCTATGGAGACAGAGCTAAATTTTGGATCTACACATCCAGAATAATCTCTTGGAAGACCCCCCCTTTAATCCATGGCAATTGCAACACGAGAAACGCTTCAGCCTTATTACTTTAACAGAATGTGATAAATATGTATTAAGTACATGGCATTGAAAATACAAAAAAATGAAGTCAGAGAGCATCTATACTCAAGGAATACAGCCTACCAGAAAAACAAGACTCTCTAAATATGTTGTATAACACATGAAATAGTCAAACTTCCTGAATCAAGATTTAAGTGGAGCAAATACTTCCAAGATATGCAGTTCAACACTGCAATGAATATGCAGTACTTAATGCAAAATCAGAGTAAAAAATACATGCAATAGACCTAAGAGCAAATAAAACTTTTCTCAGAATCTTGTAGGTGCGTTCAAATACAGGTACATGGAAATACTATTTAGGCCCTTATTTTAGGCAGCAAGAGATTACTTTGAAAAGTGATTTCAGTCTCAAAAGAGCTGATGAATAGTTTAAATAGTTTCACTAACTTCCAGCATAGTTACAATTCCTTAATCAATTTTTTTTTTTTTTTTTTTTTTTTGGTGCCGGGGATCGAACTCAGGTCCTTGCGCTTGCGCTCCTTAATCAATTTAAAAGAAAAAAAATCACCTGGAGCATCTCAGAAAGCTTTTAACGTTTACAAGCTTCCATTTTATTCTCAAAAGATTGTAAAGGCAAACTCCCAAACGGCTTTTTAAAGCAAAGCTTTATATAGTGCTGTGTAACTAGTATTGTTGCAGTATCTAACTTAATGATAAGGAAACATTTTATTCAAATAAAAACAGGTAAACCAAAATAATTCCTCATTTTATTCAAGACGGTGGCTGAAAGATCGAACCTTAACTTTGCCAACAGACTGAAGAAAAACATAGTAATCAGGAAGCCCCTCACTGAAGTCAGGGGCAATTCAAACTGTTGAAAGCAACAGCTCCATCTACTGATGCAAATACTTCCTTAAACATGCTGGCACCCCAAATCGAGCTCATTCCCCCTCCTCCACTCGCTCTGACCCAACCCAAATCTAGTTGAGTCATTAGCTGTTAATACTCATCCCTAGGCTCTTTATTCCAACTCCTTCTTCCTCCAGAAGGTTCTGCAAGGCTCCCAAGTGGGAATAAAGCCGAAAGATGTCAAACACAGCAGTTCCAGCGTCCAGCCTGGACTTGAACAACAGGATAACCAGACCACTGCACCTGAAATAGTGGGCTGGAGGTGGCCCAGCCGTGCGTTGCCGGCTAGGAGGCCCCAGGCGCCTCACAATAACTCTTCCCTGCTGCCCTAGTCAGCCCACACTCGTCCTCCGGGCCGCAGTCCTGGTTACCTTCCTCTCTCCTCCGTCGGCCTTTCAGCCCGCCAACAGCCTCGCCTTGCCTCCGCCCCCTCCGGGAGTGGAGTTCAACCGAGAAGCCCAGAACTCTCCCTCCGCCCCGCTTCGCTGTCTCTCCCTTCCTTCGCAGCACTCCGTTCACACGGGCCCGGCCCTTCTACCTTGCCCGCTGGCCCCTGCCCGGCTGCCCTTCCTCACCCTTTCATCTTCCCCGCCTGCAGAGGCCGTCGTCCCCGCCGCTCTGAGCTCTCCGCGCCCTCCGCTGGGGCCACTCAACCCAAGCCGGCCTCCTCGCCTAGGGTAGAAGTTGAGGGGGTGACGGAGGCCGCAAAAGTCGAGCACGGCCCTGAATCTACGGACCGGGCAGGGACGTCTCCCGCCGGCGCGCAGGTACCTCCGCTCCTCCACACGTGCACACGGGGCACTATCCTCCCGCCCGCCGCCAGCCAGACCCGCCGCCGCGCGGTGACCTTTCACCCCGCCCCCTCTGCGCGCGGCGCGTCGGCCGCCTCACGCGCAGCCGCACTGCTTGCCTCCGCGCACCCCTCCCCCTCCACTCCTGGGCCTCCATCTTTCTCCTGGGTTGGGCCTCCGGGTGTCAAGCCCCGCCTCTCACCCCTTAAGACACTTCTTGTGGGGCACGCTTGGTAGGCCCTGGCGGTAAAATCCGGATTTTTCCCAACCCTCTTCCACATCAGCAAGGTCATTCTTTCTTGACCCCGTTATTCGCAGTCTGGCGTCTCTGGTGACCTTCAAATGCTCTTGTATCCTAATAGGGTATTATAAATGGCTCTTATGAATGTAAAGAAGTCTGGAAAAGTCAAATATATTCGGTGATTTTTTAAAAACAAACGTAATTAACAATCGGCCCGGTAACTTAGCTCCTCTTCTGCACACCTCGTTTTACAATCACGTGACTGGTCCAAACCTCACAGCGCTGGATTTTGCCGGCGGGGCCCAGAAATACCGAACTCTGCCATTTCCGGTCCCTAGATTATGGCTTGAACGTCACTTCCTTAGCGATGCTCTTTAACCCTTGCCATCCTCGCTTTCTGCACTGCATCTCACAACAGTCTTTGTAAAAATGTATGTTTATTTTTTCCTTTAATCCCAAATACATTAATATTCAAGCGATCCGCTAAGGTTCAAGTCCGTGAGACGCCGCGAGCCAGGATGGGGGAGACAGGGCGGAGCTCGAGGTCACGTGTCTAGCTGGACCCGCCCCCCCTGCAGTTGAAGACATCCCCTCCCACAGTGACAGAGCCTCCGGGTCGGCGGTCGGAAGTGTCTGCTTTTCCAGTCTCAGCAGGTGAGCGGCCACCTTGTGACTGACTGGGGTAGTAGAAGGGGTGGAGGCTGTAAAGAAGGGAGAGTGTGAATGGCGGCTTTCACTGCTTGGGGCTTCCTCGTTGCTGTCACCCTACACTGGCCAGGCGCTCATTTCTCCAGATCTCCTGACCCCCGATCCCTCCTGTGGTCGCCCTTGTGCCTAGGAGTTGAGAGGACCACCTTTCCCGAGGTTGAGAGTGAGTGCGGCCATTATGGTTCCCTACTGAAGTCTTTGGGGCTCCACCTGGTAGGAGTACTTCAGCCATTCCTTGGAGTCTGCAGCAGCCCCCAAGTCTCATTCCCCAAAGCTCGTTCTTTGGCTAAGGCCCTTACCCGAATGAGGGTAGGAAAATCCCTGGAAGCAGAGGCATCTCCAGTGAGATAGGCTTGGGAGGGAATGTCACTGATACAGCCCTCACCGCAGTCACTGGAAAGCTTCCTTCCAAATGTGCTTTCTCAGTAATTCTAAGGATTTTATCTGACGAGAGAAGTTCTGTGGATTTTCACATGCTTCGGGTGGTACTAGGAAGCAGGACTTTTACCATTTTCTCCAGGAGAAAAGATAGTCGAAGAAATAAAAATGTACTGTCTTCAAAACGGTGTTGTTAATGCGACAGTCTCGATTGAATGGGGGAGCACTGAAAGATGCTGTTGCCTGTGTCGTGATGTGCAGGAGGCCCAGGCTAGCTTATGGAAGAGTGGCCAGGTTTTTCTGAAAGGGAAATGACTCTTGGGAAACTGATTAGACTGGACGTATAATTCAACCAAATCTGTTTGATCATGACTTGGAAGGCAAGAAGAGTTAAGTCAGGATATTTCTGACTTCATGTTTTCTGCCTTGCGTCTTCTCCTCTTTGTCATTCCTTCCTAAAATCCTGCTAAATTCCTAGTCAGTTTCTTGACCAGCTTTCTGGTAAATTTATGTTAAGTAGCAGTTATAGTCCTCCTTTGCTTTCTCCCTATGTAAAACTAGGTGACCTCTTCTGATTTTGGTGCATAGTATTTTGTGAAAATATAGAAATTGTTTTGCCTAGGTTTTTGCTCAACCCAGTGTACTCCCATTTTATATGTAATGGTGTAGACAATGTTTTGACCCCAAACATTGTACTTTAGGAAAGAATGTATTTTAGTTTGGGGGTAAACTTAATATGCCAACTTACAGAGTTGTTTCTTTTAAATAGAAATTTGATTTTTAAAATTTAAATTACACATTTTCTTAATATGAAAAATCATGTTCTCAGTTAAACCTTGTAGTTTTCTAGCCGTAAAATTGAGGAATCTACTAAAAAGTCAGCTGAAAAAATGAATATGGAACTATTATCTTTCAGCAGTGGATGAGACTGACTTTTTTGTATCTTTCAAATTCTCTACAATAAACGGGTCTCACTGTTAAGATGAGCTCAAAATCAGAACTCTAGGATAGAAGCAATATAACAAAATAGAAAAATTGGCCTTTTGATACTCCTTACTAGAAAACATAACCTTGGTCTTGTTATGCCCAAGTAATAAAGAAGATCACTATTGTCTTTCATGGATTTACAATTTTAACATTTTGTATTTATGACCCATACTGGACAATGGCACTAATTTATTGATAGGTCTATGTAGCTAGGCCTGTTACAGATATAAGTACAGTACTATAGTTTTATCCATTACTTTTCTCCAGAGTAAGGTTCTCCTGAGAGGAAAGAAAAAAATAAGAAATGTTGCTTCCTTGCCCGGGTGACATTCCATCAAATAGGGACAATCACTTTAGTGTTCTGGAAGTCCAAGCCAGTTCTGTCCAGGTGCACCAAAATGGACAAGAGAAAACCAGCTAAAAAGTATTGAGTACTGGAGAGGAAAATGTTAATATGAAAGAGGTTGAATGAGTCTGCAGTTTTACTTCACAGTTTTTCCAATTTTAGGGAACTTAAAGCAGTTACTTAGACCACTGATGAAGTCTGGAAGATTAGCAGCAGGAATGGTAACTGAATTGCTGCAGATGTTGGATATAAAAAGAGAGCTTCAACGTACACCGTTCATGTATATATACACAGTGACTTGAAGCTTGGAAGACATTTATGAAACTAGCTCTATCAGGTTTTTTTAATAGTCTAACAAATAAATATTTGCCCACCAAAAATGACATATGTTTAAAGTTATATTGAAAAGTTAATTTTCCAAAAGATATGAGGAGATTGTCACCATGAGCTCAATCAGTGTTAATGATCTATGAGTGTTAATGTAGAAATCTTAACATTTGGCGAATTGTGCTATAGTCTCCCATTAAACAACTTACTCTGAGGTCTTGTTTTCACTGCCTTTGTAGATTATCATTATCAGTACCTCCAAGGATGCTTCTTTCCCCCATGGTTAGAGCCACTGTTTGCTAGACTGTTTCTCAGTAAACTGTAAAGCTCCTAGGAGTCCAAGGAGCTATTGTGTCTTCTGTGCAAGAATGCTGACGTATCTGATAGATACTCAGTAAATTGTTTATTGAGTGAATGTTGAACAATCAAACAAGATTAAACCACTTTAGCTCTTGTAGATCATAGCTCCAAGGTTGTCCACTAAGTATTAGCTTTTTTAAAAAAAAGTCAGTAATTTTCCAAATCAGAGTCAGTAGATATAAACCTCATGTGCAGTGACCAACTTACCCTTTACCACATGTATGTTCACTGATGGGTATGGTAGTCATCCAGATATGACAGGGAAAGGAAGAGGAATGAGTTGTACTGAAAAAAAAAGTGACTGCATAAGCCACAAGTAGCATGTTGCTAGACTAAAAGTCCCCTGATATTTTTTTGGGGGGGGTGTTATTCTGAGGCTTGAACCCCAGTCTTGCACATGCTAGGCAAGCTACTGCTGGGCTATGTCCCTGCTCTTTTAAAAAAATTTTATTTTGAGGCAAGGTTTCACTAAGTTGCCTAAGCTGAACTGGAATTTGCAATCCTCCTGCCTTAGCCTCCCAAGTAATTGCTAGGATTATAGATATATTACTACACCCCACAGTCAAAGGATCTTCATTCAGCTCTGCTACCTTATTACATGCCTTTAAAGCTGAGTGGTAGGGGTTTGACACTTATAAACCTTCCTCTCAAGGATATTGTGAGTTTCAATGAGGAGAAACCGGATACCTTATTTGAAAGTATTTTAAAAACTAAATGGAAAGTGAATATAAAGCAGGATAGTCCAGACTACATGAATAGACTCCCCAATCATAAAAAACTAGGTTTAGGTTCTAGCCCTCCCTGTTATTAACTGTACGATGCTGGATACTTTACTTAAATAAGATTAAATTTCTTCTTGTTTTAGTTTGTCTCAAAGGTGCTGTTAAATTATATCATGAATGTACATTGTCTAGTATATACTTCGTAAAATTTTTTACTATTAACTTACTGACATCTGCTTTGATTTTAATATAGTGAACTTCTAAAGGAGACTTAAGATAAACTGCAGAATTGTCTAGTGCCTCTTTTTGAGCAACAGATTTTAGGTATGGAGAAATCAGGCCATTATGGGGTGGGAGGAATGGAGCAGGAAGGTAAATACTTCTAGCAAAGGTTTCTTTTCTTTTTTTTGAGACCGAATCTATGTTGCCCAGGCTGCCTTTGAACTCCTGGGCTCAAATGATTCTTCTGCCTCAGCCTCTGAGTAGCTAGGACTACAGCTACAGGGCCTGCTTCTAACAAAGATGCCAGAATAGATTTATTCATAGGCACTGACAAATAGCAACATAAAATCCCTTATCTTGATAAATGCGATGATTTAGTATTTTCTAAAGCTTTTCCAAAGCTTGTGATCATTAATATGTGGAGTCAGTTTAAGGAGGCAGTTCTATTTCTAAATTTGTATTCCTACAGTGGATGATAGAAATATATTAGAAATTTACAGACTTTAGAGCAGGGTCTTTTGAGTTAATGCAAAGTTTAAAAATTTTGGTTTTAAAGAAACTTGTTTTTCATATCTTATTTTTGTCCTCATATGCAATAGACAAAGGAATGTAGGGAGGAGTGGAAGCATATAGTGAAATTTCTTCTTAAATTGATGACTCAGAAGGATTAGTGGTTTTGCAATGGAAAATATTAGTAAATTAAACAATAAGTATGGCTATGATCTTGTGTTTCACTTTAATCTTAAAAATTATTACTCATTTGTTTAAGGAAAGATTTTAAGAGATTATTGAATATCAATTAGTCTTTAATGTCAATTTTCTATTGTAATAAATGAAATATAATTATGAATGAACTCATTTTTAAATAAGTTTATGAATAAATTAGAATGTTTTCTAGTTAATTTCTGTAGAGAATTTTAAAGTTTTGCTGTTCTCTTTTTTTCTATCATGAAATGAAAAGAATATGGTTCATATTATTTTCTTTAATATATAGTATGTATACAGTATATATAGTAAATGTATGTGTGTGTACAGAGACAGCCGAAATGGAAGTATATCTTCATAGTAACAGATCTTTGTTTTTTAACCTAAATTTTTTGTTTGTTTGTTTGTTTGAGATGGTCTTTGTAGTTCAGGCTGGCCCTGAATTCACTGTGTAGTCCAGGCTGGCCTTGAATTTGCAGAGATCCTCCTACCTCAGCCTCTTGAGTGGTGGGATTACAGGCCTGTGCCACTACGCCCAGCTTTTACCTAAAATTTTTAAAACTAAGTGCTTCTGGAAATAAAATCTAATTTATGTGAAAAGCCATCTTTTTCTTTGTAGTTAGTTCTGTTCCATTTCTCAACTGTGATTAGCCCATTTTAAAAAATTGATATATCCTAAATATTTTCAGATTTGAATTCTTATATCCCATGTTTTAAATTCTTATAGCCTACGCTTTTTTGCCATTATTATTGATACCGTGACTAACCTTTTAAAATTTCACTTTTGAATTTTTTTTTCTAGTACCAGGAATCGAACTCGGGACCTTGCACTTGCAAGGCAGGTAGCGGAACCACTGAACTAAATCCCCAGCCCCCACTTTTGAATCTTAATGCTATCTCTAGGAACTATTATTCTTCTGATGATAAACCTTTTTAAAAATTAGGCCTACATCATTCAATATTGTTTCTGAAAAATAATTAAAGCTCATTTCATTGGAAATAAAATGAGTCATGCATAATATGATGCAGAATAGTTCCAGGTGGTTTTAGCAATGAAAAGCAGCCAGTTGTTAAGTTTTGTTTTAGTTATTTTTTAGTTTAATTTTCAAAAAAAAAGGTAAAATGGAGAAGACTAAATTGGAAAATACCTGTAAAATTTGAAGAAAAGGCATGTATGTAGTTGTGATTATACAGTGGAAAAGTTGGAAGAAGATGCATCAGAGTAAATAAATATCTCTAGATTTGAATATTAAAAATTCAGAATGTATTATGCCATCTGTATTTCAGTTTAATCTATAGAATTTGCAAAAAAAATTATATTGGTATGGAAAATTAAGACATTGAGATTATTCTTTCATCTTATTACTTGAATATTTTAAGTGAATCATTTTAACACAACTATATAAGTTAATTTTTTAGGTGTAGTTATATTTTTAGGCTTATGTATATAAGTGCAACAGCATTAATTGCTGTTAGCATTAAGCATTAGGTGCAACAGCATTTAAGGGGATTTACTGTATGATGAAGTGGTATTCAGTACAGTGGGAAAAAGGGACACACATACGGTATATAGTAAATACAACTGATTCAATTTATCCATCTAGAAGAGAATAAATTGAGTCATTACTTTGCAATATATGTAAAAACCTATTTCAGATTGATTAAAGGAATGCATAAATGTAAGCAATCAAATATTAAATATTATTCTCCTAAATTTTCTTTACACATATAATCTAAACCAAAATGGAAAACCTAAAGGTCATAAAAGTATATATAGACATATGAGATTACACAGAAAATAATTCTTTAATGGTAAAAATAAGGGCAAAGGATTGAAAAAATGTTTAAAATACATATATGGAATGAGGAGTTAACATTTGTAAAAACTCTTACAAATTTAAAAATACTTCATATAAACAGATAACGCATGTAACCAGAACTTCCTAGGAGAAAAAAAAATCTGACATTCAACAAGCATGAAAAATATACCCTTATGTAGTAATCAGTATATTAACAATAAGTATTATATATCTGGAAGAAATTAAGTGGTAAACCTATTGCTGGCAGGGGTGTGTGAAGAAAGATTTTCTTGTAAAATGCTAATGGAGGTATGAATTGTTACAGTTTTTTGGTTTTTTTAGTTGACAATTAGATAATGTGTGTTAATATTGAAAATACATTCATTCTTCCTTCACTCAATCTCACTGTATGGAATCTTTTTCTTAGAAAACACCAATAGCCAGGTCTGGCAGTGCACACTTATAATCCCAGTACTTGGGAGACTGAAGCAGGAGGATTACCGCAAGTCTCAGGCCAGCCTGGGCTACAAAGTGAGTTCAGGTCCAGCCTGAACTATATACATAGTAAGACCATCTCAATAAAGAAAGAAAGAAAGAAAGGAAGGAAGGAAGGAAGGAAGGAAGGAAGGAAAGAAAGGACGGACCAATAAATGTATGAATGGTGATTGCTGTAATGTTGGTAAGCACCAAAACCTGGGAACAAGGGGAGTGCCTGTTAATAAGAGTATTATGTAAATTGTAGCACAGTCATATTATGGAATGTTGTAGGAGTTGACTCTATCTATAATGGCAATTCAGAAGGATTTCCTAATACCATATGAAAGGATTTCTATCATGTATCTTAAGTGATAAAGGCAAACCATAGAGAAACATATAATGAGATTCCATTTTTATAAAACTGTCTGAAAAGCACTGTAAGTTTTGTGTCGGGTAATCTACATTGAAAGGAAGAAATAACCAGAAAAGGAGAGAGAAATAGAAGGGAAGGGAAAGAGAGTTCTATAATAACATATGCACTTAAAACTACATGTTTGTGCATGCCATGAAAATGATAGATATTAATCAGATAAGGTTACAAATTGACATTTTATTTTTGGTGTGGCTATTAAATGCTTTTTTCTTAATTGTACAAGTACAGTATCTGTCACCTAACAACTCATATGACAAAATCATAAAGTCCACATTTCGGTTTTGGTGAATAAAGAAACTAGACTACAAGATTAACATTCCTTATAAAAACTTCAAGTTAGAATTTCTTTAACAAAGCAAAATTTAGTTATAATTATGTAATACTTAATTTCAGTCCTATTAGAGGAACCTGAAGTTAATACATCATTCAAAGCCAGAATAAAAATGACAGATGCTTTAAACTGAGTTTGTCACATAAAGTAGTTGTGTTTCTCATGTGGCTATTTGTTTCCCCATTTCATTACCAATTTCATGTTATTAATTATGTGTATGTTCTTAATCGAATACTGTACAAACTCCTTTTGAACTCACACAGGATACATATACTGTAATAATAAAAAGTAGTTTTAGAGCGCATTAAGAGGTCACAATCAGGAGGTTAAAGTCACAGATACTGGCACCAGCCACTGTGGAGTTTCCAATTCCCAGTGGTGTGATTTCCGGGGAATTACTTTAAGTTGAATGGATAGTACAAATAAAAATATGATAAAAATTACATACTGTATTGAGACATTTCTGTTTTTCTACTGTCCCCATTTTGTTCTTTTCTTTCCATGTATTTGTCCACAAACAGTAGCACCTCTTTCTGCTGTTCTGGACCTTTCATTTTTCATTTTGCAGTGTTATCTTAGAGGTCTCCACATTGATACGGTTAAAGCTACCTCATTCTTTTTTAGTGATATTTAAGTATCCATTTGTCCTAATGAATCATGGTCATAGGGAAAATATATTGAAAGCTTATTGGTTATCCAGGTACTTTTCTTAATACTTTGTTTTATTTATTCATGGAAGCCTCACTACAATCTGATAAAATAGTTAACTATTTTTAGTATAACATAATTTTTTTTTTCTGGTACCGGGGATGGAACTTAGGACCTTGTGCTTGCAAGGCAGGCATGGCACCACTGAGCTAAATCCCTGGCAGGATAACATAATATTTTTGAGGAATGTTAGGGGTGGTTAAATGTCCAAAAATGTAATACAGCTGGTAAGTGGTAAGACTCAGGATGTGAATCCAGGTAGTCTGTTTCTAGAAGTTTCTGTCTTAATACTATCAAGCATATAGCCTCCCTTACCACACCACATGTTATTACTAGTCTCCATATTAGTGGACATGCCAGTCTTTTGCATGGAAAAAAAAATAGTATATAGTGAATATTTTTTTATTAGAACATTTTGTACACACACAGTAAATTCCTAAAACTGAAATACCTGGATCAGGGAATATTTTGACTTTTGGTAGCTATTGCCAAGTTCCTCTTCAGTTTAGAGATACGCAGAAGTTCGGCTTTGTCATTAGTAATTTGCTATTTAGTTTGAGTGAAGACTGAATAGCTGAATGCCTTTAAAATGTCTAGCGCCCGTGAACTGTGTGTGATCTTCTATCGTATGATAGTATGAGTACAGTCCTAGACAATCAGTATTACAGGGTCAATGTAAGGGCATCTGAACTTAGTATTTTTGGGGGGGAAGGTACCAAAGATCAAACTCAGGACCTTGTGCTTGCCAGGCAGGCGTGGTACCACTGAGGTAAATCCCCAGCCCTGAACTTAGTATTTTAAATAACATTTATTCTACATATAACTTGAAATGCTTCTTATATGATTTATACAATGAAATTAAAGTTTGAACGTATGTGGGTTGATCAAAAAGTACAGTGAATGCCTAAATATTTTGTGGGGGCCAGGTTTCTTATAGTAAAAGACATATTACCATTAATCCACATCAAAATACTCCCCTTTGCTTCAAACACATTTATGTCATCATTCTGAAGCACTTCTAGAAGCAGTTGTGAAAGTTCTCTTTTGTGAGTGTCTTTATGAGGTGTGATTAAAAAATGAGATAAATGCTTCTGCTGAGCACATCCATCAGAAAAGCAGGCTCAAAAAATTAGTGTCCTCATCTACCCTCTTCAAGGAATCTGGCACCATACGACTTCTGATCTTCCCTAAAGTTAAAATGACCATGGGAGGTAAACTTTGAATCCTTTCAGGACATTCAGGTGATCGTGACAGCACAAATGAAGACACTCACAAAACAGGATTTAGAAAACTGCTTCAGAAACTGGCAAGAATGATGAGAAAATATGTTCAAAGAAGGGGACTGTTTTGAGACAGATTAATGGCAGTGTCTCTTTTACTGTAATGATTTTTAAACATTTTTATCACATCATATTATTGAAATAGTAAAATACAAGTGTTAGCAATTGTGAAGGTTGTTGACTTTATATACCAAAAAAATTGTGTAAGATTTCAAATAAATGAGGAACCGCTTTGCCAACTAATATGAGCATGAGTGTGGTCAATAGCTAAATATAAGAATAAATATAATCCTGGGGCAGGGATTTAGCTCAGTGGTGCCGCCTCCTGCCTCACAAGCGGAAGGACCTAAGTTTGATCCCCAGTATCAAAAAAAAAAAGAACAACTATATCCTTTCTTGTCAAAAACAGCTTTGTAGTCACACATGAGTCTAAATGTTAGGCAATGCAAAATTAGACAGTGAGAGGCTTTATTCAGATAAGTTACAAAATTGACAAATTATTTTAAGTGTAACACATTTCTGTTCAGTGTCTTTTATTTCATTCGTTTCAAGAAAGTACGAACTATTTCTTATAATGAATCTTAAAAAGTGGATTGACATCTAATTCTTCAATATGATCTAAAGTAGTAGACACTTAAAACTACAGAATCTGCTCAGGTCTTAGCCTAGTATATCTGTTGAATTTGAAGGTGGATTCATAATACCTGCTATTGTTCAGTGAGGTATGTGTGTGTATATGTTTTTTAAATGATCTCATCCTTCCAAAGACACTGTTGATGGTAGGGAGAATTGGAGAAGTAGCTATCAATGAAGATAATCAAACTGCCAATAACAATTTTTTATTGTAAACTAATTCTCTTACAGTAGTGTAAAACACAGGAAATAACTCCCTCTCTCCACTCTCCAAATGAGCCATTGAACCGTATCAACTTTGATGTCTAAAATACCAGAGCTTAGCCTGAGTCTTGGAAGACAAAACCTTTTATGCCTCATGCTACACAAGTTCAGGATATGTTAAGATTTTTCTAAATCTTTACCCAAGATACTGTAACCTAACATGCCATTAAGCCCTATTCTGAAAATACAGAAGAGTAAATACTCTAGGTATGCATCTGACTTCTATGTTTCTGAGCTATGAAGGGACTGGAAATTCCCAGGATTTACTGAACTTGGCAGGACAGGAAGGTATCCACACAGCTTATCAGGAATCACCTAGACTCATAACAGACAAACCAGTTTGGTTAACTTTCCACCTGTTCTCTTACCTGTTCCCAAGGTTAAAAGATTTTCTTATCAAGGACAGGGGATTTAGCTTAGTGGCACCCAGCCTGCCTTGTAAGCACAAGGTCCTGAGTTCAATCCCCAGTACCGCAAAAAAAAAAAAGGGTTTTCTTACCAAGATATCATAGGCCATGTAGACCTTTCTGTGTTGTTGACAAGTAAAAACAAAAATATGTGTTCTGTGTAAATAGTATGGCCTTAAAAGACTCATACTGCCAATATGTTGTAGTTTTAAAAAAAATTATTGTTATTGAGGTATAAGGGAGATACACTGCATGTGTTTTAAGAGTATAACTGGAAAGTTTTGATGTATGTGTGTATGCCCCCATGAAAACATCACTGCAGTCAATATATCCATGTTGAACATAACCGTTATCCTCAAAGGAAGTTTCCTCTTGCCTCTATGTAGTCCCTTTCTTCTACACTTCTCCATACCCCATCTTCAAACAGTCACCCCAGATCTGTTTCCTGTCACTATAGGTTAGCTCGCCTCTTTAGATTTTTATGTTAATATAATTTTTTTTTCTGGTTTGCCTTTCACTCAGCTTAATTATTTTGACCAAGCATAAAAATATTAAGCAGATTTAGGATTCCTTTTTTTACAAAGCTAAATTGTGTATGATGATAAGTAGATGGAAAATTAACTACCCTGATTTGCTTATACACCATATATGTCCAATTATCACACTGAATTTCATACATTTGTATAATTAATAAAAAAAATAAGTATTTGATTGTAATCTACTGGTTTCATCTTTTAAAAAATATGATTTCCAAAGATAATCTTTAATGAAATAGAATGTACTTTTTTGTGTCATGTTAAATACTACTTTTTTTTTTTTTGGTACAGGTGATCGAACTCAGAACCTTGCGCTTGTGAGGCAGGCGCTGGAACCATTGAGCTGAATCCCCAGCCCCTAAATATTACTTTGTTACCATTAAAGTGAACCAGAATTTTATATGTGAAGAAATATTATTGCCTTGGACCCTTGGTATTTTTACCTTTTCTCATCTTTTTATCCCAACATCCATATCATCCAAAGCTCTGGTAATAAAAACAATTATTGCTGGGATGATGAAATTATTAGGCACGTAGTGCATTAACCAGTAGCAATTTGGAGTTAACCTTACAAAATGGCAGGGGAAAAAAAGTGGGCTATGGTGTTATTTGCCACTGCAGTGTTCTGCAGTTCCTGTGGGAGAGAGAATGATGATTCATTAGCTCAGATGGTTGCCTATGCTGCCTTCTGGAGTTTTCCTTTTCTACAGCAGGGTGTGTATGTGTGTGAGAGAGATCTTTCACAAATATGGGGGAGAACCCTGTAATTTGTGACTAAAGAAATCTTAGTTGTAAATTGCATTTTCTTTTTATCCTTAAACAGTCTAGGAGTCAGATAGCTAAAGGCAAATTTTTTGTAATCAAAGTTGATTTTTCTATGAATGGAACTATGTGTACCACATGATTTGTGAAAGAATATAGTAAATATTTTACTTTTTAAATAAGAACAGCAATGATAATAGCTGCTAGTTGTATTGGGAAGGAGTAATTAAGTATCCTATAAAGCTATTTTATGTAGCATTAAATAATATAGTTTAGACCTTATGTCAGAGATTTCGGATATGATTATAATCAGTTTTGATATAATCTAATTTGCTTACTGAAAGTCAATATTTTAGGAAGTTTTTAAACATTTTTTAAAGACTTTGCTTTTTTTGCATGATTACAAAATCATGTAAAGGTGAAAGAGATTTTAGCAGGGTATTTTGGGGGGTGTTTTGTTTTGTTTTATTTGAGACAGGCTGGCCTTGAACTCTCTATATAGTCCAGCCTGGCCTCGAACTTGCAGTGATTCTCTTGCCTCAGCCTCCCGAGTACTGAGATTACAGGTGTGTACCATCATTTGACTATTTTCAAAAGATAATAAGGAAAGGTTGCTGATAAATTACTATGTTGTATGAATGTGCTTATTACAGTGATACATGTTTATCCCCATTGAGTCATCAAGACAGTTGTAACAGGCCGGGGATTTAGCTCAGTGGTTCCGCTAGAAAGCGCAAGGTCCCGAGTTCGTTCCCTGGTACCAAAAAAAAAAAAAAAAAGAGTTATAACATGTCTACCTGATGTATAATTTTTATTTCTTAGAGAGAAAGTGCTATTTTCATTATTTATAGTGAAATTTGTACTAAAACTCATTTTATATGTGATGAAGTATAAAACTTGTTTGAATTTAAGGGCATCCCAAGAAATTTCTTTGCTTTCAGACTGCTGTAGCATACTATTCTTGTCCAGATTCTGGAATATTAGGAGATGGATGGAAAGTTACCTGTATTCTTCAATGTTCACTTGTTTTACTGTAATTTGAGTGCTTTGCTGAAAAAAATTGAGATGTATATATAATAGGAACATCCCAGTACTATGGGAATTACAAATTTCAGTGCTTTAAGATGGCCAGTGTCTTGGTTAGTTCTTCATTGGTGACAAAACACCTGACACCCACAAGTTCAAGGAGGAAAGGTGTATTTCAGCTCACAGTTTGTAGAGGTTTCAGTCCATAGTGAGCTGGCTCCGAGACAGGACACCATGGCAGAGGACATCATAGAGGAAAAACAGTTCATACCATGGCAGGCAGAAAGCAGCAACAGCAAGCCTCCCTTTCCCTTTTATCCCAGGCCGGCAGCCTTTTGGGTGGTGCCACCCACACCCAGAACTGAGATAAACCATTTAGTGAACTAATACAGTACCACACACCCTTAATCCCAGTATCACACCCTTAATCCACATTCACACACCCTAGATCCAGTCACATGAAAAGCCCTACCTACCTACCTGTGGGAAGACATCAAGATACAAGCCATAACACCTTGTTACCTTGAGCCAATCCTAGAAGTTTTGTGCAGTGTTTACTTGTTAAGAGCTTGGAGCTGGAAACTCCTGGACCTAAGAACATATTTTTCCAACTCTGTCATAAAATCATGGTTTAGAAACCAAATAGACTATCACTGCTGTTAATGGGTTTTATCTAAGGTTTATGCTGAAAAATGACAAGGAGCTCCTTCTAGAAACAAAGGCTTTGGTTGTTTGGGAGCCTGATGTTTTTGGGGTACTATACCCACAGACCCTTGGAAGCCTGACCTTTAACAGCCAAACACCCTGTCATTTGATTTCATAGAGGATTGCCCTATTTCCTTGATGTAACTTGCTTTCCAAAGCCAGTTCTGGATTCTCTTCTTTTACAAAACAACTAATTATAAGAGAAGACAGAAAACAGGCCAAAATTTATAATGACTCAAGGGTGAATATAACTTTCAGTTAGCCAGGGAGTGATTTTCCAGTTTGTTCATTATTTGAATATTTTGACTTATCCAAAAGCAGATGTTAAGAGAGAGTTTGTTGCAGAAAGTGTTTATTGGGGATCAGTGTATGTGAAAGGAAGGGTATGGAAGCAGAATTGGGCAGAAGTGGGAGTCAGAATAAGATGCAAACTTGACAAGACCTCAGCAGGTCTACCCAGCAGGGAGATCTTGAGTATTATTTGTGAGAAGGTCCCACATCTGGCTAAAATGGCTGAGCCTTACACTCACCTTTGTTCAGTTACCAGGTACAGGCCCTGCAAAGGATGTGAATGTCTGCATCTGAGGCTGACTCTTGAAGGGGAGGTAGTTGTCCGTTCACTGATCTCCCCCCACCCTGTCCTTCTCTGAAGATTAGTCTGGGTGGTGCATCTCACATCTACCATAGGGGTCATGATATATCCTCTCCTCAGTGTCTCACCATGGCCCATTTGACCATTTCTATTATTCATGCTTCTGTAGTAGGACTGGAGGATTGTACAGAAGTCATAACAGCAAATTGGCTAACTTGCTTACATTTTTTTAAAAAATTGATGCTACCTGGAATCCTAGCACTTGAGAGGCTGAGGCAGGAGGATCCTGAATTTGAGGCTATTCTAGGCTCCATGGTGAGATCCTGTGAGAGCCTAATTTAAACAAAAAAATTTTTTTTGTGAAAAGATAAAAGATTTGGTAGAAAAAGCAACTGCACAGAATGGTAGTTTTGAGAAAAGAGTAGTTCTGAGATCATCTGATATGATCTCCGTCTTAAAGCAGAGGTTATGCTGTTCTCTTTAACAGGTAGGATTTTTTGATATAAATAATCAAATTCACCTTAATTCAGGATTTAGGAGACTACAATATTTAAAATAGCATAGACTTTGCAACCTGCTTGCCTTGGTTCAAATCCCACCTGTATTAATAACTAGTTTTTTGAACTGAGTAAAGTTAGTTAAACTCTCCATTTTTTAGTTTTCCAATTTGTAAAACTAAGGCAGTATTAGGGGATTTGACATTATTCAGCAGCTGCTAGCTTAACACATTTTCTATGCCTTCGCAAAACTTAACATTCTAGGGAGGACATAGACAGTCACAGATAAATTTTTAAAAGTTATATTCTTTCCATATAAGTGCTATAAAGAAAAGCAGAGTAAGAGAATTGAGAATGACAGTGAGAAGAAAACTATTACAGGAATGCTTCTTGGGATGGAGATACTTGGGCAGACACACAAATGAGAAGCAAAAATGATCCACAGAAAGATCTGAGAACAAATATCAAGGCAGGAGCACAGCAAATATAAAAATTCATTTTGCTTTAACAAAGAGTAAAATTTAAGCATGTTAAAATATCAAGTGGACAAAAGTGTTTGGAATTTTACACTTTAAAAACGTGGGTTTTTTCATAATTGTCTTATTCTGAAACATGTAATAAGAGCTGATTTTGTGATGTCTTTGAAACAATTTCTTTGCATATGATACAAAGAAAGCTAAATTGCTCGTAATCTTATTTTTCTCTTAACATTGACTTTTTAAAAAGCAGAGTCATCAAATTTACGAATCTGGTGAAAATCATCTCTAGGCAAATTTGTGGAATTAGCATTTAGGCACATAATTTTCTTATTTGGTGTCACTGTTTATAATATTTGATGTCTTTGGCTTTGATTAAATAATATATGCATAAATGCTGGGCACGGTGGTGCACAAGTGTAATTCTAGCACTGAGGGATCCTGACACAGGAGGATCACAAGCTCAAGTTCCACCTGGGAAACTGAACAAGACCTGTCTCAAAATAAAGAGTATAAAGGGTTAGAGACGTAGCTCAGTGGCAAAGTACCCATGAGTTTGTTCCCCAATACCCAAAACAGAAACACATGTATAGATATACATATATATATGCCTAAAAATTTAAAGAAGTTGAAAACTACAGAATCATTAAATTTTTCATGGTGTCTAGGATTATCCAGCTGAGTGATAAACCCATAAGATGCTGAATCATGAGCAAGCCCATTTGTTTTCCATTAATCATTGCTCATACATTTGGAAGGCTGTACTGTTCAGCTTTAAAGGGAAAGTATGTTAAGACTTAGTTTTAAAAATCAGAATGAACACCAGTTTTGCCTCTTGAACTCTTTAGAACACCTTGCACCCAATAGACTTGAACTATCATCTTGTAAGGAAGCTTTAATGTGTACTCTAATGCTTCCTTGTTCCCATCTTTCAAGTCTCAGCTTAAATTGCTCTGTCATTTGTATCTTGCCCAAGTTTGATAACTTTGCTTTTTGCTCTTCTAAGTCATCTTGTAGTATTCCTATGAGAGCACATATGTCACTTTATTGAAACTCCTGTTTTTCTTTTTATCCCACCACACCAGAAGATGATTAGAGGAAAGAGTATGTCTTACTTTTCTATATTTTCTACCTGTGATATAGTAACAGGCACATCATTGAAGCTTTAAAAAAATCCATTTGGTTTTAGAGAATAAATTTATGGTAAATCATATATCTGTGAAAAAAACTTAAGTGACTAGATTTGTTTCAGTTAACAAGAAGATAATACATTAGACATTTTGTAGAAATTAGGCAGTTTTAACTTGTATTAACAATAAAATTAGTACTAATCAGAATTTCTTTTCTTTTAAGCATCCTGTTAGGCCTCAAGGCCCAGATGATATTGAGGTGAAACTGTTGAAACTGAGGCCCCAAAGATGAAAGAATTTTTTTTTCCTGAAGCCATAGTTTATAAAGTTTATAAATTCATAGTTTATCAGTCAGTCTGTCTGACTCAAAGTCTTGATCTCTGTTTCTCAATAGAAGCCTCTAGAGTAGATTAAGTGATACACTTCAGTACTTATACAACATTATTTTGTTTGCCCTGTTTTAAAAGAAATACAGTATCATGAAATGCTTCCAGAAAAGGATAGCCTAGACCCTAACTCTAGGGAGTGAGGGGTCTGCACTGGATTTTCCTTTGAGGGGCTGTGGAAGGTATTGAGGAGGATTTGTTTGGAGAGGGGATTTGACTATCAGAGTTGGAAACAACAGAGCCAAAGGACAGAAGTTACAGGGAAGTAGAATCAGATTATCATAGGCAAAACTGTCTTAAGAAATTTCTGAAAAGTATAATGGGTTTGTCAAAATTGAGCCCCATTCAAATAGTAGTATTGCTGATGAAATTTTTTGCACATTTCACATTTTACAAGGAGCATTTAAACACATCTGTAATCTAACCATAGCTCTGGAGTAAATGGTAGCATTATTCTTCTTTTTCTAATGAAGATTTTACACAATTTTGATTTGTTTAAAGTATCTGCAGCATGTCAGATCTAGACTGGATCCCAAGTCTTCTGACTCAGGATCTCATGCTGTTTTCATTTTAATAGGCAGATGACTGTGTATCATGAATGAAATAAAGGAAATACCCGTATTAGGGAGGAGGAAGTTAAACAATATGATTTGATTATCAAGGGCTCCTCTGACTTTGAAAATACTTGATTTTCTGAAGACTGAAATTCAGTCTCATTAGCTTGTTTACTGTTTCTTTGAAGACTTTGCCCGAACTCATTTCCCAACAACATAGGTTTATCTTCAGATTTTGTTCTTCTTTCCCTATTAATTATTTCTAGTAGTTTCTAGAAAATTGATCTGTCTCTTCTAGTCTTTTTCAATCTCATACTTATTCTTACTCAGTGTCTTCATCTTCGAGAAGCCAAAAATTCTAGTAAACCAATTTCTACTTCCTTCTTTGACCTTCTTCCAACTTATTTTTCTTATTGAGGGTACCTAAAATCTGTTTCCTTTACTGTAACTTTGGTAACTGTAGTATTTGGCTTATTTTTTTCTAATTCATTTCTATTGTTTCAAATTACTTATGCTCTATCCTCATCTTTATCAACAAACTACTATCCTGCAGCTGTCTCTACCTTACCATCAGTGCCATCTCTATGTTCTTAACAATTTTATTTTCTCTCTGATCTTATTCTGGTAACTTGTAAGGCTTCTCATATCTCTCTATGGTTTTACTGTTTGTTTTCACTCTTGACTGTTACTTTTTATAAAAATAGAGGGCTTTTTAAAAGAGCAGTCTTAGGTTCACAGCATTATGGAAGGTACAGAGATTTTCCATGCCCCCTCACGTGTGCAGCCCCTCCCTGACCAAAATTACCCTGCTGAGTAGTATATTTGTTAAGACTAATGAAAACTGCATTGTTATTATTCAAAGTTTATAGTTTATATTAGTTTATTCTTGAGCATTCTGTGAACTTGGACAAATATTTAATGACATGTACCCACCATTACAGTAACATACAGTTTAACTACTCTAAAAATCCTATTCATCCCTCTCTCATAACCTCTGGTAGCCACTGATTGATTGATTGATTTTGATTTTGATTTTGTGAAACTGGGATTGAACCCAGGGCCTTTGCACTGATCCACCCCCACCCCTTTTTAAGATAAGCTCTCACTAAGTTGCCCAGGTTGACTTCAATTTGGAGTCTTTCTTCAGCCTTCCAGGATGTTGCAGTTGTGGGCATCTGCCGGCATGTCTGGCTACTACTCATCTTTTTACTGTTTCCATACTTTGTCTGTAATCCTTCAGTCCTTCCATGTAGACCTGTCTAATATCCCACATCTGACAGCACTAAGAAAACCAAACCAGAACTTTATTGTTACTGTCTTCATTGTTACACTGCCCTCCCAATTTTTTGATATCTTGTCTATTGGATTACAAATTGTTTTCCTTGGAATGTATGATAATCCTTCGATGGTTCCAAAAGAGACTGAAAAACACTCCCGAGTCTTGCCTCAGTTAATTGCCAAAGCTCAGAATTTGCTTTTCCTTTCTGTATTCTTTTTATCTGGACTTAACTATCCTCATAACTTACTTTCAAGCCATCTGTTCACTATATATAGTTCATCCATGTCTATCTACACTTCTACATTCTCTTCCAGTTTTGAGTCCGTTTCTCTTCTGTTCCCAAAGTGTTTGTATGTCATTTGAACACTTTGGTAATTTTGCTTTACTGTATAGTTTAAAGCCAGCAAAAGCTCCTTGAGAATAGTCATGTGTTTAAGTCACAACTCATACCCTAAGTCTGACACGGTGCCTTTCCCACGGGAGGAGCTCAGTAAGCATTTAATAATTTGAATTCTGTTGGCCTTTAAGCCTTAACTAGCTTTCTCAACTTCTCACTCTGCCTGTGCATTGCCTCTCCCCCTGTCATCTGTTGGAGTGATTGCACTCCATTTTTTTTCTTAATAGCTCCTCTTCAATCTTCCTACCACTTCCTTTTGTTTATAAAGTACACTTATTTTCTTGACATTCAATTCAAGATGCACAAATTAGTCTCTCTACCTTTACATCTTTGTCACTGTTACCCTACTACAAACTTTTTATAACCAGTCAGGTTAGCCTTATTTACTATTCCTGAATATTTTATTTCTTTTATTATTGTTGCATCTGGAGTGCCTTTACTACTCTGCCTTTCCTAGTTTATGTAAATTATATCTGACCATCAAGATGTCTTCCTAAACACTGTAATCTTTGAACTTTCTTTAAATAAGGATGTAATTTAGCACTTTATCATTTAATGTTCAAAGACTTAATTTTATGGTTGTTGGGGACATTGTTTAGTTTTTTTATACATACATGCATTTTATCTCCCTTATTAAATAATTATTAAGTTAGGTCAAAAGTCAAAAATAAGCTTTCTTTCCTAGAATTTATTACCAATTTTCTGTTTGGACTTAAATAATTTATATAGTTTTAGAGGTTGAACTGAATGTTCTTAAAACTATTTTGTGCTCTTCTAAAAAAAAGATAGAAAAAATGCTCAGATAAGTTTTAAAGATAGATAAAAAAACTTTCTTTTGTCATATTTGGGGTTTTTTTGTTTTTGATGCTAGAGAGCAAACCCACAACCTTGTATATGCTAGGCAAGCACCCTACTATTGAGCTATATCCCCAGCTTCATAAAAATTATTTAAAATGTAAAATATATAATTTGTTTCATTGTGGAAAGTACTGTGATAAAAAATAAAACAGGTAAGGAGGAAAGTATGTTGTGATTTAAATAGATGGGCAGAGCAACCTCATGAAAACAGTGATGTTGAAATAAAGACCAGTTACGGGAACAACCTGTATGAATAATGTGCCTGTGTTTGGGAAGTGGCAGAGTTCAGTGTGTATATGTGGAAAGATTAAGAGTAGTTGGAGAGGAAGTCAGAGAGATATTTGGGGAAGAAGAGGGTTTTGTAGGGCTGCTTTGGTCATTAGAAAGATTTTGTCTTTTTTTGCAATATTGCTTGGTATTTAACTAAACTTTAAGAATTTGGTATTGCATTTTACTCTGAGCAGGTATAGTAACTAAACAGTTAACCAAAAATGAAAGTTGGGTACTTAATATTGGTTCTTTTGTGTTAGGATTATAACTTAATTTTTAAGTTTTAGGATTTATAATTCTAACTTAATTTTAAAATCTTTTTTTCTTTCCTTTTTTAAAGCATAGGTAAATTAACATGATGGATTTCTCCAAACTACCCAAGATACTTGATGAAGAGAAAGAAAGTACATTTGGTTATGTGCATGGGGTCTCAGGACCTGGTAAGTAAAACATAATCATCTCAAGAGTAGAGATTCTTAACTATGATTGTCTTTTCAAGGTGCTTTTGATGGTAATACACAGGTTTATTTTCACCTACATAAATTCTTTTTGCTCGTCAAAGTCTCATAGTTGCTTTATGATCTCCATCCTAAGGGCTCATCTAGTGTTGCTCATGTAAATTTGATAGTTATTGAGGTGCTACTTTGTGATATCCTGTTTATGTTATGTAGATGTATTAGTGCTCAGTATTTACCTATATCTATTAATTTTTTGTTAAATTTGAGATTAAAGTTTTAATATATAAAGACCTTGCAGAAAATAGGCATTCAGTTAATATCAGTGTGCTTTGAACTTCAGCATTTGTCTTCGGAGTATTTCTTAGTGATACCAATTTCTGCTCTTTGTGTTTATAAATCCTTCTGAATGACAATTTCAGGTGCAGTATCACATAACTAGCTACCTGTGAAGAAGAAATCTTCTGACCTAATCCATACTAACAATGGAAAGTGACTTTAAACTTTCTGTCTACTCTGCCAAAACTTGGAGTTCTGTGTTTTAAATAATAAATCTCATTTCAGTATTCATTTTGTTCTTGAGCATTCCCACGGCAAAACACAATTCACAATTTCTCTAGGTAAACTTGCTTCTTGATTTTTATTTATTTATTTATTTATTTTTTGGTTCTGGAATTGAACTCAGGACTCAGAACCTCTGCACTTGGGAGGCAGATGTGGTGCCACTGAGCTAAATCCCCGGCCCCATTGACTTATTATTATTAGAGCTATGAAAATTCAGTTTTCCTTGAGTCTTTATCAATCTCACATTATAGTCTTTCTTTCTCTAGTCACAGAGGATATGATGGTATTTTTTTGGTGCTTAGACAAATGAAGGCTGTCAGTCATTGTGCCTCTTTCTTCCTCCCCAAGAACTTGGTGTTTAAGCTTGAGCTCCTTAGCAAGTAATAAAAAGGTTATACATTTTATTAATTTCACTATTTAAAATCTTTTTTTGCCATTCAGAGAAATAATTTTCCCCTTTGATCATAAAGATATGTCTTTAGGACATATAGGCTAAACAAAGGAACTTCCAGAGAAAAGGCTAGAGAACAACACCAAAGAATATAGGTGAAAATATTCTACAGAAATATGTAGTAAGCTTCTGGAACCAATTTTTAATTCTCAACTACTTAATAGTGTAGAAATGAAATGACATCAATTTTTTGCTTACAATATATGATTTTAAAGTTTTTTTATCTATGGTATTCCAATGTATCATAGTTTTTTTATATAATAGATATAGAAGTAAACATTTAAAAAATGAATAAATCTTCATTTTTGTAACAGTTTAATTAAATATCAATAATTTAAATTCCGCTGAAATACTATATTACCTATTCTATAGTTGTAACTAGTTGTATCTGTTCTTAGGCGTTTCTGAAAATGTGGCAGCCTTCCCTTCTTTACAGAGAAGTAATTTTTGCTTACTAACCAACACAGTCCAAAGTCATAAGTTTTCATTCTGGCTCAGTATTTATAAGAAATAGAGGTTCTTAATTGGTTTTTCTTAAGTGGTAGTTTCTGATAGTACACATCCACTGTTCTGTAAAAAAAAAAAAAAAAAAATTCTAGATGTATTGTTTGAGTCTTCCTATGTAGACCTATAATTAGTTTATCAAAAAGGTTATGTGTCCCAGAAAAGTTTTAAATACCACTGGTTTAAGGTATTCCAAAGTAAAGATGTTACTTTAAGTATTATCTCTAAATGGAAATGGTGACAACACAGTAAACTTGGGTGGCATTCTAAAGCTAATTTTACTTTTTATTTTTTAATTATTTATTTATTTTTTGGTACCAGGGATCGAACTCAGGACTTTGTGCTTGCAAGGCAGGCGCTGGAACTACTGAGCTAAATCCCCAGCCTCTAAAGCTAATTTTAAAGGTTTTTTAATTCCAAAACCCATCATTCCGTGTATTGTAGTAACCTGGGTTGATCAGAGCATGTGTCAATACTACCAGATACAGAACTTCAAACACTGAAAATAACTTTCATGTATGTTAAGCAAATTAATAACCTTTAGCTTAACAAATTATTTTGTTTACCAATTTATTGGTTTTGTTTTTTTGTTTTGTTTGTTTTTAGTTTTTTTTCTGGTCCCAGGACCTTGCACTTGCCAGACAGGCACAGCACCACTGAGCTTTCTCCCCAGCCCCTGTTTACCAGTTTGTGTCATGTACTAAAATACATTGTTATGTGAAACTATAGTAAGAGTTTTATCTTTTTTGAATATATGACAGGAGGCATGTTACTGGATTTATTGGAATTTTAAAGTATCTATAACTCTTCTGAGAGCACTTGAGTCTTAAATCATTAAAGCAATCTTTTGTCCTTTTAAGTTGTTACAGCCTGTGACATGGCAGGTGCAGCCATGTATGAGCTGGTGAGAGTGGGCCACAGCGAGTTGGTTGGAGAGATTATTCGGTTGGAAGGTGATATGGCTACTATTCAGGTGTACGAAGAAACCTGTATCCTTTTTGGTTCAATTTCCTGCTGCTTTCTATGTGTTAAAATATAAGGATTTAAGCCAAAGATAAAAATAGCAACAACCAGTGATATTAGAAGCATGAAATATAGATGTCATGAAGAGACCTGATTTATATTGGAATAACTGAAGAAAGGAGAAAAGTACACTAGGGATTAGTATTCTTATTTTAGGAAATTAGTATATATTCTGAACTTTCATTGCCCTTAATGTTTTAGTAATTCACAAACTTCAAAGGGACTAGTTGGAAATTTTTTTATTGGACACATGTTGTAATACTAGTAGTCATAAATGGAATAATACTGATTTATATTGCTACAATTCTCCAATCATGATTTCTATTTAAAATAATAAGTCTACAATTAGTCACTACTCTGTAGTCTAATGAATAGCACTGGGTGACATGTTACAGCTTTAGCACAAGAAAGTCCTTACTGTTTGATTATTAGAATATTGGCCTTTAGTTAAGCTGGGCATGGTGGTACTCTCCTCTAATCCCAGCACTCTGGGAAGTTGAGGCAGGAGGATCTCAAGTTAGAGCCCAACCTGGGCAATTTAGCAACAAAGCAAGATCATGTCTCAAAATAAAAAAGGCTTGGGGATATGGCTCAGTGAGAAGGCACTAGGCTCAATCCCTAGTACTGCAAAAAATATTTTTAAATTCACTTTTAAACATAAATTTCCTACCATGCCTGCCTAAACTATCATATTATATGTTATTTTATTTACATTATTTTTATATATATTGAAGAAGAGTAGATAATGTGATAAAATGTTAATGGTAGAAGGTAGAGATAGAATTCACTGAAAAATTTTCTCAACTTTGTAGGTTTAAAAAATTTCATAATCAGATATTGAGGATGAAAGTACATGTTTTGGAAGTCATTCTAGAGCAATTTATAGATGTCCCTATTCCTTTTTTTTATGGCTACATAGAATTCTATCATGGGTTTCCATTAGTTAATCTCTTAATGATAGAAATTTTAATTTTGATTGCTTTTCATCTTTCTGTCTTATCAACAGTGCTACAGTGTAAATTTTCAGAAGTTAGATTCCTAGGTCAAAATTTATCCATTTTTAATTTTGATAGATAGTGCTAAATTGCTTTCTGTAAAAGGTGTACTGACTTTTACTCCTGACAACGAATACTAGAGAATAAGGCAGATTTCCTATGCTCATTTGCAGATTTTATTGTTTTCCTTTTCAAAGATCTTTTTCCTAGATTTTTTTGTGTTACTAGGAAATCAACCCAGGGCCTTCTCACCAAGCTGTATCTCTAGCCTTTTTAAATTTTTTATTTTGAGACAGGGTATCACTAAGTTGCCAGGTTGGATTCAACTTGTGATCTTCCTGCCTCAGCCTCCCAGTGTTGGGATTACTAGCATGCACTACCATGCCAAGCTTTTTCCTTGGATCTTTGTGGGGTTTTTTGGTACTGGGGATCGAACTCAGGACTTTGCACTTGTAAGGCGGGCAGCAGAACCACTGAGCTAAATCCCCGGCCCTTCCTTAGATCTTGGTGTTGTAAAAGTTTTTGTCCAGGTACTACTGTCTTTTTTAGGAGACTGCTGTTCTTCAGTAGTATGTCTGAAATGATGAATTAATAAGAGGTTCTTGCTTCTGTTTTTAGCCCTGTGGTTCCTAAACTACAAAGGCACCCTAGGTTTCTGTAACAAACTCACGATGTCTTAAATTTTTGAAGTTAACCAGGAATATGACATTTTGTCAGACTCTAGTTGCTTGAGTTAATAAACAGTTTCATTACTTTGCTATATCACATTTTTGTCAGTAGTGTCATGTTTGCAAAGCTGACTTTTCTCAAAGGTTGCTAAGCTAAAATGCAAATAGGTGAAAATCAATGTGAAAGAAGTTTCCAGTCTGATTGTAAGGTTTGAAAATTATGCAGTGCCCAATAAGCATTCACATCCTGCTCATAAGAATTATGGATAAGACTAAAATTAATATTCTTTTTCCTTTCAATTTATGTGTATTCTTTCATTGCTTCTCAGTTCTTAGCATGTATATACGTATTAAGTAGTATGGACAGAACTATTTAATAATTGGAATTGTTGGGTATATTATTTGTCCTAGGCACTGAAAATATTACTGAAACATTAAGATTGCTGTAAAGCAAGAAAGTTTGGGAGGCTCTCTTTTAGCTTATTTCTCTTTTAAACTGTGATATATCCTATTATTAATGTCTTTCAACTTTCAGAGTGAGTTTTCCTCAACCACCTTCTAGCTGGTGTGTCTGTTGGAGACCCTGTACTCCGCACTGGTAAACCACTCTCAGTAGAGCTTGGTCCTGGCATTATGGGAGCCATTTTTGATGGTATTCAAAGGCCTTTGTCGGATATCAGCAATCAAACCCAAAGTATCTACATCCCAAGAGGAGTAAATGTGTCTGCCCTTAGCAGAGATATCAAATGGGATTTTACACCGTGCAAAAACTTACGGGTATGTCTGTATAATCAAGAATTTCTAACCTTGGTAAAAGAAGGTGAAATGAATCTTTGGTGAACCATTTAGTACTTTTAACCTAAATAAAAGTAGGCTATAAAAGATACTAAGTTTTTCCTTAAATGCACATTAATAAGATTACAGAACCATTATATTTTATTAATAAGTGAGACAAATCATTTAATTGATAGCAACAAGGGTGGATCTACTTTGGGTTTATTTGAGCATTAAACAGATAAAATGCATTTGATCTCTAGGTTGGCAGTCATATCACTGGTGGAGATATTTATGGAATTGTGAATGAGAACTCACTCATCAAACACAAAATCATGTTACCTCCCCGAAATAGAGGAACTGTAACTTACATTGCTCCACCTGGGAATTATGATGCCTCTGTAAGTATCTTTTAAACTGTCCCACAGAATGGCCCTATTTATATATGATAGTTGCCTTGTTTCAGTGCCCTAAATAAAATATTTAATATAGAATTTCTAAGTAGCTTTGTGTGTGTGTGTGCGTGTGTGTGTGTTGCTGGGGATTGGCCCCAGAAACTTGCACATGCTAGGCAAGTGCTGTACTCCTGAGCAACATCCCCAGCCTTACATTATCTTGTAAGGATATTTTGTTTTGACTTGGACTTGAGAGTACAAATTAAGAAGTATAACATTTCCCTACCTTATTAACTGATGCTACATTTATTTAAATCCTTTGTTGGCATGGAATGAATAGACCTGGATTTTTACTGTCAAGCAGTATTCACATCATTAATTGTATAATGCATTATGTGAATTCTTACTTTGGGTAACTTAGTCCTTTAATTGTATTTATAGTTACATGTGGTAATATATAATTGACTCAAATCAATTTTGTGAGTTTGAGGAGACATGATTTCCTCCCAATAAAATGTGATAAGAGATCATTTTTAAATCTTTTCACAGAAGTCTGTGCTCTACAACATATAGAGGACAACAAGAGTTTGTGTGAGGAGGGTATTTTGAACAATCATCTAGACTTACTAGCTTAGAAACACACTCATTCCAAATAAAGGAACCACCCAAAAGCAGATAATTCAAATTCATGTATCAACAAGATTACAGATTTCTTTAGGGCCTTGAACTTTGGAATTCAGTATTCTCAGATGTTACCATACTACTCATTATCCTTTTGCTTTTATAAATGTTTAATTTAGATATTTAAAGACTTCTAACTATTTTAAATAGTTGGAGGCTTTTAGCAGGTATTTTTCATTAAAGTAGTATAAGTTCTGTATAATAAATAAAACAGAGAATGGAACATAAATATGAAATTTTCACTTCTCCCTAGGCCCAGGGGCATTTTGCTATATGCTTAGCCTTCTTTTTTTGTTTTTTTTGGTTCCGAGGATCAAACTTGGGTCCTTGCACCAAGCAGCGAAACCACTGAGCTAAATCCCCGGCCCATCATGCTACATTCTTTAAGACTTTACTGTTTATTTACACATAGTGAAATTAACTATTTATCTATTGCTTGGTGCACTCCTTTCTAAAAGACTCCACTAAATTTTTTTTTAAATCATCGAAACACACCTGATTAAAAAAAATAAAGACTATATGTAAATGTTCACAATTAAAAGTGTAAATCTCCTTTCTCATGTCTACATACTGCCTTTCTATCCCAAGAGGAATCTGGGGTTCCTTAAATTTTGGAGGAAGAAACATCACAAATTAGACCATACTCAGAATCCTCCTATATTTTTACAGGATGTAGTCTTGGAGCTTGAATTTGAAGGTGTAAAGGAGAAGTTCAACATGGTCCAGGTATGGCCTGTCCGCCAAGTTCGGCCTGTCACCGAAAAGCTGCCAGCCAACCATCCTTTGCTGACTGGCCAGCGAGTCTTGGATGCCCTTTTTCCGTAAGTTCGTGATGTCTTCCACAGTTTTTGCTAGTCATTATATGTGCTTATCTTCTCATTATCATTGTAGGTTAATGTTTTGCATGTTTAATACAATCTTAAATTTTATTTAGAGTATAATGGTGAACTAAATATAGTTATTCATTGCTAGTATTTGTTATAGAGCCAAACCATTGGAGATTTTTTTTCCACAGAGGTAAACAGAAAGCATTATTTCTAAAATTTTCTTGAAAAAATAGTTTCCAGAAGAATGTCTATAGTAGAATAATGTAACTGACTTAAGTTGTCCAAGAATAAATTTAAACTTGTTACTATAAATTGACTTCTACAATCTGGTGGATTTGTATGGTGCTAGAAATCTTTCTTAATTTATAATCTGCTCTTTTCTATTTTCTTTGACTGCTTAAAATCCTCGTTTCTCCTTAAATCTCAGGCTTCATCATGTCTTATCATACTTTCAACAAATGGCTCCATCATTTAATTCATAGAAAAGACTGAAGACATAAGGCAGGACTTCCTTCAACCTTTGACCACCAAATCCATGTACTTTATTGAGCTTTGTACATGTTCCACCACTGAGCCATATCCAGCCCTCCTGTGTATTCTTGATATAGTCTCTTACCTTTCAAGCTCTGAGTTGTTCTTCCTATTACTCTCAGTAAGACCTCCATTCTTTGACATTTCTTTAATAGTACCTCCTGTTAGCATATCCTTCATTATTGAGCTTAGATCCCGTAGTCTTATTCCTGTGATTATTTACCTGTAGTACAGTAAATTTTCTTGTTCCTCTACATTTTATCACACCCATCTGGCAAAATTCCAAATATAAATCACTCCAGCTATTTCCTTCTCCTTTACTGTACACATAAGCTTCTGAGAAAAGCCAGCAATCAGTACAAATTGATATCTAACCTCACTACTATGTGAGTTAATCCTTCTGCATTTCCCTGCTTATGATTCTCTCCTGTTTTCCTGAGCAGCTGTTTCAAACTGCTCTACTTGCCTAAGATCTTCAACTCTACCTTTTTTGTTCCCCTTGCTCTACAAGTAATCATGCTAGATCTTTCACAGAGAAGTTTAGAGACTTAGAGATTTAGAATTCCTTCAGTTTCCTGCAGAATTATTATTTAATTCCCATTCATCTTTTCCTTTCTTTTCTGGAGCTTACCCCATTTTATGTCTCTCCAAGGACTTCTGCCTATGTTATCTTCCCATCTTCTATCTGTGAAAGAAAGAATCTGCCTTCCATCCCTTCCCATCTTTCACTACTTTTTTCTGTATCTTATGAAACAATAAGTATATTATTATATCTACTTCTGCTGTAATTCACTGCACTCTGCCCTTGGCTTTACCACACTCTTGAACTACTCTCACTCATGTCATCAGTCACTCCCATACTTGATCAGTTCAAGACATAAATTTCAGTATTTTCTTAGTCCCTGTAGCTTTGAATATTGTCTTCCACTCTTCCCTTGAAGCACCCTCTTTTTTGTTTTTTCTGGTACTTCTGTCCACAAGTTCTTATTCTCTGTTATAAACTTTTTCCTTAAGTTGTGGTGTTTCTTAGGGTTTTTCCTGCATATGAGGCCTCTGCCTCTGTTCTGTCTTACCTTTCTTTGGATGGCTTTACTGCTTACAGACTTGACCTAAATATTTATCTGTGTGTTTTGACTCCTCCTATCTGTATCTTTGTTCCAGGTCTCTCCTGAGCTCCAGACTCACCCACTTTCAATTTTCAATTCAAAGCTAAAATCATCTTAATTACCATGTCCTTCTTTCTCCTTTTGTTGTTGCCTATCTCCACAAATGTCATTGTCATCCATCTAGTGGATCACTAATTTAAAATCTGTGACTTCTCTCAAGGATTGATTTGATTCTCATATACCTAATCCCTACTCCCTGACCCTAATTAAGGTTCTCACTGTAATTCCTGTAATAATCACATTTAACTAGCATATTTAATTCCTGTCTTCAGTCTGTATCCATACAACACAGTAGTCCATCTAGAACATATATCTGATTTTGTTTTACTTGAAACCCTTTTCACACAATTGTTAACTTCTTTTAAAGCCATCCACGATCTGGTTATTGCCTGCTTTCTAGCATTGTCTCAGCCACTTGAGTGCCCAAGTGCATCCTAAATGTCTCCTTCCAGCCATAATGAAACCCTTTTCATTTCTCAAGCAGTGGTGTCTCTTGTCCACGGACCTTTGCACGTGCTGTTCCCTCTGCATGGATTGTTATTTCTGTTTCCTTTCAGTTCTCCCTACTTTCAGGAAGAATTTACTAACCTTAATCCCATCCACATCAAACTTTGCACGCTTTCCTGATTTACTTCCGCAGCTCCCTGTGACCTCACTTTTCACATTGAATCAAAGTTCCAAAGCAGGGCACACCCAGCCTGGTCTTACCTCAGGTTAAAAATGACTTCACAGAGCCATAGGAGAGATGTGACATGCTTGCTGCTTAGTTTATCAAATGGACTGAAAGGTTTGGAGAAGAAAAAAATTTTTTTTGCCTTGTTTGTTTTTTGAGACAGGGTCTTGCACTATAGTTCAGGCTAGCCTCAAGCTTGGGGAGGAGAAAAAAATTTAAATGTGTATTTAGTTTTCTATTGAAAAAAATGTATTATCATAATTAAAGATGCAGTGTTTCTCTGAATTTTTATGATAAAACCACAGTATTGCAAAGACGTTGCCCTTAACATCACATCCTATTTCTCCTGCTCAGACTGTGTACACATACAGAGAAATACCCACTTTGTCTCCCACAAAGAGTATTTCATTCTCCACTGCCACTTTTAGGGAAAATTTGAAAGTGGCTGCTAAATGTTACCATAATCACCAATTGATTGACCAGTTTCTCGCACTAAAATCTGAGCTCTGTGAGCATAGAAACATCGCACTCTTACTGGCTGTTTGCAGTCTCTCCATTAGCTTCTCAAAGCACAGTTTTCAGTACCTAGAAAGTACTCAGTATATAGTTACTGCATAAAAGGGGATTGGCCCAACACCTTAGCAATCTGTAATAAGCTATACATTTTCTAGGTCTTATTTTTTGCCACAGTAGGAAAGTTTCAAAAGTGGTTTATAGTTTTCTTTTAGTTTTATTTTTTCTATTGTCTTTTTAGGAACTAATACATATAAGCATTGAGAATATCATTAGTATTTATCTTACTTTCATATCCCTCTTTGGCTGGGGCCTTATGAAATATATCGTCACTTTTCAACTATTAGAGGTGATACATACAATGAAAGCCTTCACTATTATAGGTACAAACTAAGGAAGCAGTTATATCTTTATATCTCTTGTATGTATGTATATAGATTAGAATGCATTCTTTCCTTAACTTGTATTTATTGTCATTTATCTACTTTATTTAATAGTATTTATTAGCAAGTAGAGTAATCCCTACTTCTTTTTTTGTTTGTTTTCTTAGGTGTGTACAGGGAGGAACAACGGCTATCCCTGGGGCTTTTGGCTGTGGAAAGACAGTAATATCACAGTCTCTGTCCAAATATTCTAACAGTGATGTGATCATCTATGTAGGATGTGGTGAAAGAGGAAATGAGATGTCTGAAGTTCTCCGGGACTTCCCAGAGGTCTGTATCTGGAAAGCTTCAAATAACATTCTAGAGAAAATACCACGTATCAATTTTTGTTGGCAACTTTTTGTTGGGTCTGAACAATGTTCTCATTTGTCAAGAACCTTTTAAAGAATTTCAATTATTTTTGTGATTAATTTATATCATTAAAGAAAAGAATTTGAATTTTTCAAACATTGGCAAGTTTCTCTTGTTTTGTGGTTTTCATTTAGTATTGAGAAAAGATAAGAGACAACGTTTATATACATGAACTTTGCGTAGGCTTTGTGAACTACTAGGTTACTGTAGTAACATTTCTTCCTCCATAAAATAATAAATTTTATTTATGAAATGGAAATTATATCTACTTTCTACTGTATACCATGGAGAAGTCAGGAGAATGATGGGGAATATTACTTTGGGGAATACTGATTAGAGGGATTAAGTATGGACTCTTTGTTGGGAATACTGATTAGAGGGATTAGGTATGGACTCTTTGTAAAAAAGAAAAGTAACTAAAATGTTAAATTTAGAAATTTGAGGATCACTAATGGATTTCTTTACCTCTAGCTCACTATGGAAGTTGATGGTAAGGTAGAGTCAATTATGAAGAGGACAGCTTTGGTAGCCAATACCTCCAATATGCCGGTCGCTGCTAGAGAAGCCTCTATTTATACTGGTGAGTTAGTTATGAATCAGAATAAAAGCAGTTAAGACGTGTTCTTAAATTTAAAGGTAGGGCCAAACATTTCCTTTCCTCCAAAATTTCTTTTATTCCAAAGTACTTCCATACAAACACATTTTCCTAGCTTTTAAGAAAAACTATACATATTTTATCTTGAGAATAAGTGAACAGAAACTATTTATAAAACTGTCCTGGGCCGGGGATTTAGCTCAGTGGTTTCGCCGCCTGCTGTGCAAGCTCAAGGACCCAAGTTTGATCCCCAGTAGCAAAAACAAAACAAAACAAAACTGTCCCAGTCTTTTATATTGGCCATAAAATGGCCATCAAAAGGGTACAACATACCCTTTTTTCATCATGTATTTTGCCACTGACCTCTTTAAATATACTTGTTCTTCTGTAATTTGAATTGTTAGCTTTAAATTATTTTGTGTTAATCAGGGATATAAAAGACAAGAAAATTGTTATGTTTATACATTTTCTTCCATTTTTGCTCCCACTTCCCTCACAGTTTTTCGTACTTTTATTCTACATCTTTTTTTCTTCTTTTTTGTGGTACTGGGGATTGAACTCAGGACCTTGCGCTTTTGAGGCAGGTGCAGTGCCACTGGGCTAAATCCCCACCCCTATTTCTACATCTTTAGGATTTAATTACGTTTATATTCTGTTCTGGAACAATCCAATATTTGATTTAGCATCAGACTTGCCATAAAGTGGACTAAATGCTCACTGGTATTCTTTTGGCCACACTTTCTCCATTTATTTCTTGTTTAGCTAAAATTTTCCTTTCAAAAGTCTCTTCAAGAAAGTCCCATGGAAACAGTTCCCTGAATTCTTGTTTCTTCCTAAGTTGTTTTGTTTCTTTTGCCTTTAAACTTTCTCTCTCTCTCTCTCTTTTTTTTTTTTTTTTTGGTATAGGGCTCGAACTCACAACCTTGTGCTTGTGAGGCAGGCGCGGTGCCACTGAGCTAAATCCCCGGACCCAAATACATTTGATTTTTCTTCTTTGTATTTTCTTTTCTTTTTTTTTTTCGGTACTGGGGATCAAACTCAGGATGGTCCACTTGCAAGGCAGGTGCATTGCCACAGTGCTAAATCCCTGGCCTTTTTTGCCTTTAAACTTTAACAGTACTTTGGCTGAGTATAAAAATTCTTGGATCAATATTTTTTATAGTCTGGTATGCTCTTGTGGGAGAAATGTAAAATAAAAACATTTTACATTTGTTGTGTATGTGGCCTGGGGATTTAGCTCAGTGGTGCCACTTCCTGCCTCTTAGGTGCAAGGTCCTGAGTTCGATCCTCAGCACCCCTCCAAAAAAGAGAAATACAGTATGTATATGAGTTTTCATAGTTTGTAGTCTACTAGGTTACTATAGTAATATTTCCTTTTTCATAAAATAATGGATTTTTAACAGTAGTTTAGCTGAGTATAAAGTTCTTGGATCAATTTTTTTTATGAACTAGCATTATAGTGTTACATGTTGGGGAGAGATTTGAGCCTGACCTTTTTTCTTTTAAGAAGTGATTTTTCAGCCAGGGATTTAGCTCAGTGGTTTCACTGCCTGCTGTGCAAGCGCAAGGACCCGAGTTCGATCCCCGGTACCAAAAAAAAGAAGTGATTTTTCCTTTTGCCCAAAGGAATTTTTCTTTAAATTTGAAGTCTCAGAATTTTATAGGATATATCTCAGTATTAATAGTGTGTGTGTGTATATATATATATATATATATATATATTTCCTGAGACATGGTATACCCTTTCAATTTATGAATGTCATTTCAGAAGACTTAACAATTGTATTTGAAATTTTTTCTCTTCCATTTTGGCAGGGTTTTTTAAATTTTTGGGGGGGGGTATCTTTTAAAATACCAAGTAGACATATTGGATCTCCTTTATATGTTTTTCATTATATATCAGTCCTTTCTAGTCCTTTTTATTTAGCCTTTTATGTACACAGGTTAAATAAAGTTTATCCTTTGAGTAGCTAATGAAACTATCATTTCTATGGTAGTTTTATAGCTTGTTTAGCTCTTGGTGGAGTTCTGCAAGTTCATGAAACATCTCTTATCCAGCTAGATAGTTCTTGAGATTTTATGATAGAATGCATTGTTAAGATTTTCTTCTTTTAATTAACTTGGTTTTCATCATTCCTTGGTATGTTCTTTAGCCTTGTAGGATTCCTTTCTTTTTTCTTGTTTTATCTTGTTTAGATATTCTATACTGACATTGTTGGTACTGTTACTCGTCTGTGTAGGAGATGGGAGGGGCTGGCTATGACTGGGTCTAGGATAGCAGGGATTCTACATTGTGACCTGTGAAGTTTGTTATGGCATGCAGTTATATAAATAAGTTACCTTGGTCTACTTTTTCCTGCCAGCAAAAGTCAGTAGCTGTAAGGCCATTCACAGTGAATTCTTTCTCTTCCATCCATTTCATCCATATTTTATGTAGTGAAAATAGGGTATGCCTATATTCATTTCACTCGCCTTCATTTTCCTACTTTTTAATCAATGCCGAAATGGATCTAAGGAACTCCTTCCACTAGCCATGTAGCTCTTTACAGTTCCAAAGGATTCTTGGTTTTGCTTCTTGGGATGTATCTGTTAGTTTGCATGAGCTTAATCTGACTTGTACTGCATCAGATGAATTCTTAATGTTTCTCTACACCCTTCTTTGGTTTTCATTCACTTAGATGACTTTCTTCAGTATTTTGTCACATAGCCAAGTGTATCTTCTAGTTTTTGACAATTGAGTTTATATTTCCGTGGTTGTGTTTTCTTTATTTGGTGGTAACTTCTATGAAAAGGAAAAAGTGATATATTTATCTGCCATTTTAAGACAAGTTATTTCATTCTTTTAAATGGCAGCGCGATAGTATGCCTTTACATGGATGTGGCATATTCTGTAACCAACATCCTGTGGTGGGCACTGACATTAGTTAGTTTTTGGCTATCACAAATAGTGAAGCACTAAAACATGTTTTACACTTTTTTTTTGGTATGCTTGGTTCTCTGCACATTTTTTGTAGAGCAAGTTTTTAGAAAAAAAAATTTCTGAGAATTTTTTACATACTTATGTAAAGTTTAAATTCTGATAGCTCTTCAAAAGGGATAACTGGACAAGAGTTTCTCTTTTTTTTGTTGTTTTTTGGTACTGGGGATCGAACTTGGGTCCTTGCGCTTGTGCAGCAGGCGGCAAAACCACTGAACTAAATCCCTGGCCCTAAGAGTTTCTCTTTCTACAAATCTTCACCAGTGCCAGATTTTGAAAATATTTTCTTGAGATAATTATCAAACATATAAAGTTGAAGGAATATTACAGTGAACACCCACGTACTCTGCATCTGGATTTGACAATTGACATTTTTACAATTCTTGGTTTATTAAATACTTTTCCAACCTGTATTTTTCTTTTTTTTGGTATGAGGATTGAACTCAGGACAAGTGCAAGGCAGGCAGTGGAACCACTGAGCTAAATCCCCGGCCTTCCAGCATGTTTTTTTTTGTTTTTTTTTTTGGTGCCAGGGATTGAACTTGTGACCTTGCGCCTGCAAGGCAGGCACCAGAACCACTGAGCTAAATCCCTGGCCCCATAATTTTACACTTTTTTGGGGGTACCAGGGATCGAACTCAGGACCATGCGCTTGTGAGGCAGGCGGCGGCACCACTGAGCTAAATCCTCAGCCCTAGCCTGTATTTCTTAACTATGAAGTTTTTGTTTGTTTGTTTGTTTTGTTTGTTTTTTGGTACCGGGGATCAAACTCAGGTCCTTGTGCTTGTGCAGCTGGCGCCAAAACCACAGAGCTAAATCCCCAGCCCCAGCCTGTATTTCTTAACAAGAAAATAACATCTTTCCTGTATGTTAACCATTTAAAAACTGCCTTGGCCAAGCTTGATGGTGCATGTCTGTCATCTCAGCTACTAGAGAGATTGAAACAGGAGGATCACAAGTTTGAGGCCAGTGTAGGCAACTTAGTAAAACCCTGTCTCAAAATTTAAGAAAAAGGAGGTGGGGCATTCATAGGGATGTAGCTCAGCACTCCCTAAGTTCAATCCTTAATACTAGGGAGCAATTTTTTTAAACTATCTTCTGTACCCTTCCCTTTGGATGGTAGTGTTTTTTCATACTGATTTGTAGATGTCCTTTGATTAATAAAGAAATTAATCTTTTGTCAATCACAAGTACAAATATGTTTTCTAAGTGTGTATTTTGTCAGATTTTTTGTTTTTTCTGGTAGACACTGATGTCTGGTAGGTCAATGAGAGAGGTCTCATTTACGCATGTATATCTATCTTTTCTACCAGGTCTTTTTAATATAAATGTATAAATAATGGTGCTGTTTCATCACAGACTTAAAAACAGCCATGTCTCTATAGAGAGGATATGTTCTTATCATCAGATTGAAATAGTTGATAATTATTGGGGTTTTTTTAAAGCCTTAATATTGATAAGTAATGTTTAAGACTTTGTTTACGGAACCATTTAATGAAAGTCTCAGAAATTAGTTTTTTTTATTCTGAATGATATAATATGACACATAATGAAGTGCTAAATTTTTCAGCAACTCTTTTATATATGTTTCTGGTTTTTTGCTAGTAAAATAAAGGAATTTTGGGGATTAGATTTTCAGACTCATAAACTGTGGCAGTAACTTCACATTTCTGTATCTTAGAGTTATATAGTCCTTTATATTTTTTTGGAGGAGATACATAGATAGATAGATAGATAGATAGATAGATAGATAGATAGATAGATGATTGATTGATTTGGGGGGTAATCTAGTTATTTGGTAGGGTTAGTGATATCACAGAAACCAGAACCCAAGATTTCTATTAGCTTCTTTTTTATTTTATTTTAGTTTATTAGTATATTTATACAGTACATAATGTTTACATTCCTTGTGTGGAGTTGGTGCCTATACATAATAAATCTTAATTCCACTTTTCATCACTTTCCCCTTCCTGCCTTCCTGTTTATTAGCTTCTTGGACATATTTTATGTTTGTGAATTTATAAGGACCTGATCTACATAGCAGAAAGAGCAACATAATTGAGATATTACTCATGTTAATAACATTTGTTAATTTTGAAAAGTAACTGAACAAGCTAATTAGTTGAATTTTTTAAGAGTGTATATGTGAACTACATTTGGAAATTAATTTCAGAATTAATTATTTTAACAAAGAGTGGGGGGGGAAGCATTTTCCTGTTTTAGGTTAGACTAGACTTTGGCATCAGATAATTCCAAACATGTAATTGCTTACTGTAATAGATACTTATTTCATTTGGTTAGGGAGCTCTTTACTCTGTTATTCTGGGCTGGGGCCCAGGCTAAAAGAAGCTGCTCACTTTCTTCCTACTTAATACTTTAAAGTTTTCTTGAGGGTGAAAAGTTAGGATTATATATTCTAACATTGTAACTTGTATTATTCTTCCCAATTTAGGAATTACACTGTCAGAATATTTCCGTGACATGGGTTACCATGTCAGTATGATGGCTGACTCTACCTCCAGATGGGCTGAGGCCCTTAGAGAAATTTCTGGTCGCTTAGCTGAAATGCCTGCAGGTAAGTCTTTGTTTTACTTATCATGTAAGCAAGACTGATAGAATTGGGGGAGCTGACTTAGAGCCTTTTTAAAAATTTATTTTCATCTTTCAGATAGTGGCTATCCTGCATATCTTGGTGCCCGTCTGGCCTCTTTCTATGAGCGAGCAGGCAGAGTGAAGTGTCTTGGAAATCCTGAAAGAGAAGGGAGTGTCAGCATTGTAGGAGCGTAAGCATCCAAACTCTTTTACTTTTCAAAGGAAAAGGGTCACTTTTTTTTCAATTACCAATAACTGAGCCTCGGATAAACTTTGTTGGCTATAATACTGCCATTCACAGAGCTAAAAGTTATTTTAAAGAAAGATATTTAACTTCCTGTAGGAGCTGGTTCTTAATTGGGCTGCACTCCAGTGTTACCCATAGAGCTTCAGGGAGCTCTTTGGAGATGCACTGCATGCTCAGGTTCCATAGATAGGACTTCACTACTTTATTATATTCAAGTTACAGTATCTTAGGAATAAGTTAGAAAATTATACACATGCTCGGGTGAGGCTATATCGTGGTAGATACAAAGATTCACAATTACTGCATAAAGGCATCCTTTTCTCTTGAGCTTTTCCTTCCATCCTGCTTCATTTATTTGATTAGAAAATAATGAAACTGATTGTAATAAAGATAGTCACATTTTTTATAGTAGAAAATACACAGTAATCATCAGGTTTAAAGCCAGGCACAGTGGTGCATGCCTATAATTCCATTTACCTTGGAGGTTGAGACAGGAGGATCTTGAATTCCCAAGGCTAATCTGGCATCATAGCAGGACTCTGTCTCAAAAAATAAAAATAAAGATAATTGTCATTCTTATTTACAGCTTAGTAATGGCTTTTGGTTAAGAATTTTATAAATGATTTTTCTTCCCAAGGGTCATTCATTTCTAAAGTTATTTATATCACAAAGGGCTAGGGGTATAGCTCAGTGATAGAGCATGTGGTTCTCATGCATGAAGCAATGGGTTCAATACCAGCACCAAAAATAAATGAATGAATGAGTGTTATTCAGATTAAATGCCAAAGAAATTTGACTTCCATGTAAGTATTTTTTGATAAGCATTTTAATGTCTATTATTTTTATTAAGTTTCAAAAAATTGACTTTTATATATATTTTTCCTAAGCATTTCTAATGATTATGTGTATTTCTTTAATCTAGAGTTTCTCCACCTGGTGGTGATTTTTCTGATCCAGTTACATCTGCTACTCTTGGTATTGTTCAGGTATGTCTTTTCCTACTGTAGTCAATTTCTAAGCCCCCTCAGCTGTTCTAATATTATTGTAAATCATCGTGAAATATTTAATTTCATCACCAAAGAGTAGTACGTAGCAGTGGTAAATTGTGTTTTAGGAACATCCTAAACACCGAGAGCCTTTAATGCCATCTGATTTTGTTGGCTCTTTAACCAGTTTATAATAAACTAAACACATAAGTGGAAAATACATCCAGCTAGCAAATACACCTAGAGTTACCCTATCCTTTAAACAAATAGACCCAATACTGTATAATGACAAAAATCTAGAAATTTATTCCTCCTCACAGTATGATCTAGGGCAGATGATCCTGTCAGGAAGTGTCTGTCTTGCATTCATCATGCTAGGAGGCCCACGTTCTTCTGTCCTGTGGCCCCTCCATCACTTAACTTCTGGGCCATCTTCATCTGGCTGACATAGGGGAAACAGTGGAAAGGACTCAGCCACTTTTGGGACCGTGGGCTCACACATTCTGTTAACTATACTTAGATGAAAACAAGACTGGAAAATGTAGTTTTTGCCAAGGCAGTTGCTTCTGTAAGACACATTTTAGTGGATAACTACCCACCTTAGCCATTAAAAGAGGCTTAAGTAAAGGGTGTGTTAGACTCAGGTATAGTTAAAAAATAAAGTAGATATTTACCTGTTTCAACCAGTATCACATGAAATGGCAGAGGCTAAAATTTGCAACTTTGAAATTTTTCAACATTTACTAGAAATTTGAGTTTTACATTGTTGGGGTGGGGGTATCTTAGTGGCATCATGCCTGCCTCGAAAGCTCAAGGTCCTGAATTTGATCCCCAGTACCCAAAAAAAAGAATCTTGGATTATATTGTGGAGGAAGGTGGCACAAAGTTAGGAATGCATGAAACATCTATGAATGTTTGGCCTAAGAAAAATGAATGTCAAATTTTACTAGATTAGCCCTTAATGATAAGGAACTGAATTTAATCAGAACATTGAAAGGTTTTTAATCAAAGTAAAGCATCTCTTTTTTTTTTGGTACTGAGGATCGAACTCAGGACCTTGCGCTTTCGAGGCAGGCGCCAGAACCACTGAGCTAAATCCCCAGCCCAGTAAAGTGTCTCTTTCAAGCCAGGTCTGTTGGCACATGCTTGTAATCACAGTATTCTGAAGCTGAGGCAGGAAGATTGTAGGTTTGAGGCCATCCTCACTACATAGTGAGACCTTGTCCGAAAATAAAAATGTATCAATTTTCCTTTTTGCTGTCACATTTGGCATGCTATTAAGGAAATTCAGATAAAATTTGAATTTGATTTATACATGATACCTCGAAAGAGATAATTTTTTTTTTTTTGGGGGGTACCGGGGATCGAACTCAGGACCTTGCTCTTATGAGGCAGGCAGCGGAGAGGATTTATTTTTAATTAACAGTTTCTGTAAGTTTTATTCTTTCAGTCACACTTAGTATATGCTAAAGATGCATAATTTGACCAATAAATTATAAAATTGCATATTTAGAACAAATATACTTTTAAAAATTTCAAGAAAAATTTGTTTTTCTTTTGGGGGGGTTATTTTTATATCAGGTGTTCTGGGGTTTAGATAAGAAACTGGCTCAACGTAAGCATTTCCCCTCGGTCAACTGGCTCATCAGCTACAGCAAATACATGCGGGCCTTGGATGAGTATTATGACAAACACTTCACAGAGTTTGTTCCTCTGAGGACCAAAGCTAAGGAAATTCTGCAGGAAGAAGAAGACCTGGCAGAAATTGTACAGCTTGTGGGAAAGGTAAGTTGTTAAAGTTGATGTAGGACAGATCTATAGGCTAAAGTAGTAGAGTGTAAAAAGACAGCTAAAACTTTTGAAATGCAGATTCTTGTCTAACAAAATGAATAAATACTAGATTTAAATTATAATGTTAACAGGTAATCAATATCAAATATTTTTTAAGCTAGTCAAAAATTTTTATTCTTCATTGAACTTAGCATGATCCTGGGTTTCTTGTAGGTAAAGAGGAAAGCTTTGATTTTCTTTCAGTTCTTGAAATGGATGTATCTGTCACCAACCAAATTAGAGGTGGTAGAGTTAGGATCTGTTAACTGAAGGAGCACTAGCGCTAGGAATCAGAAGGGCTAAATTCTAGTTTCTCCAGTAATTACCTATGTGACCTTCAGCTAGTGACTTACAGTCTTGTGTCTGTCTTGATGCTTCAAAGGAAGATGGTCTGATTAAACTTACCTCAATTAGCTGGGGGTGTAGCTCAGTAGTAAAGTGTGTGCCTAGCATATACAAGGCCCTTATTTCAATCCCCAGTTCTGCAAATAAAATAAAATAAAATTTTAGCAAAATTAAATTTCAGAATTGAATGACTTCACAGAAAGTACACAGAACACAGTTCTCTGATTTGTTCTTTTTTATTGTGTCTTATAAACTCATCTCCTAATTTTTTCCTATAGAAGAGGCAATTATTAGAGAGAGAACATGTACACTGTGCTTTGAGTATTCATTATAGAATACTGTGGCCCTCCAAGAATAACAAGAAACTGAAAACCTGCAAAACCATATAAAGGCAGTACAAGAAAAGAAAATTATTATAAGTTCATTTTGTTTATGAATAGATATAAAAATAGTACGCATTTGCTTATTAGATGCAGTAGGATATTTAAAAAATAGAATAATATATCATGAGCAAGTATAGTTTATCTGAGGAATACAAATTTTTTCAACACAAAATATATTCACCAGTGTAGTTGATATAATAGAAAAAGGATATTTCAGTCAACGTGGGAAAAATATTTGAAGTTTGCTACTTATGTATAATTTTTAAAACCTCTTTACAAGGAATAGAAAAGAGCTTTCTTAGGTTATTAAAGTAATGTTCTAGGCTGGACATGATGGTATGTACCTGTAGTCCCACCTACTTAGGAGGAAGGATCACTTGAATCCACAAATGCCAGGCCAGTCTGGGCAACATAGCAAGACTCTGTCTTAAGGAAATAAAAATAAGCCAGGTGTGATAGTGCATGCCTGTAACCCCAGCAACTCAAGAGGGTGAGGCAGGTGAATTTCAAGTTCAGGGCCAGCCCGGGCAACATAGCAAGACCCGGTCTCAAAATAAAAAGGGCTGGGAATGTAGCTCAGTGATAGAGAAACCCTGGGTTCAGTCTCTAGTGCCACAAAAAAAAACTTAGTAAAATAAAATAATTTTTTTTAAAAACCCCAAAACCTAAGAAAAACATGTTACTGGAGAATGCATTTAAAGATCAGGAGGAAGACAAGAATGCCTGCTATCATTATGTTTAATTGAAAAGAGTTCCTGAACAAAGATGTAAGAAAAGTTGTAAAATATCATTATTTATAGATACTATGTTCATACAACTAGAAAAATAACAACTAACAGGGAAACAAATAATAATAAAGAATTTGGTGAGGGGTCCTGAGTCAGTATAAACAAACCAAGACAATTTTTCTATACCAACAATACTAATTAGAAAATAGATTCACAACCTTTTTAAAAAGGTAAATAAGGAGCTTTCTCCTTATTGGATATTAATACAAAACCATAGTAATAAAAACTGGTATTGGCAAAATAAGTAGACCAATGGAACAGAATGGGTAGATATGCATATATATGAACCCTGGATATTACAAAGTAAATAAATCAAGTGACGGGAGAATAGATTGTTTTAGTGAACAATGAAAAACTGTTTACTATTTGGAGAAAATAAAACTGGATTGCCACCAAATTCCACATACAAAGATGGGCTTCGGGTGGATTACCATTTTAACTGTAAGAAGGAAGACTTTCAGGTCAACAAAACAAATGTTTAAAAAATATCTGTTTGATCTAGGATTGAAAAAGTATGTCTTAAACTCCCTTAAAAAAACATTAAAAGAAAAGCATAATTTTAAATATAAGAATTTTTGTTCAACAGAGCCCTAGCTATGGATCAAGTTAGTAAATTAGTGCCAGATTGAAAGAGAAGGTTTGCACCTAAAACTGATGTGATGCTATTGAAAATGTACAAAGATTTACTTTAAGGTAACACAAAAACTAAAATGCTAAGAGAAATGTGGGCAAAGGAAAGAGCAAACGGGTTATAGAAGAGACAACCCCAAAAGTTACAGTTCTGTGGAAAATGTCCAGACAACAGTACATAACACATCACACTGGTGAGAATGGCTGAAATTGGAAAGCTGGGTATAGCTAAGTGTTGTGGGGATAGGAGGACAGATGTGTCATCTTTGGATGTCTCATCTGGTGCTACCCTTGTGGAGTACAGTGTGATAGGACTTGTTTTAATACCCTGGGACTTAGCAGTTCACTTTTGGGTATTTATCTTCAAAGAAAATTCTAAAATGAGACATTAGGTGTACAATTATGGTAGCAGGTAATTAGAGGAATTCTGATTGCCCTCAGCTAGGGTCAGAAGGTAAAGTGTGGAAGATGAGCACCTCAGAAAATGAATTACACAAGAGCAGGAAGCAGCAAATTATGTGGCACACAGCAATGTGGGTGGATTTTTTTTCTCTTTTTTTTTTTTTGGTACTGGGGATCAAACTCAGGACCTTGAGCTTGCGAGGCAGGCAGCAATTGGTGGATCTTAAAAACAAAGCAGCAGACACAGTAATGTTTTGCATAATGAAAAATACCTGCACAAAATAAAATACAACTTTCACATAAATTTAAACAAAAGAAAACACATAAAACATTTTAATATTTACCTGTGGTTGAAGAGGGAATGAAAATAAAAAGGATTTTTTTTTAAAAAAAAGAAATTTTATCCTTACCTAAAGAGCTTAGTACAAATAAATAATACTAAGGTACAGTTAACTCACAATTTCCAAGGAATCTTTACTTGTTAAAATGAGCCTATTGACAGTGTGGTATTATCTGTCAAGGCTGACAGTGATTACAAACTTAGAGACTTGGAGGCAGTGATATTTAAAGACTGAAGCTCTATAACTTAGGTATACCCATATAACAGCACTCAGACAAAGGTTAAGTGCACACTTGCTGTCCTTCATAGTTCTAAACATCATGTATTGTTAAAAAAAATTAATGATTTAAAGGCTATATAGATTACTGGGAAATAAACTCAAAACTGAGAATTTAGCCAGGCATGGTAGCACACACCTGTGATCCCAGTTATTTGGAAGGTAAGGAAGGAGGATGGCAAGTTCAAGGTAAGCTTGGGCAGTTTTATAAGATGTCTGAAAAAGGTTGGGGATGTAGCTCAGTGGTAGACTGTCCCTGGGTTCCATCCTCAGTACCACAAAACATTCAAAACACTGAGAATTGAAATTATTAAGATACCAAACCAGGATCTGAAGAAGTACTTTTTTAAAAAAGAATATTAATCAGTTTGCACACCTATATTATAGCAGCACTATTCACAGTAGTCAATAGTGAAAGTAGCACAACATGGATGAACCATAAGGATGTCATGCTGAGTGAAATAAACCAATCACAAAAAGGCAAATACTATATGACTTCATTAATATTCGGTATCTAAGTAGTCAAATCACAGAAACCTAAAGTAGAATGGTGGAGTTACTATTTATGAACATGGAGTTTCAGATTTGCAAAATATTTTGAAGATCTCCAACAATGTGAATATACTTAACATTATTGAACTGTACTCTTGTAGTTCACATGGTAAACTTTGTCATGTGCTTTTTGTCATAATTAAAAAAGAACAATCAGAAATCACTTACAAAGTGAATTTATTACTGATGGATGATTATGTATTGATTATATAATTTCTGCTTGCCAATTGATTGTCAGCATTGGTCACGCATCATGGAAATAAATTTCTAATTTTCTCTTCCAGGCTTCATTAGCAGAAACCGATAAAATCACTCTAGAGGTAGCAAAACTTATCAAAGATGACTTCCTGCAACAAAATGGATATACTCCTTATGACAGGTAAGCTATATTGATTTCCTTTTTTATTTGAGGATTTTTTATTGTGTTTTGGCAAAGGAGCTGCCAACCCATTAAAAACTTTTTCCTCTCATACAGACACATTCTGATTCAATATATTGGCTTCTTTTATGTAATCATAGCAGACATCTAATGATGTAATATGTTCCATGTCTTGATTTGCTCATTTGTCAAATTATGACAGTATTTTCGTTCATACAGCCGTCTATAATTATGTTAAATTGTGGCTTAGTCTGCAGATCTTGGGGATCATTGCCTCCCTCAGAAGCTTTCTCTCACTGTTACTTTGCACTGCCCATGTCTCTTTTACCCTTTGCCTAAAAAATCATATTCTTCTTTCCTGCCTCATTTCCCAAAAGTTCTCATATGTCTTTTTTTCTAGCAGAGTCTTTGTTACATCCCCCAACCAGCTCTTTCTACTCCTCCCCAGTGCTGGCTTTTTCTTCATTATTATCTCTGCTACTATTGTAGCTTGCTTAGCATTCCCATTTCTTTTAAACTTTGAGAATTTTAGCCTTTTCATCCAATGCTACTTTTCTCCCTCAAATCATATTAGATTCCATATAAAAACCAAAGAGAGAACTGAACAAATAGAAGGATTAACCAAAATGTAGGGCAAGCAGAAAGTGTGCCGGTATATTATCAAGCTTCAGAAATCTGCTATATCAGGTACTTAAGAAGCTCTAGGAACCAAACCATCCATACAAACATTATTCATTGAACTCTTTTGGAAAGGGTGTTCTAGAAGTGTGTATGAAATTGTGTGGATGTCTTAAAACATAGCAGATGGTCAATGAGAACAAGTGTGACTGAGTATTTGCTCATTTGTATACATCTTTGTTATTAAAAAGGTATGGATAAATGAAAATGACATTAGAAGGAAAGGAGCTACTATTAACTTTAATAAATTGCAGTTTCCTGCTTTCCTGTTGTTCATTGAACCTTAACCATTATCACAAGGGAATCTTTACGACTCAGTTATTTATTTTACCATTTGAGTTACTTATTTAACTGCTTTGTACAAAAACCAACCCTTGGAAAATTTTTGTATTGTGGCAGTACTGTTTCATTGTTCTTCCTATGTGACTTTAACAGAAAAATAAACATTATCCTTAAAACTAGTAAAAGGAATATATTTCTCCAGAGATGTCTCAGTCCTTAAACTCTCATTAAGCAGTTACTGTTTTCTCTGCTTTTCTTTTTTCATACTTTATGTATCATCCAGTAAATATAAACAGTCTGGCTATTTAAATAAAGCTAATGCCCAAGTAATTTATACCTAAAGTTTTATATATGTAAATGTGAACCTGCTTTGGGAGTTGTTTTTGTTAACTCTTTTGGCCTTCATTTGTCCCAGGTTCTGCCCATTCTACAAGACAGTAGGAATGCTGTCCAACATGATTGCATTTTATGACATGGCTCGTAGAGCTGTTGAGACCACTGCCCAGAGTGACAATAAAATCACATGGTCTATTATCCGTGAGCACATGGGGGAGATACTCTACAAACTTTCCTCCATGAAATTCAAGGTATGTTTTGTTTCTGCTTTAACTTTAAAGTAGGAAATGTTTATTTTTCTTTGAGTTCCAGATCTGGGGTGTGAAACTTGCATTTATCACTTTCACTCATACTTAGGCTATGTAAAACCAGAACAGGCCTCAAAGTTATGTTCAAGCAGGAATTCCAGTCATAAAAATTATAGTATGTCACGTCTAAAATAATTGCTGACGTGTTTTCTTTTGTGTCTTAGCTGGCTGACAGTTTAGAGCTAAATTCTTTGTTGAACAGCAATTACCTTAAGTACCTATTAACATCCAGCCCTTATATTCTTTTGAAATGACATCTGTTTTGTTTACTTCTTTCAGATACCAGCTATTTCTTTTCCTTTTTTTTTTTTTTTTGAGACAGTGTCTGGCTCTGTTGTCCAGGCTGTCCTCAAACTTGATATTCTTGTGTCTCACTCCTGAGTGCTGGTGTTACCAGTATGTACCACCATGCCTGATTCTATTTTATTTTATTTTTTGGTACTGGGTTCGAACTCAGGACCTTGCACTTGCAAGGCAGGTGCTGGAACCACTGAGCTAAATCCCCAGCCCACCTGATTTTATTTTTAACTTTTGAGTGACCTCTTGTTTATTTGAAAATAAAAATAGATAAATGAAATTGCCAGTAGAACAAATGTAAAGATTATTTTAAAATATTTGATCAATTAGGTTGTATTTACTGAATTTCTAAGTCATGACATCCAGGAACATGAACTAATCACCTATTAAGAATCAGGCTCTGAGTGTTTAATATAGAAATTTTAGCTGGGCGTGGTAGCACTTGGATGCTGAGGCAGGAGGATCATCACAAGTTCAAGGTCAGTCTCTCTCTCTGTCTATACATATATATATACATATATATATATAATTTTGGGGTGGGGTGGGGTACCAGGAATCGAACTCAGGACCTTGTGCTTACGAGGCAGGCAGTGGAACCACTGAGCTAAATCCCCGGCCCACATATATATATATATATATTTTAAGGCCAGTCTATATTGAGTTCATTTCTAGCCTGAACTACATAGTGAGAGAGACCCTCAAAAAAACCAAAAAAAATTAACATAATGTGTATATATATTATGTTAATTTTTATTATATATATAGTGTGTTTCTTTACACTGTAGTTTGAAAATATGACCCTGTGTAAATAAACATTCTCTATAATCAAGAGTTTAAAAATACTCAGATCTGCCCAGGCATGGTAGCACACACCTATAATCCCAGCACTCAGGAGGTTGAGGCCAGAGGATTGCCTAGTATTCCAGGCCAGCATGGGCTACATAGTGAGTTCAAAGCTGGCCTGAACTACATAGTGAGACCTTATCTCAAAAATCCAAAACAAACAAACTCAGAACCTACAGCTCCTGTCATTCCACTTGAAATATACGAACCAAGGCAATAATCAGAGATATTTTCTTTTTTGTGCTGGTAACCAGGATCTTGAACATGGTAGGCTAGCACTCTACTGCTGATCTATACTCCTAGTCCAGAAACTTTTGATATGAGTATATATTAATGGTTATTTATTACACTTCTTAAATGTCATCCAAGAATGAACTGAGCCAATAGTATATTATGGCATGAACATAAAATAAAATATATGAAAGCATCAGTATCTTTTTTCCAAATAATATCCAAAGGCATAGAGAAATCCTTGTGGCCTAAAATGAAAAAAATCAAGTTACTCAAAATTCTGTATGTAATTTCATGTAAGTTTAAAAAAAATTTTTAGTACCTGCTTTCAGTACATGATTACATTTATTGTGGGGAGTGGTATATGTACATTGAATTTTGTCTTTAAAAATTATATATTCATAGGAAGTGGATGGAAAAATAGACCTATAAAATTTCTGGTAATATGATTAAAGGTGAGATCTTTTTAGTTACATGTTCATTGAATCAAACATCAGAGGTGGGTTGTTTTTTTTTTTTTTGGTTATTAAATATTCTCCTATAGCATTATTTGGGGCTACAGAGGGATATCTCCTTGTTAGACATTTAGGAAATTTCCAGTTATTGGTGTGAACAATCATGTAGTTGTTCATGTAGTTGGTTTTGTGTATTTTCCTAGTATAGATTCCTAGAAGTCAGTGATGGCAAACCTTTTAGACTGAGTGCCAAACTGCCACCCACTTATTTATTGCAGAGTGCCAGCACTTCAATTAAACCTGAATACTGAGGTTTTAGTGTAGAAAAACAACTCTACATTAACATCTTTCATCTTAAAAGAAAAACACAATAACATGCATGCCATAGGTTTGCCACCACTGCTATACAGTGGTGAATGATGGGTCAAAGAGCTGGAAGATTTTAGTACCTTCCTTCTTTTGTTTGTTTGTTTGTTTGTTTGTTGGGGACAGGGGGGTTGCAGGGCTAGGGATGAAACCCAGAGCCTCAAGCATACTTGCCAAGTACACTACCATTGAACTACACCTCTGGCTTGACCTCTTAGTCTCTTTTATCTATATTACTTTATTAACTTGCTTTTCATAAGGATTGTAAGGTGGGCTTTAAGATTATTTTCCCGATTTTACTTCTCTGTCCCAGTGTTACAGTATCAAACCTTAAATCATAAATTCTTTTGATTAAATGAATTCCCAGCTATCATACATAGTCATATGCATCTAATATGTGACACTGCGTGATTTCACTCAGTTATCCATATTGTTCAGGTTTGGTCAATAAATGTGTTTAGCAGGCAAAATACAGAATTGTTATTTTGTTTTCTTTCTGTTTGGTTGGAGTACGAGTCCATTTATACATTTTTGCCTGTAAAGGAAAATAAAGATAATTTTGACTCCTGCCTATGGTTTACCAGTATGCCTCATTTAACTTTGTTCTCAAAACCTATTAAGTTAAAGTAAATTGGATATGTAATGTCTGTTTTCAGGATCCAATGAAAGATGGTGAGGCAAAGATCAAAGCCGACTATGCACAACTTCTTGAAGATATGCAGAATGCATTCCGTAGCCTTGAAGATTAGAACTGTGATTTCTTTCCTCCTTTTCCTCAGCAAGCTCATATGTGTATATTTTCCTCAATTTCTCATCTCAGACTCTTAGCTTCTTTATTGTGCAGCTTTGAGACTAGTGCCTATGTGTGTTATTTGTTTTGCAGTTTATTTGGTAGGTCTTATATAAAACAAACATTCCTTTGTTGCAGTGTTTGATGGTCCTCCCTGATCCTTTACCTGAAGTGGTGAATGTAGTAAATATGATAAACAATGGCTATACTACTGTAAATGTGTGTGAAAGATGACAACCCTCTTTATCCTGGGTTTTCTCTTTCCTCGTCTCCATTAAATTGTAAACAGGACTACTGCATGTATACTCTTTGCAATTAATTTTGAATGGAAAGTCCGATTTCTAAACCTTTCAACAGATACTTGTGAAACAACTCAATATCTATCTGGTAAGGCCATGTGTAGCTTAGCGTTTTGCTAAGTAACTGCAGGAAATACTTTTTAAAAGGTGAGTGATTAATGTTCCAATTATGCATTGCTTTTCCAATATAAATCAGGAATATTTATGGGAACCTGTTGGGAACTAAACTGTTTTAAAACAGGCATTTTTGAGACTCAGAATAGATGAATCAGTACCCTCTAAAAAAGTGGAAAAAAGAGACCAGATAGTCAAATTTAGATTAACATCATTTTTTAAAGTAGGAAAAGTTCAGTATCAAGGACTATTACACACAACATTACTAGAAAATCCTTTTTAAAAATATAATTAAAACAATAATCAAAAACTTGGTCCACATCATACTCTCTTTCGTTTCCTCAAACATCATATAAGCCTGAGCTTCTAAGTATGTAGCAGTATGATGGATAGTAAAATACCACAGAGAAGATATTTTACTAGTGGTTTAAGGCTGTTTGCATTGTAAGAACCAGCTGGGCTGTGGCAATTCTTGGGGCCAGAGTGGCATGATGTTTTTACAGAGTATTAACATGTATTGCTTGTTTGCATGTTTGTTTGCTTGTTGAATTTTTGAACAACTGGTTTACCAGTTGTAGAAAATTTTATTTTAATGTGGTTTTTCATTCACTGGCTCAGAAAATTTTTCAGACTATCCATGGCTACAGGACCGTAACAGTTTCCATTCTGTTTCATGAGGATGAAATTAATGCTTACATTGACTGGTAACAGAATCTGGGTCATGTGAAAAAAAAAGATTATTTTGCCCTACCTTTTCAATATATGTTTAAAAATAATAAGGCACACTGTAGAGTAGCTCTAAGATCAAGTTTCTTATCAAGTCTTTCTGATAGATACTGCTGGCACCATTGCTTCGTCTTTGGGAAGAGGAAAGAGTATGTGAACATGTCTAACAATCTCAAATACACAAATGTAATAGCATAAATAAAAGTATTTATTTTATGCCTCACTATGTTATTTAAATTTGTATGCAATACATTTCTTTTGTTCATATAAAGAAAGATGCAGCCAGTAGAGAATTCAGATGTAGTTCTATGTAAATTCTTGCAGGTTACATGTTTTTATAGTGGACTGCTATTCAGGAAAGATTTTTCCACATAACTTTTTTTTAACCTTTCAGAATATTGACAGGTAAGAATTGTGCAGTGATTTGTTGAGATGTGGACTTAATGGTGCTGCTTAATCAGTTTGCTTCCAGTGAGACCTCCTTCCTACCTAGAGGCCCTAAAACTAGTGAAAGTTAAAAGGATTTCAAAAACTTTTTATTCCTACTTTAAACCTACCAGCAAACAAGAATTGTGGTCATAATGAATGATATGAAGAAACTAATTGACCAAGTTTGTTTTTTTTTGTTGTCCTGAATTTGAGATGTACATTTTTATTCCTTTTAAGGATATTGATGTATGAATGTGAAGATGCTAGAGAAACTATGCTCAGATATTCATTGTAAGTGTCCCTTCACCTATATGTTATAGAATTTCAGATTGATAATTGATAGTATTTCTGTAGAAAGAATGTGTTAAAATTAAAAGTGATCTTTTAAAAAGATTATGCAGCTTTATATTTATTGTGCTGTGCCTGGTCCTAAGTGCAGCCAGTTAAACAAGTTTCATATGTATTTTTCCAGTGTTAAATCTCACACATTGTACTCTTGGGAAATTTCTTAGAATTTCTTCCATCCTGAAGAACGAATGAAAGAGGCCGTATATCAGCTCCTCATCTTTGAAATTTCACCATCTTTATGTTAAAAGTTGTGTAAAATTAAAAATCTATGAAAGAATAAAAAGTGGATTTAAATTAACTTTTTTTCTTTTTTTTGTTGGGGGAGATAAGATTTGCTAGAAAACCTTCTGTCTTGTATTTTGATTTATTGTTTCAGCATGACGTTTTGCATTTTTTATTTTTTCCTTTCTTTTATCAATTTTAATTTAAAATCATGAAATTGAATTGGGCCTTTACTGAAGTCTACAAAACATCCTACAATTGTATTTTTCAATAATTTGGAATTATGGTATACAGAATTTTATACCATTCTGAATATTACTTTAAATTGAAAAAGTGGTTTCTAAAAATTCACTTCTAAAATAAAGATCAGTGGTACTTATTTTAATTTGGGGGAATGAATTAAAGCATTACAAATCATAATCTTGCAAGCCAGATGATTTTAGATTCAATGTAACAGTGTAACAGCATCCATTGTAACAGTCCAATATGTTACCTAAGATACATTTTATTTCCTTTACTGTTGTTGTTGTTGTTGTTGTTGTTGTGTTGTTTTGGTACTGGGGATTGAACTCGGGTCCTTTCACTTGCGTAGCAGGCAGCGAACCCACTGAGCTAAATCCCCAGCCCTACTGTTGTATTTTTAACAATTTTCACAGGAGTGAGGAAGCAATGTGGAATGGACAATTTTGTATTCCTATGGAGGGCCAAGCTTATGTAGACATAAGCTTAAAAATGGGAAGGCTATTCATTATAGATGGGTTAATTTTTAGTCTATGAGATAATATCCCAGCATCTTCAGCATATTGGTTTCAATGTATTGCTATAAGAGGATAAAGAGAACTTTCTCAAGTAGGGTGTAATAAAATGCTAACTTCTAAAAAGGTTTGCATTCCCCTCAGAGTTGACTGAGACTTGAGTTTAAGTAGTAGTTTACTTGGGAGGTGATCTTGGGAAACACCAATAAGGGAATAGAAAATTGGGCCAGATGGAAGAAACCAATAAAAGTGCTCATAATCAACTATGTTCACAGTTCCTATGGAACATAATCCTGCTGGGGATTTCTGGGAGCAACTAAAGGACATATCTTTCAATTATCCCACCTGGGAACAAGGAAACAAGTCATTGATTGGGAAACAATTCCTGTCCTTCCATTGAAAGCTGCTCCCATAAAGAGGAACAGTCAGTGCCCAGCACATGCAGGCAGGCAGATGTGGCACTGGTGGCCACACAAAAATCCTCTGGGATATTGGCTGGTGTGCACTCAGTTCATGACTCAGCAGATAAAGATGGGACACAGCTATCAATCCTCTTGGGCTTACTCAGAACCCAGGAGAAAATCAGTCAACAACTGGAAAGCCATTGTTCTGCAAAATAAGACAACACCATTAAAAGGGATCAGGAGAGGCTCCTTAAGAGAAAAGATTTTTTTTTTAGTATGGGGGATTGAACTCCGGACCTTGTGCTTGTGAGGCAGGCGGCGGAACCACCGACCTAAATCCCCAGCCCAAGATGTTTTTTAAAGACCAAAGAGGTCATCAATTATGGTTATGAGTAGACAGATGGGCGTTTAATGCCCCTGAAAGTAAAACAGCTCTTTAGATAATGATTTTTTAAATCATTTATTCTAACCCTTCTATTATACAGAAGAGGGATTTGAAGTCTAAAGAGGTTTATTTGGTCAAGGTCACACCACTGAGGATCAGAATTCAGTCCTGATTTCTAGGTGTTTCTTTGCAATAAATGGTACTTTTCCTTATATGTGCGCTTTCCACTCAGAACCACAGAGTTAAATAAATGTGAGAATATGTAGCAGAGGAAAGGCAGGGAGAAATTACTGGCTAGATAAGGTGGGCATAAGTATTTTGATGACTCATTTTAAAAAGGAAAATACATAATGTGGTGTGTGCCTGTAATTTCAGCACTTGGAAGTCATGGCAAGAGGATTGCTGTGAGTCTGAGGCCAATCTGGGCTGTGTAAGTAGGCTCAAGGCCAGCCTGTACTCCATAGGGAGGTCCTGCCTCAAAAAAAAAAAAAAAAAAGGAAGGAAAGAAAAGAAGATTGAGAAATTGGTAGCATTTAAGCCAGAGTTTAGGAGGATGAATCTAGAAGTAGATAAGTACAGTTTTTACCAAAATTATACAGAGGTTTTTAAAGAGAGAACAGGAATATAAACACATCTTACAAAAAATTTGTATCCAGCAAATGTGAAGAACTAAGAAAAACTCGAAATGAAAAAAGTACGGAAAGATAAAAGGATAAAACACTGAACAGGCATCTTTAAAAATAGCCACTTACGTGAAAAAGGTGTTCAACTTCTAGTCAGAAGTTTCAGGGAAAGGCAAATTAATACAATTGATACCTTTCTTCATAAATACAATGTGATACTTTTCTTCACACCACCCAGCTAAGGTGGAAGGACAGGGAATATCAATTGGTGAGGATACTCAATAACTGAAACTTAAACATTTTTGGTGGAAGTGTAAATTTGGAAAAGCACTTTGGAAAACTATGTTAAGAATTCTATTCAAGGGCCGGGGATTTAGCTCAGTGGTTCCGGCACCTGCCACACAAACACAAGGTCCCAAGTTCGATCCCCGGTACCAAAAAAAAAAGACTTAAAAAGAAAAAAGAATTCTATTCTAGGTGTCTATACAACAGAAATGTATACACATGTTCACCAAAGCCATATATCAACATGCTCATTGCTGCATTATTTATAATAGCACCAAACTAGAAATTACCTAAATGGTAGTTTGAAAGAATTGTGGAAATTTGTGGTAGAGTCACAATGAAATACTATACCAAAATGAGAGTTAGTGCAACATTCAGAAGTCTCACAAACAATAATTAAAGAAGCCAAACAAAGAACACATCATATGTATGATTATATTTGTATAAAATTCAAGAATATAACATTAATCTGTTTCAAGCAGAGTAAGTTACACATAATGGGGAAGGGGTTATTAATAACAGAAGGATGGCATAAAGAGGGCTTTTGGGGTACTGGTAACATTTTGAGTCTTGTAGTTCCAGCTATGCCTTAGTTACTTTTATTGCCTCTGAGACACAATACCCAGCACCAAAAATTAAATTTTGTCTTGGTTTGTAAAGGTTTCAGTCCATAGCTAGCTCCAAGGCAGGGCAGCATAGCACAGAGAAGAAACAGCTCATGGCAAGGCAGGAGGAATCAGATCAAGGAAGGGAGGGACATACACTCTTCTAAGCCACACCCCCAGTGACCCCCCTCCTCTGACCAGTCTTCACCTCCTAAATCACATTTAGCCCCCATGATCCAATCACCTCCCTAATGTCCCACCTATGAGTCCATGATACTTTAAGGGGGGGACATCTAGATACAAATCATAAGCTAACAGGTGTGTTCACTTTGTAAAAATTCATATTACATGTATTGAAACATTACATGATACACCATTTATATATAATTGTTATGTTTTTATGTATCAAAAATAAATTTTGGGGCTGGGGATTTAGCTCAGTGGCACTGCACCTGCCTCACAAGTGCAAGGTCCTGAGTTCGATCCTTGGTACCAAAAAAAAATAAAATAAATTTTTAAGAATTCACACACAATTCAAGCACTTTTCTGTATGTGTGCCAGTTTACAAAAAAGTAATGATTATAATTAAGGTATTTCTATACTTAAAATAGTTTTGTACTACCAAATATATAGTAGTTTAAAAATACTTTTTAACCTAATAATAGAATACTATTTTGTATGTTTGAGTTTTAGTTGTGCTTTCTTAACAGTAGTGATAGATTTAATTTTTGTTTTGTTTTGTTTTGTTTTTTTGGTTTAGTGCTTGAGATCAAACTCAAGGCCTTGGGCACGCTAAGCAAGAATTCTACCACTAGCAACCTACAGAGCCATTCTCTGGATTTTTCAATTCAGGAGATTTCAGTTTTCTTTGCAACTAAAAACTTGTTTTGCTTTGTCAGATATCTGATAAGGATTTGGGGAATAATCTATTCTTAGAGTGAAGCTAACTGAACTACAAAATCATTCAGTAGTGAACTGTGGTCACATTCACAGTGTTATCGCTATTGTATGAAAATATGTATTCATATGTAGACCTCAAAGAAGCAATGATGACTGCCAAAAGAAGTATAATGTTTTAAATAATTATATATTTTAATTTTATTTTTCCAAACTTGTCTGAATAAGAGCTGGGGATTTAGGTCAGTGGTTCTGGTGCCTGCCTCGTAAGTGCAAGGACCCAAGTTCAATCCCTGATACCAAACTTGTCTGAATACAAGTGGCATTTGGGATTGTGTTAATAATAGAAACTTTTAGACTCTGCCCTAAACCAACTTGATTTGGAATATCTTGTTTAAGGAAAGTGTAGGGAAATCGATTTAACAAATGTCCCAGATAATTCTTACTATAGGACATTTTAGAAAACAACTATCGTTATTCAGTGCTTAGCTATAAAAGGTAACGTAAGAGACATTTAAATTGTCTTTCCAAACACTTAACTAGTTTTATCACAATCTCAGTATTATAAGACTGCTGAACCATGTGTACTTTAACCATTCCCTGGTACTGGCCTTAAACAGCACTCTACAGAGTCACATGTGTTGGTTCACTCAGACTCAAACAGGACAGTTTTCTTGAATCTTGAAATTTAAGCACTAATTATTGTTATACCAATGGATGTCAAACAATTCTATTACAGCAGTTTCACATACATACTTACTGGACCTGCAATTTCTCTTTTTGCTCACTTCTCCATATATACGAGAGGGGTTTTTATTTTGTTTTTTGGGGGGTATTTTTTCCCCTGGTACCGGGGATCAAACTCAGGACCTTGTGCTTTCAAGGCAGGTGCATTGCCACTGAGCTAAATCCCCAGATCAATAGGAGAGTTTTTAAAGGAATAAAAATTCTGCAATGTATTTCAAGCTTAGTCTGTGAATATAATTATAAAAAGAATATAATCTGTTTTTTAAGAACAACATTTGTCCTGGGATTCAAATTTTCTTTTTCTTTAATCAATCATTTTTTTAAGTTTCATTTTAAACCATCTGAATAGTTCTTGTATTTTTACAATTCCCAAATAGCTGGTACATTTAGCATTACTTGATGACTTAAAATTGTACTAAGAGTTTGGGGACACCTTGTATAAAAGCCTCAAATTGCCTTCAATAATATAAAATCATTCATGGCCTTTTATTTTTAAAGTGCATGTTATATTTTAAAGTTGTTATGAAGCTCTTTTGATGCTTGCCTTAGGGTAGTATTTCTCCAAAAATGGTATTGAAGGTTGGGGTCTTTGGAAGCAAATGCTGAGATGGAGCTTGGGTACAAGTTTAGGAATCAACAATTTAGAAAGGAAGGAGCAAAAAGCAGAGTTGGGTAAAGAAGTCAAAGTACAAAGCAGGCTTACCTTAGTCTTAGGTTCTCCTGGGGAAGGCCTCAGGAATGCATACTGCCAGCACTGAGACTCATCAGCCTGAAATGGACAGGTCTGTCTACTCTGGCCTCTCTTGGGTCCCAGAATCAGACTACCTGAGAGGACGTGACCTCAGACTAGGTGGCTGTCAGTGTCTGCAGACTTGGAAGGAGCTGTCTGCATTCAAAGTTGAATATACACAGCACTACTTTGTGTCCATGAGAGATGGAAGGAGAGAGAGTGATAAATAATATAAATTCAGGTATATTTAGAGACAATCAGTACTTTGTGATTTCAAGTATTTGCTTAGGGAGGAGGACAAACTAAATATTTTTAAAAATGATTTATTTTTAAAGAAAAATACTAACTATATCAAATCATAAAAAGTAAGAAAATACAAGAAGAATCATGAAGGTAGTCTTCAAATGATAAATATTTTAACAACCTTGCTTGTCTGTTAAAAGCTGGGCTCACTATCTTAGCATCAGCATTAAAATGCAGATGGTTACTAAATGCTTTTAGAAGAATCTCAGGTAAGTGCCTGATTGCATTCAGAAACTCATCTTCAGATGGAAAACTTCAGGAAATGACTACATAAAAATTAATAGAATATATTTCTTGATATTTGAATCATGTGACATTACCTAATCAAAAAAAATTAAAAGTAAAATAGATAAGACACCAGTTCAAATACCTATCTTTCAGGGCAGGCGGCGGAACCACTGAGCTAAATCCCCAGCTTGGAATACATATCTTTCTTGTAGCACCTATTGGTATTATTTTCATAAACTGCTAAGTAACCTTTGAGAGTTCACTCATTTTATCTTTTGCGAAGCTCAGGAGAATTTTTAACAATAGCTATATAAATAAATCCCTGCCATTTACAGAATTGCTTAAGTGAGAAATAGTACAGTTGGAAATCCCTGTAGCTGCTTTATCTCTTTGAAGTTTTTTTGCTTCCCGAAGGAAATTTTGCGTGAAGCACACTGCCTGTATTTAAGTGGCACTACCCAAATTAAGTGACCAACTTACTTGAGTAAGTTGAGACTAATTTATAAATTTAGTTACAGCTCTTTGCTTATAGAAAGTGATGTTGCCATAATCAAGTGTCATCTATACCACAGCCTCACTATTCACTTTTATGAGAAAATTAAATTAGTCACTAGAATCTTGGTAATCAGAAACACAGGCTATATATTTAGCAAAGATTTTTAAAGCAAATTGGAAAGGAGTGCTTGCCTAGCTTTCAAGAGGCCCTAGGTTTGATCCTGAGTACTGCAAAAAAATTTTTTTTAATTGAAAGAGTATCTGCATATATGAAAAACTAGGGTAGCACAAGGGATCCAGTGGTACTTGAGCTGTTCTGATGTTGACTATGGAGTTGATTCCACAGATTACCCAGAATAAAACTTGCTAGGATTAATAAACTCAGATCTGGACTCTGTCTGCCCATGTTGACTACTGGCAAAGACATGCCTTGAAGTGGACTTTTTTTTTTTTTCTCTTCTAGTACTTCTCTTTGTTTTGTTTTTTCTTGATTATTTGTTTTTGTTTTTATATGAGTATGAACATGGTTTCTAGGTTGTTGTTTTTTTAAGCTTTTGAGACAGGGTCTCACTTTACAGTTCAGGCTGGCCCTGAACTCACTTTGTGGCCCAGGCTGGCCTCAAACTCACAGTGATCCTCTTGTCTCAGCCTCCAATTGCTGGGATTATAGGAGTGCACCACCACAGCTGCCCAATGGTTTGTAGTTTTTGTTGTTCTGTTTTGCTCTTGTTTTTATTTCTTCCTTCTCTGTTTTCCTCCTGTCTTCTTCACTAGTTTCCCAAAGTTTGCATGATCTTCCTTTGTCCTCCAACCTTGCTTCTAATCTCTTCCTCCTCTTCTATTTCTCTATTTTCCCCTCCTAACCCCTTTTAAATTTTCTCCCTTGAGTGTGAAATTGCCATATTGAGGGCTTATTTACTACATACAATTTTCTGACTCATTTTAGATTTTGTTATATAACCACAAATCTACTTTGTATGGTTAAAGGTGGCAAATTAATAGTTACCACAGTTTGACTTAGCCCGCTGGAGAGAGGTCCCAGGTCACCAGGAGCGCCACTCCAGCCTGAGCCAAGCACACTGGCCGGGACCAGCCAGAAGGTGAGGACCCCTCACCATTGGCCACGCCCATGATGGCAATCCGCTTAGCCACGGGGGCTCCTGCAGGACCCCCCCCCCCCCGCCCCGCCTCTGGTCTCCTGGCTGTACCGCTACCTGGTTCCACACTACAAAGACACAGGGGACACCAGACCACGGTACTGGGTCAGTTGGAGGGATCATCACCTCCCATCGGAACCTGAGCTATTTTCAGGGGAAGGGCAGTTGGAACCTGCAGTACAACCTTGCAGAGTTCCACCCTACAGAAGGACAGGGAGCTCAACTTGGGACTTGCCGTCAGAAATCTGCCTGAATCCCACGGGTCTGCGACTGGCTTGCTGAGATTCACTGACTTATATCTGCATACTGTTGCCCACATTGTCTATTGTGACAGCAGAGACATACCCTGAAGGAGGCCCTTCATTTGCATTTTTATTTTTTATTTCTAAAATTATTATTGGGTTTTCTTGCTCTTATTTTTAATTTTTTTCCTACTCTTTTCAAATTTTTATTTTCTCTTCTTTTTTTTCTTTCTTTTCTCTTTCCTTTCTCACACTCATTCTCTTGCTGTCCCACATTGTTCTTCATCTTCCTTTTTGTTCCTGTTCTGGCCCTAATTTGGATTTTTTCTTTATTTTTCTTTTATTCTCTTTTTTCTTCTCTCACCTGTGTCCTCTGGCCTCACTGCTAACCTTCCCCTACCATTCTACCTATCTATCCCTCCCTCTCCAACTCCTAACTCCCCATCCTGAAGGGTAAAGTTGCTATATTGAAGAGTTTGTTCACTATAAACATATGTTGGGTTGCTCCTCGATTTTAATTTAATTCACACAGTTAAAGGTGACAGATTAATAACTTTCACAAATTGTGATTTTCTAAGATGTATTTGATGCTATGGTGTTGCTGATTGTATAACTTGGGCTAAGGTATTGTGACTGATCTAGTCAGTGGTCCTTCCTGGTATAATGAAAATAAGATAGCCTCAGAGTCATTAGAGACTGAAAACCGAAAGACCAGCTATATCTGGAAGACACCTCTGAGAAACAATCATTCCATAAGCATTCTAATTACAAGCAACCAAGATACTTACAATAAGCAATTTTGAAGTATCAACCCAGGAATTAAACCAAAGACAGTACCAAAAACAAAAATGAGAAGACAGGGCTAGGGATTTAGCTCGGTGGTTCTGCTGCCTTCCTCACAAGCACAAGGACCCAAGTTCCATCTCTGGTACCAAAAAAAAAAAAAAAAAAAAATGAGAAGACATTTAAACAAGGTACAAACTCAGACTTCCAACCTACCAAGGGTAAATTATGGGGGAAACGAGGTGGAAAAGTGTGATAACCACCTGGACACCCTGAACTGATAGCACGGGAAGTAACAAAACAGATGAATGAGGCTCTAGAAAAATTCAAAGCAGAAATAATCTCCCAGATAGGTACAGAGATGGTGAGCAGAGTGAAAGAAGTGATTAGAGGCTCTAGAACAGAAACAGACAAAAAAATAGATGAGATGGGCCAGGGATTTAGCTCAGTGGTTCCACCGCCTGCCTACCAAGTACAAGGTCCCAAGTTCTATCTCTGGTACCAAAAAAAAAAAAAAAAAAAAAAAAAAATTATATGAGCTCAGAAACATGCTGGAAGCCATGAATAAGAAAGAAATGGAAACCATGATCACCCAACATAAGAAAGAAATGGAATCCATGAAACAGATTCAAACACATATTCCGGAGATTAAAAACTCCACTGAGTGCCGGGAATTTAGCTCAGTGGTTCTGCCGCCTGCCTCTCAAGCACAAGGACCCAAGTTCAATCCCTGGTACCAAAAAAAACCCCCCAAAAAACTCCATTGAAAGTATGCACAGCAGATTAAGGGAATCTGAAGATAGAATATCAAATATAGAAGACAGTATTGCAATTAAGGACCATGAAAACAGAAATTTCTTAAAAATAGTAAGGGACCACAAGAAATCAACCCAGCAGCTGCTAGATGATGCAAAGAAGAATAACATAAGACAGATATGAGTCCACAAAAAAACAGAAGAAAGTACAATTGACGTTAAAAAAAACTGTTCACAGAAGTAATAGTAGAAAACTTCCCAGACAGAGGTAGAGAATTGAACATACAGATAAATGAGACATATAGAACTCCAACTAGCCATGATCAAAAAAAATCGACACCTAGACATATGATAGTCAAGATCCCAGAAACCCAACAGAAGAACAAAACCCTACAAGCAGTTTGAGAAAAGAAACAAATCACCTACAAAGGAAAGCCCATTGGAATCACAGCAGACTTCTCAACACAAACCCTCAAGTCCAGGAGAGCCTAGAATGAAGTATTTCAAGCCCTAAAAGAAAATAACTTCCAACCTAGACAGTTGTATCCTGCAAAATCATCTTTCAAAATCAATGGGGGAAATTAGATATTTCCATGATAAAGAACACCTGAGAAATTTCATGAACACCAAATCAGCACTCCAAACAATTCTAAGCAATATCTTAGAAAAAGGCAATGAAGGTCACAACTCCATGAGGCTCAACAGAGGGAAGCCACCAGACAAGGTACGAAACTAAAGGGAAAGGGGAAAAAGAAATAAGAGCAAACAACAGTAAAACATCATGGCAAGGATGAGTCAACATCTGCCAATTATAACTATCAATGTTAATGGCCTCAATTCACCAATCAAAAGAAATAGACTGGCAGAAGGGATTAAGAAGCAAAATGCAACAATATGCTCTATACAGGAAGCACACCTAACTCAAAAAGAAATTCATAGACTGAAAGTAAAAGGATGGAAAACAGTTCTCCATGTGACAAGAACCCAGAAAAAAGCAGGGGTAGCAATCTTATTTGCAGATAAAGTAGATTTCAAACCAAAACTAATTAAGAGAGACAAAGATGGTCACTACATCCTTGTGAAGGGAACAATTCAAGAGGAAGAGATGACAATCCTAAATATATATGCACCAAATACAAATGCCTCCAACTATACAAAACAAATACTAATGGACATGAAAAACCAAATAAGCACTATTACAAATATAGTGGGGGGACCTCAATACCCCACTATCACAAGTAGACAGATCATCTAGACAAACAATTAACCACGAAATTCTAGAACTGAACCAAGCTATTGAACAAATGGACTTAATAGATGTTTACAGAGTGTTCCACCCCACAAAATCAGAATACACATTGTTTTTGGCTGCACATGGGTCATTCTCCAAAATAGACCACATGCTAGCTCATAGGACATGTCTAAGTAAATGTAAAAGAATTGAAGGTATCCCCTGTATATTATCAGACCATAGTGGAATAAAATTGGAGATCAATAACGTAAGAAACCGTAAAACTCCCACAAACACATGGAAACTGAATAACACCCTCCTGAACAACCAATGGGCCACGGAAGAAATTAGACAGTTTCTACAAGTAAATGATAATGCCAGTGCAAAATACAGGAATCTATGGGACACAATCAAAGCAGATCTACATGGGAAATTCATAGCAATGAATGCCCATATTAGGAAAACAGAGATAACTCAAATAAATAACAATGCAGAACCTCAAGCTCCTAGAAAAAGAAGAGCATAGCAAACCTAAAGCTCGTACAAGAGAGGAAATTATAAAAATCAGAGCAGAAATCAATTAAATGGAGACAAAGAGAATGATACAAAAAAATCAATAAATCAAAGAGTTGGTTTTTCAAAAGAATAAATAAAATCGATAAACCTTTAGCCAACCTTATCAAAAAAAGGAAAGAAAAGGCTCAAATCCATGGAATTAAGAACAAAAAAGGTGAAGTCACAACAGACCCAGCAGAAATCCAGAGGATCATCAAGACCTACTTCGAGAACCTGTACTCTAATAAAATGGAAAACACAGAAGAAATGGACAGATTCCTAGATACATATGAATTCCCAAAGTTAAATGAAGAAGATATAGAAATTCTAAACACCCCAATTACAATTAGTGAAATTGAAAATGTAATAAAAATTTACCAACAAAAGCTCAGGTCCTGATGGCTTCACTGCTGAATTCTACAAGACATTTAAAGAAGAACTATAGCCATTACTCTTTAAACTCATCAAGGAAATTGAAAGGGAAGCAAGGCTTCCAAATTCATTCCTGGAAGCAAGTGTTACTTTGATTCCAAAACCAGGGAAAGACCCAACCCAAAAAGAGAACTACAGGCCAATCTCCCTAATGAACATAGATGCAAAAATCTTCAACAAGATACTGGCAAACAGAACACAGAGGGTCATCAAGAAGATCATACACCCTGACCAAGTCGGATTTATCCCAGGGATGCAAGGATGGTTCAACATCCATAAATCAATAAATGTAATACACTATATTAACAGAGTCAAGGACAAAAACCATATGATCATCTCAATAGATGCCGAAAAGGCATTCGACAAAATCCAACACCCATTCATGATAAAAACCCTACAGAAATTTGAAATAGAAGGTCTTTATCTCAACCTGATTAAAGCTATCTATGAAAAACCAACAGCCAACATCATACTAAAGGGTCAAAAACTGAAAACTTTCACACTAAAATCAGAGACAAGACAAGAATGCCCACTATCAGCACTCCTGTTCAACATTGTTCTGGAAACATTATCCACATCAATTAGAAAAGAGAAAGAAATAAAAGGAACAAAGATAGGAAATGAAGAAGTTAAACTGTCCTATTTGCTGATGATATGATACTTTACATAGAAGACCCAAAAAACTCTGCCAAAGGACTTCTCGACTTAATTGTCAGATTCAGTAGAGTAGCTGGATACAAGGTCAACACTCAAAAAACAATAGCGTTCTTATACACAAATAACAGACTCACTGAGAGAGAAATTAGGGAAACAATCCCTTTTACAATAGCATCCAAAAGAAATGAAATAGGTAGGAATCAACCTAACAAAGGAAACAAAAGATCTCTACACTGAAAACTACAGCACTCTGAAAAAGGAGAGCACACAGGATATAGGAAAATGGAAAGACATCCCTTGTTCCTGGGTAGGAAGAACCAATATAATGAAAATGGCCATACTTCCAGAGCTGATTGAAATTCCAACAATATACTTCACAGAACTAGAGAAAACAATCCAAAAATTCATTTGGAACAAGAAGAGACCTAGAATAGCAAAAGCAATTCTAGGCAACAGAGATATGACATGAGACACAAAACTATACTACAAAGCTACTGTGATAAAACAGCATGGTACTGGCAAAGAAACAGACCTGAGGATCAGTTGAATAGATGAGAAGATGCAGAAACAACTCCAGACATACTCAGCCACCTCATCTTTGACAAAGGAGCCAAACACCCTCATTGGAGGAAAGATAGCCTTTTTAATAAATGGTGCTGGAGAAATTGAGTTTCAACCTGCCATAACTAAGATCACTAACATGCACTAAACTAAGATTGAAGTGGATTAAAGATCTAAATATTAAGACAGAAACACTAAACTTCCTGGAAGATAAGTTAGGTAAAACTCTTGAAGACACTGGCATAGGAAAAGACTTTATGAACAAAACCTCAGTAGCACAGGAACTAGCACAAAGAATCAACAACTAGGATCTCATCTTATTAAAAAGCTTCTGCACAGCAAGAGAAACCACCAATAGAGCCAAGAGACAACCTACAATGTTGGAAAAATTTTTAGCAGCTGTACCTTAGATAAAGGACTACTATCTAGAATATATAAAGAACTTATAAAACCCAGAGACCCACATTCAAAGACCCAATTCAAAAATGGGCATCTGAAATGAACAGACATTTCTCAGACAAAGAAGTAAAAGCAGCAAATAAATATATGAAAAAATGTTCAGCATCACTTGTCATTCCAGAGATGCAGATGAAAACAATGCTGAGATTCCACCTCACCCCAGAAAGAATGGCTGCTATCAAGAAATCAACCAATAAGGGCTGGGGATTTAGTGCAGTGGTTCCAGCGCCTGCCGCACAAGCACAAGGTCCCAAGTTCGATCCCCGGTACCAAAAAAAAAAAAAAATCAACCAATAACAAATGCTGGTGGGGTTATGGGAAGAAAGGAACCCTTCTCCATTGTTGGTGGGAGTGCAGACTGGTGCAACCACTGTGGAAATCAGTATTACCTCAAAGCACTAGGATTAGAGGTCCCATTTGACCCAGCTATTGCCCTGATGGGTGTCTTCCCAAAAGAATTAAAAGAATCATACCACAGCGATATATGTGCACCAATGTTTATAGCAGCACAATTTGTAATAGCTAAAGCTTGGAAACAGCCCAAGTGCCCATCAACTGGAAACTGGATAAAGATGTGGTTTTTTTATAAAATGGAGTACTACTCAGCCATAAAGAACGAGAAACTAGAGACATTTATAGCTAAGTGGATGCATATTTTGGCCAGCCTCTTAAGTGAAATAAATGGGACACCATGTGTAAATACCGAATAGTTTCTGTAGTGTGAGAAACTGAAAGTGTAAATAAGGGTTAAGATGATTAAAATGAATAATTGATAATTTGAAATAGGAAGAAAAGATCCAAAGTGGTAGGGGTGGTGGGAAGGGAAGGGGAAAGGAAAGAAGGGAATGGAAAAATTATGAGAAAAGAAAAGAAAATGGAAATGAAGTCTATGTAAATAGGGAAGAGTAGAGAGGGCAAAGGGCTCACAGGTAATGGGGAAAAAATAAGAACCAAGATACATCATGTATGGGTACAAGCACCCAATGATAAATGTAAATGTATTGTATACCTAAAATGTACCAATAAAAGAATGTAAGGAAAAGAAAAAATTTTTCACCTTGAGGCAAGTCTTTTATTTTAGAGAGTGCTTTTCAAAGTAAGGTAGCGAACATTTTGACATGTAATGGCATTGTTACATGCGTTATTTTGCTTTGAATAAAGAAAAATAACATGAGAGATTTTTAATACTGGAGTTTGATTACATTAGATAGTTAAGCTCCTATACAGAATGATGGCCACTTTGAGAAACTCCTTCTTATCCAGAAACATTTTAATCTCTTAGAAAACAAAACAGACAAAAAAATCCAAAACTACTTTGCTCCTTTTCACAACAGTGCACATTTTAACCATAATTTAGTTATGGCTATAAAACAGCAAAAGATTTTTTAAATGTATATTCTATATGGTATTTGCAAAAATTTTTGTGCCCTTCTAGTCTTTATTTGCCAGAAATGTCCCCCCCTAAAAGAAGCTATTGTATTTAAGCCACATCACCAAAAACAAAAAAACAGACAAAATCCACAAAAAAACAGAGCACAATACACTTTTACTGATGTGCCTTACAGATTGACATGACTGAAGTCACACATTTTCATTTAATTTCCAATTCCCTTTTTCACAATATGCACCAAATGAATATATGCTCTGAGAGCCATAAAATGTACCAAACATCTATCTCTTCAAAAGAATGGATAAAAGTATTTTTAAGAATGTTTTATATTTTTTAAAAGGTGAAAAAAAATAATAAAACTGATTCACTCTCTTACTTCATGCATCCATAATCTAAACCAAAAACAAAATTTCAAAGCAAGAATGAACTACTGTTGCAAGTTTTTATAAGTCTATTTTCTCTGTACATACAAATTGCTCACTACTGAAGAGAAAAAAAGAATATAATACATGGTGTCTCCTGATTCAAAGGGGAGAAACAAGACTGTCATTAATATCCAAAAACTGGTACATGTATGGTCTAGTTTTTTAATGTATATTTCTTTCTCTCTTCTGTTTTTCATATCCAAAACATCTAAATGCTATTTTAGGGTCACAGCAGATTAGACTGCAGCGCTTGGTGAACAGAATTCACAAGCTGTGACAAAACTCTGTCATCTTCAGGGTATAATTTTGTTTATATACACTGGTATGTATATATTTCTTTTAGATTTGGCTGCAGTGGACTGGCCATGGTTCAAGTGGCACTATAGCAGGACACAGGTCAGGGACAGTCATTTTGGCTATGTACACATTCATAGTTGGTCCATGGGTTCCAACTAGTAGCACTATTTTCAAAGATCTAATACACCAACTGAGCCATCTGATACACTGGTTCCAACTTTGTCTCCTACTGCATTCCAGAAAATTTCAAAAATTCCACCTGATCCCCTATATCTGTGAACTAGAGCAACTGTCTGTATGTTCTTTTTGTCAAAAGAAGCACTTGCTGGATACCTGCCATCAGGACTGAAAGCTATACTGTACACAGGCTCTTGGTGTTTTGTCAAAGTATGGATACAAATCCCTCCATCTACATCCCATAACCTAATAGTAGAATTGAAGGATGCACTTGTTAACATAAGGTTGGCATTTGGATTATTCATCCCTAGTCCTGTTGCCCACTTAATAGTATAAATTTCTTTATTATGTGCTTGCAAATCATGGACACAATTGTCTTGTTTCATACTCCATATCTTCAAAGACATGTGATCAGACCAGGACACCAGAAGATTACCAGTTGGGTCCCATTTGATAGCATTTACTTCATTCCTATGTCCCTGGAATGTTTTAATAGGTCTGTCTTGTCCTAATTTGCAGACACGAATGCACATATCTGTACTACAAGAAGCGAAGGTGTTGTTGCTCTACCAGTCAAATCCAATGCTGATGTAGTACAAACAAGACAATAAGTTTATAGCAATAAGCTTGCACAGCAAGCTGAATGAAAAGTGCTGAATGAAAAGGAAACTGTTGCTTGGCTTCACCAGTATGTGCATCCCAAATAATTATAGTCATATCTACTCCAGCACTTAGGATGAAATTTCCTTTTTTATTCAATTTTAATGCAAATATAAGGTCTTTATGCTGCCCTAAGTTACTAGCAAGATTATCATCTTTAGTCCATATTCTGGCAAATCCACCATATGAACCAGTTGCTAGAAGTGTACCTTCACTATTCTAAGCTAGAGATGCTACCTCCTTGTTACTTGGAATATCCTGTCCTCCTTCCCGTATGCAATGTCTAAGTACTAACTGTGTGGAACTATTGGTGCTATTTTCACTAAGATTCCATATTCTTGCTGTTGAGTCTCCCAACCTTGATGCCAAGAGATCACTAATGGGTTTCCAAGCACAGACGAAAACTTCAGATTCATGGCCCTGTGACACAACTGCTTTATTAAGAGGGATTTCAACATCTCCATCTACTTCCATCATATCAGTATGATTGCTGTAGTATGTGCTCCATTCTCTTCCCCATTTGCTGTATTTTCTCCATTTTTTGCAGATTCTTATTGTTTTTTGTAGCAGCTGCCAGCTTTGCTGTGCAAGCTTATCTCTGTAAGCTTGTTGTCTTGTTTGTACTATATCAGGCATTATGGCATCTATCGGAGACAAAGATTCTGTGGGCCAACCATCAAACAAGGTACCATCCTCATTTATACTAACTTCTGCCTCTACATACTGTAGATCTTTCTGGATGATAGAGATCAATGCAGCAGGTGGGACAAGTGCACCATTTATATTAGACTGACTTGTATGGCTTTCTATACCAAAGGTAAATGCTGAATGAGAAGATCCTGACTCTTGCAAGTATCTATATACCAAGAAGTTGACCTCATCACTGCTAATACTCATCTTTATCCCCATTTAAACCATGAAGTCACAACACAGCATATAACCCTTCAGTTATTTGTCAATCTTGTCTTTCAGATAATCTCATTGGAAGTGCATTGATGTGGGGATATACAACTGAATATTCAGTATGGCCAATCACAACCTGCTGTTGCAGGAAGCTGGCAATAACTTTGCCAATTCTACACTTTTGAACCCAACTTCAAAGCAGCTCTATTAAGGGGCCAGGAGTGTAGCTTAGTGGCACCACACCTGCCTGGCAAACACAAGGTCCTGAGTTCAATCCCTGGTACGAGGAAATAAAAAAAGAGGCTCAGGCTCTACCAAACACCTCCTAAGAGGACAGAGGCACCAAGTCATGCAAATGCATCCTGACCGAGGCCAGTGGCCCTCCCCTCCCCCATCAGTACCTCCATTAGGAGAAGACACAGTTTGTCATTTTCTAGGCTATGTTAGATGCTAGCTATTGTTATTGCTGATTTTACTACTTTAGCCAAGGTGACATAATGGTGCTAATCAGCTGTTCTTCTTGGTATACCAAGACTGAAATTTCCTAAGGGTCTTAAAAAATGCTATAGGCTAGTGCCAAAGAACCAGGGGCTGGGCCAAGTAGGTAGCAACTTCTCATGCCTAATAAATTGAAGAAGTAGGGTCTTGCCACAAACTCAAAACCCAAAAGCCAGCTACGCCTGGAAGATACCTCTGAGGAGTACTCATTATTTAAGGGTTCTAAATACTAGCAATAAAGCTACTTACCATAAGCAATTTATAAGCATCCATGCAGGAATTAAACTAAAAAAGAAATTTAGAATACACTTAAACAAGATGCAACCTCAGACTTTCAGTTCACCAAAGGCAAATCCAGGGGGCAATGAGGTGGAACAATCCAAAAGCTACCCACCTGGACTCTCTGAAGTAGTAACAGCAGAAGTAACTCAGTAGGTGAATGAGGCTTTAGAAAAATTCAAATCAGAAATAATTTCTCAGATAAGTACAGAGATAGTGACCATAATAAAAGGCATGTTTAGTAACTCTAGAGCAGATACAGATAAAAAAATAGAAGAGCTTGGGAAAATTATGAATACCTAATATAGGAAAGAAATGGAATCCATGAAACTAATTCAAACATATCCAGGAGATTAAAAGTTCCATTGAATGTATACACAACAAAATGAGCCAATGTGCAGACAGAATATCAGATATAGAAGACAGGATTGCAAGTAGTGATCATGAAAAGAAAGATTTCTTAAAAGTAGCAAGGGACCACAAAAAAATCAATCAAACAGCTGCTAGATGATGTAAAGAAGAACAACAACATAAGACTGATCGAGGTTGATGAAAAAGCAGGAGATAGCACAAAAGACATTAAAAACCTGCTCATAGAAGTAATGGCAGAAAACTTCCCAAATAGGGAAAAAGAATTTGACATACAGATAAGTGAGTGATAGAACTCCAATTAGCCATGATAAAAACCCATATAATAACCAAGATTCCAGGGCTGGGGATTTAGTCCAGTGGCACCATGCCTGCCTCACAAGCACAAGGTGCCGAGTTTGATCCCTGGTAACAACAACAACAAAAGACTTCAGATGAATCCTTTAAGATTTTATGATCTACTTCAGGGAAAAAGAGTAAGAGAAAGTCAGAGAGATATTCCTGCTTCTATAGTCTTATCAAATTGTTTCTGTTTAAAAAATTAGCTTTTTTCAGTTTTTATTTTTTTATTATTGTTTTTATTTATTTTTCAGTACAAAATGATTGCATTCTCCCTGTGGATTTGGTAGAGGTACATAACAAATCTTAATTCTTTTCATCCCCTCCCCTCTCCTTCCTCCCCTCTCCCTCCACCTCTCGGTTCCATTCCCTTTTGAAAAAGATCTACCTCCCTTTTTCCTATTATCTACATTTTATTTTTCTCTCTTTATATTTTGGGTTTCTCATATAAGATAAACCATTCAGTAGGTAAGCTTGTATATTTTGGACCTGAGTGTGGTGGTGCATGCCTGTAATTCCAGGACTTAGGAGGCTAAAGCAGGAGGATTGTTTCAGGCCAACCTGGGCAACTTGGCATGTTCAAGGCCAGCCTAGGCCCAGAGACTCTGTCTCAAAAAGCCAAATATATTTAATTAATCGATTAATTTGGTAGCATGTCTTCAACCCAGTGAACTCTAAAATGGCGACTTCAGGTCTTGCCATCAAGCCTACATACAACATTCCAAACGTTCGGAAGAAGGAAAAGGAAAGAACATGTTCTTTCCCGATAAGAACATAGCTACTAACAGATTGGACAGTGCTTAGTTGCAAGACCATACCTATCTGTAAAAAAAATTGGAAAATATGGCCTTTATCCCAAGCAGCCATTTGCCAAGGTAAAGGTCTGCATTTCTCAATACTGGTAGCATCACCCTTGGGGAATTCTGGAAATTTCAAGAGTGTCAGGAATGAATATATGTGTGTGTGTGTGTGTGTGTGTGTGTGTGTTTTGGATAGGGATCTCTTTGCCAGTAGTATTTAGTGGGCAAGCACAGAGATGCTACATGTTTTGATATGTGAAAGAATGAAGAGTCACCCTGTACCTCCATAAATTTCGTGTGTTCTGCAAGATATTCTCATAAGTTAAACACCTGTTTATCTGTGCCTACATCTAAACTCCGTATTACATAATAATATCAGTCCACGGATGTAGATTAGTGATAGGGTGCTTGCCTAGCTCTGTAAGGCCCTTATGCCCAGCACCACAAAAAACAAAACAAAAACACATTACTTTTTGCGTGGTGTTAATATACCCTGATTTTTTCAGGAATATAAACATTATGCATATTAATAAAAGATTGTATTTTGTTTCTTGGGGAAAATTATTCAAGAGTTGTTCATCATTTTAGGAAATAATATCCTTGATCATAGGTAGTTTTATTTTTGGTGGGTGGTGGTGGAGTTGTCTTTCAACATACCAGTGAGTCTATATTGGTTCATGACAATCTAACTATTTATGTAAGTATGTGACTATTTAATTATGTTTTCTTTAGTAGAAATGCCTGGAGATTTACACACTAAATTGCATATTATTGTATGACAAAGGACTTTTTCCTTTATTTCTTATATTTAGGCTGAAAAATTGTGATTTTCAATAAAATGATGTATGCATAAAATATCAATTTTGTTTCTGAATTGTAAAGATAACATTAAAAATATCAAAATCAGGCATTGAAGAGCTGGGGTATAGCTCAGTGGTAGAGAGACTGTTTAGCATGCACAAGGCTCTAGGTTCAATCCCTAGAATCATTAAAAAACAAAACAAAACACTGCTGTGCTTGCCTGTAATCTCAGCAGTCTGGGAGGCTGAGATAGGTAGATAAAAATTTTGAGCCCCTGTTTGGGCAATTTAGCAACTTACTGAGATTTTGTTACTCTTCTCCTTGCTGAGACAAAATATCCAACACCCAGAGTTAAAAGAGGAAAGTTTTATTTTGGCTCACAGTTTGTAGAGGCTTCAGTGCATAGTCAGCTGGCTCCAAGGCAGGGTGGCATGGCAGAGGAGCATCTCAGAGAAGAAACAGTCCACGGTAGAGCAGTCAGGAGGCAGGGAAGTGAAGCAATGGCAAACCTGCCTTCCCCTTTTATCTCATCCAGGCTATAAACCTTTTGGGTGGTGCTACCGACACCCAGGGTGGGGTTTCTGTTTTCAGTAAATTCATTCAGCCACACTCAGAACCATGCAAATTGTAAACAGTGGGCTATAAATTTAGTGCCACACTCCCTTAATTCCAGTATTACACACCCTAGTCCAGCAAGCCGCAAAAAGCTGCACCTATGAGGACATGAGTCTTTGGGGCTGACATCTAGATATAAGCCATAACAGAGACCCTGTCTCAAAGTAAAAAATTTAAAAATGGTTGGGCTGTAGCGCAGTGCAAAGGCCTCGGGTTCTGTCCCCAATAGCACACACACAATCAGGCACAGGGTAACATATACAAGAACCCCATTTCACATGCTATAAGATCTCAGATGAAAAGGAAGAATGGATACTGGGGGACACCAGCTGTCTCTGCTGTACTACTTCATGGGATTTGTTGTGAAGATTGAAAAGCTTGAATCTCCATCAGCCAGAGGAGAGAAATCTTGGTGGATACAGGAAACATTCAATAGAAATAACAAAGCCATGCCTTAGAAGTGGTGCTCCTCTAATCTGCAAGTGATTGCCTCTCAGAAAAAAAATTCAACCTACTTTAAGGAAATATAGCAAAATCCAGCATTCAAACCTATAAAATTCACAATGTCATGGGATACTGCCAACTACAGCTAGGAGAAAAATCAGTTGACAAGCAAACTCCAAAATAATAGTTGATGGAATTAGCAGACAATGGGCTGGAAAATGTATCATTAAATGTACTCCTTATGGTCAAGAGAGAATTTAATGAGAAAGAAAAGGCAAGAAGAAGAAATGAATAGAACTTTTAGAAATTTATGTACAAAGCAGAAATGGAAATTTCATTATATAGGGTCAGGAGTCTATAAACAAGAAGAAAATAGGGCCTTCTGCCTCATTAGGTCTTCTAGTTAATGCTGACTAGAAGGAGTTAAAAACAAACTTTACTAGGGCTGAGGATTTAGCTCAGTGGTTCCACCTGCCTGCCTCACAAGCGCAAGGTCCTGAGTTTGATCCCTGGTACAAAAGAAAAAAAAATCTTTGCTAGAGAAATTTTCCTGGGAGGCACGTCAAGGACAGAGGTAGAAAAGGGAAAAAACAGATAAAGAAAGGCACCAACTAGCTTTGAGACTAGCTTTGAGACTTGCACCAAGAGATCAGAGAAAGAGCTGACAGGCAGGGCACAGAGAGAAAGCCCATGCATGAAGCCAAGGAGCTGAAATAGCCATCCCTCCCCACCTCCAAAAAATAAGCTAGGGAAACAAGGGAGGGAGCTGACTAACTTTGGGAAAGAATCTTATCCAGTGTACCCTCACACCTATGCACTATTATATATGTGTGTATTCACTCTAGGGTCACTGTACTCATCATACAATTTCAGAATACAATAGATATCCACAAACCCCCTTCCCAACTCTAAGCTAACCATGAATAAAGCACCTCCTTGCTAACCAGCTGCTCACTCTAGAGATAAGACCCTGTCAAGGACAAGTAAGCAAACAGAAAAAAGGCTGCAAATAGACTACTGGAAAATATGACATAGGTAGGGATGCCCAGAAGCCAATCTCGTTATGGCAAGTTATGGGTAGAGAGAAGGACCACTGACCCCCTATAAAATCAGCTGGGAACAAAAGGGCCACAGTCCTCCATCTTGCCAGAGCCTCCTGCCCTGATTCTTTCTTATTAGGGTAGCTATCTATCCCCCCTTTCCTTTTCCTCTTTACAAATAAGGTATCTTCCTTTTGTTAAACTTTGTCCCTCTAATTTTTTGTTGGGGCTGAGTTTATGATCCTGATGGACTGCCCAGACAGCATTAATAGCAGATTAAATTCTGCAGAAGGAAAGATTAGTGAGCTTAAAGAGAAAGCAACAGTATCTGTCTAAAATAAAACACAGAAATAAAAAGAACTACCAAGAGAAAAGAGCCTTGATAGCCTGTGGCTTAATAACAACGAATTACAGTTCCAGTTGGAGGGAGGGCAGAATAGTATATGAAGAAAAAATAGGAGAAAAGTTAAAATCTGATGAAAATTAAAAGCCTACAAATCCAAGAAATTTAACGAAACTCTGTCAGGATTAACACACAACAGAACTACACCAAGTTACATTATAATCAAGTTGGTGAATGCCAATTAGAAAATTTTAAAGGTAAATTAAAGATGAAAAAACATATTATGTGTTCATCTGTTGAAAAAACGGATGAAGCAAATGAGGCACATAGGAAGTATGATTGTGGTGAATCTTTAAATTTAAAATTATTACACTAAAAGACATATTGCCATTACTCCTCCTCAGAATACTCCTCCTCACTTTGAACTAATTTATATCATCATTTTTGCCACTTTCTGAAGCAGTTCTGGAAGATCTCTTTTGTGTCTTTAGTTGCATTCTCATGGCTGCCTTCATATCCTTAATCGATTTAAACTGTTTCCTGTCATGGTCATTTTGACTTTGGGGAAGAGCCAGAAGTCACATGGTGCCAGATTCATAGGAATAAGGTAGTTGAGGACAATTGTAATAGTTTTCTTTACAAGCTTCTCTTTCTGTTGGATAGCATTTGGCAACACTATTCACCATATTTTTGATAAAAGCTATATGAAAGAGGAATTCTAGAATTGCTTCAGAAGGTGGCAAGAATGATGGGATAAGTGTGTTTGGAGCCAAGGTAGTATTGAGGGGGAGTAATGGCAATGTGTTTTTTACTGTAATAAAGTTGTGAAATTTAAACATTCACTGTACATTTTGATCACCTCATGCAGAAGTCACACCTAGTGAGCAGTGGGGCCAGATTTTAAATTCACTTCTCCTTTACTCAGTCTTTTCCCTTAACCAATCAACTACATGTTTTACTTAAATTGAAGATGTTCAGTGTACTTTTTCAAAAGTAATTTAACCTTTTTATTTAGCTTTTAAAATGTCTTAAGGGTTGGATGGTATGGAGGATTAAACCCAGGGCCTTCACATTGAGCTACATTCACCTCCCTTTGTTTAACTTTGAGACAGGCTCTCACTAAATCAAAAGGTTGCCCAGGCTGGGCTTGATCTTTCAATCCTCCTGCTTCAGCCCTCCTCAAGTATTGAAATTACAGGTGTGTGCCATCATGCTTGGCTCAAAAGTTTTTAAAAGTGCTGTTTAAATAATAATGAATCAAGTTACAAAAAAAAAAGGTGTTTAAATATTAGAAATCTGTTTTATTTTTGACATATTAATGAATAGTACCAAACATTCTTGAGTCAAAATATGAATATAAAGTAGATGGTGAAGTTTAGGTTAAAAGAAAAAAGAACACAAAAATATTACCTGTAGTAGGCCCTGTTGGTGAACTGCCCCAACCTCCTTACCAGGCTAGTTCACCCACTCTGAGTGAGTGTTGGCTGAAATGAGCCCTCAACCCACAAGAGCTGCCATTTCTGGCGATGCCTGGAAGCTTAAGCCTTTTGTTCCACCCACACAAGCCACCTGAGTCAATATGAAGACGCCAAAGTCCAATGCTCTTGCTTCAAGATTTGTGATTGTTACTGGATATCGTGGTGTCCAGTGATCCTTTCCAGGCTCTTGTTGTCCTGATCAAAGAATTGGATGAGACAGCCAAAGATTCTAAATGTTTAACATTTACTAAAGGTAAAGATAAAAGAGGCAGAAAAGTGAAAAAGAAGTGCTCTGGAGAAGTGCTATGAAGAAAAGAGAAGAGAAAATATGCCCTGTATGCAGGGCCGGCCACTCCAAGCGTGAGAGAACACTGGTGACAAGGCCAATGGCCTAGTCTTTTCTATCTTCTTCTGATGTTAGATTCGGGCTGTCCCATGCAGGACTAAGTAGTTTCTCTGTGTCCCAATCATGAGGGGCAAGTCTCCATGATTGACAGGTCACACCCAATTGCCCAGTCACCTTGCCATACCCTAATCTACCTCATGAAGAATATAAGCTCTGGAGCTCCCTGAGAGATCAGTTTGAGGATAAACTCTTGTGCACCCACATCCATGCCTTCTGCTTCTCTTCTGCTTTCCTCATCTCTTCTAAGTTTCACTTAAATAGCCTTTCCTCAAGAAATCACTTACACAAGAATTTGCTTCTGGGCAACACAACTAAAGACCTTTCATTTACTCCTACACAGAAATTCTCACTGAGCAGAAATAACTGCTAAGACATTTTCTAGTCATGTTGCAGATGATCAGAGGAGCATCTTGTTCTGAGAAGTGCTGATGGAAAGAAGGCCTTCAGGTGATATGTTAAGAGTGCAGGGCAGGGGATTTAGCTCAGTGGTTCCGGTGCCTGCCTCACAAGTGCAAGGTCCTGAGTTCAATCCCTGGTACAAAAAAAGCAACATTAAGGGTGGGGTGTAGTTCAGTGGTAGGGTGCTTGCTGAGCATGCACGAGGCCCTGGATTTGATCCCCAGCACCACAGAAAACACATGTAATGAAGACATTTACCAATGTTGACTAATTTTGTCTCATTTTACCAAAAGTGTCTAGAGCAGCTTTCATTTTTTGAGAATTAAGAATTAAAATCCTCATTTTTTTTCCTTTCTTTTTTTCAGTATTGGAAATTGATTAAACTGCATCCCCAGTCCTTTTTATTTTTTATTTTGAGATAGGGTCTTGATGAGGTGCCCAGACTGGGCTTGAATTTGGGATCCTCCTTCATCAGCCTCCCAAGTAGCTGGGATTACAGGCATTCACCATCAATCCTAAATTCTTATCTTTTTATCCAGTGTTTTTCTTCTGTTCTAGGAACTGAATCACTTTTAAATGCTATTTTCAAGGGTTGTACTTATTTTTTATTTTATTATTATTATTTTTTGCTACTGGGCAGCACCACTGATCTAAATCCCCGGCCCAGGTTGTACTTATTTTTAAATGCACTGAGATTCTAGTTGATCTTTATATTTTCTTCTCCTTTTCTAACAGAGTTATAAAAAATGCTATTCATTTTATTTTTTATGTATACTTAGCCTGGGTTTCTAATTACAATAACACAACTTCTATTCTTGTCTTTAGTAGGCAGAATTAACACTTTACCCATGAATTATAGCTGCTAAATTGCTAATGATCTAACTAGAGATTTTTACTAAATTGTACTCCTGTGCCTTGTTAGATTCAGTGAAATAGATAATATAGTTTCTAAAATAGTCTAATTTCTAGGAAGTATCTTGAATAAAGGAAAACATTGTCTTAACATGTTTAGTGATCTCTGAATTTAATCACACTATCAACAGCCTATTGGAAAATATTTGTTTACATCTTTGTAACGGCAGAGGATTTCTACTTAAAATGGCAATGCTGAAATGAAGAACTTTGTAGGAATCATTGAGACACAAGAATAGAAGGAGAGTGAGAGAGAGGGCAGGTCAAGTTAGGTGTGTTTATTTATTATTTAACACCATAGATTATAGTGCTACATTTGATAATATAAACCAGGCATCTCATTTCAGAAAGTGGCTCAAGGAGGATTTAAATAATTTGCAGTTTAATGAAACATGAATCTAGAAACCTAATCCCCTTAGGAAATGACCTAGGAACACACTCAGAGTCCACTTTTCTCTTTGTAACCCAATGCTAGCTTATATTCTACACATCTTTATTTTTCCAGTTCTAAAGTTTGTTCTATTCCATGGATCTCATCCTACTACCCAGGAAATTTTACCCCTTTTTCTACCCAACTTATCTCAAATGTCTTTTTCTCTATTGGCTCTTTTCTATTAGATTATCTCTATTCCAGCCACTTTCATCTTATGAAAACTATTCAAATCCTAACAAAAATTGATCTGTCAATCCAACATTGAATAAACAACACTTAAACAGACCATTACTTTTATTAATTGTTTATTTTTAAAAATATGATATGTATCATGTATACTGGAAAATATATAGTATTTACACAGTTTCAAAAATAACATAACTATGTATGTAAATATTACTCAGTTTAAGAAATAGAACACTGGAGCTAGATAGGCATCCTGTGGGGCTTACTTCCTGATTGCAACCATTTTCCTTCCCTCAAGTACTACTCTGACTTTTGTGTTAGCCAGTACCATATTTTAATTTGCAGATATGTCATTCACATATGCATCCCTAAATATATTCCTTAATTTGAAAAAAGAAAGCTGAGTACCAAACACCACTTCCTGTGTAAGGAAAGATTGACATTGTCACTATCAGAAAAAGGCTTTAAGAGAGTAAGCTGATCAGAGTCTGTGGGTCATGATCTGACTTCAGGTAGCCTGAGAGTTCAAGAGCCTTATAGGGAAGTAAAACCTGTGCACTATGGTGTATGCCTGTAATAAACACTGAGAGAGGCTGGGACAAGAGGATTGCAAGCTGGAGGCCCAATTTGGTGAGATTTATTCTCAATATAAAAAGATAACAAAAGCAAGGGATGTAGCTCAGTGGTAGAGTACTCCTAGGTTTGATCCCCAGTTTTAAAAAAAATTATGCATACGTCGGTGGGCAAGGGTGTGAGGGAGTTATGGAAAGCACAGGACTTGCCATAGTTTAAGCACCTGACCAGATACTGGATATTTGGTAAAAATGTGGCCAGCGAGAGTGAATTCTTCCATATTTTCTGATTCTAGATCTGTTATAGCTAACATGAGTTTTCAGGAGTAAGTCAAAGCAGAAATCATGGGATAAAGCAGCAGAGCATAGAGGAAGAATAAGAACTTCACAAACTAAGTGCAGAAAAGTATTTGATCATGGCTTATGGGAGAATTCTGTCCTTATCTAAAAACAAGGTAACTGATAAGAGGGATCTTGGAGATAACAGTACTCAATTTGTCTCCCGAGTTGCCCTGTCCAATCTGAACTGGCTGCCTTCTCTATCTAGTCCACAGCTCTCATTCTGAGATCTACCTTCAGCATCCTCTAGGCAATTCCTTTCCTCCATCCGGTTTCCACTCCCACTTTTAGCATCCCACATTTTGTCTTTACTGGTTTCTCAATAAGCAGTATCTCCTGTAGCTTGTTCCCCAAGTAAGGTGGATGGTAAATTTTCTGAGACAGCTGAAAATTATACCGTTGTGTAGCAGCCTGGAGGTGAGAGGATGACCTAAGGATACAACTTCTCAAACAGCTTTTCCCCTCGACTTCCTTGCTTTAGTTACTCTTCTCCCTGCCTTATTTATGACTATTTCCAGAGCTATTTTGGTATTGCTAGTTCCGTGGTATAAGTCAGGTGGGTCTTTGGTTTTCTCTTAATTCAGGACTTTTTAATAAAACTTTTTCAGTTTTATAAATAATTTGTCACTTCTTGCACTGTTTTCCAGCTTACAAAATTTCCTTGCTTTTATTTCCACTCTTGCCCTGTCTGCCCACAACTCCTTTTACTGTAGTTTGGTAGGTTTCAGGAAGGAACAAAATTAGAGGCATATATATGTACACATATAAAAACTCACTCCTTAAGAAGTAGCAAGACTAGAAAAACATGGTAAAAATGAAAAGTGGCAGTTTCCAAAGATCTGGGTTAAAAACAGCTGTACTGAACATTAAAAAAAATTTGAAAGCGTAAAGTTTCTAAACTCCTAAAACTCTTTCTCATAGTGAGATGCATGTTAGAGGTGAATCCTTCAGGAAACTGTCACTTAGCGAAGGGATAAAAAGTGGCATTGTTATGGACAAGTGAGTTGGAACAATGGAGATGTGCCACACTGTGTCAGATTTGAGTCCATTTATTAAAGCCAGCAGTCAGCTAGTGCCTGGAAAATTCTCTCAGCAATGGGAAGTGGTTTGATTTCTCCTTTTAAATCATGCTTTCAGTTGGGGAGGACTCAGGGGAGAGCAAGTGGAATCTTACAGAAGCAGAACCATGCCAGCTTAGTGGGGGGCGGCACAAAGAAGTTTCACACACTAGGTGAGCTACAAAATATACTGCAACTGCAGCAAGTTTACTGCCAAACAGGATGCGGGGTTTTTTGAGTGCTTTGTCAAAGCACAAGCACTTTGTCCGAGCACAGGTACAAGCTGGTGTTGAGGCTCAAGATGGAGTTGGGTTGGCTGTCACAGGATACTGCAGGCTTCTGTGGGACAAAATAAATAGATGGTCCCAGGATGGCGTATGCTTCTAACAGCACCCAGATGTTTTCTCAGCTTGTATCTTCACCACACCTTTGTCCCCAGCTTCCAAGATCCTTCCCTGGTGTGCTATAGAATTAAAGATCAGACATCAACAAAATCCCCAGTATCTTAAATTCTTTGAGTTTTCTCTGATTCTGTTACGTCACTCTTCACTTGCTGAAGCCTGACTCTCCTGAGAACACTGCGTTTCCAGCAGATCACTCAGGTAGCTTTCCCCCGGCCTCCAGGGGTCTTAACTTCTGGTATTCATGCTCTGTGTAGTTGCCTCCTTCAGTCATTTTCACACAACTCTGTTTATACTTGGTGATTTTAGTAGCTATTGAGATTATATTTTCAATGCCTCCTCCTCTCCTATTAACATCATCATTATTATTATTGTTGCTGTTTTTGTTGTTGTTGTTGTTTTAGATAAGTTCCACTATACAATTCAGGCTGCTCTTGAACTCACTAAGTTGCCTAGGCTGGCCTCAAACTCATGACAATCCTCCTGCCTCAACCTTCTAAATTCTGGGATTATAGGCATGCACCACCATGCCTGGCTCATGTTATCAATATTATAACAGCAATTTGTCCATAATCTATTTCTGGAACAATTTCTATCATTTTAAGGCATTTTTTTCTCTGTATTACCAGCAATCTTTCATTGCCAATTAGATTTACAAACCTTTAAACTTAACAATTTCCTTTGTTCTTCACTTTTTTTCCCCCAATTTTCATCTGTATTTTTTTCATTTATTTTTGGCTACATATTTGCAATACATAACAATCACATTCATCATAGGGAGTTTGTACCTGTGCATAATATACCTTAATTTTTCTTTTTTCCCCATTCCCCTTCCTTCCCTTCAACCCTTTTCCCCTACCCTTCAGTCCTTTTCCCTTCCCCATTTACAGAAGATGTTTCCACTTTTTTCCTTCCTTTCTCTTTTTTTAAAAATGCCTTTTCCTTCCATCCCTCCATTGTTCCCCCTCCCATTTGAAAATGTTCTTCCTACTTCCCAGTATCTAAACTCCACTTTGCTGCTTATTTACAATTAGGGTTTCTCATATAAGAGAAACAATGTTATATTTAAACTTGTGAGTCTTACTATTTCACTTAAAATTATGATCTCAAGGTGCATCCATTTACCTACAAATGACTCAAGTTTATCCTTCTTTATGGCAGAGTATTCCATTGTATATAAATACCATAGTTCCTTTATCCATTCATCTGTTGCTAAACAGATGGGCTTTTTCCAAGATTTAATTATAAATTGTGCTGCTATAAACATTGGTATGCATATATCATTGTGGTATGATGTTTTTTAACTCTTTCAAGAAGATAGCTAGAAGGGGAATAGCTGGGTCAAATGGAACCTCTAGTTTTAGTTTTTTGAAAAGTCTCCATAATGATTTCCATAGTGGTCGTACCAATTTACACTCCCACCAACGATGAAGAAGGGTTCCTTTCCCCCAACAGCCTGGCCAGCATTTGTTATTGGTTGATTTCTTGATGATAGCCATTCTTTCTGGAGTGAGGTGAAATCTCAGTGTTGTTTTAATTTGTATTTCTCGAATGATCAATGATGTTGAACATTCTTTTTTGGTATATATATTTGCTGTTTGAACTTCTTCATCTGAAAGGTACCTATTCATTTCAGTTGCTCATTTTAAAATTGGGTCTTTAAATTTGGGGTATCTGATTTTTTTGAGTTCTTTGTATATTCTAGATATTAGTACTTTGTCTGCAGAGTAGCTGGTAAAAATTTTTCCTCATTCTGTGGGTTGTCTATTTGCTCTATTGGTGGTTTCTTCTGCTGTGAAGCACCTTTACTCTGTTCCATTGATCATCAGGTCTGGTTTTTGCTAGTACCATGCATTTTTTTTAATCACAATAGCTTTGTAGAATAACTTTAAATTGAGAATTTTTATGCCCCCTGCCTTAACCTTGTAACCCAGAATTTCTTTAGCTATTCTGAGTTTCTTCTGGTTCCATATGAATTTTAGGATTTTTTTTTTTTTTAGTTCTGTGAGATATGCTCTTGGTATTTGATTGGGATTGCATTAAATCTATATAACAGTTTTGGAAGTATGGCCATTTTCACCATTAATTCTGCTTATCCTGATATCTTTTTTGATCTCCTTTTTCAGAGTACTGTAGTTTTCCATGTAAAGGTCTTTCACTTCCTTTGTTAGATTGATCCTTAAATATTTCATTTTTCTTGATGCTATTGTGAAAGGTATTGTTTCCCTAATTTCTTTCTCAGTGACTTTGTTATTCAGGTATAGGAACACTATTGATTTTTGAGTGTTGACTTTGTATCCTGCTATGCTACTACTGAATTTGGTTATTAATTCTAGGAGTCTTTTGATGGAGTTTTTGAGGTTTTCTATGTAGAGTATATTGTCATCCTCATATAATGATTATTTAATTTCTTCCTTTCCTAGTCATATTCCTTTTATTTGTTTCTCTTGTCTAATTGCTGTAGCTAATGTTTCCAGAACTATATTGAATAGGAGTGGTGATAGTGGGCATCCTTGTGTTTTTCCTGATTTTAGAGTGAAAACTTTAATCTTTTGACCATTTGGTATGATGTTGGTTGTTGGTTTGTCTTAGATGGCATTTATTAGATTGAGATAAAGACCTTCTATTCCAGTTTTCTGTAGGGTTTTTATCATGAATGTATGTTGGACTTGTCAAATGTTTTTTTCTGCATCTATTGAGGTGATCATTGGTGATTTTGTCCTGGTTTGTTAATGTAGCATATTACATTTATTGGTTTACATATGTTGAACCAGCCCTGCATCCATGGGATGAATTCTACTTAGTCATGGTGTATAATCTATTTGATGATTTGCTGCATTCTGTTTGTCAGTATCTTATTGAGGATTTTTGCATGTGTGTTCATTAAAGATATTGGCCTGTAGTTCTCTTTGTTTTGGTTGAAACCTTCTCTGGTTTTGGTATCAGGGTAATGCTTCCAAGAATGAATTTGGGAGTAGTGCTTCCCTTTCAATTTCATTAAAGTGTTTCAGAAGTAGTGGCATTAGATCTTCTCTAAAGTTCTTGCAGAAGTCAGCAGTGAATCCATCAGTGTCTAGGCTTTTCTTTGTTGATAGGTTTAATTACCTTTTTAATTTCATTGACTAATATTGGTTTATTTATAATTTTTATATAGTCTTGATTCAGCTTTGGTAATTCATATACATCTAGAAATCTGTCCGTTTCTTCTGTGTTTCTCTTCTTATTAGCGTACAGGTTCTCAACACAGGTACTGATGATCTTTTGGATTTCTGCAGGATCTGTTGTGATTTAACCCTTTTCATTCCTAATTGCATGAATTTGGATCTTCTCTTACCTTCTTTTGATAAGGTTGGCTAAGGGTTTGTCAATTTTATTTAATCATTCAAAGAACCAACTCTTTGATTTATTGGGGGTTTTTGTATTGTTTTCTTGGTCTCCATTGAATGAATTTCTGCTCTAAACTTTATAATTTCCTTCCTTGTATGAGCTGTGAGTTTAATTTGCTCTTCTGTTTCTAGAACCTTGAGGTTCAACATTAGATTATTTATTTGAGCTTGCTCCGTTTTTCTGATGTCAGAATTCACTGCTATAAATTTCCCTTGTAAGACTGCTTTCATCGCATCCCATAAGTCCCAGGATGTTGTATTGGGATTATTGTTTAACTGTAGAAACTGTCTAAAATCACATGCGACTGCACACTTGTTTCACTTTTCTTTTGATTGGTTATAACAGTTTCAAATTATTTTACATAAGGTAAGTTGGCAGGGTGTGGTGGTGCATGCCTGTAATCCCAGTACTTGGAAGGCTGAGGCAAGAGGATCACTGTGAGTTTGATGCCAGCCTGGGCTACATAGTGAGTTCAAAGCCAGCCTGAACTACATAGTGAGACCCTGTCTCAAAAAAAAAGGAAAGTTGGAAAGTTGTAGGAATATCACAAATACATACTTGCCAGTTACCTTTTATTCATATTCCTTCATTATTAGCATTTCCATGTTTGCTTTATTATTATTTTCTGTTTGCACATTATTGTTATGGCTTGTATCTAAATGTACCCCCAAAGCCTTATGTGGTCATAGGTGAGGAGTTTCAAAGGTGGCTGGATTAGGGTGTGTGACTGTGGATTAAGGATGAGATACCAGGATTAAGGGTGTGTGGTACTAAATTAGTCCACTGATTGGAATTAGCATAGTTCTGGGTGTGGATAATTGAAGCCCTATTCTGGTTGTGGGTGGCACCAATCAATAGAATTAAATCCTGGATGGAATATAAAGAAAAAGGAAGGAAGGCAGGTTTGCTGCTGGTGCTTCCCTGCCTTCTGCCTGCTATATAATAGACTGTCCTCTGCCATGCCCATCTGCCATGCCACCTTGCCTTGGAGCCAGATGACTGTGGACTGAAGCCTGTACAAACTGTGATGCAAAATAAACCTTTTCTCTTTTAACTTTGGGTGTTGAGTATGTTGTTTGAGCAACGAGAAAAGTAACTAAGACAGTTATTTTTTTCTGAAACATTTGAGAGCTACCCTCAAATACATAAGTGTATATTTACTGAAACATTCTCATTTCTAACCATAGTGTAATTACCCAAAACAGGAAATTAGCACAGAATCAACACTATAATCTAATCTATTGACTTTGTTCAAAGTTTTCCATCTGTCTCAATAATCTTTTTTTTCTTTTTTGGTACTGGGAATCGAACTCAGGGCTTTGTGCTTACCAGGCAGGCACTGAGCCACTGAGCTACATCCCTAGTCCCCAGTAATATTCTCAACAGTAAAGAAAAAAAGTTTTTCTTCTGCTGGTTCAGGATCCAAGCCAAAATCACACATTGCGTTTAGTTGTCACATGTCAACAGTCCCCTTTAATATAGAACAATATTTTGGTCTGACTTTGCCCTTCAGAAACTTAACATTTTGGAACAGTGCAAGTGAATTATTTTGAAGAATGTCCCTCAGTTTGAGTTTGTCTGATGTTTCCTCATGATTAGATTTAGATCATGTATTTTTAGTACTCTAAATACTTTTGTACCTTGTTTTTGTTATTTTGCAATATTTTGTGGATATCTTTATATTAGTTCCTTTATGGACTAATTTTCATTCTTTTTTGGCCAAATTTCGTTCATTGGTTTTTTTGGCCAAATATTCTATTATTCTCTCTTTTGCTTCTTCTTAAGCTCTCTTTATGTATGTGTTGGTACACAATAATATCCCACAGGTCTCTTTAGGTTCTGTTAATTTTTCTTCACTCGTGTTTTCTTTCTGCTCCTCAGACTGAATAATCTCAATTGATCTATCTTGATGTTTTCTGATTCTCTGTTCTGCTTGATCAAATCTACTTGAAGCTTTCTAGTGAATTTTTCATTTCAGTTACTGTATTCTTTAACCTTCAGTCCCTGTGTGACTCCTTTGATAATTTCTAGCCCTTCGGATAGTCTGTATTTGGTGAGACATTGTTCTTGTGGTTTCTTTTAGCTCTTTGATGATACTCTAAAACAGTTGATTAAAAATTTTGCCTGTTTAATGTTCAGAGCTTTTTAGGGCCTGTTGCTATTATTTTTCCTTATATATGAGCTATACTTTTCTTGTTTCATGGTACACCTTTTTATTGAAAACTAGATGTTTTGAATATTACAATATGGGAACTCTAGAAATCAAATTATTCTCCTCTTAAGTGCCATCTGTTGTTCCTTATTTAAGTACTTATTTATTGTTTCTTAATGGCTTTTATGAATCTTTTTAATATGACAAATATTCAAGACACAAAATTTACCATTTTAAGCATACAGTTCCATGGCATAAATTACATTCATACTGCGGTATAATCATCTTATCTTCAGAACTTTTTGCTCTTTCCAAACTGAAATTCCAACCCCATTAAACAATAACACTCCATCTTGCTTTCCAAATAGCCTCTGGAACCTCTGATCTACTTTCTCTATGAACTTGATTACTCTAGGCTCCTCATACAAATTGAATTAATGTTGTAAAGTTTGCTGTTTTTTTTTTCTTGGTGGTATTGGAGATTGAACCCAAGGCCTTTGCACTGAGCTATACCCTCACATCCTCAGCATTTATTCTTATTGCGCTCTCTCTCGCTCTCTCTCTCTCTCTCTCTCTCTCTCTCTCTCTCCATAGGGTCTTACTAGTTTGCTAAGTTTACCAGGCTCGGCTAAAACTTGTGATCTTTCTGCCTCAGCCTCCCATAGTGCTGGATTTACAGGTGTGTACCACTGACACGGCTAGAGTTTGCATTTGTCATAGGTGGCCACAGAAGTCTCTGTTCAGTTAACTTAGTGATCAAAAAACCAAAAATGAAAAGAAAAAAAGAAAAGGGAAGAAGGAAGAGAGAGAGAATGAGAGAGAGAGAGGGAGGGAGGGAGAGAGAGAGAGAGGGACTGGTTTTGTAGTCTGTGCACTTGGGCACTGTGTTTACTGAGTATACCTTTAATACTCAGCCAGGCAGGTTGCAACTCTGTCTTAACTTTCATTTTCTGCCTGAGAAGAGCAGAAAGTCAGCCAGATAAAAGAATTTAGGGCCTTCTTAGGTATTGTCTTTCTTTCTCTTTTTTTTTTCAGTCTTGAGACAGGATTTTACTAAATTGCTTAGGCTGGCCTGGAGCTTACAATCTTCCTGCCTCAGCCTCCAGTGTAGCAGGATTACAGGTGTACAATACTACGCCTGGCTTCTAAGGTCTTTTCTGAACATGCTCCCAATTTGTGGCCTGGATGAGCCCTTCTGGATTCCCAGGAATTTGCAGGAGATTTTCAAAGCCCTATTTCCCCACACATATCTTTCATGTAGCATTTCCTTCAGAGCTTTTCAAATTGCTTGTCTGTTTTGTCACCTCTTGCCCCATTGTCAAAGTGCCTTGTATTTTGCCTTCAACTATTTTTGACAAATGTCCCCCAACCCCTCTCCCAAGGAGGCTTTTTCAGTCCTGGGAGAGTTCTGAGTTAGAAGAAACAGAGGCAAGTAAAATCCTCAATACTTTAGGGAGCCACAGACAGGTAAAAGCAAACAACCACAGTTCTTTGAGAGTAAGATCTCTCTTGTTCCCTCTGAGACTAGCAACCAGTACCAGGACTTGGGGATAATATAGTATGTGCAACAGTACTGGAATAATTTAAAATGTGCAAAGTTCTTTTACTGATACTCATCTGTTTTTTCTTTTCTTTTCTTTTTCCTTGTTTTTGGTACCGGGGATCAAACCTGGGACCTTGTACTTGTGAGGCAGGTGCTGGAACCACTGAGCTAAATCCCCCTCATCTGTTTTTTTCTTTTTTCTTTCTTTTTTTTCTTTCTGGTACCATGGATTGAACTCAGGACCTTAAACTTACAAGGCAGGCACAGTGCCATTGAGCTAACTCCCCAGCCCTTTTTCTCTTTCTTTTTTTTAAAAGAGATGTTGGTAGTTTGAATTTTTTTTTTTTTCGTATGGGGGATTGAACTCTAGTCCTTGCGCTTGCAGGGCAGGTGGTGGAACCACTGAGCTAAATCCCCGGTCCTGTTTTTTCTTAATTAAATGTTCCTCTGATTTTTAGCTTTTGATTGGATTCCAGAATTCTAATAATTTGCTTCTGACAGTTACTTGTTGGTTTTAGGGAAATAACAGACTTTTGGACTTTTCTACCTGCCATTGTTTTTCATTCTCTCTCATTCTTTCTTTTCTTTCTAAACTGCATGAAATTCCAATTCCAGTGGCTACAGGTACATTATTTAATCAGTCCTTCATGGATGATGAATTATTTCCAATTTCTGTTAATACAAACTATATATATATTTTTTAATATAAACTATATTTATTGAATATTTTTGCACATTATTTTACATGTGTGTGATTAAATCTATAGGTGAAATCTCAGAAGTTATATTGTTGCAAGAGTATAGTCATTTTGTAGTTTTTATAGCTATGACCAATGCACTATTTCACTTTATATCCCCATCAAGAGAGTGCTTGTATCCATACATTCTTATTAGCAGAGTGCAGGGTCAATCTATTAGTGAAAAATAATATTTCAGTGTGGTTTTAATTTACATTTTTTTCTTGGTGAAATTAAGGCTCTTTTTATATTTTTAAATATTTGTATTTCTTTTCTTCTTTCCTTTCTTTTATCTTTTTTCTTCTTTTGTTCTTTTTTCTTTTTCGTTTTGCAGTGCTAAGCTATATCCCCAACCTCCCACCCCCTTTATTTGAAGCAGGTCTTACTAAGTCACTAAGTTGCTCAGGCTGGGCTTGAACTTGTGATCCTCCTGTGTCATGTATCTCTTTTCTTGTGAACATTCTCACATATGCTTTATCAATCTTTTACTTGACTATATTTTTTCATATTGGTTTCTAGGAGAGCTTCTTATATGTTTTAGTGTGATGTCTCTTTAAATACATGACCATTAATCTCAATTAGGCATCTATGTTGCCCAGAAATACTCTAATACATTAGTCAAATAATTTTCCTACAGATTTCTTCTTTCTCCTAAAACTTCCAACAACTTTACTTTTCTTTTTTTTAAATCAGGAAATTTTATTTGAATATTCTAAAGCAGTAATGCTTTAGATGTTACTTAAGTGCTCCAGACAGGGTTAACAAAATTAATGCTTCTAAATTACAAATTTAGATACTCTGGTTTCTCTTCAGATCATATAAATCTTTTGCCTTTTAAATTACAAATTTAGCTCCTGTAGGAGCTTCAGAAAAGAAACAGAAGAAAACAGCCCCCTTCCCAAAAGATGTATGACACACACATTTGAGGAAACCGCAGTGTTTCAAGCAATGGTAGGCAAGATGTTAAAAAGCCACCCAAATTCACACATTTCTACACCAATCATCATCAAAAAAGTACTCCTCAGTCAATCTGTGCATCCAAATGCATTTGGGAATCCACACCTACTATTTAATGTTATATACATTGATTATCCACCTGCCCTTGTTTTTAATGTCTTATGTAATGCCTTGATTCAAACCCAAGAAAGATGTAAGACTAACTTGGGGGAAAATTGATAATCACGGCAGACATTCAGTTAAAATGTAGTTTATCTAAATCTCAAGATGTTTAATAAAAACAAATATCTTCTCCATTTAACTTTTTTTTGCTTTCTAACTGTAGAGTTAACTGCATTGTAGAGAGTACATCTCTATCCTCAGACTCTGTCTTCTTTGGATGGAATTAAGATATGAATGGATAATTATAAGATAAACAAATGGGAAGTTTGTATAACTAAGATGCCAGTAGATATTTACATGCAGGATTTAATATTTTTAATATTTTTAAAAAGGATGAATTTGTTTAAAAAATGGTAAAAAGGAACCCAGATTCAACATATAAAAATGTCCCACATTAGGTTGACAATGGTAGTAAAAATAAGAGGAAAAAAGTCATCTTTCTGGAACATCATTTTTCGATAACATAGAAACACTAAGTGCAGGAAGATTTCTATTCATGTAAAATTTCAGCATCCAAGTTTCCTCCTATTTATTTTATTGGAACAAATGTGTTCAATAAACAATTTGTCCTCTTCAATGAAGAGAACTGGTCTATTTCATCTTTAATGAGCTAGTTTTGGGGAAGATTAGTCATGTACTATAGTAATGCCTACTGCATAAATCCAAGCATTTGCTGTGAACAGTTGGAGAAAGCAGTCAGTAAGAGCCTAGGATCAATGGATATAGATGTTACTTTAAGCCGTCCATGAAAGAGACATCCACAAAGTACCCAGTGTTAAGCCCAAATCTCTTCTTGCACTTTTTTGTTGTGTGAGTTCCACCCCTTTGAAAGAGAAATTGATCTGAAATCCCAGGTTTTCTTGGGTCTGTAGCCAATTTTCACATTAGTATAGATTTTTCAGACAAAGACACTTGTTCCCATGTAATCAATTGCCCCACACATTATCCCCAAGGCTGTGCTAAATACCACCATATATTCAAAGTAAAATGATGTTTGAAGCAAGCCATACATCTTTGTTTTGAAAAAATAGTAGTAAAAGGAATACATATAAACATAAATTGCAGTTGATGAAACAGACAGAAAACTTGTCCATTGCTACCTATAATCCTCTGCATTTAGCAGGAAGTACACATGATGGTCACACAGATGGTCACAATGCACAAGATGACCAGCACCAGCATCATGAAGCCATAGACATAATAGATCTTATATGCCCAGAAAGATGTGAAGATGAAATACATTTCCATAAAGATTGAGCCAAAAGGTAAAATTCCTCCCAGACAAACAATAATTGCAGGCTCTATAAACCAGTTTTTCTACAGTATAGGATGAGGCACAGCAATGACACGACAAGGGAAGTTGAGCTGACCTGACAGATTTCAGCCAAGTATTGTACCAACAAGATTTAGAGGAAAAAATAACAACAACAACAACAAAAAGGTTATGTTTTGTTCAAACAGCCACCATTGTTCCAAAAAGAATGGCTCTTGAAGTATGATAGTAAATGGCTATAAAATTGATGAAGAAGGCAGTGCCACACACCATAGCTGGGATAAGAAATGCCTCAATAAACATCTGCTTTATCCATCTCCGTTGTCCTTGTCTAGCATACAGACTCCCTCCAAAATAACCATTCACTGGAAATGTAGCAGCATAGACAATTATGGCTGTACTGAGCATTGATTCTCCCTCTGTATATTAATCTTCTATCATCACAATAATAATAACAATGAGAGACACAGTGAATATCTCACATCCAGAGCAAATGAGAGGAGAGGAAAATATCAATGGGTGACTTGACGGTCGAAATACAACTCCATGCACCTGCTTCCATCCATACTCATCTCCTAGGTCTCTATCCATATCATCCATTTCTTCTTTACTGTACGGAGCATAATCTTTCCTTAAATTTCTCATTAAAATCACTGAAACTAAGCCCACCAAGAAGATTACAATGAATGAACTGAAAACTGAAAACCAATGAATCTTATGTTGAAAAAGGATGGATCAAGATATTTGTTAAATCGATCTTCAAATTTTACATCTGACTTTTTCTACTTTACTGAATACATCTGTATTTTAGTATTTAAAACCGGCTTCACCTTTTCTACACTAGTTAGATTAACATCAACAATTCCATTACCATTAAAATGTATTTCAATTTTTTTTTTGTACCTAGGATCCAACTCAGGACCTTGTGCTTGTGAGTCAGGTGGTGGCACCACTGAGCTAAATCCCTGGCCCCTCAAGCTTTTTATAGATCCAAAGATGGTAGTTATTTTTCTCCATTTTTATCTGCTTCACCAACAATACCCCATATAGGTAAGTTGTCTATGTACATCTGATACCAATAGTGATTTTTGATAGCATACACAAATGCATCTCTCTTTTCTTTATCTAAGTCAATTTCACAGTAAGTAGCTGGCATAACATCATCTTTAAATTTTATATCCAGGCCACTAAATTCCAATTCAACTCCTTGAAGTGCTTCTCCCAGAGTTTCATGGTAGTGACTGATACTTTTTTTTTGACTCAACACAGAATGGAAGTGAAAAGTATTTGTATGTTTCTTGGTGATTGTGGTAGGGCCCAACAGTATTCATCCATAAGACAACCTCCTCTTTATCTTGATACTGCAAAGTATAACCAGAAGAAGGGGAGCAGGATTTTGAGGAATCACAGCAGTGCCTCAGGGGATCCCTGAGCATGCCAGTAATTACTTCTAATGAGGCAGCTGGGGAAGGGGTGAGGAGAAAAGTTCCAGAAGAGGCCTTGGGTCCACGGGCTGTAGGCTGCCAGCGAGAACACCTTACTATGTTCTCACCTCGAGTTTTTAAGGCCTTCCTCACCGCAGGGCTCTAAGCCAGTTTGGGCAGGAGGGAGAGGGAAAGAAAACTGAAGAGAATCAGGAAGTGGTGACTGTTTCCTGGTGAACATCTATCTTTTGCGATGTTGTAGCCCCCAAGAGCCAAGGAGCAAGCAGTCCCTGTCCTGCGAGGCAGGAGACCTCCAACAGCTTTTCTTCCACATTCACTTCCATCTTACATTCTATTTCACTGAAAAATATCAGTGGCCCTCAGTCAAAGGCCACCTGCAATAATACCCGTACTTAAACAACACTAGGCTTGACTCATTGCAATTAGGGTGAAGGCACTCCGTGAAGAACTATGAGAGCATCACAGTGAAAAGGTGTTAGAAAGGACTTACCATAGGATTTGGTTTTGTGTTCAGTGATTTTGAAGGGAGGACTTAAGAAATGAGCTTTTGTCCTGGAGTAGATAATTGTCAAGAAGTTGTGTTCATTGTATGATTGAGCATCTTAATAAATTTTATCTAGAAGCAGGGGAATAAAGTGAAGCTAAAGCTAAAACAGGGAATGTAGGAGTCATCATTCACATTAGCCAGCCTGGGGATATTTAGTCATTTTTTTGTGGGTTGAGGTACGGTCATGTTTTTGTTTGTATTTAGACATAATTACCCAGTGGACTTGTTTTTGTCTCATAGTCATAGAGTGAGCAAGGCCTTGTTTAATACTGGGATCTGTGAAATTTCTTGTGTTTAACAGAGAATAGTTTATTCAAAGTTTTGTAGGGCAGAAGCCTGTCCTTTATGGATTATGCCATTAGGGGCCAGGGATTTAGCTCAGTGGTTCCGGCGCCTGTCTCTCAAGCAAGCGCAAGGTCCCGAGTTCAATCCCCGGTACCAAAAAAAAAAAAAGAAAAAAAAAAAGATGGATTATGCCATTAGATAATTTGTCCTTTACTATGTAAAATATATTTAAAAAATACACACAGTATCTGACTTTTTGTAGAACTAGATTCAACTCTTCCCCTTTCTTCAACGTTGTGGTTATTTTCAAAAATATTAAAATAGTAAAAAAAAAATTACCCAAGAGCGGTATATTCTCTGCTTAGATGCAGTTATCGTTATCGTTTTGGTATTTTTGCTCTCTTCATATACTTATCATTTTTGAAGCATCTGAAAGCAAGTTAGCACATGACACTCCTAAATAACTCAGAGCAAATTTGTTAACAACATTCACTAACACAACCACAAATTATTAATTATCCACCAATAAATATCCATGCATTAATTCATGGGCCACTAAATTATTTCATAACATCAACTCTAATATACACATCCTATTCAGTCTTCTTCAATTGTTCTTTTATAGCTATTTTTTGAGAATCAAGGACTCACAATATTCAACTTTTTATGAGTAACTTCAATACCTACTATGCAGTTCAGTTTTCCTCGCTTTGGAGAAAGTGTGCATTGCATTGTAGGCTCAGGAGTTTGAAGTTGGGATATAAGGATCATCCTGATCCCTATAACCCCGCGGAGCATAACATTAATTTTGTTTTAGATCCTGATTAACCATCTTCAGTTAGTGAAGGGCAAGGACACTCAGATGCCGGCAGAGGGTGCAAGACGCCACAGCAGGACCCAGAGTACCAGGTAGTACTCTGACGGCCGACGGACGCCCGCGCGAGCTCCCGAGCCGAGCCGAAGCAGTTCGCTGCCCCTCCCTGCGCCGGGGTTGGGGTGTGGGGGTCGCGGCGGCCAGGGCGCGGTGGGGCCACGATGGAGGGCGCTCACGCCATCCGCCAGGTAAGCAGAGTCCCCAGCGAGGGCACCCAAGCGGTGGCTTTACTGGGCAGTTTTCCTCTCGATTGTTGTTTGAACCTTGTCAGATTATGGTAATCGGTTCCTCGGTTCCCTTTCTCTTGCTGCTCTTTGGTACCACGGAAACGGTTTCCGGCGCTTCCCGCGAGCCTTCCCTCTGGGCGATGGGGAAACTGCTCTGGAGGCGTCGGGCGCCGGAGTTGCTCCGGAGCTGCTCTCCTGCAGAGACTTCAGTCCCAGGCTCCCGGATCCGGCTCCATTCCTGCGATTCCGACCTGGTGTCGTGTTTTCCCCAGCGTCACTCCTTGCCCTGCACCATTAGTCCTTGATAAAAGGACCCAGGTAGTTCAAATCCCTGTGCTGTCAACCAGGTTTTGAGTTTCAATGACTTCGCCTTTTGTTTATTACTTTATTTGATAAAATGGAAAAACTCGCTGCTAATCTTCAGGGTGAAAACCTTTTGTTTCAGGGCTGTTTCTTTTTTTCTTTCTTTTTTTTAAAGTAAGGAACCATCAGCTTTTTAATCCAATCACCTGCAAATTAATAAGTGATATACCAACATGGCATTTAGCTGTACAAGATGATAATCTTTAAAAAAGTTTTGACATGTGGAACATTTTTATTCCTAATTTATTCTTTGCAAGATATTTGACAATGTACAAAGAATACCCAGTTCTAGTGATGACTGTTTTGTATTATGACTTATTTACAAAATTTCACCACATAATAACTACCTTTTAAAAAAATCAGCATTGGTCCAATACAGGCCATGAGGGTAACTTCTTCAGCCTGTAAAAAAAGATGCCTTAGTACCAGTGCTCCTGGGTTTGTTACTGCGAACTAAAATCTGACTGCAAAGCCCATATGTAGTTTCTAGATATAATGAGATAACAGTCATTTCGAAGCACAATCGAATTAGTTTGGCAGGCGACGGTGGAGGACCAAAGCAGTCTCTCAACCTCTATAAGAGGTGCACGTGAGCCTTCCCGTTACATCCTGCTAGCTGTACCGCCCTGTACAAAGGAGTCTCCAGGTCATTCCGTAATGCCAAATGTTGTTCCTCTGGAAAAACAGTGAGACTGGTCAGGAGGTGAGTAAGACATGGCTGTTGGTAGTGAAATAGTTTCATTTCTTCAAACTTTTTCCTTTTCCTTTTTTGGACTCCTTATCTTTTTCTGCTTTTGAGGGCTTTGAAGATTTTGTTTTTTTCTTGATCATAGCATCAGTCTCTGTAGCATCTTGGTCCTTCTCATCAGACTGGGAGTCATCTTCATGTAACTCTTCATTGTAGTCGGAATCCAGCATCGGGCCCGTACTGGATCTTGGTGTCTTTATTACCTGAAGTGAATATGGGGTGAGGTGGGCCTCCTTATTGTAAGTTCTTGTGAAGGCTGCTTTCACCTTGGGATCCAGTCTGGAAAAAGAACTGGGTCAGGCTGTTTCTTAACACTGTCTGCATTACATTTACATTGCTTGTGTGGATGTATTTACTTTTAGAAAACTGCAATCAGTGCAATACCTTGTTAGTATTAGTTTACTGAAGGGTAAAGGCATTCAAATAATTGTTAAAGCATACCAATGAATAAATGTATTATTTTAATTGATTCTCAGAATACTACTCTGAAATAGGCAAGATAGATATTCATGAACCCAGCCAATCATTTATTTAACTATGTCCCTGGCACGAGTTGTTCAATGTAAAGTAGGAGCAACACAGGATCCCTGTTCTCAGCAAACTAATCCCGTGATTAGAGAAAATAATTGCCCCAACTGTAGAGTTGAGGAGATGGATTTTAGAGTGGTTAAGTGACTTTTCCAAGGAATACACAGCTAATAATTGAGCTAATATGTGTTGTAGCCACCCCAGAAATCCAGAATTGTAGGAGACTGACTTTTGCTGTTTTTATTGTGATCAGGGAGCGGGAACTGGGTGAGAATTTCTGTGAATGGACCAGGGTTGCTTGGTGTGAGTGCCCCACCCACACCAAAGAAAAGAGCACCTCGGCCTCATTTCCAACTTGCCCAGAAGAGGAAAAGAGAGGAGTGAAATTTAAAAAGCTGTCTGCAAGCAAAGGTTAAAAATTGAATCAGTCTTCTTATTATAATTCAATAATGAATGATTGAAATGTACTATTTTTTATTTAATTGTGGGGGGGTTCTTTTTTTTCCCCTTTATTTCCAGTACCAGGGCTCGAACTCAGGATCTTGAGCTTTCGAGGCAGGCGCTGTGCCACTGAGCTAAATCCCCAGGTTTCATTTAATTTCATTTGAATTTATTTAAGAAAGCCATTTGTGACTCTCTCTGAGGCTTTCAGCCTAAACTAGTAAGGAAGATGAAAGTTCCATTGAAAACATTGTTCAAGAGCTGAAATTGTATTTTGAGAAATGAGTAAATTTTTATTACTGTTGGTAGTATCTGGGGCTGTAAAGAGATTAAGAAGTGTTTTGGTAAGGCCTTGTATTATGCCTTTGGTATATGTAAACACGTACTTGACCTTGATTTATAGTCTTGAGTATCTTTGAAATAAGGGTGTGTGAGAGTTCTTTACTCCAATCAGATCAACTCTCAGGCAGTGATCTAAAAATTTGTAAAAGTGTAGGATGGAGCCAGTTGTTGGCCAGAACATTTAGTGTTAAGATGATTCCTGAAGGTCAGCCAGGTGTGCTGACCTTTGGATCCTGTCCTTTATCAGGGACATCCTGGTTAGGGGATGAAAAGCATCAGTTTTCCAGAGAGCTCCATCACACGTAATGGTTATGCCTGATGCTGTCCATTAAGTATTCACATCCCATTGCTGTTCACTCAGGTGAACCCAACTTGACAAAGGTTCAGGAGAGGGATGACCTGTTCCAGAAACATGGCACCTGCCAAGGTGATGAGAACAGGCGAGGCCATGCCATCCTGTGGCAAATGTGCTGGAAGACCCAGATTTGCCTCATTGATGATCTTGCCTGTAAAGTTAGCAAAGCTGCCGAGGTACTCTTTGAGTAGCCAGGTAAATGTATATGATGTCAGCTGGAGGTGAAGGCATACTGTAGGTGTTGAAAGAGGCAAGAAACAGAGCATAGCTTAACCTATAATAACAAAATATTTATGACCTACTGATTAAACAGTCAGTGATTTTAGTAGTGTTGGATATAGGGCCTTTAATGGCTCCTGTCACATCAAAATTGCAGAAACCAACCCTGAGGCACCACTCATTCTCTCCAAGTCTGTCAGGCCACATTGGGCTGTTAAATTGAAAAGCAGAAGGGATAACCCTTCTTTTACGGTGTGCCATGTAATTTTAATTTGGGGTTGGGGATGGTGGTTCTGAGGGGTAGGATCTCACTTTTTTAAAAGGCAATTTGTAAACTCCAGAGACTTGATTTAATTTTGTTATTCATTTGTTCAGAGTATCCATGGGTACTCTGGGTATTTTAGGATAATCTAGATTATCATCATGGAGAATTTAGACAAGGCAATAGTTTTGATGCTTAAGGTGAAGTATGCCTTACAAGTTTTGTTATTATTTATTGTTTGTCTTTTTTTGGAGACAGAGTCTCTCTATGTAGTTCAGGCTGGCCTTGCACCCACTATGTAGTCCAGGTTGGCATAGAACTTTTCAGTGATCCTCTTCCTTAGCCTCCCAGGTGCTGGGATTACAGCCATGCACCACTGGCCCAGTTAACTTTTGTTATTTTATGTGAAATAACTCCCTTAACATTATAGGTGAAATAACTGTAATTTAAGTTCCAATATTACTGCCATGAAGATTTGCCAATTTATGCATTCCAGCAGATGCTGAAATTAATTCAGAGTCTATGTTATAGAGGCACAAAAGTCAATTTTTTTATCTCTTGGTGTATAAATTATTTTAATAAATATACATCTAACTAGGTTTAATTATGACCTCTATTTTGTTTGTTTCCTCTTCCTCTACCCCGGTTTGTTTCTTCCTCCTCTTTTGGGAGATTACTGGATGTACATGGTATGAAAGAGGTCCTTTCTCCCCAGTCATATTTACAAATTTCTTCCTCAGAAGAGCCTCAAATCAGCATCACCAGGGTTAGAGTCTTCCCCACCTCTATGGTTTCTTCATAGGTTTAAGAAGCCTGAGCTCAAGTTGGGTCAATTTACTCCTTTGCTGCATTGCAGGTGCCGTGCGTGCTCTTCCCTGGATCGCTGAGGATCAGGGTCCTGCTTACAGCAGAGGCAAAGGTGGCAGCAGCCCCTGTAGCAGAGATATTTAGGGGTTCTGGTGAGCCATGTGCTCTTGTAATGGTGCTTCCTGCCCTCTCTTTTCTTTCAGTTCCTTAACAACAGCTCTTTTTATAAGCAGCCACCCAATGGTCTCATATCTAACATAAAGTCTAATCATTGCCCTGAGCAGTATGTAGACTGGAAGCCAGTGCCTGGATGAGACATCTGATTCATTCTCTTTTTTTTTTGCAGTATGAGGGATTGGACTCAGGACCTTGTGCTTGTGAGGCAAGCGCGGTGCCACTGAGCTACATCCCCAGCCTTAGTTTCACTCACTTTTAACTTCATTGTTTGTATTTACTACTTCTTCTATTGATGGACAGAGCAGTTTCCACTTTTACCAGTATTACAAACATCCTTGACTCCATGTGCGTATTAATTTGCTGGACTGTAGCATATGCCCATCTTAGACTCTACTAGGCATTTCAGGTTGTTCTCCAAAGTGATTGTACCAACTGACACTCCTACCACATCGTATTTTTATGATGTTTACAATGTGATCTTCTGTAGGCTAAAAATTTTGTTTTATTCATTTTTGTATCTCTAATGTCAATTAAACTACCTAATAGGCAGTAGTAATTGGCAGCTCTTTGTTACATGTATAGATGAATTATAGAAACAAAAACAGTAATATCTGTCTTCTAAAAGCTTAAACATTTTCCTTTAAAAAGTAATTTATATGTTTTATTCTTTTGTTTTTAAAATGGGCATTTCTTAATAATTTAAATTGTCTGATGCTTGTTTCCAGGTAATAAACGAAGGAGATTCAAGCCTTGCCACTGAGTTACAGGAAGAGCTGGAGGAAAATCTTAGGCCAGCTGTGGATGAGAATAATACAGTGTCAGCTAAAAAACAGGGACCACATTTACATAGCTGGAGTGGTGACTGGAGCTTTTGGGTAATATTTTTTGTTTTAGATCTTCATTTTCATCTTGATCTTTTAATTCTACAATAGCTCATATAATACTTATAAAATTTTCTTATTAGCTTCTAGGTTTTTAGGTGTTTTGACTTTAGATCCCCAAGACATTTTTGATTATACTCTCCTTTGACCACTAGAATACACTGTTGTCTCGTTTGATGGAGTGGAATTAGCTGTTTCAATTTCCTTGTGTGAATACCGGTATTGCAGAACTGGATTCCACTTCCAAATGTATCTTTAACTATATTGGCAAGAAACTAACATTATATAAACCATATTTCTAAGTGTTACTGAGAAGCAACTATTTTATGTAAATTTTATGTGAAGCATTAGTTCCTGTATCTAAAAGGAAGTCAAGGGTTTCAGATTCTGTTGCTGAATACTCTTGGTTGCATAACCTGGATGCGCCTCAGGTTTCCCTGCTGTGAACGGTCACTGGCGTTTGTCAGTTAAGCACATTGAAATCTGAGAGTCTCTTTACAAGAACATTTCAGTTACTGTGTGAATGCTAGCATTTATTGTATTAAAGGGCTCATCCAAAATCTAGCAATTCCGAAGACAATTATGAGCCATTTGAAAAGAACTAACATAATACAACTATAAGTGAAATTTATATAAGATCATAAAGTATATATAGTTTTAATACTAGTTTACTAGAAAGATGATCCCTTGAGAATTAGGAGTCTTTGATAGTAAATTTTCTTATACTTTCAGAATAGACTCAAATATATATAATTTTGACAGATTGTATGGATTAGTAGTGCCATCTTCATAATTAACAGTTCACTTCATGGGAATGTTATTGATTTTTTTTTTTTTTTGAGATGGTCTTGCTATGTAGCTGAGGCTGGTCTTGAACTTGCAGTTCTCCTGACTCAGCTTCCCAGAGTTCTGGGATTACAGGCATGTGCCACTACACTCACTTGAGATGTTATAGAATCTTAATATAGCTAACAAGTTCTGACTTCCTACTATGAAACTTAAAATTATAAGTTTTTTTGAAAGTATTTAATTGCTAAGAAATCTGCCAAAATAATAACACATTCTAAAATTCATGTCATCTATATTAATTATATTATTTTTGATCACATTTAGAAGAAGTTTATGACTGATAGTACTTTGATTCTACTGCATCATGATCTTTCTTTCTTTCTTTCTTTTTAGACCCTTTTGAGATAGGGTCTAGCTTTGTATTCCAGACTGGCCTTGAACTCGCAGCAATCCTCCTGCCTCAGCCTCCTAAGTGCTGAGATTCCAGGCATGTAACACCACACATGGCTGCATTGTGATTTTTATATCTTAAGTTATAGATGGGAGTCCATATATAGGACTAGTCCATCTTCAAGGACTAGTTACTATGGTTACTCTTGGCAGGTGTAAGGCAAAAAAAAAAAAAAGTATAATATGAAAAAAGGAAAAAGCAAGAGAATGAGAGAATTTAGAAATAGAAGGAGAAAGAAAAAAAGACGTACTTGTACCAGATCCTTGCTACTCAAAGTGCAATATGGGCAGCTAGCAGACTTGACATCCCCTGCCAGCTGATGAGAAATGGAGACTCTTGGACACAACCTCAGACCTACTGGATCAAATCTTCATTTTTCACATGATTCCAGCTGATGTGCATGTACAGTAAAGTTTGAAAAGCTCTGGTGTAAAGTGTCAGAAGTCTTCTTTGTATCATTTTAAGTCCCTGTGATGATTACAAACACTTTATCATAAGGAAATTTTGTGTGACACACAGAGTAGACTTAAAGAAAAATACAGAAATCTCAGAAATTTTGTAGACTTTTCCAGCATCACTTACCCAGAAACCCAAACTATCAAGAACTCAGAATAGGGCTGGGGATTTAGCTCAGTGGCGCTGTGCCTGCCTTGCAAGCACAAGGTCCTGAGTTCGATCCTTGGTACTGAAAAAAAAAGAACTCAGAAGCAAACAAACATGAAGGAGACCCTGCATAGATAAATTAGAGTTCAGGTTAATAGCTAATAATAGAATTCGTCAAATCTTTGTTTGGAATTTATTTTTGCAATATTTTTAATAAGCTTAAGTAAGTTGAATAGAATATCAAAGATAAGATCATTGATAATAACATTTATAGCAGAAAGAAATGGTAGTAGAAGCTCAAACAATATAGCAACATGGCCTTTTTTCTTTAGAACTGACCCATTGCTTTATTGACCCATGACCCATGGCCTAATGCATGCTAGGCAAGCAGTCTACTTTAAAAAAAAAAATTATTTCATGGCAGTCTTGCTAAGTTCTCCTGGGTGGCCTTGAACTTGGGATCCTTCTGCTTCCGCCTCTAGAGTACCTGGGATTACAGGTGTGTGCCACTGAACCTGGCTTACCCTGGGGATCTTAATGTGGAGGCCAAAGGTCTGTGTATCTAAGTTGACTCTGTTTTAGAATGGACACACATTCTGATAAATGCATCATTAGGTGATTTCATCACTGTGCAAACATAATAAAATGTACCTATGCAGATCAAGGTGGTACAGCCATTTATTAGCATTATCAGGTATCATTTATTGTGCATAATTGTATGGGGTTTTATATGACTGGTACTGCAACAAGTCAGATGTGCAGCTTGACCACAGTATACTTTAGACTATTACAGACAGAGTGGATTAAGAAGCAAAATCCAGCCCAGGACCTGGAAGGAAGCTCCCCGCCTCCATCCCAGGCTCCTAGGGCAGAGAAGGTGAGCCAGTCCCAGCACCCGGAAGGAAGCTCCCCACCTCCATCCCAGGCTCCTAGGGCAGAGAAGCTCAGCCGGTCCCAGCAACCGGAAGGAAGCTCCCCCGCTGGCATCCCAAGCTCCTAGGGCAGAGAAGGTGAACTGCGTGGGTGCCAGAAGCACCCCCTCCCGTGGAAATGAGAAGACATGTAAACAAGTCTCAAAAACAGACTTCTGGATCACCTACAGCAACCCCAAAGGGAAACAAGATGGAACAATCTGATACTAAACCACCTGAACTCCCTGAACTGGCAACAAAAGAGGATCTGGGAAAAATGAAATCAGAAATAATTACTCAGATAACAGCAAATGTTTTGCTCATGGTGCAAGACATGATTAATAAATCTAGAGAGGACACAGATAAAAAAAATAGAGGATCTGAGGAACATGATGGAATCCCAACATAGGAAACAAATGGAATCCATAAAACAGATACAAACAGATTTCCAAGAGATTAAAAACTCCATCAAAAGTCTGCACAGCAGAATGAACCAATGTGAGGATAGAATTTCACATATAGAAGATAAGATTGCAATTAGTGAGGAGGAAAAGAAAAATTGCTTTAAAATTGTAAGGGAACATGAGAAATCAATCCAGCAGCTGCTAGACGATGCAAAGAAGAATAACATAAGACTGATTGGAGTCAATGAAGAAAGAGGAGAGAGTGCAGATGACATAAAAAAACTCTTCACAGAAGTGATGGCAGAAAACTTCCCAAGGAGGGGAAAAGAACTTGACATACAGATAAATGAGGCATATAGGACTCCAGCTAGCCTTAATCAAAAAAAATCTGCACATAGGCATATAATAGTTAGGATTCCAGAAATCCAACAGAAGAACAAAATTCTACAAGCAGGGAGAGAAAAGAAACAAATCACATACAAAGGAAAGCCCATCAGAATCACAGCAGACTTCTCAATGCAAACCCTCAAGGCAAGAAGAGCTTGGAGTGATGTATTTCAAGCCCTAAAGGAAAACAACCTCCAACCCAGATTGATGTACCCTGCAAAACAAACTTTCAAAATTGATGGAGAAATAAGATACTTTCATGACAAAGAGCACCTTAGGAACTTCATGAATACCAAACCAGCACTCCAAAAAATTTTAGACAATACCCTAGGAAAAGACAATGAGGATCACAACCCCAGGAAACCCAGCAGAATGAATCCATTGGGCGTGACAAATTAAATGCAAAGGGGGAGAATCCAACAAAAAGAAAAAGTCATGACAAGGCTTTTAAAACTTTTGACTTCATCTCCTTAATGAGTGTATAATTCAATCTTATTATTGTACTGATTAGTATTTTTCTGATTCTAGAGTTGCACACCATTCCTTGTGCTATACTGGCTATTTATCATCTTCTTATGTCTACATTTTAATTGGGTTGTCTATTAATGAGCTCTAAGGATTCTTTATATATTCTGCTCATAGGTTATATGTATTGTAAATATGGTCTGTTTAAGGACTACTTTTCATTTTAATGATGCCATTTAAAGTTCTAAATTTTGATGGAATCTCATTTATCAATTTTTTTCTTTTGTACATCATGTTTTTTGTATCCCAGGTAGTTCTTGCCTACCCTGAACTCATGAATATTTTCCCTTATAATTTCTTCTTAAAGTTTTATACTTTTAGGCTTTCTTATTTAGGCCCATAGATCCCTTCAAGTTATTTTCATGTATGGAAAAAAAGGGTTGAGGTTAGTTTTTTATATACGGATACCATGTATTCTAGTGCTGTTTGCTGAAAACACTATCTCTTCCTCGGCTCTTGAATTGAGTTTATATTCTATAAAATGCTAATGTTAAATAATCTTTCAAAACTCAGTGGACCATATATGTGCGGTTCTATTTCTAAATTCTCTGTTTTATTCCAATGACCTCTATGTCTTTCCTTATACCAACACTGCCTTGATTACTGTAGCTTTAGAAGAAGTCTTAAAATTAGGCACTAAACGTCTTCCAACACTGTTTTTTTTTTTTTTAACTTTTCTAGGTCCTTTGTACTCCTACATAACTTTTAAATTTCAATATCCAATTCTTCATTTATAGCAAGTATACACAGACCTGAATTTTTATATATACCTTGTGTTTTCTAATCCTGCTAAATTGAAGTACAAGTTGTAGGGGCTCCTAGAGATTTCTTAGTATTTTCTCTGTAGATGATCATTTCATCTACATATAAAGATTTTGCTTCTGCCATGCCAATCCTATCCTAGTTGTGTCATTTTATTGCCAGACTATTTTGGTGGGGACTAGGTTTTAAAGTTTAATGGACAGATAAAGAGTAAGCATATCTGCCTTTGTTCCCCACCTTAAGGAGGAAGCATTGTATCTCCTCCATTCATATAAGGTGTTCTCACTGGAAGTATGGAGTACATGTCTTTAATCTGTTGAGAAGGTTCTGTTCTACTTCTAGTCTCCTGATAGCTTTCACCATGAACAGCTGTAGAATTTAGTCCAATACTTTTTCTCCAACTAGTGACAGGATCATATGGCTTTTTCCTTTCCTCTGTTAAAATGATGACTTTTGGAGGTGGATCTTCCAATGCTGAACCCACACTGCCATCCCTATAACAAAACCACTTTCTACATACTGCCAGATCTGACTTCTAATAGTTTGTTTTGTTAAATAAATTTCTATCTATGTTCATACTTTTTTCTTCTCTTATCTTTATCTAGTTTTAGGATTAGCACAATGTTGAGTTCCTAAAATGAGGGGAGAAGTGTTCCTTCTTTTTTCTGCTTTAATTGTTTGGTATAATTTATCAGTTAAAATGTTTATGAGCCTGCTGTTGTCATATAGGTAGGTTTTCAAGCTAGGAATATGCTTTCTTTAATAGGTGCTATTCAAATTTTATATTTCCTCCAGAGTTAGTTTCATTAATTTGTCTTCCAAGGTACTTCTTAGAAGTTGTCAAATTTATTTCAAAAAAGATTTTTGTAATATGCTTTCTATATTCTTTTAAATTCTGTAAAATCATGGTAATGTCTCCTAGATCTTAATATTGTAATTTAAAAAATGTATAACTGATATTGTGTAACAGGAAGAAAAGGTCTAAAAGAGCAGGAGAATTGGGAGGGGTAGGGGAAGGGAAAAAAGGGAAAGGAAAAAATGTGAGAAGCGGAAAAAAAATGAAAACAAGGTCTTTGCAAATAGGGAAGGGTGGAGGGGGTGAAGGGAGGGCAAGGAAAGGGGCAAAAAATAAGAACCAAGATACTCATGTAGAGGTACAAGAACCCAATAATGAATGTAACTGTATTTTATACCAAAAATGTACCAATAAACTTAATGGGGGGGGGAAGAAGCAAAATCCAGCAATATGCTGTATACAAGAAACACATCTAACTCAAAAGGAAATTCATAGACTGAAAGTAAAAGGATGGAAAACAGTTCTCCATGCAACAGGATCCCAGAAAAAAGCAGGGGTAGCAATCTTATTTGAAGACAAAGTAGATTTCAAACTAAAATTAATTAAGAGACAAACATGGTCACTACATCCTTGTGAAGGGAACAATCCAAGAGGAAGAGATGACAGTCCTAAATATATATGCACCAAATACAAATGCCCCCAACTATACAAAACAAATATTAATGGACATGAAAAACCAAATAAGCACAAATACAATTATAATGGGGGACCTCAATACTCCACTATCACAAATAGACAGATCATCTAGACAAAAAAAATTAACAATGAAATTCTAGAACTGAACCAAGCTATTGAACAAATGGACTTAATAGATGTTTACAGAGTGTTCCACCCCACAAAATCAGAATACACATTCTTTTCAGCTGCACATGGGTCATTCTCCAAAATAGACCACATACTAGCTCATAGGACATGTCTAAGTAAATGTAAAAGAATTGAAGGTATCCCCTGTATATTATCAGACCATAGTGCAATAAAATTTGAGGTCAAAAAAAAAAAAGACTGTTACAGCATCAGTAGGTGAGGGGAATATTTCAGCTCCATTAATTGTATGGATCTCCATTGACCAAACATTGTTATGATGCATGACGTACTATAACTGGTAGAAATGATGTTTAAGAAGTCTGGAAAGTAAATAATGAATCTTTTCATTGCCATTTTAAAACTGTGCTTCTATCACTTCACCAACTTGATATTTTTTTCATTTTGGCAATAAAGTAGGAAGTGAATATATACAGTAAGATGACAGTTACTAAAGAATCCCCCATTAACATAAGGAAGCTAGTAACATAACAGATCCTGTATTCATAAGGCACATGATCTGTTGTTTTTTTTTTTTTTTTGGAACTGGGGATTGAACTCAGGACACTGTACTTAGGAGGCAGGCAGCAGAACCACTGAGCTAAATCCCCTGCCCCATTATCTGGTATTTAAACAAAGATTAAGAATGTCAGAGACATTTCACTGGAGTATCCAAGGAGCCTGGAGTTGTGCCTTCTCATTTTAGGAAGGCTATTTTCTTTTTTGGTAAATATCTCTGATTTTTTTGTGTTTGTTTTTTGTTCTGATTGTTTTATTTTTGGCACTGGGGATTGAACCTGAGACCTCCATTAAGTCACTAATTGCCCAGACTGGGTTCAAATTTGATTCTCCTGCTTCAGCCTCCCAGAGTGCTGGGACTGCAGGTGCGTGCCACTACACCTGGCTAATCCATGCTTTTAACCAGATTTGAACAGAAGAATGGGCACTTAACCTGGACAGAATTTGACGGAGTGTCTGCTTTCATATGTCACGTAACCATCAAAGTTCCTCCTCACAATGGACCTGCTGGTTATACTTGTCACATTCCTTCTTGGTATGGGCTGTGATATCCTTTTCTGTGTTAATTTCTCTAGTGGCTGAGTGATACATTCCCCTAAGTCCTGCTCCATCTTCTCTAACACATTCACATTTTTGGGCTCTGACTTTTGGTTGCACAGCATTACTATGGAGCAGGGACCAGAGGACCAGCCCACTCTACTGGCACATCTTTAGGAAGGGTTTTACCAAAAGGAAGAGATTTTCCTAACTTGAATACTTTTGGTTTAGGCATTTAAAGAGTTAAGCTCCAGAATCTGGAAAATTCACTAGTATAGAATAACTCATAGTCTGGCCTAGTTAAATCCATTGTTTCACAGTTGTGAATTTAGCAGGTGATGATATAATTGAACAAATTGGAAATTGGAACTATCTGAATAGTGCTGCTCTGACTCTGCTTATTTTACTGTGTGGTGATCTTTAGTGTCATATAACCTGTCTTACCTGAGTTTTGTCACATGTAAATTAGAGCTTGGTTCACAGTATGACAACACTACTGTCTTGAGTCTGTCAAAATCACTTGCTGTGTCTTTCTGATTGTATGACTTTAAGGGAGTATGATTAAATTTTCACAGTTACTGATAATGAGATCAACAGCTTCAGATTTCCTGTTTCAATCCTGTATATAGAGATAGGAATTTTAATTATTTTAATTTTTATTTAGGAGTTAAAATATTTAATCCTAGAATATGGGAAATTTTAAACTCAAAACAATAAAAATATGTGAATTGAATAAATGAAATTGAAAATTAAGTTAATGGCAAATAAATACTTATGCTTTTGCTCTTTAACTGTTAGTAAAAATATAAAACAAAAGAAAAAAAAATCTCAAAACAAAAAACTTTCTTTCTCCCTGACTAAAATAATGACATATTCCAGGTATAGTAAGATCCTAGAGGAAAAGCAGACAGATCTGTGACGGGTACAGTTATTTAGTGCAGCTTCTCTTAGTGATACAGAGTTAGAAAGTATTGGGAATAGAAAAGGCTTTTGAGAATTTCAGTTGTGTGTAGTTAGAAGAAGATATACTTGTTGGATATTATGATAGAAGTAATAGTCCTTTGGATAAAGTATTTATTATTAAGTATTCTTTTGTACTTTGGTATTTCATTATGTTCCCTTTTAAAAATATTTGTCATGTCAATACCTTCTTGTACACAAACAACAGACTCACTGAGAGAGGAACTAGAGACTCACTGAGAGAGGAAACAATTCCTTTCACAGTAGCACCCCAAAAATGAAATACCTAGGAATCAATCTAACAAAGGAAGTAAAAGACCTCTACTCTGAAAACTACAGCACTCTAAAAAAAGAGATCTAAGAGGATATCAGAAAAATGGAAAGACATCCCTTGTTCTTGGGTAGGAAGAACCAATAAAGTGAAAATGCCATACTTCCAAAACTGCTGTATAGATTCAATGCAATCCTGATTGAAATCCCAACAGCATTTCACAGAACATGAGAAAACAATCCAAAAATTCATTTGGAACCAGAAGAGACCTAGAATAGCAAAAGCAATTCTAGGCAACAAAGACAAGGCAGGAGGTATCACAATCCCCAACTTGAAACTATACTACAAAGCTACTGTGATAAAAACAGCATGGTACTGGCAAAGAAACAGACGCGAGGATCAGTGGAACAGATTAGAAGATGCAGAAACAACTCCTGACATACTCAGCCACCTCATCTTTGACAAAGGAGCCAAATGCCCTCACTGGAGGAAAGAAAGCCTCTTTAATAAATAATGCTGGAAAAACTGTGTTTTAACTTGCCAAAAATTAGAACTAGACCCAAATCTCTCACCATGCACTAAACTAAAATCAAAATGGATCAAAGATCTGAATATTAAAACAGAAATGCTGAACAAGCTGGAACAGAGGTTAAGTAGAACTCTTGAAGACATTGATGGAGGAAAAGATTTTATGAACAAAACCTCAGTTGCCTGTGAACTAGGACAAAGAACCCAAAAGTGGGATCTCTCATTAAAAAGCTTCTTTACAGCAAGAGAAACCACCAACAGTGTGAAGAGACAACCCACAATATGGGAAGAAATTTTCACCTGCTATACCTCAGACAAAGGTCTACTATCTAGAATATATGAAGAACTTGAAAAAGTGAGACCTCCCAAATTTAAAGACCCAATTCAAAAACGGGCATCTGAAATGAACAGACATTTCTCAGATAAAGAAGTGGAAACAGCAAATAAACATAAGAGAAAATGTTCAACATCATTGGTCATTCGAGAGATGCAAATGAAAACAACGCTGAGATTCCACTTCACTCCAGAAAGAATGGCAGCTATCATGAAATCAACCAATAACAAATGCTGGCAGGGCTGTGGGGAGAATGGAATCCTTCTCTACCATTGGTGGGAGTGTAGACTGGTGCAAGCACTGTGGAAATCAGTATGGAGATACCTCAAAGAACTAGTACTAGAGGTCCCATTTGACCCAGCTATTCCCCTGCTGGGTATCTTCCCAAAAGAATTAAAAAAATCATACCACAGTGATATGTGTGCACCCATGTTCATAGCAGCACAGTTCGTAATAGCTAAAACATGGAAACGGCCCAATTGCCCATCAGCTGGAGACTGGATACAGAAAATGTGTTTTTTTCTAAAAGGGAGTACTACCCAGCCATAAAAAAAAATGTTAAACTAGAGCATTTATAGCTAAATGGATGCACACTGAGGCAAGACTCTTTTTTTTGGTACCAGGGATCGAACTCAGGACCTTGCTCTTTCAAGGCAGGTGGCAGAACCACTGAGCTAAATCCCCAGCCCCTAAGGCAATACTCTTAAGTGAAACAAATAGGACACACATGGGTAAATACTGAATAGTTTCTCTGGTGTGAGAAACAGAAAGTGTAAATGAGGACCAAAATATATAATAGATAATGTGAAATAAGAAGAAAAGGTCCAAAGGGGAAGGGAAAGTAGGGAGGGGGAACAGGGGAAAGGAAAGAAGGGAAAGAAAAAATGATGAGAAAAGAAGGAAAAAACGGAAACAAAGTCACTTGTAAATAGGGAGAGGTTGAGGGTTGAAAAGAGGGAAGAGGAATGGGGAAAAAAGAAGAATCAAGATATATCATGTAAAGGTACAAATTTCCAATGATGAATGTGATCATAATGTATGCCTAAAATGTACCAATAAACTTAATAAAAATAAAAATATTTGTCATGTGTATACTTACTTCCTTATTAGTTGATTAGTTGAAATTTGTATTTTTTATTATTATTATTATTTTTATTTTTTTATTTTTTTGGAATTTTTATTTTAAAAGGGGAGAAATTTATAGTTTTCTGAATTGTTTGACTAAAGTTAAATTTGTTTAGCAGTCTAGTTTTTCTTTGAATAATTGTGTATTTGAAAATCTTGACAAATATACATAGAATAAAGAAGATATGAATCTCAGATCACTCATCATTGTTTTAGGGGAAAAAAATAGAAGAAAAGAAAATGGAGTAGGAGAATTTTAAAGTAGTTTAGAATTCAAATTAATTATATCTTTTATCTTCATTCTTAAGTATTTTAAGAATAAAAAATCTAGATTTTGAATCATTATATAAATAATAATATGGAAAATTATTAGACTGGAAAAATTGGAAAATATTTAGACTTTCTTTTTTTATTCATCCAATAAATCTTTTTTTAAATCAAGTTTATTGGTACATTTTAGGTATACAATACAGTTACATTCATCATTGGAATCTTGTACCTTTACATGATGTATCTTGATTCTTATTTTTACCCCATTCCTCTGCCCTCCCTTCACCCCCTCCACCCTTCCCCATTTACAAAGACTTTGTTTCCATTCTTCTAGATCATAGTGCAGTTTTAAAAATTGTATAAGAAATCAGAACCTTGACTCAGAACCTTTATCATTGATAGCCTTATAGGATGATTGTAGTCATATTATTCATAGGTAAGTTTTTCTACTTATGAATGGGAGATAAACTTGCCATAAACCTGATTTAAGGGTAAGTTGTAACATTAATGTTGTACTGTAAAATTTTTTTAAAAGCCCAAGAGTATTAATTAGTGTGTTTATAATATACTTTGGTAACTTTGCAGAAGAGATTTCCCATGATTATGTTGTTCTCTATCCAATCACATCTGGAGCTAATTAAAGCTTATAAAGGCTATCTCCAAGTTTTACTTTGATAAGTAATTTTTTAAAAATTAAGTAATTTTTAAACTTTATGTTGGATTAAAAAACATTTTATCTTAAAAAGATCTTAAGTATAGCTATTAGATATTGTTTGATAAACTTAGATATCTTTTAACATTTTAGGTTAATTATAAAGGAATGGGAAGCAGCACTTCTGGCAGTAGGAAGAGGAGGCTCTTTAGCTGAAATGCTCTTCTGTTCAAAGTACTTAGCTTGTCTGGGGATCACAAAATAGCAAGGGAAATATCTAAGCACTGGAAAAGAGTAGTGAACTCATTTTATTAGAGTTGTAAGCAATGAGCTAATGCTGAAGTGGCTCTGAGGAGTTTGCTAACCTTACCCTTTATTGGCCACACAGGAGATGATAGGAGATGCCTGGGACTTACATGAACTGGAACTGCTAATTCTTTAGAAGCCATGGCTCTTGAGAGTTATACCCTCTGTGAAATGTTAACAAGGAAAAAATGTCCACCTCTACAGTTTGAAGACTGGGAAGCTTGTCTAAAACAGGGCTTGGGGTGGGGTGGGGTGACTTTCTTCTGAGAATACATGATTATAATCTGTTGCTCATGAAGTTTTGGTATTTGAGTGAACATAAGGAAATTCAATAAATAGCATATTAGACCCTCCTACCAGGTAAAGATATAAAAGCCATGTGACATTAAAGACTTAAGAGATGGAATTAAGAATATGATAAATGGAGAGAGACATAGTAGCACATGCCTGTAATCCCAGCATTCTGGCTTGCTGAGGCAGGATAATCACAAATTACAGCCCAGCCTTGGCAGTTTAGCACCTCAGTGAGACCCTGTCTGAAAAAAAAAAAAAAGGCTAGGTATGTAGCTCAGAGTGAAGGTCTTGGGCTTGTGACTCTTCCGCCTTAACCTCCCCAGGAGCTGGGATTATAGATGTGCACTCCCCATGTCCAACATATGCCTCCCTTCCCTTTCTTTTACCCTAATGTACTGTCTAGAACTTCCAGCAGCATGTTGGGAATAGACACTCTTGGCCTTTTCCTTGACTTTGGGTGGAATAAGTCCTTCACCATTAAGGTATTTTTAAAACTGTAGGTATTTTGTAGATGTTCTTATCAAGTTGAGGAAATTCCCTGTATTCCTATTTTGTTGGTAGTTTTAAAAAACACAAATGGACAATGAATTCTGTCAAATATTATTTCTATATCAAATGATATTATCATGTAATTTTTTTCTTTTTTAGCATGTTAATATTATGAGTTACACGATTTTTTAAAAATATTGACCTGGCCTTGGATTCCTAGAATAAAATCCAATTGTTCTTGCTGTATAATTCTCTTTGTGTATTGGTAGCTTATGTTTGTTAATATTTTAAGGATTTTTATATCTATATTCATGAGGAATATTGTTCAGTAATTTTCTTTCTGTTTTGGTAATGTCTTTATCTGATTTTTGTTGTTGTTGTTTTTGCTTTTGTTACCGAGGATAGAACTCAGGACCTTGCGCTTGCTAGGCAGGTGAGGTGCCACTGAGCTAAATCCCAGCCCTACCTGGTTTTGATATAAGGGTAATACCTGCCTCATAAAATGAATTGACATGTACTCCTTCCTATTCTGTTTTTTGGAAAAGATCATGCAGGACTAGAGTTGATTTTTAAATGACTTATAAAATTCTCCAATGAAAACATCTAGGCCTGGAGATACCTTTCTTGAGAAATTTTAATTTGTGAATTAATTTTCTTAGTGGTCATGAGTCTATTCAAATTAACTATTTCATGTTGAATGAGTTGTGATAGTTTGTTTTTTGAGGAATCAGTCCATTTCTTCTAAGTTGTCAGATGTATGTGTATACAGTTCTACGTGTTTTCCCTTATTTCCTTTTGAGGTCTGTAAGGTCTTTGCTAGCCTCAGTTTTTTTTTCCTAATATGAGTAATTTGTATTCTTTCTCTGTCAGTCATGATGGAGGTTTTCAATTATATTGATTTTTTTTTAACAAAGTCAGATTCTTGGGCTGGGGGTTTAGCTCAGTGGTTCTGGTGCCTGCCTTGCAAGCACAAGGTCCCAAGTTCGATCCCGGGTACCAAAAACAAAACAAAATCAGATCGTTTTTCTTATTTTAAATTGTTTTTGTGTTTCCACTGATTTCTGCTCTTATCTTTATTATTTTCTTATTTTTGTTTCCTTTGAGTTTTATTCCTCTTCTAAATTCTCAAGCTGGGCACTTAGATTATTTGTTCAGACTCCTCTTGCCCTGGCTTTTTTTTTTTCATTTAGCTCAGTGATGCTGCCGCCTGCCTCGAAAGAGCAAGGTCCCGAGAGTTCTATCCTTGGTACCAAAAAAAAAAAAGGGCTAGGGATTTAGCTCAGTCGTTTCGCCGCCTGCCGCACAAGCACAAGGACCAGAGTTTGATCCCCGGTACCAAAGAAAAAAAAAAAACCAACTTTTTTTTTACCTAATGTGAGCATTTAGTGTTATAAGGTTCTCTCTCAGTGTTAGGTGTATTCCACAAATTTAGATATATTATATTTTCATTATCATTGAGTTCAGTGTGTGTGCGTGTGTGTGTGTGTGTGTGTGTGTGTGTGTGTATGTTTTCCCACAGGTCTTTCTCTTTCACTCATGGATTACCTAGAAATGTATTGTTTAGTTTCCAAGTCTATGACTATGAACATTTCATACTCTTCTTTGTTATTGATTTTTAGTCTGATTCTATTATGGACATAAAACACATACTGATGATTTTAATTCTTTTAAATTTGTTGAGACATGGCTGGGCATATAACCAATGTTGATAGTTGATAGTATCAGGTTTTAAAATTTTGTTAACCTCATAAATTTTAAATACCTTAGAGAACATGGATGCATTAGAAAAATTTTACCTATGACAAGGAAAGAGATTCACTTTGGGGGATAGTTGGACATGGACAGCCCGGCTTCATAGTGAGACCCTGTCCAAAAAAAATTGAATTGGTGGGGAGAACCCCAAATAAACAATACCAAAAATGCTTAAAACACCAAAACCAAAACCATAACTAAAAACTTTTCAAAGAAAAGCTTAGGACCAGATGGTTTCACCAGAGTATTCTGTCAAATGTAGAATTAACACAGATCCTTCAATAACTCTTCCAAAAAAGCAGAAAAGGAGGCAAATCATACTCTGTATCCAGTATTACTCTGATTCTAAAATCACAATTAATTGTAATTTTCTATACTAACACCAAACTGAAATTAAGAGAGAGGGTAGAAATGATTATTGCATGATATGTGCATGTATGGAAATGTTACAATGAAACCCATTAATTTATACAGGTAACCAATTAATCTATGTTAATAATTATAATAAAAACAAAATACATTGGTAGTAGCATCAAGATAATAAAATAGGAATGAATTTAACAAAAGATGTATAATATTTTTACAGAAGTCCCCTTATCCTCAGAGGATAGGTTCCAAGATCCCCAGTGAATGCCTGAAGATGTGGATAGTACCAGATGCTGTATACCGTGTTTTTTCCTCTACGTATATATCTATGATAAAATCTAATTTCTAAAACTAAGGGCAATAAAGAAATAACCAATAATAAATTAACAACTATACCAATGTACATTGTAGAAATTATTAACATTTATGAATTACTAATTTCTGGAATTTTTCAGTTAATATTTTCAGACCCTTTTGATTATAGATAACAAACCATGGAAAGTGAAACTCCACATAAGCGAGACTACATATACTGAAAACTACAAAACTACATTGAAGGAGATCTTGTTGAAGTTGTAAATAAAGCTGGGTGTAGTGGCACATGTGTGCCTTTAATCTAGCACTCTGCAAGACTGAGTCAGGAGGATTGCAAGTTTGAGCCCAGCCTGGATAGTTTACCAACTTACAGAGACCCTGTCTCAAAATAAGAAAAGAAAAAAAAAAGGACTGTGTAAAGGCCCTAAGTTCAGTCCCAGCAAACACACACACACAAATGCACCCGCACATGAACAAAGGCATAAATAAGAGGAAAGACATCAATTTTCATAGATTGAGAGATTTAATATTGTGAAGAAGGTGGTACTACTCAAATTTATGTAGTGATTCAATGTCATCCTATAAACCCAAATTTACTTTTTTCTGGGAATTGACAAGCTGAATTTAAGTTCATATGGAAGCATCATAGACCTAGAATTGCCAAAATAATCTTGAAAAAAATGAAGTTAGAAGATGCATACTTCCCAATTTCAAAGCTTACTACGAAGCTCTAGAAATCAAGGTGGTGTGTATTGGCATAACATTAGATTTTCATGGAATAGAATTGAGAGTCTGGAAATAAACCCTTAAATTTATGATCCATTGACTTTTGAGAAGGGTGCTAAAGCAACATAGTGGGGGAAAGAATAGTTTTTTTCCCATCAAATCATGTTGAGATAATGAGATCTACACATGTGAAAGAATGAATTTGGACCCCTACTTCACACCAAATATAAAAATTAACTCAAAACATAGAGCTATATGTAAGAGCTAAAGCTATAAAACTCTTAGAGGAAAATCTAAGTATTAGTCTTTATGACCTTTGGATTAGACAGTAGTTCCTTAGAGAAGATACCAACATCTCAAGAAGCAAAAGAAAAAAATAGATAAATTGGATTTCATTGAAATTAGAAATGGCTATACTTCAAGGAGACCATTAAGAAAATGAATAAAAGTAGCTCATATAATATGAGAATATACTGTATCTGCAAATCAAATATATTTGACAGGAGACTTGTATTAGGTAAAGAACTATTACAACTCAATAATAAAAAGATAGCACAATTAAAAGTGAGCAAAACTTTAAAAGACATATCTTTAAAGATATACAAATGGCCAGTAGGCACATGAAAAGATGTTCAACATCAAATCACACTACCATAGGATGCCGTTTCACACCAAGATGGCTATAATAATAAAGATAGATGTTAATTATTGAGAAGGTGGAAAATTTGAACTCTAATACATTTTTGGTGAGAATGTAAAATGGTACATACAATTTGGAAAAGAGTTTGACAATTCCTCAAAATGTTAAACATAGAATTATCATGTGAACTAGCAATTCTACTGTTCGGTGTATACCCAAGAATATTTAAACATGTTTGCACAAAAATTTGTACATGGGTATTTATAACAGGGTTATTTATAATAAGCAAAAGTGGAAGTAACCCAAATGTTAATCAAATGGTGAATATTAGATAAAGAAAGCTATAGACAGAAGATTAGTGATTGATAAGACCTGGGGGTGGGGGAAATGGAAAATGACTGCTTATGGGTATTGGCTTTCTTTCTGACACAGTAAGTGTTTTCTGGAATCAGTACTGATGATTGCACAGCTTTGTGAGTGTACCAAAGGCACTCAGTTGCACATTGCAAAAGGGTGAAATGTGAATTATGGTTTGCTTTTTTAAAATGATTGCCTTCTTGGTGTGAAACTTTGAGTGAATGTTTTCTTCTGCAACTAAAGAGTATTGCTTTGGAGAGAAGAGACTTATCTGGACAGATTCATTATCTGTCTAGTAGCAAAAACTGCAGATTCATTTTATCCCATAAAATTGAGTAATCATTCTTCCTTTTTTTATTCTGAACCATGGTAGATATGTGTTTTACTGTACTCCTGAAGTAAGCTTAGCCACGTGACTTTTTTTGGTCTTTGAAATATGAACAAAATGATGTGCGTCATTTCCTGGTGAAATCCTTTAAGGTTTGGTACACTATTTTGTATGTTCTTGGCTCCAGATGGTGGAATCTCTGTTAGCATAAATGTCTGTGTGATATTTTGAAGTTAATTCTTTACAGTGTAGGAGTTTTTTTTTTTTGTGGTACTGGGGATCGAACTCGGGTCTTTGAGCTAGCACAGCAGGCGACGAAACCACCGAGCTAAATCCCTGGCTCCTGGAGTTAATTCTTTAGACAGCCCACCGTGGACACAGTATTAGTGAGAAATAAACCATTATTGTTGTAAGCACTGAGATTTTGGAATTGTTTATTACTGTAGGATAATCTTGCCTGTTTTGACTGATGTACCAGTTTAATTTGCTATTTTTCACTTTCTCTTATTGCAATCCACTACCAACACTCATTTGAAATATCTACTTTTTTTTTGTATCAGGGATTGAACTCAGGATGTTGCACTTGCAAGGCAGGCGACGGAACCACTAAGCTAAATCCCTGGCCCGAAATATCTACATTTGAAGCTATAGAGTGTACCACAGATAGTGAATCACTGAGATTTTCCATATCATTTTTTTTTGGTACTGGGAGTCGAACTCAGGACCTTGCACTGCAAGGCAGGCAGTGGCATCACTGAGCTAAATCCCCAGCCCTCTATATCATTTTTTATTTGAGGCCAGTTGTTAGGATTTTTAAATGGTATATTGAATTTTATTGTATTTACATGCCTAAATAGGAACAAATGTTAGAGACAGTTTTCTTTTTTTTTTTTTTGGTACTGGGGATCGAACTCAGAACCTTGTGCTTGTGAGGCAGGTGGCGGCGTGGAGACACTTAAAGCAAGAAGATTATTTTTGAAAATTATTTTAAAGCTGGGATAGTGGCACATGGCTATAATTCAAGCACTCAGGAGGATTACTGTGAATTTGAAGCCAGCCTGGGCTACATAGTGAGTTTAAGGAGACCTTGAACTATGTATTGAGACCCTATCTCAAGAAACAAACAAACAAACAAACAGATTTTGGAGAACTACAAGAAAAGAGGAAATTGTCTCTAATGATAGAAACTTAAAATGTTAAAAATATATTTTATTGCTTCATATATTTTATCAACCTCATTCTTTCTGTTCTTAGACTTCAGTTACCTGTATGTTAGACCTCTTCACTGTATATTTAGTCTCTTACCTTTATTTTCTATTTCCCATCATTTCTTCTAGAAGCATTGAATCTTTGAGTGATGGCTTATTCCAGAGAGATTTTTTGTACAACTGTCAAGATATCTGAGATTTCCATATTCCATGTGTAAAGATAAAGATGATTTGAAGCTGGACTCTAGTCCTCATGTTGATAGTCTCTAGTTTTATTCTGTCATTCACAGAGGATATACTTTATGTGGTTCATTCCTTTCAAGTTTATTGGAACTTGTTTTGTGGCCTAGGGAACTATCTCTTCTGAAGAATGTTCCACATTCTTAAAAATAGTGTGTGTTCTGCAGTTGTTGAATGGAGTATATATTAGTCAGCTTTGCATTATTACAACTAAATACTTCAGACAGCTAACTTTATGAAGAGAAAAGTTTTATTCAGTATTGGAGGTTCAAATGCAAGATTGGGTAGCCCCATTGAGTTGGCCTCTGGTTAAGGCAGCAGATGGCAGTGGTAGGGACACGTGTAGGAGCAAGTGCTTGCATGTTGAGCCAGAAGGGAGTTTCCAGTACCTCCTAATGTCACCACTCTGGGTCCAAGCCTTTACGTATGGACCTATAGAAGGCACTCATTTAAACCATAGTAGAGCCAGTTAGATGAAGTTGGTGGATAATGTTCATCAGCCCTGAATTGTAGTTCTGACTCTCGGTCTTCACATTGATTGCTTCTGCTGTCTGTGCTTTTGGAAGAAATTTTAATCTCCTGAATTTCTGTTTGCTACCTTTTCATGAATTCTAATTCTTTGCTAAACTGGTGATTTGTGTTTTGTACTGTTTTTTTTAGCTAGATTTTTATTACTGTCCTCTGTGAATGCACAGATTGTTTCATTAGGTTAATTACCTGTTTAAAGTTATATCTTCTTTGAGGTTGCTGAGCACCTGTTGTAGTTACTTTTCTTGTTGCTGAGACAAAGTACCTGACATCCAAAGTTAAAGAAGGAAAGGTTTATTTTGGCTCACAGTTTTTAGAGGTTTCAGTCCATAATTGGCTGGCTCCAAGGCAGGGTGGCATGACAGAGGGGCATCATAGAGCAGGCAGGAGGTAGCAGAAGATAAGCAGCAGCAGCAGCAGCAGCAGCAGAAGAAGAAGAAGAAGAAGAAGAGGAAGAAGAAGAAGAAGAAGAAGAAGAGGAGGAGGAGGAGGAGGAGGAAGAAGAAGAGGAGGAAGGAGAAGAAGAAGAAGAAAGAAGAAGAAGAGGAAGAAGAAGAAGGAGGAGGAGGAGGAGGAAGAGGAGGAGGAGGCAGCAGGAGAAACAGGAAGCAACAATAGGAGTTCTTTTCTGTTCCTTTGTGTTCCCAGAACTATGCCAAACCAGTCAGTGGACTAATTTAGTGATCATACACCCTTAATCCCAGCATCACACACTCTAGATCCAGCTACTTCTGAAAAAACCCACCTATGACTGCATGAGGCTGTGGGGGGACATCTAGACCCAAACCATAACAGTACCTTATTGATCACTTTTTAAAATAATCTGTTACTCTTTTGAATAATTCAGCTATGTATTTTGATTTTCTCCCCCTTGATGCCCCATGGATTGATCAGCTTTGATCCCCATGGGTTGATCAGGGGGAGTTGGGAGTTTTTGGAGGCGTTTTTGCCTTGTTTTATCATGTTTCTGTTTTATTGTTGTGCTGATGTTTGCAGATTGAGTATAGTGGAAGATTTTTTAGTATGGAGACCTCTGTAGTTAGTGTCTGCTTTTCAGTGATGCACTCTGGGCATGGCTAACTACAGGCCTTTCCCCTGTTCCAAGATCCAACCATCTCTATTTGGGAGAGGAGGCTGCAGTGCAATTGCTTTAGCACCCAGTTCTCCAGTAATGGGCCACAAAGGCAATCCAGATATTGGCATAAAGAGAAAGACCACTCAATAGCAATAATGATACCACCTTGTCAGTAGCAATAAAATCTGCCGCAATAATAGCTAGCATCAAAGATAAACTGGATATTATCATAGCCAAAGAGCCAATAACGTACCCTTACCCATAGAAAAAAGATCTGTAATTATAGTGTAAACAGTAAGATAAACCAAATATTGACATACAGTAAATATCTGCTAAATGCAACAACTGTACATCCACTAACAATAAAACAGTATTTGATAGTGATAGCAGAATTTATTAACTACAGATTTATAAAGCATAATGATTATACTAGTAAAGATAGAAGGGCCGGGGATTTAGCTCAGTGGTTTTACCGCCTGCTGCGCAAGCACAAGGACCCGAGTTCGATCCCTGGTACCAAAATAATAAATAAATAAATAAATAAATAAATAAATAAATAAATAAATAAATAAAAGAAGGGGTGGGGAACTGGAGAATCAGAAAAGTAAAATTTGAAAAATTAATCAGTGGAAGATGGGGAGGAGAGAGAAATGAGATAAAGCATCCTACTGAGGAGTAAAAGGAAATGGATAGTATTAGATAAAAATAGCCAAAAAGGAGAAAAAGAATAAAGAAAAAACAGTAAAATAAATTTTAAAAGAAAGGAAAAAAAGTTAAAAGGAGAAAAGAGAAAAAAGTCCCAAATCCCCAAAAATCAATGAAAAAAAATTTGAGCCCCTCACTCTCCAAAAGTTCTTCTGTACTTTTTTTCTTTTGGTACCGGAGATCAAACTCAGGACCTTGTGCTTTCAAGGCAGGTGGCAGAACCACTGAGCTAAATCCCCAGCCCCTCTTCTGTACTTTTGAATGTGATTTCTTTTCATGATCTGAAGTTTTGAAATTCAGCAAGTCACAGTTTTCTTTGTCTAGCTTTATGGCCTTGTAGGTATTTTAGGGGTCCTCCTTGCCACAGAGGCCACTCTTGCTGTATATCCCAAACTGTGACAATCATCCGAGCTGAGATGTGTCCTTGCTCACATTGTTATATGGAGAAAGCAATCAAACGACTGTTCTCTGCTGGATATAGGCTATGGGGCGGGGCTACAAGACATCTGCTAGACTTAATGCCAGCACTTTCAGATCTAGCCAGGCTAGTACTTGCCAGGCTTGGTTTCTCAGGGGTCTGTGTCCTTCCAGGCCTGAACTTAAACTTCTCAATGGGTTTATGTCTAGCCTAAACCTTTTCTGTGACTGTCTCCCATGGCTGTCTGTAACTCAGTCACTGATGTAGCATAACACTGGAAACTCTAAAGTGAATTTTATTATTGTTGTTTTATAGCTCAGACTTAAACAATAAATCCCTTCCCCACATGTCTGATTAAACACTTTGGCAGTATGGCAAATGCTGCATTGGGTTTCTTCTCCAGCTATAGCTTGCCATGGTGTCACTTTTGGAATAAAACTCCACCCAATTTTTGCAGTGTACATTGACCATGGTCTTTTCTTGAGGCTAGTGCTGCTGGGCAGGTCCATAATTTCTTCCTGGATCTGCCAACCCTCTAGGCTTACCTTCTGTCCTTGTGCATTGGCCTCTTCCACTGTCAGGTCAGTTCATTGGTCAGCACTTCTGCTGTCCCATGCTGAGGGGACATAAAATGCAGAGCTGGCTTAGAATTGGTGGGTGGCCATGGCCAGGGTGTGGAGTTAGTCAGGGGCCAGTGCACAGGGAGCATGGATCATCTGGTCCACGAGGGTGTGGATTCATCCCCAATTTTCAGTTATTTGAGATGATTGTTTTTAACAGTTTTTTTTTTCCAGCTACACATCTGGTTTTGCAGAGAGGATTTCCCACCTTTTTCTTTTTGGTGTTTTTTGAAATGTTTATGTGGTTTTTTTGTAAGAATATACAAAATATTGTATACAAATCATATGGTTTTCAATTCCATTTTAGGTTTATTGTCTAAGACATTATAATTAAATAGAAATTTAATCTTTTTAATGTTGCAGATTTCAAGTTCCAACTATAAAGACAGGAATGAGGAATACAAAAGACAGTTCACACATCTACCTGATACAGAGAAGCTGATAGCAGGTAAAAGAAAATAGAACTGAGAAACGTATGAAAATGGTTTTTTTACCTCACTATCAGTAACAGAGATGAGTGACAGTTTATATAGAAAATTAAGCCTTTGTGCTAGACAGAAAATCATTTTCAAGATAAGCAGCATCTTTCTCATCCACAACTAGATAATATAAAACCAAGTTGTAACTTGGGAAGTGAATTCTGTTTTGTAAGAATATTAAGTACTAAAAGTGTAAGTAATAAATGATTTGTCACAGTTTCTTCTGATACTTGTCTCATCTGGTTTTGGAGGGAAAATTTGAACTTCATGTTCGATATATATTAACTCACCTCAGAAAAATCTACTCTTTAACAAATATACTAGTGCAATTTAATAGACTGTATTAGGGATAAATCATATCCATGTTATTGTTCACATAGATTTTTTTGAAGTAGGCTTTACAAGGAAAAACTTAGTCATTTTTCTTACAAAAGTGCTTTATTTTGTTATCTGCTTATTATAGATTCATGATAATAAAATATAGATCTAGGTTTTTTGTTTATTTGTTTGTTTGTTTGTTGCAGTGATGGAGATTAAACACAGGGCCTTCCCACTGAGATCCCCAAAGCTGATTTTATTTTTTTATTTTGAGACAAGATCTCACTAGTTACTACATTGGCCAGGCTGGGCTCAAACCTGTTTTCCTCCTGACTTAGTCTCCTAGAATACTGGGATTACAGGCATGTGCCACCAAGCCCAGCTGTTTTAGTTTTAGGATATATTTCATTTAAAACATTTACTTATGAGTTTCTCAGATTTTGATACTATTGGAGAATGCTTAAATCAGTATCTGAATTTCTAGATAATACAGGACAATAAATATATTAATGAACTAAAATAATTTTTAAATCATTATTTATTACCAATAATATATTCTCATGTTAAAATTTTCAAATGCTACATAGTGTATACAATGAATAGTGAGTGATTGTTCCAACTAAAACCACTTAAAAATTCTCCCAGGGACATCACCACTGTTAGCAATTTCTTTTGTGTCTCCAGAAAATTTCTGTATGCTTTTAGGAATGAATACGAACATATATATTTATTCCTAAAATAACTGAAATAAGAGTATAATGTGATTATTATTTTTAATCTTGTCTGGAGCTCTTTTTATTAGCACTGCAATGGATCCATACCATATTTTGTGTGTGTGTATGTGAAATTCTATTTTAAAAATATGTAATTAACAATATATAGGGCGGGAGATTTAGCTCAGTGGTTTCGCCGCCTGCTTCGCAAGCACAAGGACCCAAGTTCAATCCCCAGTACCAAAAAAAAATAAAAACAGTATATAAAAATTAGAATAATCTTGGGGAATTGGTATATATACATTTGATATCATAATCATTTTTACTTCCTTTTCCCCTCCCATTCTCTCACCACCTCATATCCCCTTCCCATCTCCGTAAAGTCTACCTCCTTGTTTCCTAATATCTTTTTATTTTGCTCTTTCAATTATTTATGTTTTGAGTCTCTAATAAAAGAGAAAACATGATATAATCTTCTGTGTCTGGTTTATTTTATTCAGCATTATGATCTCAGGATGCACCTGTTTTCCTACAAGTGACTCAAATTTATCTTTCTTAATCCTGAGTAGTAGTAGGAAAATGTGGTATGAAGGGGAGAATGGCTACACAGGAGGATTTTAGGGTGATGGGATGGTTTTATATGGTGTTTCAGTGGTGGTCACATAACTGTTCAATTGTTAAACCTTTATAAGAAGGATATTAGGATATCCCAGGACAGAATGCCAATTGTGACAAATGAAACTAATTGCACTATGAATGAATGTCATAACTGCAGTCAAGGGTGGGTTAGTATGTATCCAGGGGATTGTTTCCAGGTTATCTCCTTGGCTACCAAAGTCCAAGAATGCTCAAGTCCCTTACATAAAGTGGCATAATGTTTATAGATAAACTCAGAAAATCTTCCTGCATGCTTTATTATTATTTTTCCATTAACTTTATTGGTACATTTTAGGTATACAGTACAGTTACATTCATCATTGGGATCTTGTACCTTTACATGATGTATCTTGGTTCTTATTTATTCCTGCATACTTTAAATCATCTCTAGATTACTTATTATAATACCTAATACAATATCAATGCTATGTAAATAGATGTTATACTGTGTTGTTTAGGGAGCAAATACAAGAAAAAATGTTCATACATATTCAGTACAGGGACAACTTTTTTTTTACATTTTTAATTCATGGTTGGTATAACCCAGGGATGTGGAGCCCACAGATACGGGGCTCATTTTGTACATATGTTGCCTAGCTTTAGCTGCTGAGAGGAATTTAAAAGAATGATATTCTAGCAGCAGTGTGTCCAGGGCTGAAATCTTGTTTTTTAATTACTGTTCTCTAATAAGAGGAGCCAGACTCCCAGTCTAAGGCTGAAGCATTGAAAACATGAAATGAGTGAGTTGGAAAGTTCTTTTAGAGCCAGAAAGTAAGAAAGTGCTAAAAAAGAAAAGAGAAGACAGGAGCCAACTTCAAAGAGCTTCCAGTGTTTAAGCTAGAATAACTTGAGCAAGAAAATAACAATAATTTTGGATTATAGCTTAAAGAATATAATAAATATCCATGAGTCCATATTATTGTAAATTCAGAGAAGCCACACTCTTCCAGAAGAATCCCAACCATCCTTAGGTGATTTATATGCATACAAATTTTGAAAAGCTCTGATCTAGGGAATGAAATGTATACCTAAGGTTGATAGCCTTTACTAGACTCTTTATTTTTTTTTGTAACCGGGGATTGAACTCGGGTCCTTGCATTTGCGGGGCAGGCGGTGACACCATACTAGACTCTTTAAAAAAATTTTTTTTAAAATTAATTTTATTGGTACATTTTAGGCATACAATATAATGACATTCATCATTGGAAATTTGCACCTTTACATAATCTCTCTTGGTTCTTATTTTTTCCCCATTCCCCTGCCCTTCCTTCAATCCCTCCATGCCTCCCTATTTACAAAGACTTTGTTTTCATTTTTTCCTTTTCTCATATTAATTCCATTCCCTTCTTTCCTTTCCCCTACTACTCCCCTTTCCCTTTTGCCCCTATTTTTCCTATTTCACATTATCTATTATACTTTTTTTTTTTTTTGGTACTGGGGATCGAACTCAGGACCTTACGCTTTCGAGGCAGGCGCCGGAACCACTGAGCTTAATCCCCGGCCCCTATTATACCTTTTGATCCTTATTTACACTTTCAGTTTCTCACACCAGAGAAACCATTCAGTATTTACACATGTCCGTCCTATTTATTTCACTTAAGATTATCACCTCAGTGTGCATCCATTTAGCTATAAATGTCTTAATGCCAGTGATGGTGAACCTTTTAGAGACCGAGTGCCCACCTGCAACCTAAAACCCACTTATTTATTGCAAAGTGCCAAAACTGCAATTAAAACTGAATACTGAGGTTTTAGTTTAGAAAATCAACTCACACACTAACATCTTTTATCAGAGCTTTCAATGATACAAACAGCTTTTTATTGAAAGGTGAAAGTTTGCATTTGGTGTGCTTTTGGACAATTAATGTGATCTTTGCTGTTGTCTGCATGCTGATAATTTGTCAAACCTTGGCTGTGGTGAGTTGGCTCGTGTACCATAGAGGGCTCTGTGTGCCAGCTGTGGTACGCGTGCCATAGGTTCCCCACCACTGTTATATGCTGTGGCTGTAATGGTGAGAAAAGTCTTTAAAATATTTTAACCAATTCCTGAATATTGATTAAATTAATTTCACCAATGTTAACACTTGTCTAGCACCAGATACACTTATAAACAAGCCACTAATTTCATCAATGGAAAAAAAATACATATATGCCAGTTAGCCAAACATTTGATGTGGAACAGTGACAATAATTGTTGAAGTGCTTATAGTATTCTCTGATGGAGTGTAGTCCTAATTAAATTGTTCACTGACCCATCCCAAATGTGAATTTGTAATTAGGGCAACTAACTATTTTAGCACAAGTATACATACTCAGTTTTTTCACTTCTAATATTCATTTATGGCTTTTTTCTTTCTTAATCTTCTAATATTTTCACTTTTCTTTTTTTCATTTCTAATATTCATTTGTGGCTTTTTTCTTTCTTAATCTTCACCAAATAAATATTTATTAAAATTAAAAATATGTTGGAGCCAATATTTCTACTTCTAGAAATGTGGTATTCTGAGGACTTATTAATTTTCCAACTCTTCTGACCTACCACGAATATGGTCAAAGGGTGGCTCAGGTTGGGGAGAGAAATTTTTAGTGAAATAATTGAAATGCTGATAGTTGGAATTTGGGCTAAATGTACTAATTTGGGCTAAATACACTGGGAAGAGCATAATAATTGGTTACTAAAAGCATCTGTAATTTAAAGTATATTTTTACTCAAGAGTCTACCCAACAAAAAGCTCTGTCCCCAAATGTTTTCAAAGAATTTTATTCAACTTTCAAAGAGCAGATGGCCTCAAATTATGAAATAGAAAAAGAATAAAATAGTTCTAATTTGTTTTTTAAGTAATCGTAACCTTGAAATTAGTTGGGAATGAAGAACCACACTGATTAAACAGTTGGAGTGCTATGCCTCTATAAGCCTACTCCTCGCTATCCAGGAGAACTCCCGACTGTGTGGAAAAGTGGAAAAGAGGCATGCTCGACAGATCTTCACTCTGTTCAGAAAGAAGGAAGAAGATCGGGTTTCTATCCTTGTTAGTCATCTTTTCCTCATGCTGACAAAATACCCAAGATAATCATCTCATAAGGAGGCAAGATTTATTTTGGTTCAAGGTTTCAGAGGTTTCAGTCAGGTTGGTTGGCCCATCATCTTGGGCCTGTGGTGTGATACATACATAGTACATCATAGCGAGGAGTGTTGTGGTGGAGCAAAGCTATTTACCTCATGGCATCTGAGAAGTAGAGAGTGACAGCCAACTTCCTTCCCCTAGGCACCATCTTGTAAAGATTCTGCCACCTCCCAGTAGTGCCGCATGCTAAGGACAAAGCCTTTAACACATGACCTTTTGGGGACATTCAAAATCTGAACCGTAGCACACCCCTAACTGGAAATGCTAAAAGGAAACCTTTACTCTGGGATGCTAATATGGACAGTAGAAACCACAGTATATTTTTCTTACTTTAGAGTTTGGGGGTACATGCTGCCATTGTTTGGAGAAGGTGGTAAGCATGGCTGACCTCTGTGTGAGAAATCCATCAGTCCATTATTCAATATCTGTCCCTGTTCTAAACATTCCGCTTTGTACCTGCTGATTCTGAGTGTGTAGATGTAGAGAAGAATGGCTTTTTTATGTTAGTGGCAGCCTTCTCCTGTATAGTTTTTGCAACAAGGCTTTCTCCATTTTGCTGGATAGGGGTTCTTGGTGTCCTCAATAAAGAACTGATCAAAACATGCAGAATAGGCAACAAAGTTGTACATTTATTGAAGATGGAAAGAAAGTACTCTTTTTAGGGCAAGAGCAGGCGAGTGAAACTGCTTACAGTGGCTTCAAAGATAAATAGGCGTTATGACACATACTTGTAGTCTCAGTACTCAGGAGGCTGAGGGAGGAGGAATGCCTCTAGTTTTTCATCCTGGGCTACATAGTGAGTTCAAGCCCAGCCTGAACTATGTAGCAAGACTCTTGTGTCAAAAAACCACACACACAAAAAGCGAAAGGAATCTTTAGTATCCAAAATTCCCAGGTTGTCCTTCAGTCCATACAAATAAGGCAGTTGAACAGTTGTCCTGTCAGGAACTTGGCTTCAGGTCAGTTGTAAATTGTCCTATTGAAAACTTGCTTGGCTTTTTGCCAGGTGTAAACGAAGGCTCAGAAACAGTGTCTTTGAATTGTTTGTGCCCACATGTAAATGAAAGATAGAAAATAGCATCTTCTGATTTGTTCTGTGGGCAATGCTAGGTTCTAATAAAAAAATCGAAGGATTGAAAATAGCACTTTTCTGATTGGTCAAGTGTTGATGAGTTGAAGTCTGATATGATTTTGGGTCCCATGTTCTGGGCATGTCCTCTCCTTTTAGGAAACATCTCACTCAACCTGTTATCCATTGGTTTTTATGACCTTTGATAAATTTTGCCAGTTAGTTGTCTGGCTTGCTCCAGCCCCAATCTCCTATCTCATTTATATTCTAGTTTATGCATTGGTATCTTCTTGCTCTTTTTCTAAAAATGTATCAAAACTTTAAATTTGATAATATACCCATTCTTTTATATGCCCCTCAGCACTGTTATGAATTTGATCTCTTACATGTCTTCCCTTTCATGTCAGAAGAATTTTGGAGGAGAGAGAAATAAACACATGTCTAGTATCTCTCCCAATTTGCACCAGAAGTTCTTCATACTGATTTTTAAAAAAATAAAATGACAATATATATACTTCTGAATTTGTTTATCCATTTGACAGTATTCAGCTTTGGAGAATGTATTCTTTATTCTGTGATGTCATTGCTCAAAAAATTTTAAAGTTCTTTGATTATCTGAAAAAAACAAGATAGATAAATAGGCTGGATAGTGTTGGGGAAATAAAATTAACACAAAATCTTTTACCAACTCAGAAAACCTCTCCCCCAAAAAAGTATAAGAGAAAGAAGACAGTTTTGTTACTGATCAAACATTAAGCCAGGATATGTAATGCATTACAGGCAATACAGAAGAAGTTGCAGACACTGAAAGAAATCTTACATCCTGTTAGGCAGATAAAATCCCCTACATACAAGGATAAAGAAATGATAGCCAGTCTTCAAACAAGATGTCTTATCACCTTATGTCACACATAATTCACCCTAAATTTACATACTAAATAGGGTAACCATCAGTGTAGGGTACTTGGCTTAATACAAAGGAAAAATAAAATCATATTCCCATGCAAAGAGGTGGTTTTGCAAAGTGGATGGAGGTACCCATGGAAGTTAGTTTCCCAACCTTCTCACAGAATCTTGGTGATAAGAGAATGTTAGCCCTTGATATTTACATTTCAAAGGAAAAGGTTCCAAGTCCTTTAAGAAACCTTCCAGCTTTTAAAACTAGCAAGAAGCCTATTTAACTTGTAAAAGATTTACATATTTCATCAATGAAGCAGGGAAGGAATTTTCCAGTATTTTTTAAGATAGTGCTCTGAGAAAAGCAAGGCGTATCTCTTTCCCTTTCTGCATGAAAATTGTTTTTTTCTTTTTCTGTTTATATTTACTCTTCCAGTTGTGTCACATAAAAAGCAAACAAAATTAAAAAATGAGAGTGGTTGTCTTTTGTAACTTAAATACTAATTCTGGGACTTCCAGGAACATGGTGGAGTGCTGAACAACAGAGAAACAGCCTCTCTGAGATGTGGTGTCCAGATGCTAGAATATAGCAATGTGAAGAAGAGAAGGAGGGACATAGGTCCCTGGGACCCAGCAAGCATCTAAAGCAAGAATTGAAACCCACAGGGAGAGTGAAGAGAGAGACTTCAATGCAGAAGAAGGGGATGGCAAGCAGTGCTTTCTCCTTGATTCCTGACTTGCTGTGTGGGAGGGTGGCTCAAACCTGCAGACACATGGTGACTACTGGTGACACCAGAGGCCTCCATGGAGAAATGCACTAGTGGAATGGAGCAGTGGACACAGCAGACTGCAGTGGCTGGTGAGTTGTGTTCGGATGTGCCACAGTGTCACTGTGATTGGCTAGGGTGATTGGCTAGTTGTGGTCTTTAAGAGGGGCCAACTGAGCTCAGAACTCAGGCCACCAGCTGGCTGGCTCCATCTAGCAGCTCCCAATGTCAGGGTGAGGCGGAATCAAGTTCAAGTCCACAGGAGGTGAAGAAGCCAAATTCAAACTGTTACTTCTCAAGCTCTTTAATGAAATTGAAAGTGAACCAATACTCCCAGATTCATTCCTGGAAGCAAGCATTACCCTGATACCCAAACCAGAGAGGGATCCAACCAAAAAAAGTGAACTATAGGCCAATCTCCCTAATGATCATAGATGCAAAAATCCTCAATATTTGATGCTGGCAGACAGAATGTAGCAAATCATCAAGAAGATTATGCACTATGACCAAGTAGGATTCATCCCAGGTATGCAGGGATGTCTCAACACACACAAATCAACAAATGTAATACACCATATTAACAGAACCAAGGACAAAAATATATGATCATCTCAATAGATGCAGAAAAAGCATTTGACAAAGTCCAACAGCCATTCATGATAAAACCCTATAGAAAGTTGGAGTGGATAATCTTTATCTCAATCTGATATAAACCATCTATGACAAACCAACAGCCAACATCATACTAAATGGACAAAAACTGAAAGTTTTCACTCTGAAATCAGTAACAAGACAAGAATGTCCACTATCACCACTCTTATTCAATATCACTCTTATTCATTATTCACCATTAGCCAGAGCAATTAGACAAGAGAAAAGAATAAAAGGAATAAGGATAGGAAAGGAAGAAGTTAAATTGTCATTATTTGCAGAAGACATGATACTCTACATAAAAGACCCTGAAAAGTCCATCAAAAGGCTTCTAGATTTAATAACTAAATTTAGTAATGTAGCTAAATACAAAGTCAACACTCAAAAATAAATAGCATTCCTGTACACAAATAACAAACTTAGAGAGAAATAGAGAAACAACACCTTTCACAATAGCATCCAAAAAAAAGAAAGAAATACCTAGGAATCAATCTAATGGAGTAAAGATCTTTCATTGAAAACTACAGTACTCTGAAAAAGGAGATCAAAGAGGGTGACAGAAAATGGAATGATATCCCTTGTTCTTGGATAGGAAGAATCAATATAGTGAAAATGTCCATACTTCCAAAATTATTATACAGATTTAATGCAACTCAATAAAAATACCAATAGCGGGCTGGGGATTTAGCTCAGTGGTTTTGCCACCTGCTGCACAAGTGCAAGGACCTGAGTTTGATCCCCAGTACCAAAAAAAAAACAACCAACAAACCAATAGCATATCTCACAGAACTAGAGAAAACAATCCTAAAATTAATCTGGAACCAGAGGAGACCTAGAATAACAAAGGCAATTCTGGACAACAAAGGCAAGGCACAGGACATCACAATCCCTGACCTCAAATTATACTACAAAGCTACTGTGATAAAAACATCATGGTACTGCAAAACAAAAACAAACAAAAACAAAAAAACAGACCTGAGGATCAGTAGAAAGATAGCCTTTTTAGTAAAAGGTGCTGGAAAAACTGGGTTTCCACATGCCAGAGATTAAAACTAGAAACATATCTTTCACCATGCACTAAACTAAAATTGAAATGGATCAAAGATTTAAATATTAAAACAGAAACACTAAATTTGCTGGAAGATAGAATAGGTAGAAATCTTGAATACAGTGGTGTAGGCAGAGACTTTATGAAAAAACCCTGAATGCACAGGAAATGTCACAAAGAATCAACAACTGGGATCTCATTAAAAACCATTTGCACAGCAAGAGAAACCACCAACAGAGTGAAGAGACAAACCACAGTTTGGGAAAAAATGTTTGCCAGCTGTTCCTCAGACAAAGGACTACTATCTAGAATACATAAAGAACTTTAAAAAATCAGACCTCTCAAATTTAAAGACCCAATCCAAAAATGGGCATTTATAATGAATAGATACTTCTCAAATGAAGTAGAAATGGCAAATAAATATATGAAAAAAATGTTCAACATCACTGGTCATTTGAAAGATGCAAATTAAAGCAATGCTGAGATTCCATCTCCCTTCAGAAAGAATGGCTGCTATCAAGAAATCAACCAATAACAAATGCTGAAGGGGCTGTGGGGAAAAAGGAACCCTTTTCTACTGTTGGTGGGAGTGTAAACTGGTGCAACCAGTGTGGAAATCAGTATGGAGATTCCTCAAAAATCTAAAACTAGATGATCCATTTGATGTAGCTATTCCCCTTCTTGGTATCTTCTTAAAAGAATTAAAAACATCATACCACTGTGATGTATGCACACCCATGTTTATAGTGGCACAGTTTATAATAGCTAATTCTTGGAAACAGCCCAAATGCCCATCAACCGATGAATGAATGAAGAAGATGTGGTTTTTTATACAGTGGAGTACTACTCTACCATAAGAAGGATAAGCTTGAGATATTTCTAGATAAATGGATGCACCTTGAGGCCATACCCTTAAGTTAAATAAATCAGACACACATATTTAAATGCCATATTGTTTTTATGATGTGAGAAACCAAAAATGTAAATGAAGACAAAATGTATAATAGATTCTTGGAAATAGGAAGAAAATGTTCAAATGGCAAGGGGAACAATGCATGTCTACCTGTGCGTGGTGGCACATACTTGTAATCTCAGCACTTTGGTAGCTGAGGCAGTCGGATTGCTGGGAGTTTGAGACCTGCCTGGGTTACATAGTGAGTTCAAGGCCAGCCTGAACTACACAGTGAACTACACACAGCAAACTACACAGTGAGACTCTATCTCAAAAAACCAAAGGACAAAAAAAAAGAAAAAGAATGTATCTCTAACAGACTTCTTGGTGATGCTAGCATTGTGAATCTGTAGACCACAAGGCATTATTTTATATTAACTATATTAAAAGCTATCGTAACCACCAGGATTTTTTTTAATCTGAAGACTATTTGACATACACTGACAACTTTTTTCAGTGTTTTAAAAAAATGGCTTCCCTAGGGTTGGGGATTTAGCTCACTGGCACTGTGAGTTTGATCCCCAGTACCAAAAAATAAAAAATATATGGCTTCCCTAAAATGGGTGTGTTTTATGAAAATAAATGTATACTTCAATAAAACTGATTTTTAAAAGTATGGCAAAGGCAATATATTCTATGCAAAAAATAGAACATTTTCTTTAAAAAGCAAAGAGATGTTACTGTTTTCTTTTTGCTCCCAATTTTCCTACTGATAAATGAGTACATACCACAATAATGTCAGTACTTCAGGAGGCAATACTCTGACTTGAGTCATTTTAACAATCTGATTCACCAAGAATGGAATAAGAAAATAATGTTTATCAAATATTGTTTTATGATTTTCTAACTTTGTAACAGATTATTAGCAAGTTATGCTAAAATTCAAGAAATCAACAAATTTAGGTCACTTTGACTCATCTATTAACATCAACTTATTAGCTATTACATGATTGATTTTTGCACAATTGAATTGCCCCAACTCCTAAAGTTTTGTTTACCAATTACAGTACAGCAAATGGTACAGGACATGGCACTATGGGAATACTGACAGAGTAAATCAGTACTGTCTACTTATACCTCAACCTTGCACAATAAGGGGTATATACATATTTAAATAAACAAGATGCAATTTTTTGTTTTACTAAAGAATTTAGGCATACTATCCATTAGGAAAGTGACAATTAATTAAAAGAATGTGTTTTTAAAGCAATAATGTCAGGAAATCAATATCCCAAAGCATTCTATTCTAACAGCTATTATCTTTGACAGCCCATAATGCTGAGATTGCTTTAAAAAAAAAAAAGACTCTTTGGAAGAAAAATTTTAGAATTGCTTTCAGTTAGTATATTTTAAAATTTTTATTGATACATTTTATATATATATATAATAGTAACATTCATCATAAGGAATTTGTACATGTATATGATGTATCTTGCTTCTTTTCTTCTTTTTCTCGATTCTCTCCCCTCCCTTCAATCTCTCTTCTCTTCCTTATTTACAAAGCTTTGTTTCCATTTTTTTCCTAGTCTTTTTTGTTCCTTCCCTCCTTTGCCCTAGACCTATTTAATCAGAAACTATGGGAGAGGAGCCTAGCATTGTGTTTTTATATGCCTGCCAGTATTCGTGAAGTTAGTGAAACACTGATGTGATAAAATGTTATCCACTGATTTAAATAAACATTTTATGACACCTCAGGGTGACTCTTAACCCAGTCTCTATTTTGTGATGCATACTAGTAAATGAGTAACTTAATCTGTTTAATTATTTACTAGGAATTTTTGTTCCATGGCATTTCAGTTTTGTTTCTTTGAAGGAAGGGTAGTGAAAGACTGACATTTTGCTAAATTTTTAGTACAGTATTTGTTTAGAAATTTACATCAGTTTAAATATTTGAGATTTATGCAACTTTTTTTCTAAAATTGCAAATTACCTTGTAGAATTTTTAAATTCAACAGCCAGCTAAATCACCTCACAGTGACCTTTTGTATCTTGTATTATCCACACAGCCAGATCTTAGAGACTTGGTATCAACTGGTTTGGTAGTCAGTGACATACCTGGAGGTGTTTTCTTTTTTCTTTTAAAAAATTTTTATTTATTTATTTATGGTACTGGGGACTGAACTCAGGACCTTGTGCTTGTGAGCCAGGTGCGGTGCCACTGAGCTAAATCCCTGGCCAATATTTTCTTTTTTAAACTGAAGCCTTGGTCTTGCTGGGTTTTAGTGCTGAGGCAGAGGAGATCAATTCTGAGACTGATTTAAAATGTACACAATAATCTTTAACAACTCTCGTATCTTTCTACAATATCTCATTAATCACCAATTCTCCTTCCCAAATACTAACTCTGAATCTAATTACTTCTGTCTGTTAATATTGTTTACTTATGGTCTGAGCCATCATCAGCTTTCCTTAGACCTCACATAGACTTATCAGAATCCATTTTCACAATGTGAATGAAGTGGTGTTTAATCACATACATTGGATCATGTCTCTTCCACTTAAAGCTCATCAGTGGTTTCTCATAGAGTCCATTGTACCATGGCCTGTAAGATCTTATCTGATCTACCTTCTCTCAGTTCTCTAGCCCAGAGATCTAGCTGGTTTTAGTGCCTCAAAAGTACTGTTTCGTTCTACCACAGGGCCTTTGCATGTACTGTTCTCATGCGATGCTGCTGACCTTTTATTGATCTTTAAATTTTAAAGATTGCCTTTTCAGGGGACTCTTTCCTGATAACCTCTCTTCACACTCTACTCCTGCATAGCTCTTGTTATATATTTTCATAGCTTTGTCTGCCTTCCCTCTGTACTGTTCCATGAGGATATTTTTGGTGACTAGTACACAACAAAATATCTAGCTTATGGTGTCCATTATATCAATGGATGAATGAACTAATGAATAAAGTATTCACCATGTGTTGAAATAGTGTAATGCTTATTCTGTTGTCAGATTTTTGTGAATAAACTGCCCTTTATTTTTGTGTGCATAGATTATGCTTGTGCTCTCCAGAGAGACATTTTGGTTCAGGGACGACTATACCTTTCAGAAAATTGGCTGTGTTTCTATAGCAACATCTTCAGATGGGAAACTACAGTAAGACATATTTTTGCATTTAATTTGTTGATACAAATAATTGTGTAGATAGAAATATAGATAGTCTTCTTTTTATAAATAGAAATATACACAGTCTTCTTAAAAAGAATGTGTATTAGGGCTGGGGATTTAGCTCAGTGGTTCCACCACTTGCCTCGCAAGTGCAAAGACCCAAGTTTGATCCCCGGTACCAAAAAGCAAATAAACAAACAATGTATATTAGATGATTTTAAAGTAAATTCATATATATTTGTGCATCTGTACTTATATATGTGTAAGTATATTTATGTGTTGTATATATCAATTTATTTTTCTAACAGTGCAGTTTTGGCAGCCAAAACCATGTCTTATGTGAACGATTGTCTGAATTTTGCTTGTGTGCTTTTGTGTTAATGTGGAACATGAGCACCTCCATGTTTTCACACTTTTTTTTGGTACCGGGGATCGAACTCAGGACCTTGTGCTTGTGATGCAGGTGGCGGCACCACTGAGCTAAATCCCCAGCCCCTGTTTTCACACTTTTGTCTTAATGTTAGTTACAGAAGTTGAGGGGTGTGAACACTGAGGGGAAGAGTGGTTGATTGTTACCTTGTTTTTAATAGAGAACACAAGCATGTGCATATTGATTCCTTTAGGTTTTTCAATTGAATATTCTGGATTAGAATGATATAATACTGTGTGTTCTGTGTTGTGTATGTTTCTGAAAAATACACTTTTCAATTTTTATTCTTTTGTATGTTTAGATTTCTATTGCTTTAAAGAATATAACCTTCATGACCAAAGAGAAGACTGCTCGACTTATCCCAAATGCTATCCAGATTGTTACAGAAGGTGAAAAGGTAAAAATATTTTCTGCCTTTGCCATTATTATATAATGTGAAGAAAATCTGCCTCGTACTGATCATCAGCATTGGACACATACGCAATTCTTAGAGTTAAGAATATCTTATAGAGTTGGACTATAATATAGGATCTCTATATGCTTAAATATTGGAGATTAACTCTACATAATTGCTGACCTTTTTTGTACTTATAATTTATAAGAACTTTCACTCTTATCCATTTCTTCTTTCTAAGAGTAGGTAGGGTAAGCATTAGCAAGATGTCCCCATTATTTTAAATACCTAATTATGTTATGATTGTTGTTTAGTCAATAATATGTGCATGATAGCAAAAGGTGAAAACAAATAGTTCTTGAGTTCAGAGATTTAGGTAGCATAAAAGTAAACACATAATTGTTATAATCCTTTTCTTCACTGGTAATTATTTTTAACTGCCTTTACTTTTATTATTCACCTATGATGATTGCTATTTCTTGATGGGGATATATAAGTGATCTTTCTATATGACCTGAAAAACTGATTAAGGCTCTGTATGTAACATTAGGATCAGAATACTAGGAAAGAAAAACAAATAAGAACGAAAAGTATGGAAAGGAATGAGGGGAGGAAGAAAAAGAAGGAAAGGTAGAAAGAGTGTGGGAGAAAGAAGCAGTACTGTGATATTAACTCTGTGTAATTATACTTTTTAGTCTTGTAAAGTTTCTTTCAAATGCACTTTAAATTATTTATCTACCTATTTGGTGTTGGGGATCAAATCCAGGGTCTCATGCATGTCAGGTAATTACTCCACCACTGAGGTGTATTTCCGGCCCCCTTATTTTTATTTTATTTTATTGGTACCGGGGATTGAACTCGGGTCCTTGCGCTTGCAAGGCAGGCAGCAGAACCACTGAGCTAAACCCCCAGCCCTCCCCTTATCTTTATTAAATTTATTTTCTCTTTGTGGTATTGAGGATTGGATCCAGGGAGAGCTGACCTATGTCCCTAGCCTTTTTTAATTTTTATTTTGAGGCAAGGTTTCTGTAAGGTCTTGAACTTGCAGTTCTCTTGCCTCTGCCTCCTGAGTAGCTGGGATTACAGGCATGTACCATTGTGTCTGACTTCCCTTATTTTTATTTTTAAATATTCTCATTCTTCAGAACATTTACTTAGTATTACGACCTTTGGTCCTCAAACTATTTCAGAGTAAGTTGTCACCATGATGCCTCATCATCCTAGAAATTCTGTCATGTACAAGAGGTGATGAAGATATATGGTGAATATTTAAAATTTAAAAATCCTTATAGTAAAAGACACATTACCAAGAATGATGAGATAAGCCTGTTTGAAGCAAGGAGAGTCACTTTTTGGTCTTTTGGCTAAGATCAAGTGAAGTGAGCGGGAAATATTTTGAGGGAGATTAATATCAATGTATTTTACTGTAATAATTTTTAAAATTTAAACATTCATCATAATTGTTGATCATACTACATTGATCAAATGTTTACAGCAATTTCTGTCAATGGAAACATTACAGTATGTCCTCATCCATCTTATTTATCAGATATGACACTGTTCAACTTTTGGCTCTTCCCTCAAATCAAAATGACAATGAAAGGTAAATATTTTTAATCCATTCAGACTATTGAGGCAGCCATGATAGTGAAACTGAAGACACTCACGAAAGAGGACTTCCAGAACTGCTTCAGGAAGTGGCAAGAATGATGGGATGAGTGTGTTTGAAGAGAGGGGGCATATTTTGAGGTGGATTAATGCAATGTGTCTTTTACTATAATAAGTTGTTATTTAAACCTTTACCATATATTGTGATCACACCTCATATTCCCAATACTTTGCTATAAAGTTATTTCTCTTTTTAATTATGATATTTTTGACAAGATACTTTGAAACCATATAAATATTCCACTCTCACAAAACTTTAAATATATTCATTTATTTACTTATATCACTGTGAACTCATGTTTTCTTGTTTTATTTAATGAGTTTTAATCCATTCTCTGGCGTGTTCTTTCTGTTCCAGTCTGTCACTGTGTCACTACGTGGCTGCTGTACTCATTCTGCTCAGATCTGACACCTCAGCATCAAGGACTCTGTTCCACTATGCTCCCCTTACCTGCTCTGGCTCTCAGATGCCTTTGGATGCTGCACTGTTCATAGCCACATTCTTCCCCATGTTTAGCCTTTGATACCCTTTATATGGTAACCTCCCTGGGGCTCTGATTTGTGCCCGTCCCTTATACTCTCCCCCACCCCGGTGCATCACCCTCATACTTTTATTGCTCTGTTCTTGTTTTACTACATTGTTCCAGGGCACCAGCATATGTGGAAGCTCTTCTTACCCATTGAACTCTGACACTGTGTGGGGCGCGGCCTTTCTGTGTGGACGCCCTCCTTATTTCCTGGTTCTGACACACTGCTTTGGGTTACTCTAGCTCCTCTGTCCCCACCCTTGTCTCTAATGTGGATGCCTACTTTTCTTTTACCAAAATCTTTAGGGATGAACTGTTGAGTAAGGGAAGAGGAAGAACTAAAATGTACTAATTTTTAAATTTTTCATTATTTTTAAAAAAATCATCAATTTAAATACTAACATCTTCCTCCATGCCCCAAATCCTCAATCCCATTACCTTTCTGTAGGTAAACACTGTTATCAATTTGGTTTGTATCTTTTTAGACCTTTCAAACCCTTTTCCTCTGTGTTTACATAATAAGTGTGCATAAATACATGTGATTTTGCTTTTTTTTTTTTTTTTTTTAAGCAAATGCTATCTTATTCATGTTTTCTTCAGATCGCCTTTAAAAAAAACCCCTCACTCTCTCTTGGAGTTACAAATGGACACATGTAGATAGATCCATCTCTGCTTTTGAAAGTGCTGTATATAGTATTTCTTTGAATGGATGTACTTGACTACTAGTTCACTTTTAATGTTTTGTGATTATAAATGATGCTGCCGTGAACAGCCTGACCATGTCGTTTAAACTCATCTGTGTTTCTAATATATGTAATGGAATTTCAGGGTGAAGCATTTTAATTTGGATCATAATAATAGCAAGCACTAGCTTTTACTAAGTATGGTCTTCTAGGAGCCGTTTTAAACTCTACATATATTTTCTCATTTAATTCTCACAAAAATCTGCTACTATATTTATTCTCATCTTGCAGTTGAGGAAACTAAGAAAAGTGGCACAAAGTTACAAGATATATAAATGGTAGAGTCAGAACACAAATGCAGGCAGTTTACACAGGCTGTGGTCTGAATTTCCACCCTGTGTTAACTCAGTAGTCTTTTTCAACATTGTGGAGAGAAACCGTAGTACTAAATTTTCACCCTTTTTATGTAGTCTGTGATTATAGGAAGGTTAATCATGGTTCTTTTATTTGTGTTAGGTTCTAGAATATGTTTTGTGCCCCATCAACTTGATATATCATTACTTAGAACTATTCTCAAATTAAGGAGCTTATTACTGAACTAAGATTTATTAATACATTTTATAAATTGAATATCTGCAAGGAAAAAGGAAGGTCATAATATTCAATGATCATCCAGAAAGTTGGGTGTTGTAAGGTGCTGGGAATATGGTAATTGTATGCAAAAATGGATGAAGTTAATAACAATATTTAGTTCAAGAAGTAGAAATTACTAAGCAAAAACACTGGTGGAAATGAGATGAGATTTTCTGATCTATATATCTAAACACATACCTCTAAAGTTATTGTAACTAGGCCAAACAATTTGGCTTAAGAAAAGGGAATAGAGCAAAGTAGTAAGTAGTAATGATTCGGTCACATATTATGTTTGTAATACTATTTGGAAGAGCACTTGGATAAAAAGTTTTGCTCTGTGAGGAATATACAACAAGATTTAAATTAAATGAACTGGAAAATAGCACTTCAAAATCTTTTTATGGAATGCATTAAAACTTAAAACATTGTTTGATATTTAATTAATAATTCCAGCCTAGAAGTAAGCTTTCTCCTTTCTAAAGATATCCATGTAGTCATAAAGGTCACTAAATAGATGACTGAAAGAGATCACACATCACTGAGAAGTTGTATTTAGGGCTGTCTCATGTCATATTCATCTTAAAATATGATTTTGCAAAAATCAATTAAATGTAGAGAAATGCATAGGACTGAAACCAAACAGAATTATAGATTGAAACATGGTACTTTCCTTATATAACATTTAAAGAAAAGTTCAAAGTTTACATGAGTGTATTGTATCTATAGTTATCAGAGATGTAGTATTTTTGCAATTTTTAAAAGATCATGAAAGATGATAAAATTTAAATTAATATTCTTAAATGCATCTCTGAAATACACTATTATTTGTTTGTGCTTATTCTTTACATATACTTGGCTTATAGGCAAACAATTCATAATGCAAAATTCAGAGTAAAATAGAATTTTCATTATTTAGCTTGATTTTCATAGTTGTAAACTATGATAAACATGAATAGTTGCTTATTCAAATCTCTCCCCCAGAGAGATAATAACAAAATTGTGTTTGCTGTAAAATACTATTTGTTGTAAGTCATAGTTTGTAAAGACGCTTTGTTCATACAATTATCTGTTTTTTTCCATTATAACAAAAAATTCAAAAATGGTATATAAATTAGGCAGTGATAACTAGTTTGCTTTGACTATGGCAAGTATACACAGATTTTCATGATGGATACTCAGTCCTTATTTTCTATGACACTAAAACTGTCCTGTTATTTTTTTTTTTTGCAGTTTTTCTTTACATCTTTTGGTGCCAGGGATAGAAGTTATCTCAGTATATTTAGGTTGTGGCAGAACGTGTTATTAGAAAAGGTAAGTGTTTATACCAGAGGAAGGTGCTTATTATAGTAAGAACCTTGCAATGTGTACTTAAACAGAGCTTATGAAAAGGTCTTTTTTATTCTTTCGAATCTAATTTTGACTAGACTTTTCAAATTCCAAGAAGAAACTTCAAGCAAAACAAGATCCATAGTTACAAGTGAAGATGTTAATTGTAATCCCCAGGGTAACCACCAAGAAAATAATTTTTAAAATATAATAAAAGCAACATCAAAAGACCGAAAATGTTACACAAGCAAGTATGTATTTGACACATAAGGAGTCAGTAATGGTGGAATAAAGGTACACAAAAAATATGACATGTAGCAAGTGGAGTGTGGTAGATATTATATAGATCATTAAACATCAGTGTATTAGACACTTCAATCAAAAGGCAGAGATTGATGGAACAAATAAAATACATGATTCAACTATATGCTATGTATAAGGGACAAGTTAGATTCAAAGGTATACTGAAAGTGAAGGAAGGAAATGATATTCCATGCCAATAGTAACCAAAAAAAGAACCAAAGTATTTATAGTAATACCAGAAAAAATAGATTTAAAGATCAAAATTAATAGAGACAAGGAAGAGTGTTTTATAAGGATAAAAGGTACAATTCATCTGGAATTTATAGTAATCATAAACATATGTGCATCTAGTAACAGATTGCTAAATATATATAAAGCAGGGTCTGGGGATTTAGCTCAGTAGTGCCACACCTGCCTTGCAAGCACAAGGCCCTGCGTTCAATCCTCAGTACAGGGGGATATATAATATATATATATGGCAAAAATTGACAGAATATATATATATGAAGCAAAAATTGACAGAATTGAAAGAATAAGAAGACAAATGGGGAAAAAAGTAAGAACCAAGATATATTATGTAAAGGTACAAGTACCCAATGATAAATGTAAATGTATTGTATACCTAAAACGTACCAATAAAAGAAACTAAGGAAAAAAAAGAAGACAATTCAGCAATAATAGTTGGAGACTTCAATGCCCCACTTTTAGTGATTAGTAGAACAATAGACAGATGATCGATAAGGAAGTAGAAGATTTAAACAACACTGTAAACTTAACTAGAAAAAAAATCCATGTGATACTATGACCAACAATAGCAGAAGATAAATCTTTATCAAGGGCACATAAACTCTCTGGAGTAGACTGTAAACAAAGTTATAAAATAAGCCTCAATACATTTAAGATACATTTAAAATAATTAAAATAATAATAAAATGTATTTTCTGATCAGAATGGACTGAAATTACAGATCAATTTTGGGAAACTCACTAGAAAGTGGAAATTAAGTAGGACACTCCTCAGAAAGAAACTGCAAGGGAAAGAGGGAAATGAGTTAAATTAAAACAAAAATATAACAAAGCAAAACAGATAAAGAAATGTTTAAAAGAATGGTCTTGGATCAATAACCAAAATCCACCTTAAGAAATTAGAAAAAGGAGGGCAAATTAAACTCATTGCAAGCAGAATGAAGGTTAAATAATAAAGGTTACAGCAAAAATGAATGAAATAGACAATAAAGAACAGACAGTTCAAAGAAATGGAAAAATCAAAATTGGCAACTTTTTGTCTAGATTGATTAATAAAGAAGACAAATTACATTGGAAGTGAAAGTATTGACATTACTACTGACTTTGCAAAAATAAAATCTTTGATACCAAAATCAGACAAAAAAATCACCAGAAAACTACAGACCAATATCTCTTATGAACACAGACACAAACATTCTCAACAAAATTATTAGCAAACAAAATCCAGCAACATATAAAAAAGGTTACCTGCCATTACCAAGGGAGATTTATACAAGTCAAAGAAGCAGAGGATAGAATGGTGGTTGACAGGGGTAGGAGCAAGGGAGGTAGCTTTGAAATGGAGAGATGTTAGTTAAAAGACACTAAGTTCCAGTTATGCAAAGTGAATGAGTTCTGGAGATCTAATGTATGTCTTGATGACTATAGTTAATAAACTCTGTGTTATATACTTAAGATTTGCTAAGAGGGTACATTCTCACTATGAAATAAAATGGTAACAACATGAAGTGATGGGTAGATATGTTAATTAACTTGGTGGTGAGCATAATACATATATATATCAAAATATCAATTTGTGTACCTTGAATATATACAACTCTTATTTGTTAATTAAACTTCAGTAAAGCTGGAAAAATTAAACAAAATATTGAAGATGTAGAGAAATTAGAGCCCTCAAATACATTGCTGATGAGGTTGTAAAATGATGTAGCAGCTTTGAAAACCAGTTTGGCAGTTCCTCAAAATGTTTCAGAGATTACCATGTAATGCAGCAATTCTACTCCTAGTATATATGTATGAGAATTGAGAGCATATGTTCATACAAAAACTTGTACTCAAATGTTCACAGCAGAATTATTCATAATACTCAAAAGAGAGGAAACAGCTCAGGTGTCCATCCATCAACTGACAAATGAATACATAAACATGGATGACCGTTACAAACATTATGCTATGTAGCAGAAGCCAGCTACAAAAGAACACATATTGTGTGATTCTGTTCTTAAGAAATGTTCAGAATAGGCAGATTCATAGAAATACCCAGTGGATTCTCGAGTTATGACTTACGTATGAACAACTCGAGTTATAACTGGAATTTTAATTTTAACTTATGACCAAAGTCTAGAGTTATGACCCAAATGCCGGCCACTTGTGCTTCCAGATGGTCTCAGATAAAAATTTAACCCTTAAAGAGTTCTGGAAGGAACATTACAACATCTTTTCCTGTGTGGGGTTAATTGAGAAATCCTGGGCCAGTGTCTCTCTAAGGACACAGATCTGCCTGGAAGAAAATGTGACCTCAAATTATACAGGAGAGAGACTTTGAAGTTTATGTAGAGGAGCCTGACTAACCTGAGTTACAACCAGCCCTTGTGAATGAATTGAGTTGGTAGGTCAAGGGTCCACTGTAGAAAGTAAAGTTATTGCCAGGGGGACAGAGTACATGGGAAGCGACTGGTAATGGATTCCAGTATTTTTGGATTGATGAGAATATCCTAAAATTAGCGATGAGTGTTGTACAATTCTGGATATACTAAACACTACTGAATTGTACACTAGTGATGAATTTTATGGTATGCAAATTTAGTACAGTAGAGTTATTTTAAAAAATGTTTAGGGAGGAACAGTGAAAATTTCCAGCAAATAAGAAAAGCTCCCAGCCTGGGGCTGAAGCTCAGTGGTAGAGTTCTCCTCTGGCATGTGAGAGGCCCTGAGTTCCATCCCAAGCACATGCAGTGCTGGCTTAGGGCAGGGGAACTTAACCTAGTCTCTTCTCACTTCTCAGCCAACCACTTCACTGAAGTGGACATATTTTGGCCTCTTTGGGTTGAATAGGTTCTTGAATTCAGCTGCTGAGTTCAGATTCCTTTAAACAGCACCCTAGAGCAGATGCTTTCACTTTGCCACAGTGCAGAGCTGGGGCGGTAGTGGAGGGTGAGTTTGCAGGAATGACCTGGAAGTCAAGACATGGAGGTGGGGGTAGAATAGAGAGGAGAAAGGCCAAGCCTAGCTTGCCCAAATCTTGGAGGGGCCCATGAGTCCTTTAGGGTGTTTGGGTGCCCTGTCTATGCTGTGCCCATGCTCCCAGTTTGAGCGGTGCCCTCCCTAAGGGACAGTTTCACACTGCCAGTCCTTCAGACCATGACACCCACCTACAATGACATGGCACAGGTGCACAGGGGCCCACTTCTCCACGTGCCCATGCCATGTCGTGCTTCCAGGAAGCCTCCTTCACCCGGGACAGGCTTGTCAATTTCAATCCTTTTTCATAATTACTGTGTGCTGTTTTTACTAGCACAGGCTGACAACTCCACTGTTGCCCTAGGAACCTGGCTAAAGCCATCCCTAGACACCAAGTTGTCAAGTGCTCTGGGAATTTCCGCGTGCTTTCTCTTATTCTAAAAAGGAACAGAAGAGGCCATAGTAACCTACCCTTAGTAATACTGGATCTGAATGTCCTCCATAAATCACACTGTGCTCATCACATGCAAGTGAGTTGGAGACATATCCTTATAAAACTGAATACTTCCAAGAAAATGATAAGCTGAGGTATACAGATGAGATCCTGATGTCATTTGTGTTCTTGATGTATACTTGTGGAATACCACAATCTTCACATTATTTGTACCTTTGCATCTTTGGATTATTTGGTCTTTAATACTGTTGGTGTACAACTCTATTTTAAGTGCACATTATGCTCTCATTTTAATAGTAGAACAATGGCCATTGCTGCTCTGTAATAAGATAAAAAACAAGCATATAGTTAAGCATATAGTATGCATTCCATACTATATAAAATTGTTCTAATTGGAATTTTAGAATTCATCCAGAAAAAGAACTGGAAAGACACACAGGAAACCACTTTTGTTGGATTTACCTCATGATCTTTGAAGAATAATGCTAATGTCTACGACAATAGTAATTCCCATTTATGTGGTATTAGGTGCCAAACACATTAGGTGCTTGATATAGTGTTGATGTTGGGAGGAATTTTACAAACTTTATTTGTCTTTTAGGTTTTTTTTTAAACGATAAAGCCACATTGTTTAGATTTATTGATGTTTTATGATACTCTTAAAAAAGAAAATAAAGAAAAAATCCATAGACTATACAGCATATCCATAAAATTCTAGAAAGATCTTGAAAGCATTTTAATTTATTTTATGTGTGCAAATATTTTTAGAGAGTTTATGTTACTAATATTATTTTCATGTTTATTTATAATTAGGAAATCTGAGAGTAAAAATAAGTATTTGTTACTTTGGTATATTTCTTGCATAAGAAGCCCTTAAAAACAAAACAAATTTAGAAGGATTTTTTAATTAGACACTACAAAATAATTTTTGAAATCATATTTGTGGGTTTTATTTCTGCAGTAAAAACCACAAAAGAAAGAATTACAGCCATACTAGTCGATTTGAAAAAGAATGTTTTTAGAAGAACCACCTTTTCATTCATAAGACTCCTTTGATGTATTGCTTCAGTAGGATGATTTATTTCTACTATTTGACTTCATATAAATCCTCACTGTTTAGATAAGTTTAAACCATCAGTATGCCCATTCATGTAGTATTCTAATTTACAGCATTTCAGTTTATATGATAACCTTCAAGCTTAGAACTCCCTTTCTAGATAGTTTATTGAGTTATCTGGGATTTGTGGGGCCAGAGGACAGTGGTAGCACCAGTCTTTGATGCAAACAGTATTTTTTAAGTCTTTTGTAATGAACTATGCAACCGTGGTTCAAATAAGTCCCAGACCCTTCTCCACTCTATCCCTCAGCTCCATTGTTTAGTTTAAGCCATCACTGTCCCATACCAGAGCCAAACAGTCTTGCCTCTTTTATTTTTATATTGTGTGGCTCTTTTTAAAAATTTTTATTTTCATTAATATGCAGTTGCAGTACATAATGTTTATATTTCTTGTATGGAGTATTCCTTGTGTGGTCCATGTACATAACACATCTTAATTCCTTTATTCATCTTCTGTCCCTCCCTCCCTCCCTCCATTTCTTGATCCTCTTCCCATTTGAGAAAGAGCTGTCTCCCTATTTTCTATTATATGTACTTATTTTTATTTTACTGTTTATTTATAATTTGAGTTTCTCATATAAGAAACCATGCAATATTTAAGCTTGTATGTCTGATTTATTTCACTAAACATTATAATCTCAGGGTGCATCTATTTTCCTACAAATAACTCGTTTATCTTTCTTTATGGTAGAGTAGTACTCCACTGTGTGTAAATACCACATTTTCTTTATTCATTTGTTGATGTACATGCAGTATAGGTTGCTTCTAAGATTTAGCTCTGCATTGTGCCGCTATACACGTGGGTATTTATGTATCATTGTAATATGATGTCTTTAACTGTTTTGGAAGAACCTAGAAGGGGAGTAGCTGGGTAAAATGGAATTTCTAGTTTTAGTTTTTTTAGGAATCTCCAGAATTATTTGCATAGTAGCCTTACTAGTTTACACTTTCACCAACAATATAGAAGGGTTCCTTTTTCCCTGTAGCCTTGCCAGCATTTATCATCATTGGATTTCTTGGTAATGACCATTCTTTCTGGAATAAGATGGAATTCAGTGTTGTTTTAATTTGCATTTCTCTAAAGGCCAGTGCTGCTGTACATTTCTTCATGTATTTATTGCCCGTTTGTACTTCTTTTGTGAAGGGTCTATTCATTTCAAGTGATCATTTTTCGATTGGATCTTTTATTTGGAGGGGTCTGATTTTTTGAGCTCTTTATATATTCTAGATAATAGTCCTCTATCTAAGGAAGAGCTGGCAATTTTTTTCCCATTGTGTAGGTTGCCCTTTAACTCTGTTGGTTGTTTCTGTTGCTGTGCAGTTCCTTTTTAATTTGCTGTGATCCCATTTGTTGATTCTTGGTACTATTTCCTGTGCAAGTGGTGTACAGATTGGAAAGTCCTTGTCTACACCTGCGACTTAAATTTTATCTATTTTATCTTCCAGCAGGTAATGTGTTTCTGTTTCATAGTTCTTTGATCCATTTTGATTTTAGTTTAGTACATGGTGAGTGATATGCATCTAGATTAATCTTCTGTGTGTGGCTAGCCAATTTTCCCATTTACTAAAGAGGCTGTCTTTCCTCTAGTATGTTTTTGGCCCTTCTGTCAAAACTCAATTAGTTGAATGTGCTTTGGGTTGTTCTGTTTCCTTTGTTCTGTTCCATTGAGCCTCATGTCTGTTTTTTGTGCTAGTACTATGCTGTTTTTATTACTGTAGACTTGTAATGTAACTTCAGGTCTGGGATCATGATGCCTCCCTTTTTGCTCTTGATACCCAGGATTACTTTTGCTGTTCTAGGTCTTTTCTGGTTCCATATGAATTTTAGGATTTTTTTTTGTACTAAATTCTTTTATTGGTACATTGGAGGCATACAGCACAATTACATTTCTCATTGGGAATTGTACCTTTATATAATGCATCTTGGTTCTTATTTTTTCCCCATTCCTAGCCCTCCCTTCATGCCCTCCATCCTTCCCTATTTACAAAGACTTTATTTCCATTTTTTCCATTTCTCATCATTTTTTCCTTTCCCTTCTTTCCTTTTCCCCTGCCCCTCCCACTACCCCTACCCCTTTGGACCTTTTCTTTCTATTTTACATTATCGATTATTCATTCTAATCATTGGTACATTTTAGGTATACAATATAATGACATTCATCATTGGAAATTTGCACCTTTACATAGTCTCTCTTGGTTCCTATTTTTCACCCTTGCCCAGCCCTTCCTTCAACCCCTCCAGTCCTCCCTATTTACAAAGATTTTGTTCCTATCTTTCCATTTTCTCATATTAATCCCATTCCCTTCTATCCTTTCCCCTAGCCCTCCCACTTTCTTCTCCTTTGCCCCTTTTTTTCCTATTTCACATTACCTATTATACATTTTAGTCCTTATTTACACTTTCAGTTTCTCACACCAGAGAAACTATTCAGTATTTATACATGTGTGTCCTGTTTATTTCACTTAAGAGTACTGCCTCAATGTGCATCCACTTAGCTGTAAATGTCTCTAATTTCTCATTTTTTATGGCTGAGTAGTACTCCATTTTATTAAAAAACCACATTTTCTTTATCCAGTCTCCAGTTGATGGGCATTTGGGCTGTTTCCAAGTTTTAGCTATTACAAACTGCGCTGCTATGAACATGGGTGCACATATATCACTGTGGTATAATTCTTTTAATTCTTTCGGGAAGATCCCCAGCAGGGGAATAGTGGGGTCAAATGGGACTTCCAGTCCTAGTTCTTTGAGGTATCTCCATACTGATTTCCACAGTGCTTCCACCAATCTACACTCCCATCAGCAGTGGAGCAGGGTTCCTCTTTCCCCACAGCCCCGCCAGCATTTGTTATTGGTGGATTTCATGACAGCAGCCATTCTTTCTGGACTGAAGTGGAATCTCAGCATTGTTTTCATTTGCATCTCTCAAATGACCAGTGATGTTGAACATTTTTTCATGTATTTATTTGCTATTTCTACTTCTTTGTCTGAGAAATGTCTGTTCATTTCAGATGCCCATTTTCGGATTGGGTCTTTAAATTTGGGAGGTCTGATCTTTTTAAGTTCTTTATAGATTCGAGATAGTAGACCTTTGTCTGAGGAAGAGCAGGTGAAGATTTTTTCCCACATTGTGGGTTGTCTCTTCACACTGCTGGTGGTTTCTCTTGCTGTGCAGAAGCTTTTTAATAAGAAGAGATCCCATTTGTTGATTGTTTGTGCTAGTTCACAGGCAACTGAGGTTTTGTTCATAAAATCTTTTTCTACACCGATGGCTTCAAGGGTTCTACCTAACCTCTGTTCCAACTGGTTCAGCATTTCTATTTTAATATTTAGATCTTTAATCCATTTTGATTTTAGTTTAGTGCATGGTGAGAGATATAGGTCTAGTTTTAATCTTTGGCAAGTTGAAGCCCAATTTTTCCAGCACCATTTATTAAAGAGGCTATCTTTCCTTCAGTGAGGGTGTTTGGCTCCTTTATCGAAGATGAGATGGCTGTGTCTGGCGTTGTTTCTGCATCTTCTAATCTGTTCCACTGGTCCTCAGGTCTGTTTCTTTGCCGGTACCATGCTGTTTTTATCACAGTAGCTTTGTAGTAAGAGTTTCAAGTTGGAGGTTGTGATACCCCTGCCATGTCTCTGTTACCTAGAATTGCTTTTGCTATTCTGGGTCTCTTCTTGCTCCAAATGAATTTTTGCATTGTTTTCTCAAGGTCCGTGAAGTATGCTGCTGGGATCTCAATTGGAATTGCATTAAATCTATATAGCAGTTTTGGAAGTATGACCATTTTCACTATATTAATCCTTCCTACACAGGAGCAGGGGATGTCTGTCCATTTTCTGATATCATCTTCAATCTCTCTTTTTAGAGTGCCATAGTTTTCAGAGAAGAGGTCTTTGATCTCTTTCGTTAGGTTGATTCCTAGGTATTTCAGTTTTTTGGATGCTATTGTGAAAGGAATTATTTGCCCTATTTCTCTCTCAGTGAGTCTGTCATTGGTGTAGAGGAAAGCTATTGATTTTTGTGTGTTGATCTTATAACCAGCTACTTGACTGAATTTGGTTATTAAGTCTAGAAGACTTCTGGTGGAGTTCTTGGGGTCTTCTATATAGAGTATCATGTCATCTGCAAATAATGACAATTTGACTTCTTCATTACCTATCTTTATTCCTTTTATTTCTTTCTCTTGTCTAATTGTTGTGGCTAATGTTTCCAGAACTATATTGAACAAGAGTGGTGATAGTGGACATCCTTGTCTTGTTCCTGATTTTAGTGGGACGGATTTCAGTTTTTGACCATTTAGTATGATATTGGGTATTGGTTTTTCATAGATGGCTTCTATCAGTTTGAGGTAGAGACCATCTATTCCAATTTTTTGTAGGGTTTTTATCATAAATGCATGTTGGATTTTGTCAAATGCTTTTTCTGCATCTATGGAGATAATCATATGGTTTTTGTCCTTGGATCTATTGATATAGAGTATTACATTGATTGATTTGTGTATACTGAACCATCCCTGCATCCCTGGGATGAATTCCACTTGATCAGGGTGTATGATCTTCTTGATGATCTTCTGCATTCTGTTTGCCAGTATCTTATTAAGGATTTTTGCATCTATGTTCATTAACAAGATTGGCCTATAGTTCTCTTTTTCAGTTGGGTCTTTCTCTGCTTTGGGGATCAAGGTGATGCTTGCTTCCAGGAATGAATTTGGGAGTATTGCTTCCCTTTCAATTTAATTGAAGAGTTTAAACAGTAGTGGCAGTATTTCCTCTCTAAATGTCTTGTAGAATTCAGCAGTGAAGCCATCAGGGCTCGGGCATTTCTTAGTTGATAAGTTTTTAATTACATTTTCAATTTCATTGGTTGATATTGAGTTGGTCAGAATTTGTAGGTCTTCTTCGTTCAACATTGGTAATTCATATGTATCTAGGAATCTGTCCATTTCTTCTGCGTTGTCCACCTTATTGGCATATAGGTTCTGGAAGTAGGTATTGATGATCCTCTGGATTTCTGCTGGGTCTGTTGTCATTTCACCCTTTTGATTCCTAATTGCATGGATTTGGGCCTTTTCTTTCCTTTTTCTGACAAGGTTGGCTAAAAGTTTGTCAATTTTGTTGATTCTTTTGAAGAACCAACTCTTGGCTTCATTGATTTTTTTAATCAGTCTCCATTGCATTGATTTCAGCTCTGATCTTTATAATTTCCTCCCTTGTATGAGCTCTGGGGTTGTCCTGCTCTTCTTTTTCTAGAAGCTTGAGGTGCAGCATCAGGTTGTTTAATTGGGCTCATTCTGTTTTCCTAATATGCATATTCACTGCTATGAATTTCCCTCGTAAGACTGCTTTCATTGTGTCCCATAGATGCCGATATGTTGTATTGTCATTGTCATTTAATTGAAGGAACTGCCTGATTTCTTCTTTAATTTCCTCTGTGACTCATTGGTTATTCAGAAGTGTGTTCTTCAATTTCCACATGTTTATGAAATTTTTTGAGTTTCTTTTGCTATGGATCTCCAATTTCATCGCACTATGGTCTGATAATATGCAGGGGATAACTTCAATTCCTTTGCACTTACTTAAACATGTTCTATGTGTGAGTATGTGGTCTATTTTGGAGAATGACCCATGTGCAGCTGAGAAGAATGTGTATTCTGATTTTGTGGGGTGGAAGACTCTGTAAACATCTGTTAAGTTCATTTGTTCAAGAGTTCGATTGAGTTCTAGTATTTCATTACTTACTTTTAGTCTAGTTGATGTATCTATTTGTGACAGTGGGTTGTTGAGGTCCCCCACTACAATTGTAGTAGTGCATATATGACTTTTCCTGTCCGTTAGTATTTGTTTTGTATAGTTGGGTGCACTAGTGTTTGGTGCATAGATATTTATGATTGTCATCTCTTCCTCTTGGATTCTTCCTTTTACAAGGATGTAGTGTCCTTCTTCGTCTCTCTTAATCAGTGTTGGTTTGAAATCTACTTGATCTGCCAAGAGGATAGCTACTCCTGCTCTTTTTTGGGTTCCTGTTGCATGCAGTATTGTTTTCCACCCTTTAAGTTTCAGTGTATGAGTTTCCTTTTGAATGAAGTGTGTTTCTTGTGTGCAGCCTATTGTTGGATTTTGCTTCTTGACCCATTCTGCCAGTCTATTTCTTTTGATTGGTGAATTGAGACCATCAATGTTGATGGTGTTAACTGAAACGTATTGACTTGTCATTGCCATGACTTTTTCTTTTTGTTGGGTTCTCCCCCTTTCCATTTAATTTCTTGTCATGCCAGATGGGTTCATTCTGCTTTGCTTCCTGGGGATGTGATCCTCAATGTCTGTTCCTAGGATATTGTGTAAAATTCTTTGGAGTGCTGGTTTGGTATTCACGAATTTCCTAAGGTGCTCTTTGTCATGAAAGTATCATATTTCTCCATCCATTTTGAAAGATAGTTTTGCAGGGTACATCAATCTGGGTTGGAGGCTGTTTTGTTTTAGGGCTTGGAATATGTCACTCCAAGCTCTTCTTGCCTTGATGCTTTGTGTTGAGAAGTCTGCTGTGATTCTGATGGGCTTTCCTTTGTATGTGATTTGTTTCTTTTCTCTGACTGCTTGGAGAACTTTGTTCTTCTGTTGTGTTTCTGGAATCTTAACAATTATATGCCTATGTGTAGATTTTTTTTTGATCAAGGCTATTTGGAGTCCTATATGCGTCACTTATCTGTATGTCAAGCTCTTTTCCCCTGCTTGGGAAGTTTTCTGCCATTATTTCTGTGAAGAGATTTTTTATGCCATCTCCACTCTCTCCTGTTTCTTCATTGAGCCCAATTAGTCTTATGTTATTCTTTTTTGCATCATCTAGCAGCTGCTGGATTGATTTCTCATGGTCCCTTATAATTTTGAAGCAATTTTTCTTTTCCTGGTCACTAATTCCAATCTTATCTTCTATATCTGAAATTCTGTCCTCACATTGGCTCATTCTGCTGTGTAGACTTTCAGTGGAGTTTTTCATGTCCTGGAAATCTATTTTCATCTGTTTTATGGATTCCATTTGTTTCTTATGTTGGGATTCCATCATGTTCCTGAGCTCCTCTCTAGATTTATTAATCATGTGTTACACTAGGGGCACAATTTCTCCTGTTATCTGAGAAATTATTTCTGATTTCATTTTTTCCAGATCTCCTTTTGTTTCCAGTTCAGTAGGTCCAGGTGGTTGAGTATCAGAGTGTTCCATGTCATTTCCCTTTGGGGTTGCTGTAGGCGATCTGGAAGTCTGGTTTTGAGACTTATTTATGTGTTTTCTCATTTCGACTGGGGCGGGGGTCTGTTAGTGCCTGCACGGATTACCTCCTCTGAGCTGGGTGAGGTGGGACAGGGGCCGGGAGCAGCGGTAGGGATGGTGACCCAAAAGCCCTTTCCTGTGGGCTGGGAGCAGCTGGAGGGATGGTGGCCGGGAAGCCCCTTCCTCTGGACCAGGAGCAGCCGGACAGAAGATGGCCCAAAAGCCCTTTCTTTTTTCTTTTTTCTTTTTTTTTGTATTAAATTCTTTTATTGGTACATTGTAGGTATACAACACAATTACATTTCTCATTGGGAATTCTACCTTTATATAATGCATCTTGGTTCTTATTTTTTCCCCATTCCTAGCCCTCCCTTCACGCCCTCCACCCTTCCCTATTTACAAAGACTTTATTTCCATTTTTTCCATTTCTCATCATTTTTTCCTTTCCCTTCTTTCCTTTCCCCTGTGCCTCCCACTACCCCTACCCCTTTGGACCTTTCATTCCTATTTTACATTATCGATTATTCATTCTAATCATTGGTACATTTTAGGTATACAATATAATGACATTCATCATTGGAAATTTGCACCTTTACATAATCTCTCTTGGTTCTTGTTTTTCACCCTTGCCCAGCCCTCCCTTCAACCCCTCCAGCCCTCCCTATTTACAAAGATTTCCTATGGGCTGGGAGGAGCGGGAGGGATGGTGACCGGGAAGCCCCTTCCTCTGGACCAGGAGCAGTGGGACAATGGCTCAGAAGGCCCTACCTCTGGGCCGGGAACAGTGGGACTCAGTACCTTGGTCTGGTGGTCTGTTGTCCTCTCCGTCTTTGTAGTGTGGAATCAGGTGGCTGCCTGTCTGCAGCGGGGCACCGGGTGTCTTCCGCGCTACTCAGGACCCCGGCAGGGCGTGCACAGACCTGCCCGTCCGCAGGGGGCTGACTTGGCGTGTTCTGTGCGACTCAGGACCTGGATAGGGCATGGGCAGACCTGCCTGTCTGCAGCGGGGCGATTCGGCGTCCTCCGTGAGACCCAGGACCTCGTTAGGGCGTGCACAGACCTGCCTATCTGCAGCGGGCCGACCCGGCGCGCTCTGCGCGACCCAGGACCTCGGCAGGGCCCGGGCAGACCTGCCCGTTCGCAGATGGGCGATCAGGCGTCCTCCGTGCAACTCCTAGGATTGTTTTTCCCAGTTCTGTGAAGAATGCTGTTGGTAATTTTATTTGTTTGTTTTGGGTACCGGGAATCGAACTTGGGACCTTGCACTTGTGTGCTGTTGGTATTTTGATTGGAACTGCCCTAAATCTTTATGTCAATTTTGGTAGTGTGGCTATTTTGACTGTATTGGTTCTGCCTATCCAAGAACAGAGGATATCTTTCCAACTTCTGTTTTGTTTTGTTTTTTGGTACCAGGGATCGAACTCAGGACTTTGTGCTTGTGAGGCAGGCGCCAGAATCACTGAGCTAAATCCCTGGCCTACTTTCCAACTTCTGATGTCCTGTTTGATTTCTTTTTTGTTACTGTATTTTTGTTGTAGTCTTTTACATCCTTGATTAGGTTAATCTCTAAGTATTTACTTTTTCTTGGTGCTACTGTGAATGGCATTGTTTTCTGAATTTCTTGAATTTCATTATTGGTATAAGAAACATTATTTATTTATTTATTTATTTATTTGGTACTGGGAATCGAACTCAGGGCCTCATGTTTGCCATGCCGGCGCTGTACCACTGAGTTACATCTCTGGCCCAACACTATTGATTCTTGCATATTGATTTTGTATCCTACTCCATTATTAAATTTGTTTGTTAATTTATTAATTCTATGAGTCTTTTGGTGAAAAACAATTTTTTTTGGAGACACAGTCTCACTGTGTAGTTCAGGCTGGCCTTGAACTCACTGAGTAGCCTAGGCTGGCCTTGAACTTGCTGTGATCCTCCTGCCTCAACCTCCTGACAGCCAGGATTACAGGCGTGCACCATCAGGCCCAGCCCTGGTGAAATTTTTTGGGATGTAGAGCATCATGCTAATGCTTGGAGTACTATGTTGAATGGAGTGGTGATCATGGACATCTTTGTCTTGTTCCTGATTTTAGAGGGAAAGCTTTTAGCTTTTCCCATGTAATATGATGTTGGCCTAGGTTTGTCATAAATGGTTTTGTCAGATTGAGATAAGGTTCTTCTGTATCTATTTTCTTCAGTGTTTTTATCATGAAGGAGTGTGGGATTTTCTCAAATGCTTTTTCTGTGTCTCTTGAGATGATCATGTGATTTTTTTGTTCTTCTGGTTATGTGATGTGTTACATTTATTGATTTGCTTCTTGTTTTAGTATGATCTTCACATAAGGAATGTGCACATAAGGAATGGTTTTACATATTAATTAATTAATTCTGGTTTTATATTTTAAATGCCTGAAAAATAAAAAGAATAATATTTCATGATAATTGGCAATTATATGAACTTTCAATTCCAGTTTCCATAAATAAAGTTCTATTGGAACACAGCCATACTTATTTGTTTATGCTTTCAAATTGCAACAGCAGAGTTGAATATTTGGGACAGAGCCATATGGTCCACAGAACTCAAAATATTAACTACAGCTCTTTACAGAAAGTTTATCAAATCCTGCACAATACTACTATGTTTTTAAAAAAATATATCTAAAACTTATTTTAGTTTGCTGTTTAAAACTTACTGCATTTGGAATTAAAATCTAAAATTCTATATAGCAACCACATAGTCTGGCCTCACCCCACCATTCTAGCTACATTTCAGAATCTTCTCTTAAATGTTTTGCAGTTTTTCTGTTCTAAATCTTGAAAGATGTTCTTTCTGCCTGAAACTTTTGACTCCCTAATTCCTTCTACCTCTTGTTCTAACTGAAACTCCTTAATAAGCCTGAAGCCAGGTCCATTCCTTTATTTACCTTTACATTTTGCACTTCTCCTTTATAACATTCATTGCAATAATAATTCTTTGTTCTATTTCTGTTCTCCATGCTTGACTGTACACTTCAAGGGCAAGGGCCACGGCTGTTTTGTTTACTGTTGTACATCTACTGACAGAGCTCAGTGTTTACCATATTGCAGGATTGTGATATGCCTCCATTTACCAGGTGCAGTGTAGAACTGTTAGTGTATGAGCATCTGTCAAAGTTAATATTAATTGTGCCTCTTTATTATCAAAAGTATGCCAGTTTGGATAATTATATATTACATGTAGCAGATGCTCAATAAATACTTCTTGAATGATGCAATTTAGCAAAATTTAAATGATTTAGAGGCTAGTCAATACAATTACAATTTAGAGGCCAGCTAATCAGTATAATTATGGTAAATTAAGGTACACTTTAGATACATTGGTAACACTGGATTATAATACCTGTTTTCTCTCTTTTTTTCCTATTGTCTGTCTTCCATTGGGTTTTTGGTACAAGATAAACCATGTGATATTTAAGTCTGATTTACTTCACTTAACATTATGATCTCAAGGTGCACCCATTTTCCTACAAATGACTTAAGTTTATCCTTCTTTATGGCAGAAGAGTACTCCACTGGGTAGAAACAACACATTTTCTTTATCCATTCATCTATTGATAGACATATAAGCTACTTCCAAGATTTAGCTATTATGAATTGTGCTGCTATAAACTTGCTATAAAGCATGTATCAGTGTATTTTGATGTCTTTAATTCTTTCAGAAAAATACCCTGAAGGGGAATAGCTGGATCAAATGAAACTTTTAGTTTTAGTTTTTTGAGGAATCTCCATACTGATTTTCATGGTAGTTGTACAGTTTACACTCCCACCAACAATGAAGAAGTGCCTCCCCGACACATCTTTCCAGCATTGGTTGTTGTTTGATTTATTGAAGATAGCCATTCTTTCTGGAATGAGGTGGAATGATAGTGTTAATTTGCACTTCCCAAATAGCCAGTGATGTTGAACATTTTTTTCATGCATTTATTAGCTATTTATTCATCTTCATCTGAGAAGTGTCTATTCATTTCAGATGTCTATTTTAAAAAATTGTGTCTTTAATTTAGGGGATATAATTTTTAAAAAATTCATTATATATTCTAAATATGAGTTCTTTGTCTGATAAGTGGCTGGCATATTTTTCCCCATTCTGTAGGTTGACTCTTCGTTCTGTTAGTGCTTTCCTTTGCTGTGCAGAAGCTTTTTAATTTGATGTTATCTCATTTGTTGACTCTTGATATTACTTCTTGTGCAACTGGGGTTCTGTTCAGAATGTCTTTGCCTTCAATTTTGTCTTTAAGTGTTTTACCTGTTTTGTCTTCTAGCATATTTTTTCTGTTTTAATATTTAGATCTTTGATCCATTTTTATTTTAGTTCAGTACATGGTGAGAGAAATGGGCCTAGGTTCAATCTTTGGTCAGTAAGTAGCCAGTTTTCCCAGCACTATTTGTTAAGGAGGGTGTCTTTCCTCTATAGAAAGTATTTGGCCCCTTTGTCAAAGATAAAGTAGTTGAGTGTGCCTGGATTTTTTTCTGCATTCTCAATTCTGTTCCATTGACTCACAAATCTGTTTTTTTTTTTTTTTTTTTTTTTGGCTAATACCGTGCTCTTTTTATCACTGTAGCTTTGTAGTATAACTTGAAGGCTGGGATTGTGATGCCCCCTGCCTTGCCTTTGTTGCCCAGAATTTCTTTTGCTATTCCAGGTCTCTTCTGGTTCCATATGAATTTTAGAATTGCTTTCTCTAGTTCTGTGAGGAATGCTACTGGCATTTTGATTGGTATTGCATTAACTCTGTATAATAGTTTTGAAAGTATGGCCATTTTCACTAAATTGGTTCTGCCTATCTACAACAGGGGATATCTTTCCATATTCTGATATCCTCTTTGATCTCCTTTTTCAGAATAGTGTAGTTTTTATTGAAGAGATTTTCCTCTGCCTTGGTAGATTAATTCCTAAGTATTTCATTTTTCTTCATATTATTGTGAAAGATATTATTTCTCCAATTTCTCTCTCAGTGAGTTTGCTATTGGTGTACAGGAACACTAGAGATTTTTGAGTATTGATCTGTATATCCTGCTATGCTACTACTGAATTTGGTTATTAATTGCAGGAATTTTTTGGTTTTGGTTTGGAGTTTTTGGCGTCTATGTACAGGATCATATCTGAAAATAATGATAATTTAACTTTTCCTTTCCAATCTATACCCCTTTTTATTCTTTTTTCTCATGTCTAATTGCTCTGGCTAATGTTTCCAGAACTATATTTAATAGGAGTGGTGATAGTGGACATCCTGGTCTTGTTCCTCATTTTAAAGGGAGAGGATCAGCTTCTCTCCATTTAATATGATGTTGGCTGTAGGTTTGCCATAAATGGCTTTTGTCAGATTGAGACAAAGACCATCTATTTCAATTTTCTTCAGTGTTTTTAACATGAATGGATGTTGGATTTTGTCAAATGCTTTTTGTGTGTTTATTGAGGTGATCATGTGGTTTTTGTCCTTGCTTCTGTTTAGTGGTATGTTAGAATTTTTGAACCATCCCTGCATCCCTGGGATAAATCTTACTGGGTCATGATGTATGATCTCTTTTGATGATTCACTGCATTCTGTTTGCCAGTATCTTATTGATGATTTTTGCAGTTGTGCTTATTAGAGATTGACCTATAGTTTTCTTTTAGGGCTGGGTCCTTATCTGATTTTGGAATCAGGTAATGCTTGCTTCCAGGAATGATTTTGGGAGTACTACTTCCCTTTCTGTTTCTTTAAAGAGTTTGAGAAGTACTAGTGTTAGATTTTCTCTAAACTTCTTGTAGAATTTGGCAGTGAATCTGTCAGGACCTAGGCTTTTCTTAGTTGGTAGTTTTTTTATTGTTTCCTCAATTTCATTGACTAATATTGGATTATTCAAGACTTTTATATCTTCTTGGTTCAGTTTTGGTAGTTCACATGTGTCTAGGAATCTATTAATCTCTGCTGTATTTTTCATTTTAGGTTCTCTAAATAGCTGTTAATGATCCTGGATTTCTGTAGAATCTATTGTGATTTCACCTTTTTCATTTCTAATTGCATGAATTTGGGTCTTTTCTTTCCTTATTTTGGAAAAATTGGCTCATGGTTTCTCTATTTTATTTATTCTTTGGAAGAACCAATTGATTCATTGAGTCTTTGTATTTTTTAGTCTCAATTATTTTCTGCCCTGATCCTTACAATTTCCTTCTTTGTATTAGCTTTCAATTTGGATTGTTCTTGTTTCTCTAGCACCTTGTGGTGCATCATTACATTATTTATTTAAACTTCCCTTTCAGGACTCCTTTTGTGATGTCGCATAGTTTTTGCTGTGTTGTACTGGCATTATCATTTGATTGTAGGAACTGTCTAATTTCTTCTTTAATTTCAGCTGCGACCTATTGCTTATTCAAGAGAGTATTATTTAATTTCCATGTGTTTGCATAGTTCATGTGGATTCTTTTGTTATTGATTTCTAGTTTCATTGCACTATGGTCTGATAGTATGTATGGGATAATTTCAATTCTTTCGCATTTACTTAAGCATGCTTTATGGGCTAGTATGTGCTCTATTTTGGAGAAAATTCCATGTGCTGCTGAGAAGAATGTGTTTGCTGTTGTTGTTGGATGGAACACTCTGTAGATATCTAGTAAGTCCATATATTTGAAGGTTTGATTCAATTCTGGTACTTTGTTGATTTTATTGTGTAGTTGGTCTGTGCATTTGTGACAGTGAGGTTTTATCTGATTTTCCATGTCCATTAGTGTTGTTTTATGAAGTTGAATGTGCTGCTATTTGATGTGTATATGTTTATAATTGTTGTCTCTTCCTGTTGAATTTTTCCCTTAACCAATATGTACTTATCTTTGTCTCTTCTGCTCAGTTTTGGCTTGAAATCCACTTTGTCTGAAATTAGGATAGCTATTCTTCCTTTGTTCCAGGTTCTCATTGCATGGAATATTGTTTTCCATCCTTTGAGTTTTAATCTGTGAATTTCTTTTTGAATTAAATGTGTTTCTTGTATACTGTATATCACTGGGTTTGTTTCTTGATCTGTTCTGCCAATCTGTGTGTTTTGATTGGGGTACTGGGACCGTTCACACTGAGAGTTATTACTCAAAGGTATTGACTTAGTCCTGTTATTGCATCATTTTTCTGTTGCGGATTTCCTTATTTTTTTTCCTTTTGCTTAGCTGCTCATCCCACCAGATATATTCATTCTTTTTGACTTATAGGCATTGTTGGCTTCACTGTCCCTTTCCAGAATATCCTTGAGAATTTTTTTAATGCTGGTTTGGTAGTCATGAATTTCTTGAAGGGAAATTATTTCTTCATCAAGTTTGAAGGAAAATTTTGCAGGATACATATCTTGAGGTTGGAAGTTTCTTTTAGGGCTTGAAACACTTCGCTCAAAACCCTCCGGGCCTTAAAAGTTTATGTTGAGAAGTCTGTTGTAATTTCTAATTGACTTGCCTTTATATGTGATTCGTTGTCCTTCGCTAACAGCTTTTAACATTTTGTTCCCATCATGAACTTCCGGTACTTTGAGTATAGTGTGGTATGGAGAGGTTTTCTTTTGACGATGGCTCTTTGGTGTTCTATATGCATCACTTATCTGTATGTTTCTTTTTCTTCCCCTATGTGTGGGAAATTTTCTGCATTATTTCTGTGAACAGGTTGTTAATGTCATTTGTATTGTCTTCTCTACTAAGATCACAGAAAATTGTTCCTTGAAGCTATCTCCCTTTGCTCAATTCTGTGCAACTTTCTGATTATTGATCAGCCTTCCAAGGTATTCACGTACCCTGTGTAGTAGAATGAAAGATTTAAGATTATCAGAGAAGAATGTATCCCTAGTATGTGTTAGTGCATTTCCAAAGGAATGAGTATATGTAGCTTGTGGGTATTTTCTATTTAGGTCAGCCTCTCTGAACCCAAATCTAGGATACTGACAATGCTGAGGCTGTTCTCTAAATAGTGGTCAGTTTACAAAGCTAACATCACCTTCCAAGACTGTTCAGAATAATTTTATATGTGGACAGCTCAATCTTATTAAATCCTCTTCCTTATTCCACCTTCTAGTGATCATTCTTTTTGGAATTACTTGGAATTCTAGACGTTTTCTAGTGGTGTTATAAATCGAATAAATGCAACATTCAAACCTACCTGAAAAGTTAGTCACTTTTGCTACATAATTTAGCCTGACAAAATAGAAGCATTTGTGTTCTGATATTGTTCCCTCTTTGTCTTTTTGGTTGGCAGCACTCTTCCACTTATTTCCCTTAGTTAGTGAACCATACCAACTTTAGCCCAGTCATCCACGCCAGAAACTCAGGCATGTCCTCGCTTCTTATCTCTTCTTTGTCAGGCTTACCTAGCTGGTCACCAAAGTCCTCATCATTTTTAGCTTGAACTATCCTCATAGTATCCAACCTGTTTTTTAACATTCTAATCTGTCCTTTAGTTTGTTCCTAAGTAGCAGTAGTTTTAAAAGTATCTTTTGTAAACACAACTCTAAAGTTGTTACTTTTCTACTTGAAACCACTAGGTGACTTTGTTTGCTTTACAATGTAAAGTTCATAAAAGGCTCTTCATGACCTAACTGTTCTTTCTTCCCCAGACTCTCCTGTTTTTCCCCTCAGCACACATACTCTGGTTTTGTTGACCTGGCTTACCTGATGCCTCACTCCTCTGGATGTTGGCATTTGCCATGCATGTGCTCCTCACATGCTTATCTTGACCTTTCAGCAGCAGTGGACGCCTTTGTACACTCCCTCCATTTTGAAACACCTTTGCTTGACTTCTATGACATCATTCTTTTTGGACTCATCTCTTACCACTTTGGTATTTCCCTCAATGTTTTTTTTGCTGCACACTCCTCTATTTAGCCTTTGCATTTCTTGGGGTTTAATTTTGTTTTTCCTCTTAAATGTAAATTTAGTTCTGGTCTATATAGCAGTTGTTTGCTTTGTTATAAGGATGTTTTACAGTTAGCAAGAGAGTTAGATAAATTAAATACAGTATTTTTTTGTTGTAGCTATTTGATCACCATAGTAAAGTATATTTATCTACAGTTTTAGCCAGTAAGAACCAGTATAATATGCTAAAAACACTAGTTTTCACCACAATGGAAGCTGGCCTCCCTGTATGCTCTCTTTATTTGAGGGAGTCATATCCTCCAGTATTCTGCTCTCTTATTCTGCTCTCGTTTTGCAATTGTATACAATGATTAGATTTTAGCAACCCCCAAAAGGGCGATCCTTGCAGTTTATCAAATACATTAGACCTGTCTGCATACTTTACTAAATTAGGTGGAATGAGTTGGTAGAAATTAGGGCAAAGTTTGATTCTTCATTTAGAAGAATCTTCTGTGAAATAAATTGGAATTGGTTCATTATAGATGAAGTCCTCGTTGGGAATTATTCTCAATCAACTAAGGCCAGAAATATTTTCAAAGGGAAGAATTCGTGAGTAATCAGATGCTATCTTAAACTTTTCAGTGATGAAAGGTATGCCAGGTGCTCATTGGAATCCTCCACCTGAATAGCTGGCTCTTCCTGCTATTTCTTGACATTTCATTTACAATACTCAAGAGATACAATCATTGGTAGTCATAAAGGCGGGAGTCTTATTGGAATGCTATGTCAGTATTAAAGAAGTGGTAGATGAAGAAATAATAACAACCTTGCCAGAAATGAATCAAAACTGTCATAAAGAAGAAAATTTAACCTTTAACACAGTTAATTTTTCAAGTGAGATTAAAATAATACTATAATAGGTTTTTACATTAATTGAATATAATCAAGATATTTTCATTTGCAGCTTCTCTCTAATCTGTGTGTAGAAAGAAATTAGGAACTGTTCCTTTAATAAAACCCTGTTTACCTACCCTCCTTTAGTGGGAGTGGCTTAGGAACCTGTAGAGTGAGGTACAACTTCCAATTCTTCATTCTGACCTGCTGCTTAGAAAGAGTGCTGATATTACAAACCAGGAAGTGACAAATGCTGTACTTTAGGCTACACTAGAATCTGTCTTATATAAGGAAAAACATCTTATAACAAAATTAGGAAATTGAAGCAGTGATTTTGCATAGTTGTCATTAAATATTTGAAGCTCTGCTGAGGATAAAGACTTTGCAGCATGCTTAGAATACAAAGCTTTCTGGGCCAGAAATTGATCCGCTGACTTTTGAGCCTTATCTGATTACCACTTGGTTCATTTTTATTGCTGTTAAACTACCTTGTAGGCTGAAGCGGGGAGACTACTTGGTTTGCAGGTAGGTGGTCAGTCTTTGTTTAAAATTTATGTTGGTTTTTTAAGATTACTTAGGTATATTGGTTATGCTGCTGATTATTGAAAAAATTAATATCAAGCTGGCATATTTTAGTGTTTGAATGTTCTCCATAGTTGTAAATAACCACATTTTAATGACAACTTTGTAGGAAAAATCATTTTAACAGATTAGCAAATCTACATTGTGGTGAATTAAATAAGTTTTGTTTTGTTTCTCCTTAACCTGTTATATTTATGTATCTACCTACCTACCTATTAATTAGTAGATCAAAGAGTATATGAAATTATCATATTATTATCATAATATTATTCATAATATTTGCTAAAATTTTTCAAACATGTATTTATGTAGTCAAATAAAATTGCATTTTTGTTGTTAGTATTTTATTAGGAGTTTCATTTCTTTCACTGTTAGTAAGCTGTGTATTTGTCATTGGCTTATTTGTTTGCTTTAGCCTGTCTTTGGAAATGTCTGTTATTTTTATGAAAGGTTAATCGTTTTTTTTTTGGTACCGGGGTTGGAACTCGAGTCTTTGATCTTGAGAGGCAGGTGGCAGAACCACTGAGCTAGATCCCCGGGCCTGAAAGGTTAATCTTACACAAGTATATTTAAATATGTGATTGCTTCTCTTTATAAAACTAATCTTTCTTTTATGACCCTAAAAATAGCTCAAACATAACTTTCTCTACCATTAATGATCCTTTTTATTTTTCTTCTCTAGAAATTGTGCTTCAAAGATATTTCTCACCAAGAAAGTGGTTATTTAAGTAGTAAATAGTAAAACTTTACTGTGTTTTAGACATAATTATTTCCAATAAGAGTTGATCAGTCTGAGATATCCACTGTAGGTTAGTATAACTCAGCTCAAAATAAAGAGGTTTGCTGTTTTCATTGGCCTGAATAGCTTTACCAGAAGTAACTATTTGCATATTTTTGATATGAAGTTTTATTCACTGCTCCTGTAGTATCCTAGTAATTCCAGCATGGCAGATTGGGAACTAGCAGTCTAAAGTGCAGAAATATTTTCCTGAATCTCTTTGAGGTTCTAGGAAAGGTAATGATGGTCATCAGGTTTAACATGACAAAGATATCATAGCTGATGGACAGGAAAGAAAAGGAGAGGGAGAAAAGGAAATGGTACTTATTGTAGGGAATGTCATGGAGGAATTCATAGCACGTATAAATTTTGGTCCCATTAAGTTTGTATTTATCTTAACAATTTCCCAGTTTTAAAATTTTTGCTCCAATTAGGCTGATAAACTTATTCACTGACTTCAAACCAAATACTATTATGTTCATGTATTTATTGTATATTTTTAATGTTGATTTCCTCTCCTCATCATTTCTCATATCTCCTTGCTTCATATCTTTCCTTCAGTTTAACTAAAAAACCTTCTCCAGTGTGGAGCCTTATCTGATCATCCTGAGCCCCAGTGATATTTCCTTCTTTTGGACTTTCATATTGTGTTAATTCTACCAGCACTTTAGTACATAATCATATCTTGTCATATTTATCTTAAGAGTGTTCCATGTCTCTTCCTTTGTATTAGAAGTTGTTTGAGGGTCAAGAGCTTAATTTCTACATCATTTTTACGCCCCTTACCATCCAATGCAGCCATACACATTTGGTAGGTACTCAGTAAGTAGCTGTAATATGAGTGAAGGAAATAATCTTGTTGACAACTGCTTCTAGTGTAATGAGGCTTCCCTCTAATTTGCTTAATTAGATACTTAACTATAACACTAAAAATCAGACTGTTGGTTATCATGATATTATTGTTTTTATTTTGCTGTGTAATGTATGAGTTTGTTATATTTGGTGATTTAAACACTGATTGAATAGGAAAAGGTCCAAAGGGGTAGGGGTGATGGGAGGAGATGGGTAAAGGAAAGAATGGAAAGGAAAAATTATGAGAAAAGAAGAAAAAATGGAAACGAAGTATGTAAATAGGGAAGTGTGGAGGGGGTGAAGGGCACACAGGTGATGGGGAAAAAATAAGAACCAAGATACATCATGTACAGGTACAAGCACCCAATAATAAATGTAAACGTATTGTATACTTAAAATGTACCAATAAAAGAATTTAAGCAAAAAATCCAAAACAAAACACTGATTGATACACTACCTATAAAAAAGAACAAGCACATTAAAAAAAAGAAACCAAAGAAAATATTTTAACCTCTAACCTCTTGCATTTTATGTTCCAGGAAAATATAATTTAAAGTGTACAGGTATATAAAGTTCTAGAAACTTCAAAAATTCAGATATATTATGGATGAAAATGCTGGGTTCTGAGATGATATTTAGGACTTTGAACAGTCATAGGAAGCTGGTTTGATTATCATATCAGTAATTGCCAGAAACTATGAATAAATTATTTTATACAAAGAAAATGTTAAACATTTTGACTTCCTATTTACCGTAGTTTTTTTATTGCATACTTAAAAGTCATCATTTGTAGGTGAGGTGGTACCACACCTGTAGTTTCAGCTACTCTGGAAGCCGAGGCAGGAGAATCATTTGAGCCCAGGAGTTTAAGACCAGCCCAGGCAATAAATCAAGATCCTATTTCAAAACATTTTATGTATTTCTTGTATCAATTCTGTCAAATAGATTTTATTAACTCATTCTTATAGATAATAGATACAGAAAATAGTGGTATAGAAAGGTTAAAAAACATACATTCAGTAGCTGTGTTACAGATCTCTTTGATGTCAATGTTTGTGTTTTAAATCACTGTTATATCCCCTCTCTCTTTCTTGTTTGTTTTTGGTCCCCCCCCCTTTTTGAGGTACTAGAGATTAGGCTACAATCTCAACCCTTATTCTAAATTTTATTTTGAAACAGGGTCTGGCTAAGTTGCCCAGGCTGACTTTAAACTTATGAACCTCCTACCTCAGCCTCTAAGTATTTAAATTACAGGTTTGTGCCAATATATAAAAGGTATCCTATCTTTTATATTTTTAAATACTCATTGTGATGTTTCTGTCATTTTAGAGTCTGACCAGACAGGAGTTCTGGCAACTGCTCCAGCAGAACTATGGCACTGAGCTAGGTTTAAATGCAGAAGAGATGGCAAACTTGTCACCATCAGTTGAGGATAATGTGCAGCCAAGGTACAGCAAATGTTTTGAAATGTTAAGACTTAATAACCACTGGAGTGGAATTATTTTAGATTCTGCTAATTCTGAATTTATATTAATTTATCCTTGAATGCCCTTTGCCTCTTTTTTCTGTGGTGGAATGAGGTGAAAGATGGGAATATGGAATAGTTTGCTAAATAGGTAAACAAACACTGGACATATAAGGAAATGTTAAGTATATAATCATGTCACATAGGATCTACTTAATGCTTAGTTTTAGTAAGCCTTTTTATTAAGGATCTGGGGAAGTACATGGTAAAAATTCTGGGCTATGGATGACAGTAAAATAAGTTAAAGCCTGATTTGGCAGTGCAAATTTATAATCCCAGCTTTCTAGGAGGCTGAGACAGGAGGGTTGCAATTTTGAACCAAGCTTGGACAACCTAGCAACTTGGCAAGACCTTGTCTAAAAAAAAGTTTAGGGATGTAGCTCAGTGTGAAGGCCTTGGGCACAGGAAAAAAAAAGTTAATACTCTTAAGTGAAATAAATAGGACACAGATGTGTAAATACCGAATAGTTTCTCTGGTGTGAGAAACTGAAAGTGTAAATAAGGACTAAATGTATAATAGGTAATGTGAAATAGGAAGAAAAGGGGCAAAGGGGAAGGAAGTGGGAGGGCTAGGGGAAAGGATAGAAGGGAATGGGATTAATATGAGAAAATGGAAAAATAGGAACAAAATTTTTGTAAATAGGGCTGGAGGGGTTGAAGGGAGGGCTGGGCAAGGGTGAAAAACAAGAACCAAGAGAGATTATGTAAAGGTGCAAATTTCCAATGATGAATGTCATTATATTGTATACCTAAAATGTACCAATGATTAGAATGAATAATCGATAATGTAAAATAGGAATGAAAGGTCCAAAGGGGTAGGGGTAGTGGGAGGCACAGGGGAAAGGAAAGAAGGGAAAGGAAAAAATGATGAGAAATGGAAAAAATGGAAATAAAGTCTTTGTAAATAGGGAAGGGTGGAGGGCGTGAAGGGAGGGCTAGGAATGGGGAAAAAATAAGAACCAAGATGCATTATATAAAGGTAGAATTCCCAATGAGAAATGTAATTGTGTTGTATACCTACAATGTACCAATAAAAGAATTTAATACAAAAAAAAAAAAAAGTTAATGAGGGGTTGGGGATTTAGCTCAGTGGTGCCACCACCTGCCTCACAAGCACAAGGTCCTGAGCTCAATCCCCAGTATCAAAAAAAAAGTTAATTAGATGGTAGGTGTTTTGAGAGATATAATTGATCAGCACTTTGTAAGTATTAAATACATTAATGAAAAGAGCTTATAGTATTGTGGGAATGCAAATGATTAAGATAATACAGGATAATAGCCATAAAAGAATAATAAGTAGTGTGATAAAGAAATTAAGAAAAAGCATTTTTGACAGGTTTATTTAGAAGAGTGGACATTTTTATTAACCAGTACAAGTAAAAGTACATTTTGTCCAATGGAAATTGAGACCCTAGCAATAAAAATAACTGGTATAATACATTAAAATTCTTTAGCAAACATTATGCTAAGTTGAAGAGGCTAGTTACAAAAGACCATATACAGTGTTGTATAATTCCTCAAATATGAAATTGAGTCCAAAATCCACAGAGAAAGTGAATTCCAGTTTCCAGGAGCTGAGAGGGAGGGTGGGAGAATGGGAATGACTGATAATAGGTCTGGCTTTCTTTTTGGGTGGTGAAAATATTCTAAAATTAGGTATAGTGATGACTGTACAACTCTGTAAGCAACTGGATAGTAACTTTGAGTGAATTATATAGGGTTTGAATCATATCTTAATAAAGTTGTTACTTAAAAATCTATAGCAAATAAACCTTACCAAGGAAATATTTTGAAAGTCTCAAGGTATGTACAAAAATTTACTCATTTAGATAGTTTCCTAGTTATAGCAATCCTATTTATATTGCTTCAGCTTAACATTAATATTTTATACTCTTTTTCACATGGTTGCACATGCATATTTTATAAGTTTTCTGCAAAGTTAAAAATTTCCATTGTAAAGTTTACTGGTCTTTCTTTGGTACTGGAGCTTGGTAGGAAAGAAATTTTTCTAATGTAAAGAACCTTTACATTAAATTGTGGTAAATAAGATCTATATTCTAGTCTGGCCCATCAAGTAGCTGAACAACTTCAGGAAAATCTTTTAACCTTTTTGATCCTCAGTTTACTCATCATGAGATGAGGCAGTTAAATCAGCTAACCTTCAAGGTCCTTGCTAACAGGAAAAGTTTCTAGTCTTTTTTTGTTTTGTTTCGTTTTTTTGTTTTTGTTTTTTGGGTACCGGGGATTGAACTCGGGTCCTTGTACTTGCGCAGCAGGCGATGAAACCGCTGAGCTAAATCCCCGGCCCAAAGTTTCTAGTCTTTAAAGAAGGGAAAGATAAGTATTTTCAACCAGGTGCTTCATTTGCAAGGTCATAGGATCAGCTTTCTGAAGTTACTAGCCAAGCTTTATTTTCTTCTTTTGGTGATTGAGTACTTTCTAAGAAAATATGTAGCAGGATCTTCATTGCCTGTTCTATTACTTTTCCCATTCTTCTAGTCTCTGAAAGAAATATATCTGTTTCAAACCTTTATTTCATTTGGTCTTCTGTATGTCCCCCTTCACGTCCAGTCTCTCCTTCCCCCTCCTGCCTCTTATATGGTCTCTGTATTTTTTCGTACCTTACTTCCATCCTTTAAAATCCTAAAGTACAGATACTTGGCTGGTGGACTATTCTCAAGGATGCATTTGTCTTATCTGGCTCCCTCACAGCCCCACCATTCTGCCTAGATAGGAGTGACTTGATAGGAGACCTAAATATTATTTGAGCAGACTAAAATGGGGTTGAAATAGCCTTTGGCTTTTTTATTCCTTTCTCAAGATAATATTGCATAAGATTTGAGGCTGCTACTTTATTTGAAGAGAGTTTCAACTATATATAACAAGAATTATTTGGGAATAATAATTGCCTGATAAGGTTGAGCACTGAAATTAGATCAGTTACACTCCTTTCGTATTCAGAAGCTCTTCTTTCTTTCTGTTGCCTGAGAAAGAAAAAGCAGATACTAGGACATTTATTATACTCCTGGCCCTATCATCATTTGGAAGCTGTTGCTTATACCATCTTCTTCAGTTGGAAAGAATCTAGTGGGAGCCTGGCTGATTGATGGGCTCTTTGCTCAGACAACAGGAGCCTCTACTTCAGGAGGGATTCACCATCTCAGCTGGTCCTTGAGTTGGAAGGAAGGAGCTGTAAAGCTGCCTTCTGGGACCGGGGCTGCAGCTCTGTGGTAGAACACTTGCCTCACATTTATGAGGCCCTGAGTTTAATCCTCATCACTGCAAAAACAAATGAATAAACAAACAAGCCAAAAAAAACCGAAAAAAAAAAAAACCTGGCTTCTGGTCCTGACTGGTGTCCAACTCAGTCTCCTTGAACCTTTCAAAGCTTCATGGTTTTCCACAACTAAAATTTAAACAAGCAATATCCATTTGATTGGCTGCTGTTGTGGCCACTTTTACTTTGTTAATTTCCTAATGGTTTCTGAAATTTATAGACTCTCATATGTGAGTATCTGATTTATTTTCAGGAGTGAAGTTGATTTGCATGCGACTTAAGAAGAGACCTTTGTTATAAGTAGAGGCTTATCTGTTATATTACAGTAAACTGTTGTCAAAATGATTTGTAACAGAAGAGGACCTCAGTGAGGGACCAAATCTCTTCCTTGCATAGGGGAACTTATATCTCTGTAATGCTGTGTTTCTTTTTCCTTTTTTTTTTTTTTTTGGGTACCGGGGATCGAACTCGGGTCCTTGCGCTTGCACAGCAGGCGGTGGAACCACTGAGCTAAATCCCCGGCCCAATGTTGTGTTTCTTACAGAAGCCCAGGAAGAAGCAGTGTGGATGACTCTGGGGAAAGAGATGAAAAATTATCCAAGTCCCTCAGTTTTACCTGGGAATCAGTTAGTCAAGTTTCAGGAACAGAATCATTGGATGGAAATTCATCAAAAGAAGTCAGTATATACTGTCCTTTAAAAAATATATCTGACATTTCTATGTGTTAATCATAATATAAAAATACAGTCTATAAAATATTTAAGCATTTAGGATACCAGGCTGCTACTGTATTTTAAAAGAAAAGGTTTAAATCTCCAAGTACCAGAGGTTATGTAGGAAAATATATGGTTTTGTTCAAAGCTGGATAAAGTGCAGAGCTATCAGGCTGTCCTTTGAGCAAAATCTATAAGGAGGATAAATATTATTTAAAAATATAAAGAGGTGTGGGCCAGGGATTTAGCTCAGTGGCAACGCACCTGCCTTGCAAGTGCAAGGTCCTGAGTTCAATCCCCAGTACCAGAAAAAAAAAAAAAAAAAGAATTGCTTTGTAAAAATATAAAAAGGTGTCAAATGTGTAGTTAGGAGGGTTTTCCCCAGGTTGAGTAGTGTGTGTGTAGTTGAGAGAATGTGTTTTGAATGAGGAGATGATCCTTTGAGCAGCAGGTTGAGTAACCATGTGTAAAGCTACCTTCTTCAGAAGGTAGATTCAGTTGCCTATTGGGCTTTAGAGTTAGTTGGTCACTTTCTTCCTTTTTTCAATTATCATTGTAAGCATATTGGTTTTAAAATTTCATTGAGTTTCAATCACTTTGAATTACTGCTATTATTAAACTCAGTCTGGTCCCTCTGCCAACAAGAGCTCCTCTCACTACAAGGTGCCCTCATCTTTTAGAAACCACCAATAATATTTGATGACTTCCTTCTTTTTGGTACGGCACTATGTCCCATACATTTTGCGTATTTTCTACTCCAGAGTTAGTATCAGTCATTTTTCTAGGGAGTCATTTTCTTAGTTAAGAATAATGTGAAAGACCACACTCTGAGCACTAAGAGCGCTTCTGTTGTACAGCTTTTGTTCTCTTGATAGGGGATGCAAATTTGGGGCCAAAGCTGTGAATTGATTGGTTTGTAGCATGGCTTTGGCTTCAGATTCTACCATGTTACTCTTACTGTATGACCTTAAGTAAGCTAATTTAATGACTTAAATTCACCTTTGTTTTCTTAACTATAAAGCGAGGATAATAGTTTGAAGAATTTTAAAAATAAGAATTAAATGATTTCTTAGAATAGTGCCTAGCACACATTAAGTATCCCCAAACCATAAGCTGTTAGAATTGAAAATGAGCCTACATGTGGCCAGCAGTGGTCCTTTTCTACCCTGGTCTAGGGAGCTCCCAGCATCTCCTCTGAGTAAATATTGAGAAAATGCTGAAAGAGAACACATTTATGTGAAAGGCCTGGAAATTACAAACTTGTCCTAGGCCACCATCATCCATTGTGTTTCTGTCTCAGCCTGCTTTTGTGCTGTTGATTTCTTGAAAAACTTAGACATCTAGGGACATTTGGGACTTACTAGTAGTATAAGAAATGAGAGATTCTGTGTGTTAATCTCTTTGTATGTTCTCACTGAGAAGATGAAACCACTTCACTTGGGGAAGGTAACATGATAGGGGATTTCTTGCAGCCTCCTTGTCCTTTTACAAAAGTCCGACTTTGAGAACTAGGTTCTCAGAACTGCTAATCTCTGCTTGAGTCCTTTTAACAACCTGACTGTATCTTCTGTACCTTTTCAACGCCTGTTGGTTTTTGCCTCTAGATTTTTGTTTGTTTGCTTGTTTGTTAAAATAGGCTTTCTCTATGTAGTTCAGGCTGACTTTGAACTCTATGTAGCCAAGCCCGACCTTGAACTCAAAGTGATCTTCCTGCTTCAGCCTCCTAATTGCTGGAATTACAGGCGTGCACCACCATGCCTGGCTTGCCTCTAGTTTTGTCCCTGGGTGGGAAAAAAAATTCACATTTTCTCTCAGAAAAGGAATGGGATGTGGAAGAATAACAGTGTTTTAAGATCAGTCATACACTTACTGATGTTTATTATAGATGTTTTTAGATTATGGAATACAAGTTATGTAGAAGTTTGGTTCTTTTTTTTTTTTCCTTTGTGCATTCAAGAACAGTATGGTCACATTCTCAGATGTTAGCATATATTGTCTGTTACTTTGTTTTAATTTTTACTTCCAACAAAGTTGGAAATAACAAAAAGTCAGAAATGACTTTTTTCAAGATAAAAATGAGGTTTTAAGTTACACAATTAATACTTTTTATAACATTTTGTGAAATACAGAAGAATATTTGAAGAAATAAAAATTGTCCAAGTACCAACCACTAAAATAGTGACTATTATTTTTCCTATAGGCATCTATCTATATTCTTTATACTAAGTAATATAATTTAATTAGCCAGAAGAGGAGAAACACAAGTTGGAGCTGCAGAGAAATGCACTGTAGTTAGCATCTGTTAAAGAAGCCCTGGGTTGTCTACTAAGTAAACACATCTTTTTTTTTTTTTTTGTACCTGGAATAGAACTCAGGACCTTGTGCTTCCCAGGCAGGTGTGGTGCCACTGAGCTGAATCCCCAGCCCTAGTAAGCACGTCTTTATAATGTGGAACTCTCCAATATATTAACTCTTGATATGAGCAGTAATCTCTGCCTGAAGACTCAGTCTTCTGATGAGCGTAGGCTAAATCTTTAATAAACTCTGTCCTGGATCCCAGTTGTTATTCTACTTTCTGAGTAGCCAGTGGAAACCTGTATCCTCCTGGAGCTGCTTTTCTGTCCATTGCTGCTCAAGGATCTCCTGGGGAAGAAAGTATTAGGATTATACATATGTTCTTGCATCTGTTTCATAGATGAAACATCTGTGTATACACACAAAGTATAAGAAAGTACTTTGCCTGCAGTTTATACAGATTTTCTACATCATCTATTAAGCCTGATTATAATACTATTGTCCTTGAATACTACTATAGCAATATCATTCATAAGTTAAATGTATTGTAGGATTGACATATCTTTATTAAACCATCCCAGAAAGTATAGATAGCATCATATATTGAATACATTTTAATGACTAATCTCTTAGTCTCCAAATGCACAGCCATTTGTGCTCCTATAAATTTGCTATGAAATTAATTTCCCTTTTAATCTTCTCTCCCCCACTGTACACTTCTGTGACTTTTTATCTCTCTATTGTCTTTCCCTTTCTGCTTTAGTTTCTGGTTTTGAGAGATGGGTGAATTCTCTTCCTTGAGATGATTGGGCAGACGTTTTCTGGGGGAACTAACTAGATCTGGCTCATCTCCCTTGTCCATCCCAAAGAACTGACTGCTCCATTATTTTGTCCTTTTACCCTTTCCCTTCTGCTTAAGTGATTTATATAATGTTAACTTTCTGTGAGTTCTTTTTGTGTAGAATTCTTATTAAACGTGTTGTTCATTATTCTTTAATATGATCCTTTAGGATGATATATAGTCTATTATTTACTAACACATCATGGCCCCACATTTAGCAACACTGGAAATGTGATTTAACCCTAACAAACAAAATGATGTAAATATTTTTCAAAGAGCAGCATTTCAAAGCATGTTTAATATTAAATTTCTTGCTATAATATATGCTGTTGTTTAAAAAATTTTAAAGTTATATTATTTGCCTTTTAGGGGTTAGATAAAGAGGAGACCCAAAGTAAGAAACAGATCAAAAAGAGTCCTTTATTAACTTCAGAAAAAAGGCTGCGTAGAGAGCCATCGAGATCACTGGACTTGAACAAAAATGAGTATCTTTCTCTGGACAAAAGCAGCAGCACTTCAGATTCAGTTGATGAAGGTAAATAATTTTTAAAATAAATTTTAATAAAATTTCAGGTATGCTTTAATGTTTATCTTTGCATTAGGTGCTCTGTGTGCAAATTGAGAATTTGTTTGCTTTAGATATAATCTCACCCTATAAAGAACCAGAAAAGGAGTGTAAGTTTACTATCTATTACTATATAGTGTATAGTATATACTAGAGTAGGAGAAAGTCTGCTAAATCTAAGCCATCTTCTTTCAAATCCTAGTATTTGGCAGTATGGAGATACCTCAAAGAACTAGGGCTAGAGGTCCCATTTGACCTAGCTATTCCCCTGCTGGGTATCTTCCCAAAAGAATTAAAAGAATCATACCACAGCGATATAGGTGCACCCATGTTTATAGTGGCACAGTTTGTAATAGCTAAAACTTGGAAACAGCCCAAATGCCCATCAGCTGGAGACTGGATAAAGAAGATGTGGTTTTTTAAAATAAAATGGAGTACTACTCAGCCATAAAAAATGAGAAATTAGAGACATTTATAGCTAAGTGGATGCACATTGAGGCGATACTATTAAGTGAAAGAAATAGGACACACACGTATAAATACTGAATAGTTTCTCTAGTGTGAGAAACTGAAAGTGTAAATAAGGATTAAAATGAATAATTCATAATTTGAAATAGGAAAAGGTCCAAAGGTGTAGGGATGGTGGGAAGGGAAGGGGAAAGGGGAAAAGGGAAAGGAAAAATTATGAGAAAAGAAAAAAAAATGGAAATGAAATCTATGTAAATAGGGAAGGGTGGAGGCAGTGAGGGGCGCACAGGTAATGGGGAAAAAATTAAGAACTAAGGTGCATAATGTACAGGTACAAACATCCAATGATAAATGTAAATGTGTTATATACCTAAAATGTACCAATAAAAGAATAAAAAACAAACAAACAAAACAAATCCTAGTATTTGGAAATATCTATCGCTTATAGCTTATGAATACCAAGCTTTCAGGTAGCATTATCCTGTAAGAGCAAATCTGTTAATAAAAATCTGCAGGCCCACTCCTACATACCAAGTAGGTTAAGATGCTCACATTCTGTAGGTTGAATGACCTGTTAATTTATCTAGGTTGCTTCTTATTTTACTGGTAGGGAAAATAAAAATTTAAAAGGTTCAATCCAAAACCATGCAGCTGGTTGACCATCAGCTTCTTTGGGCACGTAGATCTCAGAGGAAAGAAGGACAGAAGGGTCCAAGCCTGCCCAGAGCACCCTGTCCATACTTAGTAACTCTACCAGTCACTGTGTTCTGCCTTAACAAATACCACAGACTGTAAAGCTTAAATAACAGAAATCTATTTTCTTGTAATTTTGGAAGCTGGAAGACCAGATGAAGGTCCTATGTAAGTGGTTTGGTGAGGACTCTCTTCCTGGCTTGTAGACAGCCACCCTTTCACTGTGTGCTCACATATTTTTTTCTCTGTGCTTGCTCACAGAGGAAAGGGAGGGAGGAAGATGGGAAGATGGAATGAAAAGGGAGAGGAAAGAAAGAAGGAGGTAGGCAAAGCGTGAGGATGTAATAAAAATAAGAAGTAGTTGTTTCGGAAAATTGTATAGCAAATCTCTTTCTACTTTCTCTAACCTAGTACAAATAACCTGGGGCTTGCATATTAAGGGAATCTTTTTTAAAAAAAATTATGAGACCATTGATAATGAAGTCAGTACAGCCAGAGTCATTGGGAAAGATCACGAGGGGCAACTGCACTATTAAGGCTGCTAGACACGCATTAGTTACAGCCCGTCTGCCTGAATTTAGGACTTTAGGAAGATCTACTCTGGCACCCAGTGGCCAAATGGGTAAGTGCCACCAAAACAAGGATTTACTTATTCCTTTTCTCATCTATTCTTTGATAAGGATGGTCCTTAAAAAGTAGTTTCATGGCCGGGGATTTAGCTCAGTGGTTCCAGTGCCTGCCTTGTAAGCACAAGGTCCCGAGTTCAATCCCTGGTACCAAAAAAAAAGTAGTTTCATTATCAAGTTCCTATAAAAGTAGCATTGGTGATAAGTTGTGTAAGGGTGTAAGGGACAGTGCTACACATCATAAAAGCTGTGTGTATACCTAGAAATAAAGACAGAATAATGGAAGTTTCATATCTGTATTGCATATGAGCCTGATCACATTTTCCTCTTTGCCAGTGCCCATTTAAATGCTGTTCAGGTTTATAGCAATAAGAACTTGCATGTAACATTCAGCCTTCTGTTTGTGGAGGTTTTTCTTCAGGTTTATGGGATAATGGCTTTTCTTTTCTTTTCTTTTTTTTTGTTACCAGGGATTGAACTCTGGCTTTTCTTATAGATAATCAATTAGGTAACAAATCAAGTACTCCTGCTGTTTTTCCTGTTTATTCCAAGATCTCAGGCTAAATAGGCATAAGAGTGAATCTTTTTTTTGGTACTGGGGATTGAACTCAGGTCCTTGTGCTTGCAAAGAAGGCAGCGGAACCGCTGAGCTAAATCCCCGACCTAAGAGTGTATCTTTTTTATGATAGTTATAAATTTAGGAAGACATTTCATAAGTAAATGAACTGGGAGAAAATGAGAAAAGTCAAAAGAAATAAACCATCCCAGGAAATTTGGAAATGGCTGGGGAGTGGTTAGAGGCAGCTGTTGGTGGCAGATCATTTTAAACCAAACATCATTTTGTTTAAAATGAGTGTTTTGATCTACTTTTGTGAGCAGATTGAGTGAGAAAATTATAGGATCTCTCTTTTTCCCTTCCTAGCACGCATACGCTATAGTCTCGGGGAGAGAGCAGTGGACTTTTTTGATGTGGTCAATCTCATTGATGTGGAGTCTAACTGAAGCCCAGACAAGAATTGTCTGGACTGGGGGCTGGGGATTTAGCTCAGTGGTTCCACCACCTGCCTGCCTGCTTGCAAGCACAAGGTCCCGAGTTCTATCCCCCATACCAAAAAAAAAAAAAAAAAAAAGAATTATCTGGACTGACCTCTACTTTAATCTTCCTCTATGCCACATAGTTTAGAGCCCACCAAGACTGAAGATTGTCCTCTTTAGAGAGAACTTCATACTTCCAGAAATGGGCTCACCTAGGTGCTGAATGAAATGCTAAGCATTGTGTTTTACTATGTGAAATTTTTACTAATTTTAAACTTTGATATAACATAATTGACAGAATGAGCTATAGAATATCTTCATTTATTGAAAGGGTCATTGCTCTAAATTCAGGTCTATGGCTTCTCTTTTATGGAAAACTCAAAATATAAATAAAGAACAAAATAAAAGAGATAATAGGAAGTAGAGAAATAGATCTTTCTCAATGGGGAAAGGGATCAAGAGGTGGAAGAAGAGGGACAGGAGAGGAGAGGAAGGAGATGAGAAAAGGAATTAAGATGTGTTATATACATATTCCAACTCCACACAAGGAATGCAATCATCATGTACTGCCAACATGTACTAATAAATATAAAGGAAAATCACACATACAGCAAATAAAGTTTGTCTAACCTCAAAAAAAAAGAAAAAAAAGGAAAAAAAAGAAAGGGTCATTGCCAATAGACATGCGCCAGCCAGGAAAATCTGGGAAGGAGGTTAGAATATCTGAGAAGCTGCTAGAAGATTCCCGGAAAATAAGATGAGTTGACACATGTATCCATAAGGAAATTATGGCTGTGTTTTTGAAGGCATAGTATTTCTGCTACTGTCAAAATTTGCTTTTTCTGCCTTTCCTGTTCTGTTATGTCCTGGGTAATACTGTGAAACATCTGGAGATTAGAAAGTAGAAAAAGATAAGCCATGAGTAGAAAAAGATAAACTGGCTGAGGGGATGAGACTTCTGGGCTATGTCATGGTGACAGATCCTGGTATAACAGGGTTTCCTAAGCAAGTCACTTATGCCAGAAATGGTAGCTAAGTCTAAAGCAAAGATTAGGCTGTAGGAAGGACACACATGAATAGCAACAGATTCCATGGCTAGAGCTCACAGAATACAATGAATTAGAGGCAAAGAGTAACAGGTATTAGAATATTAGAGAATTCTTTTTTTTTGGTACCGGGGATTGAACTCGGGTCCTTGCACTTGCGCAGCAGGTGGCGAAACCACTGAGCTAAATCCCCGGCCCTATTAGAGAATTCTTACTAACTACTAATTAATAAAGGCAGGGATAAGTAGACCTCTGGTGAAATAGGCTGGCATGTCAGAGAAGCAGCCAAGAAATTAAACCAGGTAACCCTGGCATAGTTAGTTATATGAGATTTTTGCACAGTACACAAAAGAACTTGTTTTTTCAGTTGTAAAGAATACCCTGAGTCAAGAAGATGCAGATCACCAGTTTTTGGAAAATGGAAGATAAAACAAATGTTGTGTCATTAGTCACTAAATTAAGCTTCAGTTAACTACTTTTTTTTTTGCATACTGACCTAGTACATTTTTATGTACCCTCAAAGAACTGGCAGCATGTTTTTAGTTTCATCTGTGTACATGTTTCTCCTGTATTTATCTGTCTCACTTTATACTGTTTCCATTGGTCACTTTGAAACTGACATTTTTCAAATAGTATTTCTTCCTAATAGTAACCTGCTGCTGGGTTGAACAATGTTCCTTTACTTATTAAAAAAATATCAAGGTAGGGCTGGGGATTTAGCTCAGTGGCACCGCGCCTGCCTGGAAAGTGCAAGGTCTTCCTTCCGACAAAAAACAAAAAACAAAACAAAACAAAAAAACCAAGGTCAGGTCATAAAAAAAACAAGGGAAGAATGATAAGGTGCCAAAGACTGGAACAGACTAAGAAGACCAGACTAAGGAGACCTAACAACGAAGTGCAGTGTAGTACTATATCCTGAATTGTAACCTTGTAGAGGAAAACAACTTGGAGGTGGGCAGGAGGAGTAAATCCTAATTTAATCAACTGTGAATCTCAAATTATTCCAAAATAAAAGATTTTTTAAAGGTTGCTTAAAGTCCTATAAATAAAAATGGATTGTAAAATAGTTTTAGTATTTTCATTAGTAATTTATTCATTCAAAAATAGTTACTTAACACTTTTTGTGCCAAGAACTGGGTGTACATTGGTGTTTAAAATCGACACGGTCCCTGCTCACATGGAAGTACAGGAGAGAAATAATAAGTGAATAGACCACCAAAAATGCAATTACAAATCAGGCTAGGTTCTGTGAAGAAATGAGCAGGATCAGTAGAATCAGCTATAGTTGTTTTGCTTTCTTTGTGTATATTTGAGTTATTTTTACAATGAATATAATACTTCTGTGTCAGCAAAAGCTTTTTCCCTGGCCTACTGGGAAGTTACCTCACAAAACCTCAGCAAATTGCCTAATTTCGGTGATTCATTTCTATGCCAAAGGAGCTATTATTTGAAATTGCAGTGAATAGTTTTTGTCTTCATATAGTATTGTTGCAGGAGAAGGTAAATCAGTATATACCTGGTATCCCTAAGTTCTTTGTACTGGTGGCAAAATAGAGACATAAATCACTCAGTGAGGGAGAAATAGGGATAGATGGGGTCAAACCATAGTTAGAGGTATTTTTCTGATTCATAGACCATTGTCCTTTTATTTAACCAGACTGCTTCCGTGGATTAATATTGACAGATGCTTTAGACAGATAATTTGTAGAGTTCGATTTCAAAAATATGGGGAGTTTTTGTTGTAGTTTTCATTCAGTATTGATGGGGCATAATCTTTGAAATAATAAGTAATTCCAGTCATTAAATCATTAAAATGTCATGTTGGATTGCTTTTCACTGTTTCCTTTATTCTGCCTGGCTCCTGTTCTTAGCTTTCTTTAAAAAAAAATCCTTCAACTCTTTCTGACAGTGTAAAATAGTGCCTCAGTCTCCTTACCTGTAAAATGGAATTCCACTTTTCTCAGAGGATTGCAGGGAGAATGAGTCAATGCTTGCAAGGTGTTTAGCAGTGTCTGACATGTAGTAAGTACAATATAATTATGGGCAGTTTTATCTAACGTTTTCAGGAAGTAGGGGAAGAAGTGAACAGATACTGCCCCATTTGCCACCAGTTTTCAACATCATCATTATTAAGTTCCCAGAAAAGCATGTAGTATTTCATTGGACATTAGCAGCTTTGAAGAATACTTTTCAGCAATATTCCCTATTCTTTTAATGTATATTACTGGGGCAGGTGAAGATAGTGATCTTTGTTTTGGAGGAGTTAAAGTCAAGTTGAAAAATTATTCAGGTTGACAAGTTAGTGAGTGTAAAAGATATTATAGCCGTGGGTGACTTAATGTTTGCTGAAGATATGAACATTCAGACGTAGGACCTGGTAATGGCCATGGTGTATACCATTCTATTTGCTGCAGTACTGCCTTTATGAACTTAAATGTTCTTTTGAGTGGTACATTATGGGGGATTTGATATATTCTAGTTAAACATTTCTACAGCTTTTGGGTTTCAACAATTGAAATATTGATCATATATATGTAACTGCACATAACAATATATGCTGTGTGTAATTGTATGCTGCATATGTGTACAATTCTAACTTGGAGTTTTGAGAGTGTCCTGAAATGTGCTGATCATTTTAATTAGAAACCATTTTGTGCTAAAACTTAACAGAACACAAAACCCTCCAAAGCTTTGAAATGACCTTTCCTTAATTTCTTCTCTTTTGGTCTGTGTTTGTTTTTCTAGAAAATATTCCTGAGAAGGATCTTCAAGGAAGACTTTATATCAACCGTGTTTTTCATATCAGTGCTGAGAAAATGTTTGAATTGCTCTTCACTAGTTCACACTTTATGCAGAGATTTGCCAATTCTAGAAATATAATAGGTTGGTTCTTGTGTTGTTACCTAATGATAGTGTGGGGAGGGATTTTTATTAGCCTGGGAGGGTTGGGCCTATCTGAATTGATTTATGTTGTCAGGGGAAAAAAGAGACATGCTTTGATTTTATTTTGATTATATATGTAAAGTGATATTTAAATGTTTGGTTAAATTTTACATTGAACAATATAATTTTTAAATTAGACAGATGCTACTTAAAATGAAGTTCAGACTCTTTGGAAACTAAAGCTTCACTTATCATTCATGTATATGTATATTTTTATTAATGTATATATTTATTGAATTGAATCCAATTTAAAAGGGTCTGTTGTGGAACAACTGGATGCTAGTGGGGTATGGAATGGCCACCTTGCCAAATGGTGTGCCCGCATCTACCAAAGCTGAGAATAGACTTCTAGGTGTATTCTCATCAGAAATGGGTATATAGCTGGGAGTGGTGGTCCATGCTTATAATCCTGCACTTGGGAGGCTGAGGCAGGAGAATTACTGTGAGTTAGAGGACACCCTGGGCTACATTGTGAATTGAAGGCCAGCCTGAACTGTATAATGAGACCCTGTCTCAACAAAGCAAAAGAAAAAAATAAGAAATGAAAAAGTACTTGTGTACTGTAAATGATACCTACTACATTATTACTTATAATGCCTGCAAGCTGACAACATTCCAAATATCAATCAGTAATAGAATAAATAAATTGTACAAGTTTCCATAAAAGAATAGTATATACCAACAAAACCAACAACAAACTGCTGCTACTTATATGCTACTTATATGAATAAATCTCAAAGACACCTTATTGAACAAGGAAAAAAAGGCCGGATACAATAGTACATGCAATATAATTTCTTTATGTAAAGTTAGCATAGTAGTTACAGTTAGCATAGTTAGCAGTAATTATAGTTGTTGAGAATCCAGTGGGTAAAGACGGGGAGGGAACTTAGGGATGCTGGTAGAAGTACCATGTCTTACTTAGCCTTCGTGGTGATACACTGTGTGTTTCCTTTGCTAACATGGAGCTATACACTTGAAATTACAATATCCTTTACTGAAAAAATTTTAAAGCTTTATTTTGGAAATTGCTTATAGTCATAAGGTTTTCATTGGTCATGTGTTAAAAGTTCTGTTGTGGTAAATATCTCAAATAAGCTTATAGACAGTTTTGACATGAATTTATCCAAGTGTTTCCAGACACTTTATTAATTTTGAAAGCATGTGGTTTAGCTTGTTATATAATTAGAATATAGCAACAGAGAGTTGTACAGAGTAAGCCATTTCAATGAGAAAGTTATCCTATAATCAGTTTAAATATAGCTTATAATCTAGGTTTATATCTATAGTTTACATCTAATTATATAATTTTATCAACTGTTAGATGTTATCCCTTTATTTGAAACTTTTATGTAATTATAAACTCATAGATGATATCGTTAATATGGATTCTAGGAACAAAAATCAATTTTTTACTATTCATAGTAGAATACAAAAAGATTTCTAATCAATAGATATTAATTCTTGGGGTTATAGTAAGAGTTTCATGGATTTTTTTTTTTTTTTTGGTACCAGGGATCGAACTCGGGTCCTTGCACTTGTGCAGCAGGCGGCAAAACCACTGAGCTAAATCCCCGGTTCAATTTCATGGTTTTAAACTGGGAGTGTGGCATGCACTTATAATCCCCCAAGTTTGAGCCATGTGGGCAACTTAGTGACTTGGGAAGACCCTGTCTCAAAATAAAAAGTAAAAAATGACGGGGGATGTAGCTCGGTGGAAAGGCCTTGGGTTCACTCCTCATACACACACACACACACACACACACACACACACACACAGTTTTTAAGAAAATAATTTTTCTCCTCTTCCTTTTTTTTTTTGGTATTGGGGATCGAACTCAGGACCTTGCGCTTGTGAGGCAGGCCCCCATCTTCCTTTTCTTGAGGAGTTGGGTGGGGAGTGAGACACGGTCTTGCTGTGTAGCCAGACTGGCCTTGAACTCATTATCCTCCCAAGCTTTGGGATTACAAGTGTACACCACCATGACTGGCTCAATAGACTAGCCAGGAGTGGTGGTGCACGCCTGTGATCTCAGCACTTGGAAGGCTGAGGCAAGAGAAGTATGAGTTCAAGGCCAGCCTGGATTCCATGGCAAATTGAAGGCTACTCTGGACCTCATACCAAGAGTCTGTCTCAAAAAAAAACCAAACCCAAAATAAAAATGTATACTGTCTTAAGAGATCTAAATCTTCCTCTTTGCTCAATAGCTTGTATTTAACTTTTTATATCTCTTCTGAATCTATTTTATATTTTGATTTTATTCATTTCTACCTGGAGAACTTGGTATTTTTTAGAAGAGTTAGCTATATTATTTCCCTTAACTTTCTGTTTTGTTTTTTTTTTTGGTACTGGGGATCGAAATTGGGTCCTTGGGCTTGCAAGGCAGGCAGAAGAACCACTGAGCTAAATCCCTGGCCCTACTTTAACTTTCTAAGTTGATGTTGTACTGTCATTTCGTGGCTGAAAGGGCCCATGAGGTAGTAGCATGTTATTTCCTGTTAGTACTAAGGCAAGTTTTGTTTCTTGAAACACAACTGCATTTGTTGTCTAATATCATGTATGGCTTCCAAATGGTTGACTGTATTTGTTATCTGATAATTATAAATGGCGTTAGGAGGCAAAAACGTAGGGCTAATTCCAAATCTAAACAGCTATAGGCACGTTGCAAGGTAGACGTAAAATTAGTCAGAAGCTTTTCCCCAAAAGAGAGTTTACTCATGATTGCAAACCATATTGCTGTCCTTGGACCTGTTACCTGATAATCAAGGTTGTATTTCTTAAGAATGAAGTACAAATATAGAGAATATATTGATTTTTTGTATAAACAACTATTTGTGTATTTAATCTAATTCCAGCATTAAATGGCTACTACTGGATCTAACTTTTTAAATCTTTAATCTTTGTTTACAGTTGTATGACACTATTTATAATTTAAAGTTTTAAGTCTTTTCCCCACATTTTTACTTTGAAAAATGAAAACCTTCAGAAAAGTTGCATAAATAATATAAAACCCATGTACCCTTTACCTGAATTTATGAATTTTAAAAATTATGATAAATGTATACAACATAAAATTTGTTATTAAAAGTGTACAGTTCAGAAGGATTGAGTCCTTCCACGTTGTTAACTATCGCCATCATCCATCTCCAGAACTTTTTCTTCATCCCAAACTGAAATTCTGACCTATTAAACAATAACTCCATTTCTTCCTCTCCTAGCTCCTGATGACATATCCTCTATCTATCTCTCTATCTATCTATCTATCTATCTATTATCTGTCTCTATGAATTTAACTACTCTAGGCACCTACCATGAGTGGAATCATACAATATTTGACCTTTTAGTGATGGGCTTATTACAGTTAGTGTAATGGTTCATCCATCCATACTGTAGCATATGGAAGAATTTCATCCGCTTTTAAGGCAGAATATTCAATTGTGTGTATAGAGAAAGGATCTTTTTTTTTCATTCATCCATTATGACATTGGATTGTTTACATTTTTAGTTACTGTGAATAATTCTGCTGTGAGCATTGATGTATAAATACCTGTTTAAGTCCCCTGCTTTTGATATATATCTAATGCTGCCATGAATATTGATGTGTATTTATTCAAGTCTTCTGCTTTCTGTTTACCTTTTTTTGGCTATATACCTAGAAGTATAATTGCTGCATCATAGGGTAACTTTAACTTTTTGAGAAAGACATACTGTTTTCCATCATGATTGCCCCCATTTTACATTCCCACCAGCAATATACAGAAGCTCTGGTTTCTCCACAGTTTTGTTAATGCTTGTTTTCTCTCTGTGTATTTTTTATAATAGTCATCCTAATGGATGTAAAGATTCACCAATTTAAAAATTTTATTATTTCAAAGCATTCTTAAAGTAATTGTTCTATAATTCCGGCTTCTTTTTTTAAAATTCCTGCTTCTTAATTACTTTACTTCAGCATATCAAAATGGCTCATGTCCTTTTCTATACTATTAGCATTTCCTTACAATTTTATTTGAGATTTAAAAGGGTGAATTTTACCTATGTATTGCAGGACTGACTGTTCCTATATGAGGTTAATTTGGTAAGGTTATGGAAAATGATACTCATTTGGCCTTGCTGGTAACATTGGTAGAAATACAAGTGTAATAAATATGGCAAAATATATATATATTTTTTGGTCTGATCTTTGTTGATTTTTGCTTTATTGCAGAGTATACAGTTCTAACAGCAGAATTCAATGATATTTTTCAATTCTGTTTCTGATGTAAAGCGTCTTATTTGTATCATTTTCAGCCAGGAGTGATGGCTCATGCCTATAACCCTAGAACTCAGGAGGCTGAGGCAGGAGGATTGCTGTGAGTTTGAGGCCAGCCTGGCCTACATAGTGACTTAAATGCAGCCTGAACTAAGTAGTGAGACCCTGTCTCAAAATAACTAAAATAGGGCTGGGGATTTATCTTAGTGGCACAACACCTGCCTGGCAAGCACAGGGTCCTGAGTTTGATCCCTGGTTCCGCAAAACAAACAAAAACTAAATAAAAGTATTTTAGAAATAATTGTATATTCTTATTTCATGTACACCTAAATAAATCAGTTTTATAGATTTCATGGTTTCTGAAGTTTTCTTTTTAATTTAGTTATAAGATTTTTCCAGATACTCAAGAGGCAGTTTCAAGATCCCTCATTAAGTCCCTAGGCCTTGCTGTAGAAGAGAAGTTGAATGAAGTTGGCTATATCCTGAAGCCTTGCTTCATTCCTTTGATTGTGGGTAATGGGTGAGATAAAGGCAGCTATACTTTAGAATTTGGTGAACAGACTCCAAACATGCTGAGTAATTGCCCACATCCATCTGTGTAGTGGCATTAGGTAATCTGGTTAGGTCTTTGAATGGAGTTCATAATGCTTTTATCTGTACTTAACTAACGTTTGGCTTTCATGAAATGACCTTCACTGTATGGTGCTGTTCTAAAGCTATATTTCTGTTCAAACAGTGTTTGTACTCATTATGTTGTTCCTAAGCACATAAAAGAATTTTGACCAAGATCCCACCAAAAACATAGGGAGATGATCCTACAGCCTTCTTAATATAGAAAACGTTATATAAAATATAATCATTTATATGCTGTCATCTCACCTTGATTAAAGATTTTGGCAGACAAGCTACTATCACCCATGATTTCTCATAACACTGATATGATTTCTCTACAAGTGGATATTGAAGTCATATTGTTGCACAATAGCAAATGTCTTTCAAAGTTTTGTCCTCAATGGTGGTATGTTGAAGTGTTTTGTCCCTCTCCATAGGTCCTAGGGACTTTAAGAAGAAGCCTACAGATGAAGTAACTTTTATCTTCTACTAAAGAAAAAGTTCGTTAACAGAAAACAATTTAGAAATAAGTGTTTCAGAGATGTATACATGTCATATCTAAGAAGAGTGTCTAGTATTTAATCTCTCTTTAATGTTAAGCATATAGTTTAAAGGATTAGGACTGGTCGAAAGTTAAAATTTAATTCTAAATCTACACCTTTGATTCCATTTTAAGCCACACCCTTCTAGAACTAACTTATTTTATGTTTGCCATGATTAGACGTAGTATCTACTCCTTGGACTATAGAATCTGGAGGTGATCAACTGAGAACCATGACCTATACTATAGTCCTTAATAATCCACTTACTGGAAAATGTACTGCTGCTACTGAAAACCAGGTATGTCTACTCTGTTAGTATTCCAAAAGAGTCATGCTTATGGCAAGACAAGATAATTTCAACAAATAAATAACAAGGGGAAAAAGGGGGAGGAGAAACTTATACTTAGAAGTATATAAAGCCATTATCAGCCCAATCCTAATCCAATAATCTGTGAAAAAGTTATTTATGAGATTTGAGGACTAAACAGTACTTATTTTTTTTTAATGATATACTGAAGAATTTAAAAAGAAATGTACCTAAGTGTTTGTGGATGAAATTATACTGATGCCTGGAATTTCTTTTAAAATTAGCCAGGCGGAGGATGGTGGTGGAGGAAAGGAATAGGGGCATGGGCTACAGATGAAACAAGAGCAGGTAGTAATTAATGTTGAAGTTGGTTGATGAGCTCATGAGGGTTCATTATATTTCATTTCTACTCTTTTGCATGCTTATACTTTTTCACAATAAAAGACTTTTAAAAGTATATCTCTAAAATCTGATTTGCAAAATCATGTAAAGGGTTAGAGCTAGATAGCTAGATGGTTGTGGTGGGAAGAGATTGAGTTCATGGAAGTAAACAGCTATTGAATGCTCTTCTTCAGTAACCAGTGTATACTCTCTTAGAGTGGAGTTGTGTGTTTGGCCAATTTCTGTTGAAGTGTAGCACATCTGTTCTGCAGGTACTGTTAACACCCAAACAAGGCATGCTCTTGCAGTTCTGTGCATCAGTGTTTAAAAGGGGGTAATTTCTTGCCTTTTAAAAAAAGTTTAAAGATTGTCAAAAATACAAGAAAAGTCCAGTGTTTTGGTAGATTGGAATTTTTGATAACTATGGGAATCCCCTCAGAAGATAGGTAGAAAAAATGTGGCTAAAATGAGAAAGGTTTATTTAGCTGATAGCCAGTTTAAGTCCAGTTTAGGAAAAATGATGTTTTATTCATTTGCCCTACTCCTTTTTGTGTTTTTGTGAAGGGTGGTTCTGTTAAGCATTCAAAAATCTCAGGGTAGGCCCTTGTTATTGTTCAACTGAGTTTTGAATTGTCCCCCTAACAGGAAGTTAGAAAACTCTTAATGAGATTATATGGTTCCTTTCTCTTCCTTATGCCTTAAAGAAAGCATCAATTGTACAGTGAAATGACAGAGTGGAAGCTTCTCTGTTTCTCTGGATCTTTTCTCAGTTTATAGCAGCATAGCCCACATGAAGGCTATTATACCTTGGTATATAGACTTCTGGTGTCTTGTAATTCCTGAGAAGGAATTCTAGTATGTGCTAAATTGCCAAGAAACATATAAAATGTTAAAAATGTCCGTGTGAATTTTTAAAAATCTTATTTTGGCAGACACTGTGCAAAGACAGTCGGGAAGCACAATTTTATTTAGTAGATTCAGAAGTACTAACCCATGATGTCCCTTACCATGATTACTTCTACACCCTGAACAGATACTGTATCATTCGGTCTTCAAAACAGAAATGCAGGCTCAGGTGAGATACTGCAAATGAGTGTGTTAGAGTAGGCTAAATATACTCTGGTAATACTAATTCTGAGTTCTTAGCTTTATTTTTTGCCTAATGTACATGTTCAGGCAGAAGAGGGGTGGAGCTCCTCACCCAGGACTCCAGTTGCTTAAGGCGTTGTCATCCTGTATTACACATCTCAGAACAAAGGCATTTCAGTTGCTAATAAAAAGCAGTAGAAATGTGTTGTAGTTCCCTGGACTAGTCACATGGCCCTGTTTATAGGCAGGGGGCTGGGAGCTCTGGGAGAGCACATGGTGAGCAGCAACTGCTACAGCGGGGAAGGAGAAGGGTGGGTACATTAAGGAGAAATGGGCAAGTCCTAGTTAATGTAGTTACTTTAAGCTAATGTGTGACCTCTAGAGATTTTTTATACAAGGCATTTACAAAATTTAGCATGTATTTGGAGCTTTGATTGCTAAGGCAAATTCAAGGCTACAGAAAGTAAAGTAACAAAATGGTATGTACTTAGAAGGACAATTTGATGAAGTTATTAGCAGCTCACAGTGGTTTTTAAAGAAATCATTATCAGTAGACAAGTTTTCTTTTTTAGTTCCAATCACTTTGCATACTTTGGGGTTTCTATGTAACATAACCTTACATTTAATTCCAATATTAATACAACTAAAGTTTGTCCTTAAATACATTGCCTTCTTTTCTTCTTATCCTATTAGAGTTTCTACAGATTTGAAATACAAAAAACAACCATGGGGCCTTATCAAATCTTTAATTGAGAAGAATTCTTGGAGTTCACTGGAGGACTATTTCAGACAGCTTGGTTTGTAGAGTTTTTGATGAAATAAATGACAAAAAATGGGATTTATAGGTGGTTTGCAGATTTTCTTTACTAGTACTTCTTTTCTTGCAAACCCTTATTGAAAATTAGAACTATTATATGCTGCTCTTTCCTTTGTGATACCATAACCTATCCTGGAAATCTTTCTAATGATCCACTGTAAGTGGGTGGCCTGTTTTTTCCATAACTGAAACAACTGCATTAATATTTAATATAGCACATGACAAATTTGCACTGATGACCCCAACACTTTTTTCTTGTTTCTTTTTTGGTACCAGGGAATCGAACTCAGGATCTTGCACTTGTGAGGCAGGAGGCAGCACCACTGAGCTAAATTCCTGGCCCTCCAACACTTTTAATATACATTCTTCCTAGAATAATGAAACCTCATTATGAGGTCATTGTACCTGTAAAGCTTTTTATTAGAGTAAAGTTTGAATCTAGGCCATAAGAACCTTAAAAATAGTTAAAGAAAGTTATCAAGGCTTAAAAAAAAATCCTTCTGTCTTATAGTTTTTTTTCCCATATCTAAAGATTCTTTTTTTAAAAACCATTTCTTAGAATCAGAGTTGTTAATGGAAGAATCTGTGTTAAATCAGTCCATCGAAGATGCCGGAAAACTTAGTGGCCTACGAAGAAGAAGGCGAACATTCAACCGAACAGCAGAAACAGTTCCGAAGCTTACTTCTCAGGGCTTTTCTGGAGATACGACCTTAGAGACCAAAGCAGATATTCCAGGTAGCTGTCACTGGTAAACAGATGAATATCTTAGCTTATTTATAAGTCAGTTAGGAGATCTGAATTTCTCCCCTTCTTTTTGATAATCTTTATCGTATTCAGTTACTGAAAATTAGTATATAAGCATAAAAGAGCAATTGCAAAATGGCAAGGATATGACTAGTAGTAGTAATTTACTTGACCCACACAACAATTTAAAATTGGAGATTTTTATATGAAAACTCAGATCTGACAGCCCACCATCCAAATCCCTTCATGGCAACAGTTGGCTGAAGTTTCTTTATAACTGCGGCTTCAGGCTGGTGTGTGCTCCTCAGCTGGCCACAGACCCCACCACAAACACCAGTGTCCTGCTCCTGGACTGCTTCTCTCATTTATTCTTACCTAGCAACCATGGATATTTGAGTTCTGTCTTTTTTTTTTTTTTTTTTGGTCTTTTTTTCTTTCCTTTAATGAGAGTGTTCCTAATCTTTTTAAAAATTAATTTTATTGGTACATTTTAGGTAGACAATATAATGACATTCATCATTGGAAATTGCACCTTTACGTAATCTCTCTTGGTTCTTATTTTTTCCCCATTCCCCTGCCCTTCAATCCCTCAATCCCTCCCTATTTACAAAGACTTTGTTTCCATTTTTTCATTTTCTCATATTAATTCCATTCCCTTCTTTCCTTTCCCCTACCCCTCCCACTGCCCCTTCCCCTTTGCCCCTTTTCTTCCTATTTCACTTTATCTATTATACCTTTTAGTCCTTATTTACACTTGACTTTTATTGACTTTTGTCTTTGACGTACTGCTCTTGGGTACTGTCAGGTCCAGCCTCAAAAAACCATAAAGATGGAACTTGACTTTTATTATCTTTACTCTCTGAATTTTGAAAACATCTTGCCCCTACTGTTACTCTCCCCTCTCAGAGCTATAAAGCTGTTGTACTGTCTCATCCTCCTATATTATCAAATTCTTTTTAGGCTTATATCTTAGTGTGAATATATTTATTCACTATTGAAGGTTAATGGTCCTTTAATTTTGGAATTTAAAAGTTTAGGCAACAATGAATAGGTGAGGATTTTTTTAGGGAGTGAAACTCTGTACGTAAACAAAGCTCAATTATTATTTGCAGAGGTAGTACTTAGCTATATATCACCCATGATGTATTGAATTGTTTATTTAATTTTAGGGTAAATTATACTCAAAATTTGAAGGATTGTTGTAGGTTTTCTTTTTATAGACTTGTTTCACATTACTCAAGATACCAGAAATCCAAAAAAGAGTGCGGGGAATTTTCCCTACTTTGTTGTTACAAATAATTTAAAAAATTTCTAGTCCAGTTCTTTTCAAATGAATATTAAATTTTTATCAGTTGTAATCCCAGTCCTCACTCTAATGCATCCTTTTTCTTGTGATCTTCAGGAAAGAAAAAGAAAGTGGAAAGCTTTAACATTGCTCTTATTGTGGTAATGAGTATTTTGTAAGTATTTATTGTGAATCCTAATTTTGCTTGTGTCTTCATTTACTTTTAACTGGTTCCCAAATGAATTTGTATCGTATATTACTGGGTAGAAATTGCCACTATTTGATGAATGTTGAACTAGGACAGTTTTTGATGTGTGATTTTCAGAATTGTTAAATTTGAAGGAAAAGTACACATTAAACAAGTGTCTTTATTTTGTAACCAATCTGGCTTATTTCTTTTTTTGGTACCGGGGATTGAACTCTGGACCCTGTACTTGCAAGGCAGGTGGCGGAACCACTGAGCTAAATCCCCGGCCCTGGTTTATTTCAACTATCATAGTTTTAGTGGGAAGTTCCATAAATTTAAAGCACATACTTATATATACATACTGGTAAAGTCCTCAAAATACTAATTTACTCTCAGTAGTTCTTATCTTTTACTGTGCATAACAATCATAACAATCATAACAATCATAACAAGCTTGCTAAAATTCAGATTTCTTGACCCTAAATTTCAGAGATTGAGGAAAAAGCTTTGAGTCAGTAGACCTTGGCTCTAGGGATCAGGAATCACTATTTTTTATTTTTATTTATTTATTTATTTTTGGTACTGGAGATCGAACTCAGGTCCTTGTGCTTGCGCAGCAAGCGGCGAAACCACTGAGCTAAATCCCCAGCCCTAGGAATCACTATTTTAAAGCACACACTCCAGGTTATTCTGACTGCAATGTGAGCATCAAATGGTGAAAAATAACTGGGCAATTAGTCTGAATCTCAGGGCACACTATAGGAATCTACTTGGGAGGTCATATTTAGAGTACTCATGGCTCTGTATGAGTCTTGAATAAGTTAGTCTCTTAGATTAGTTGAATTGGTTGACACAGTGATGCATTCTGGGTGATAATTTTTTGGACTGAAACTCATATCAATTAGTTTTTCTCAGTATAGATTTTAGAACATAGAAAGTATTTGTTATTCCTTTGAGTTTTATAGCATAAACAATATGGTAAACATTATGGTACAATATAGTACAATATTAGTTTGTTACAACAATTTTGAATGGTAACTATTATCAGTGTCATTCTGCATTGCTTTGCAGAAAATTTATACTCAAATATTGAATGCACTGATTTACATACTATTTCAGTGCCATAGTAATTTCATAGATAGGATTTTCTTGCTAGCCTTAAGTTTTTTCCCTTAAACCCTCTTTTCTCTATATAGTTATATAAATACCTAATATCGACCTTTGAATATAATATATATACATACATATTATATACACACACCTCTATTTACAATATTGGGACTCAGACCCAGGGCCATTTACATGCTAGGCCAGTGCTCTGCCACTGAGCTATACTCACAGCTCCATTATATATTTTTTAAGGTAAGTCAATATTTTAACAGAAAAAGATAAGTACATAGATAATGATTTCACTTATATAGTTGAATATATGTACGTCTAATAAGGGATGGATCCATTTACTTGAATGTCTGCTGTGAAACCAATACATTACATTTATTTAGCATGTAATATTTTATTGATGTTGTTCTTTTTCCTGTTTTGGGGGTTGAACCCAGGTCCTTGTGCATGTTAGGCAAGAGCTCTACCACTGAGCTACATCCCTAGCCCTCTGTATTTACATATATGTATAGTAATGTATGAATCCATTCACTTGATAGTTTTCTGTGAAAACCAATACATTAAGTTCACTTAGCATGTAACATTTTGTATTTGATATCATTAATGTGTATTTGGGACTTTATACTTTCTTTGCCCATTATGAATAAGAAGACAATTTTGCTGAAATATATATATATATTTTTTTTCTTCTACTGGGAATAAGATGAGTCATGATCTATCTAAGATCAGCTTTATATTGATCTTCATTTCCTTTTTGTAATGCAACATTATGAGCGTGTGATTGCTGAAGCCAAAGTACCCAAAAATAGAGCATGAAAGCTTACCTGATAGATTTCTTAGCTGGTGGTCCATATCCACACTGGCTGGAATTGCCAGCAGAGAGGAGAGATGTCAGAGACAACCTCAACCTGTGAGTTGGGGATATTAAAAGACCTTTACTGTACTTGTTTCTTTTTCTTCAGCATCCACTTATTGCCTTACTTATTTTATATGATAAAATAGGGATAATTTATTTAAATAATGGGAAAACAGTTTAGAAAACATACATTTTTGCAGCTTTTGCATGCATATTTTGCATTAGTCTTGATAAGTGTGGATTAACCAGGTGTAATGTGCTCTGCCTAGTTTGATGTTCCTAGTTGTGTTGAATGTGACACTGTTTCTGAAGCTGTCAAAGATTGAATATGCTGTTCAGTCCTTTTACCGTCTCCACCTCCAAGAAGAGAAATCTTTAAAGTAAGTCTCCCACCCCACGTATATTCACCATATTATTTCAGTAGTTCCTTGTTATAGATAATCCAATTCCAGTTTTCAGAAATTTTGTCTGCTACTCTCCTATAGTCATAAATAGATTATTTGTTGGTTTAATTTTGTGTTTTGTTTCCAGTTATGGGGGCACTGAAAGTTTTGGAAATGAAGGATTATAAGCTAGTCTCTTGATTTTGATGATGTTGTTTTTTCTTTCAGTTTAGCCTCTGATACGGTCTCTGGAACAGAAGATAGTCAAAAGGACAAAGATCAGGCCCATCGTTTAAAAGGAGTGCTGCGAGATTCCATACTGATGCTTGAACAGGTGGGCAAATCTTGGTACTGCAGTGTTTAGTGCCTTTGTACCATTGTGATTAGTTACTCTGGTTATGAGAATAACCATATTTGAAAAAAGTTTCTCCATTATGCATATTACATACATATGCACTTTTTTTTCTACAAAAAAAGTTAAATACCTTCAATTTCAGTTAGTTATAGATTCTGAAGGTGTTTCCATATCACCTATTTCATTCTTTTTATTGGCCTTCCTAGATACAATTATATGCTTAAAATTAACTCTTCCTGGGCCGGGGATTTAGCTCAGTGGTTTCGCTGCCTGCTGTGCAAGTGCAAGGACCCGAGTTCGATCCCCGGTACCAAAAACAAAAACAAAGAAACCAAAAAACTCTTCCTATAAAATGGTAGCTACTGTACTTACTTTTCATTATTTGGCTTTTATTTTTACCATATATGTTGGAGATACTTCTATATCAATATATAAAGAACTTCCTCTTAATAGCTCCATAGGGCTCAACTGTGTAAATGTGATGTATTTTACCAGTTCTTCATCGAAATGAATACAGATTATTTCAGTATTTGGCTAGTAACAGCATATTGTGACCATGGCATTATCAATATGTGCTGCTTAGTTCCATGAACCAAAACTTAGGATTCCCTGTGAAAAATAAAGATTTATATTTCCCTTATGAATATAATACATGCTTGCTTGCTCTTAAAAAATTTATTTATTTATTTTGAGATAGGATCTTGCTATGCAGTTCAGGCTGGCCTTGAACTTACTATGTAGCCCAGGCTGACCTTGGACTCACAGCAATCCTCCTGCCTCGGCCTCCCAAGTGCTGGGATTACAGGCATGCACCACCATGCCCAGCATGCTTGCTTTCATCATGGAAAAACAGAGACTAGTAGAAGAGAACATGGTTCTATATTCAGACACAATCACTGTTAATATGTTATATATATATATATATATATATATATATATATATATATATACTTGTTTTTAAGAGATTCAATTACTGAGCATTTGTTAGGATATCACGTGGGCACTGAAGGGGAGAGCTTCAGCTGGGTACTCTTCAGATGTGCACTATCGACAGTTCTTCAGTAACTTTTTCTTCCCACTATAAGCAAGGAGTGTGTCATATTTTTCACCTTTCTCCTCATCTTCTCCTCCATTTTCTCATTCCCAGCTAATGACCATAACTTATGGAGAAAGGAGAAACTTTTCCTCCTTCTGTAAGCATACCTATAATCCTCTTCTTTTTGAATATTAGAAGTAGTCCTCTGCCTATAGGAAGCAAGTCCCAGCATATGTTAGCTTTGTCTATTGCTTTTCTACTTCTCATTTGTTCTCAGTTTTCCTCATCAACTAGATTTTTACCATCAGCATATGACCCTGCTCTGTTACTCCTGTACCAACAAACCCACTCTGCCCACATCCTTCTCTAGTTACTTATTTCTATCTACGTCCTTTCATAGGCTTTTTCAGAGTTGCCTACTCTGGCTGTCACTTCTTTATTCTTCATAACCCATTCACTTTTTATTTTCTTTAAAATCAATAGTTCACACAAAGCTTTAATTTATTCTACAATATTTGTTCAGAAAAATGGCAGTCTCAGCACATTTTTCCCCATTTCTTGAGTGTTTCAGCTTTAGACATTATCTTTTAACTTTCTGTTTTAGAAAAGAAGGATTTGGTTTTCTTTCTTACCTCTCACCCCCTACACATGTATTTTGGATTCCTACTGTCTTCCCAATGAAGTTATAACATAATTTTGATTAGATCAATACTCATTATTGACTTTGTTTTGGTTAAGTTTGCTACTTAGAGCTGGGCCATACAATTAAATCATGACTATCTTTTCTGTGCTTTTGGCTATCTTTAAAATTACCTTATTACAGCTGATTCATTTATCAGTATCATTAAACATTTTGTCTTCTAATTCTCTGTTTATAAATCTCCTCCTAAAATCTTTATTCATTCAGGAATTCCACCATGGTCCTCTATGCCTGGTACACAGCTATCATTCAGAGATTCCTGTCTGCTTCCTATGTCCCATGTTTTCCTTTCTCCTTTATTTTCACCAAGGCTGGGGACAGAAACAGGGCCCTACACATTGCAAGGCGAGCACCCTACCACTGAGATATATCCCTTTAGTGGTGCACATTCTCTAGTAGCTTCCCAAGAGAGCGTGGAGGTAAATATTTTGAGTTCATTTACCTGAAAAAAAATTTATACTATCCTTTCCCTTGATTGATGGTTTGGTGGGAAACAGAATTCTAGATTGGCAATAATATTTCTTCAGAACTTAGAAGGCATTTCTTCATTGTCTTTTGGCTGCCAGTGTTACTATTGAGAATTCAGAGTCATTTATCCTTCCTGATCCTTTAATTTGGAAATTCATGTTCTATAGTCCTGGAAATTTCCTTAAGTCATACAGGAGATGATTGCCTCCCCTCTATTTTTTCTCCGCTGACTTTCTACAATTCCTATATTTAGATGTCAGCCCTCTCTTGGCTGGGTTGTATAATCTTTTCTTTTCAGCTTCCATCATTTTGCATTTTTGTTCTACATCTTCAGAGATATCCTTAGCTTTATCATCAAATTCTTCTGTTGAGCTTTCTAATTATTGTTAACATGATTTTAATTTCAAAGAGCTATTATTTTTCTGAATTCTTTGTTGTGGTGCTATAATTTTTAAGACTATAATATCTTTAGTTCTCTGAAGATATTAATGACAATTTTTTCTTCTTATATACTCATTTTCCATCACAATTCTTTCCCTTCTTAATTTGTGTCTTTAGAGGATCTCTTTAGATACCTGATAGTCCTCAGTTGTCTACTTGTGTGGATCGTGATGAAGGCTCTTAACATAAGCATTGGACTAGATTACATAAACTTCTTTATAGAGCTAGCTGGAATGGATAGTTGAGAAATCCTGATATTATTACCTTCAGGTCAGTTTGCCAGAGGATGGTCAGTTCCACAGAGAAGACTCATTCTCCTGAGTATGAGAGAGCTGGCCACTGGTATTTTTAAGAGCGGAGTAGAAGATGGATGGGGAGGGAGGGGTAGAAGGGACAGGACAGTCTTAGTGTTCAGTAGACATTTTTTCACATAATCACCATTTTTGCTGTGGTATCACTGTCTTAACAATGCAGGCCAGACAGCCAGAGACTGTTTTATCCTGGCTGGAAAATAAAACTCTAGACTTCTGCCTACATAGTAGGAGATAGCATATAACCAAAGTTTTATCTAGTTTTTCTTATTTTGGCCCTTTCTTCCTGGCCATCAACACCTGATGAAGATTCTTCCAGGTTAATTTTGTTGGTGCTCTGAATTCCCTACTGTTAATTTAGGACTTTTTTTTCCCCCAAGCCAGTTGTTATCCATGTGATTTCTAGTTTCCAAAGTTATGCTGCTGTTTTCTCCTTTATTGTTCTTCCTCCTCTGTGGATTTATGCCTTTTAAAATCCCTTTACTGGGGGGTGGGGTTTTAGCTTAGTGGTTCTGCTGCCTGCCTCACAAGTGCAAGGTTCCCAGTTCAATCCCCGGTACCCACCCCCCCCAAATCCCTTTACTGTGCTTTTAGGGATTTCACTCTTCAGCTCACTGCTGCGTGATTTTCTTCTCCCATAATTGCCTCTATTGGCATTGTTTGATACAAGGATCTCTAGTGTGTAAAAATAATTTACCTTTTATAGTATTCATTTACAGTGTCAGCATTTGACAGGGCTGACCACTCCTTTGCTTTAAATGTATGTAGTCTTGCCTTCTGAACATATTTTTTTTAAAGATCACCTTTATTGTGATGTAATTCACATACTATAAAGTTCACCTTTTGGGGGGGGGTACCAGGGATCGAACTCAGGACCTTGCGCTTGCGAGGCAGGTGCTGGAACCACTGAGCTAAATCCCCAGCCCCTAAAGTTCACCTTTTAAAAGAACTTTTAGTATGTTCCCAAGGTTATGCACCCATCATCACTATTTCCTGAACATTTGTATGCACCCCAAAGAAACTCTGTACCCATTAGCAGTTGCTCCCTTTACCCACCAGTTTACTTTCATTAGTGCAGATTTGCCTATTCAAGACATTTCAAGTAAGTGGCTCATAGAATATGTGGCATTCTGTGACTGGCTTCTTTCATTTAGAATAGTGAAAAACTTTTTGCTGGTTTACTTGATCTCTTCCTGTCCCAAATGCTGCAGGGCTCTGTAAGGTTCTCTTTCCTTCTCTTCTGCTTTCTCTTTAGGTTATCTCCTCACTCCTCACTCCTCTAAAATCTACTTAGATCCTCTTAGATCTACTTAGGATTCCTGTCTTAGATCATTTGTGCTACTATAACAAAATCTCTGAGACTGGATCATGTAGAAACAGAAATAGTTCTGGAAGTTGGGCCATCCAAAATCAAGCCACTGGCAGGTTCAGGGTTGGATGAGAGTCTATTCCTCATAAATGGTGCCATCTAGGTATCCTTACAGGTTAGAAGGGACCAAAGAGCATAAAAGGAACCTAGCTGGTTCCCTTCAACCCTTTTGCAGAAGTCCATTCCTGAGTGCAAAGCCTTCATGACCTGTCATCTCTCCAAGCAATACTTCTTACTACTGTTGCACTGGGGATTAAATTTCAGCATGAACTTTGAAGGGGACACATTAAACAATGGCAGCTCCCAAATCTATCTCTTCCCCTGACCTCTGCCCTGAGCTCTGGATTCAGGCAGTCACTTGCCTCCTTGGTGTCTTTACCTGGATGACTAGCAGCATCCCAAAGTGATCATGCCTCAAACAGAGTTCAGTTTTCCTCCAGGCTTACACTTAATTCTCTCCTAGAGGGCCTCATTTCAGAAATGATACTCAAGTCAAAAAATGGAATAAAAAATCTATCTTTATGTGTGTATTTATTTTAGTTCATCCCTCACTAGTTTGAACACTCTAGGAAGGCAGAGAGCCATTTTGGGTCAGTACCGTACTTTGCCCAGTATATAATAGATAAGCAATAAATAATTGTTGAATGAAGACATATTTCAACTTTATTAGAGAAATCAGATGTCCATGTGTATTGCTAAACACTATAAAAAAGTACAAAATTAAGTTTCGCATTGCTAAGTACTAAGAGTAATGCTCTGGGAGTTTAGAAGCAGGGCGATTAGGAAAAAACTACATGGAGATATTTGAGACATGGATAAGTTTAGATAAGCAAAGAGGAATGTAAGCATAATAGCAAGGAATGGCCCAGCAATGGAACTTGAGTTGTTTAGGGGACAGTGAAGAGACCACTGCACTTCAGAAACTATCTAACAAAGCAAGCCTTTCACTTTGGATAATCTGATTAATGGATCTATTGGAAGGTAGAATATACAGAAGTAGGAAGCTGGGCAATACTTCAGCCAGTGGGAAGAACTCTGTAACAGTCATATCCACAGCTGATACTCTAAAGAATCAGGTGTTTAATATTCAATGTTTTCTTTGGGCATCATATAAATAAAATTTATGAATGTAATTGTAAACTTTTGGCATAAAATAATTAGAAAAATTTACACAATCTGATTTTTGAAAATGAATTTTGTTTGCAGCTGAAGAGCTCACTCATTATGCTTCAGAAAACCTTTGATCTACTAAATAAGAACAAGACTGGCACACCTGTTGGAAGCTAGTAATATTATGGACTAAAACAGTATCTGGAAGACAACTGGCGAATGAAGGATTTTAATTGTCCCAGGAACATCTCATTTTCTCATTGAGATTTTTAATATGAAAATTCTTTTTAATAACATTTGATAATTACTCTCTGAATTCTGTTTTTTCACTTCCTACACATGTTTTTTTTTGGTACTAGGGATTGAACTTGGGACCTTGCACTTGCAAGGCAGGTAGTGGAACCACCGAGCTAAATCCCCAGCTTTCTACACATATTTTTAAGCTATGAATTTCTCTAGTGAACTGTGAAATATATTCTGGAATTGAAACTCTGATACAAAAAGAAAGTGAGACACACTGAATTGAGTAGTATGGCTTCTTTTCTAGAGTACAGCTTAAAGTTTGATGCTTTAAATTTGTCTGTTAGCACAGAATCACTACATATCCAACAGACTGCGTTCCCAGTTGTGGTAAGTTTATGAGACTAAAGAAGACAATATGAAAAGAAAGCTCTAGCATTACTAATTTAAAAGGACAATTTTTAGGCATATATAACATTTCTAGGTTTTTATCCCGTAAATGTTACAATGTCTTCATTTATTTGGTATGCAAATTCAATAGTCAAATGTTTTGAATATGCATGTTGTTCATTATCTGAAAAGTTCCTCAGACATTTATATCTTGATGAAAGTTAATTTATTAAAATATCAGAGATGGGATCACCTTGCCTCTTTTATATACATCATTTGGCAGAAGAGTGATTTTAGGAAAAGGAAACATGTAGGATACCAATGTTCAAAATGAAGAACCATCATCTGAGTTTTAAAAAACAGATGATGTTACAATCTGGACATTTAGTAACAGATCAAATGCATACTTGAACTAAGCTTGGATTAGGTTTAGCAGTCTTTCATGGTGAGAGTGACCTATCTGGTTGAAAATAGTGTGTTAGCGGCCACATTTGGTGGCTTCATTCTTTTTTTTTTTTTTTCAAAATCAAACACTTTATTTCCACATAACAAGCGCAAAAACCTCTCAAACACTTTAACAATACAAGTAACGCAGTTATGAAGTCATTGTATACTACTCAAAGCCCCATCATCAGCTTACCGTTAGATCCAAACATCTCCAGACATAGTTTTTCAAAGCTACCTTTGGTTTTTGGAAAAACCAGTATGGAAGTCAATATACACCGAATGCACTGAACATTTGTTTCTAGGAAGGTGTCCAACAACATTAGCTCACACCCTGCAAGCCGGAGCGCGGTCTGGAGTCACACTCCGCAACGCAACGCAGGCGCTGCCCTACTGACCCCGCGCGGGCCGGGGCGAGGGGAGAGCAGAGCAGAGCAGAGCAGAGCAGAGCAGAGTAGAGCAGAGCAGGCCGGCCGGGCGCGCGTCCCCACTGCGTGACAGAGGTCTGAGCTAGCACGAGCACACCGTCAGGTCATAAGCTCCAGGTCCGGGCGGTCTGGCTGAGGCTTGAGATGGGCACAAATGGTGGGGAAGATGAAGTCACAGAGTCTGTGGGGAGCAGGGGCCCAAAGATGCTCAGAGGGCAGGAAGGAGCAAGCTACAGTTTCCCATTGTTCTCACATTATCTCAGGGTGAAATTGCGGATGAGTTCAGATAAAATGTTCAAATATTTGCTTAGATTTTTAACTGGTTGTTCTATGAGAACCTCATACATAGCAACTTAGAAACTTTCACTATAAAAAAGAGCCTACAAATAAACTCTCAAAAAAGAGACAATTAATGCTGAGCAGCCAAAAAGTCATGGTTTATTATATCTGAAGAAAATTTCATAATTCAAACACAACCAAACTGTACATTTTACAATCACATTCTATTTGTAAACAGTTAAAGCCACTGACTTCTTTTGCATCTTAGGACACAGACAGTTAGAATCAAGGCAATGAAATGATGGCAAGTTCTGTACTGTTAAAATTTTTACCCTTCTTTAGTCTCTTCTTTGACTAAGCAAACATTATAATACCATTTGTGGGCAACGAAAGGGGGAGGAAAGAAATTTAAAAATGGTGTAACTCGTTAGTTTGCAACAACATTTAAAATTTTCTTTATACAACAAACAACTCTGTAAGCCCAATACCTTGGTTACAGTATGCATAGTTACTGATTTCGGCTTTAAGGTACAACAGTTAGACATTGACACAGTCACGAGAGCAGGAACATAGAGAGCCACTTGATGGGTTACAAAAACTATTACCTATTGATTATTAGCAAACCATCATCACTCACTAATAAAAAGACAGCATCTGAAAGCAGAACATCAAACTCCAGCTTTAAGCTTTTTTTTGTTTTTTCTTTTTTTGTGGCAGAGAAAATTCTTTTAACAGCGATATGTAGTATCAGTGCTAAAAGTTGGGGGTTTTCTTCTTTTCCTATAAGAAACTACAAGATTTTTTTTTTTTTTTAAACTGGGCAACTGGTTTTCCTGAGAACCATGCTCTTTGATTTAGGACAGGAATAGAAAAACAAAAGTACATGGCCAAATGCTGCTCCTTTTTCCCAGAGATAGAAAGCATCTTTTAAATCATCCTCCATTTTTTTGTCTTTTAAATTTTTTTTAAATGATGGAAGAGTAAACACTTTTTCTCAAAAAACAAACAAAAAATCTGTAAACAAGAAGGCTCAACATGGGAACCTTCAAAACAAAATGGAAAAGCCTATTCAAAGTGCAGGGCCCGTCCTGGGTGGCAGGTGGGCTGCAACTCACAGCTGTGGCCACAGTTTTTCAAACTGCAGAGCGAAATTCTTTAGTTTTACAACATGAAAAAACTGGTGCAATACTTTCATTAATAATCCTAAGTCAGTATCATCGCTTGATCTTTTAAACTCTGCGATATCACGATAAAGGTAGGCAACATCAAGGCATAGTAGAGCGCACACCTTTTAGAACATCCTTGAGTAAACATTTACACTGGAATAGTTGCCCCCCATACTTCCGATTAGACGGAGAACATTCAGTGCAAAGGTAAAAGCTCATACATTATCAGCTCAAGAAATAGTTTTGCAAAAGAGGGGGTGGGGAGAGAAAAAAAGAATGAATGAATCCAAAGGCGAAACATGATGAGTATGCACAAGTGAGCTCACTCTATCCGGTTAGGATGTATGGCGCCACTTGGGAGTGTAAATAGATACCGTTCACATTATAATATTGACCTGCATGATTCAAGTATTCAAACTGATATGTTTCGGGGAACACAAAGTGGAGAATGTGCAGAGAAGAGCTGTTCCCACAGGTGGCCCTGGCTGCAGGCGGCGAGCCCAGCTTAGTGCTCCTTTCCTTCGCGTCTTGAGGTCGCGGGTGGAGGCTACACCTCCAGCTTCACATGGACTGTCCCCCCCACCCAGGTGGTCAACAGAAAGAAACGTGTTAATGGGGGAGGGGCTGCTAATTCCCCGGGGGTCACTGCTGCTTGGGGGACCCCACAGGGTTGTGGAATAGTGCAGGGTCCCCCAGAGGGAAGTGCCGTGAAGGTCTCCACAGTTGGTTCCCGACAGCCCAGCACCATTCCAGTGGTTGAGATCGGTCTGGCTGGAGAACGCGTGGGAACAGTCGAGGGAGTCCAGCCGACTCTGGCTGGACCCGAGAAACTGACAGCCAGGAGAAGGGGTCAGGGACTGACCCTGTGCAAAGAAACGACTGATCTCCTCTTCACTGGCAAACTCAGCAAGGATAGTAGTGTTCCTCAGTACACACATGTGCAGAGACTTTTGTGCCTTCATTACCTCTTCTTTCAAACTGTAGCGGACCAGAGCGCTTCCGTGCTGGGGTTCAGGTGGAATGTTATCAGCGGGCCATGCTGCATGCACAGGGTGCGCAGGGTGGAGCCATCGATCTGAGGTGTAAGGTTTTTCAGGACAATGGTGGCTTCATTCTTTATGTATGTGTGTGGCATTTTTAGTTGGCAAATTATAAGTCAGACACAAACTTTAGCTCTTTGAGGCATGTATGTCCCAATACAAATGTACTGACTGAAGTGAGACACAAGCTTGGGCTCTTTTAAAAAGTTTTTAGGCATTTATATCACAATAAAAGTAGTTCATGAAAATTAGGACTTTATGAACTGACCTGAAATCAGATTTCCTTTCAAGACTTAGGAAAATTTCAGGAAGTGTTTACTGTTTTGTCCTTTTGAGGCCTTTCTTGGGAATCTGTAGATCTACATATAATATGGTGTATATATTGCTACTATTTGAAAAACTATTACTTGCAGTTAAATATTTTCTTTTACCAGAGTCACCAAAGCCACACGGAATTGCAAAAGTCATTTTTGAGATGCCTGTAGGGAATGAAAGTATTGACTCGATTAGAGGGAAAATGCATTTCACTGGTTGAATCCCAATTAACCTGGGGATGCCAGTCTATCTACCTGTGGTTTTCTGAGTAAGAATTTGAGTGTCAGACTGTAAGCAAGAGTGACTGGATTATAAACTTGAAACTTTCTCTGTTAAATTAACAAAGATAATCATTGACAAACTGAATATTTTTATGGTTTCTTTAAAACCTGTACTTTATGACATACCTCAAAGATTACCAAAGTTGTCTTATAAATTAATTAAATAAGTATGTATGGCGACATCAGTTAATAAAATTTGAACTTGTTTTGCGTAAACTGGATGCCAATATGCATATGAGTTGTAATTTTTCTTTTTCTGTTTAAAGTAAAAAAAAAAAACCAAACAAACCAGAAAGTGTACACGAGTCTGTACTCTTATAATCTGTAAAAAAATAAAATCAAAAGGTCCAGAGGAAGGGGCTTCCTGGCCACCATCCCTCCTGCCACTCCCAGCCGAGAGGAAAGGGCTTTTGGGCCACCTTCTGTACTGCTGCTCCAGACCCTGAGGAAGGGGCTTCTGAGCCGCCGTCCCACTGCTCCTGGTCCAGAGGAAGGGGCTTCCCGGCCACCATCCCTACCGCTGCTCCCAGCCCAGAGGAAGAGGCTTCCAGGCCACCATCCCTACTGCCGCTCCTGGCCCCTGTCCCACCTCTACCAGCTCAGAGGAGGTGAGCCACATGGGTGCCGACAGCACTCCTCCTACCAGCCCCCCCCAGTCGAAATGAGAAAACACATAAATAACTCTCAAGACCAGACTTCCAGATCACCTACAGCAACCACAAAGGGAAATGAGATGGAACACTCTGACACTCAACCACCTGGACCCACTGAACTGCCAACAAAAGGGGATCTGGAAAAAATGAAATCAGAAATAATTTCTCAGATAACAGGAGAAATTGTGCTCCTAGTGCAAGACATGATTAATAAATCTAGAGAGGAGCTGAGGAACATGATGGAGTCCCAACATAGGAAACAAATGGAATCCATAAAACAGATGCAAATAGATTTCCAGGACATGAAAAACTCCACTGAAAGTCTACACAGCAGAATGAGCCAATGTGAGGACAGAATTTCAGATATAGAAGATAAGACTGCAATTAGTGACCAGGAAAAGAAAAATTGCTTCAAAATTATAAGGGACCACGAGAAATCAATCCAGCAGCTGCTAGACAATGCAAAGAGGAATAACATAAGACTGATTAGAGTCAATGAAGAAACGGGAGAGAGTGCAGATGACATAAAAAAACTCTTCACAGAAGTGATGGCAGAAAACTTCCCAAGGAGGGGAAAAAAACTTGACCTACAGATAAGTGAGACACATAGGACTCCAACTTGCCTTGATCAAAAAAAGCCTACACATAGGCATATAATTGTTGAGATTCCAGAAACTCAACAGAAGAACAAAGTTCTACAAGCAGTTAGAGAAAAGAAACAAATCACATACAAAGGAAAGCCCATCAGAATCACAGCAGACTTCTCAACACAAAGCATCAAGGCAAGAAGAGCTTGGAGTGACATATTCCAAGCCCTAAAAGAAAACAGCCTCCAACCCACATTGATGTACCCTGCAAAACTACCTTTCAAAACTGATGGAGAAATAAGACACTTTCATGACAAAGAGTACCTTAGAAACTTTGTGAATACCAAACCAGCGCTCCAAAGAATTTTACACAATATCCTAGGAACAGACATTGAGGATCACAACCCCAGGAAGCAAAGCAGAATGAACCCATCTGGCATGACAAGAAATTAAATGGAAAGGGGGAGAACCCAACAAAAAGAAAAAGTCATGGCAATGACAAGTCAATACGTTTCAGTTAACACCATCAACATTGATGGTCTCAATTCACCAATCAAAAGAAATAGACTGGCAGAATGGGTCAAGAAGCAAAATCCAACAATAGGCTGCACACAAGAAACACACTTCATTCAAAAGGAAACTCATACACTGAAACTTAAAGGGTGGAAAACAATACTCCATGTGACAGGAAGCCCCAAAAAAGCAGGAGTAGCTATCCTCTTGGCAGATCAAGTAGATTTCAAACCAACACTGATTAAGAGAGACGAAGGACACTACATCCTTGTAAAGGGAACAATCCAAGAGGAAAAGACGACAATCATAAATATCTATGCACCAAACACTAGTGCACCCAACTATATAAAACAAATACTAACGGACAGGAAAAGTCATATATGCACTAATACAATTGTAGTGGGGAACCTCAACACCCCACTGTCACAAATAGATAGATCAAGTAGACTAAAGATAAGTAACGAAATACTAGAACTCAATCCAACTCTTGAACAAATGAACTTAACAGATGTTTACAGAGTCTTCCACCCCACAAAATCAGAATACACATTCTTCTCAGCTGCACATGGGTCATTCTCCAAAACAGACCACATACTCACACATAGAACATGTTTAAGTAAGTGCAAAGGAATTGAAGTTATCCTCTGTATATTATCAGACCATAGTGCGATGAAATTGGAGATCCATAGCAAAAGAAACTAGAAAAATTTCATAAACACGTGGAAATTGAATAACACACTTCTGAAAAACCAATGGGTGACAGAGGAAATTAAAGAAGAAATCAGGCAGTTCCTTCAATTAAATGACAATGACAATACAACATATCGGAATCTATGGGACACAATGAAAGCAGTCTTATGAGGGAAATTCATAGCAGTGAATATGCATATTAGGAAAACAGAACGAGCCCAATTAAACAATCTGATGCTGCACCTCAAGCTTCTAGAAAAAGAAGAGCAGGACAACCACAAAGCTCATACAAGGGAGGAAATTATAAAGATCAGAGGAGAAATCAATGCAATGGAGACTAAGGGAACGATACAAAAAATCAATGAAGCCAAGAGTTGGTTCTTCGAAAGAATCAACAAAATTGACAAACCTTTAGCCAACCGTATCAGAAAAAGGAAAGAAAAGGCCCAAATCCATGCAATTAGGAATGAAAAGGGTGAAATTACAACAGACCCAGCAGAAATCCAGAGGATTGTCAATACCTACTTCCAGAACCTATACACCAATAAGATGGACAACACAGAAGAAATGGACAGATTCCTAGATACATGTGAATTACCCAAGTTGAACGAAGAAGACCTACAAATTCTGAACAACCCAATATCAACCAATGAAATTGAAAACGTAATTAAAAACTTATCAACTAAGAAAAGCCTGGGCCCTGATGGCTTCATTGCTGAATTCTATGAGCCATTTAGAGAGCAACTGCTGCCACTACTCTTTAAACTCTTCAATGAAATTGAAAGGGAAGCAATACTCCCAAATTCATTCCTGGAAGCAAGCATCACCTTGATACCCAAAGCAGAGAAAGACCCAATGGAAAAGGAGAACTATAGGCCAATCTCACTAATAAACATAGATGCAAAAATCCTTAATAAGATACTGGCAAATAGAACGCAGAAGATCATCAAGATCATACACCCTGATCAAGTGGGATTCATCCCACAGATGCAGGGATGGTTCAATATATGGAAATCAATCAATGTAATACACTATATCAATAGAGCCAAGGACAAAAACCATATGATTATCTCCATAGATGCAGAAAAAGCATTTGACAAAATCCAACATGCATTTATGATAAAAAACCCTACAATAAATTGGAATAGATGGTCTCTACCTCAAACTGATAAAAGCCATCTATGAATAACCAACAGCCAATATTATACTAAATGGTCAAAAACCGAAATCCTTCACACTAAAATTAGGAACAAGACAAGGATGTCCACTATCGCCACTCTTGTTCAATATTGTTTTGGAAACATTAGCCACGGCAATCACACAAGAGAAAGAAATAAAAGGAATAAAGATAGGAAATGAAGAAGTCAAACTGTCATTATTTGCAGATGATGTGATACTCTATACAGAAGACCCCAAGAACTCCACCAAAAGTCTTTTAGATTTAATAACCAAATTCAGTCAAGTAGCTGGTTACAAGGTCAACACACAAAAATCAATAGCTTTCCTCTACACCAATGACAGACTCACTGAGAGAGAAATAGGGCAAATAATTCCTTTCACAATAGCATCCAAAAAACTGAAATACCTAGGAATCAACCTAACGAAAGAGATCAAAGACCTCTTCTCTGAAAACTATGGCACTCTAAAAAGAGAGATTGAAGATGATATCAGAAAATGGACAGACATCCCCTGCTCCTGGGTAGGAAGGATTAATATAGTGAAAATGGCCATACTTCCAAAAGTGCTATATAGATTTAATGCAATTCCAATTGAGATCCCAGCAGCATACTTCACGGACCTTGAGAAAACAATCCAAAAATTCATTTGGAGCAAGAAGAGACCCAGAATAGCAAAAGCAATTCTAGGTAACAGAGACATGGCAGGGGTATCACAACCTCCAACTTGAAACTCTTACTACAAAGCTACTGTGATAAAAACAGCATGGTACCGGCAAAGAAACAGACCTGAGGACCAGTGGAACAGATTAGAAGATACAGAAACAACGCCAGACACAGCCATCTCATCTTCGATAAAGGAGCCAAACACCCTCACTGGAGGAAAGATAGCCTCTTTAATAAATGGTGCTGGAAAAATTGGGCTTCAACTTGCCAAAGATTCAAACTAGACCTATATCTCTCACCATGCACTAAACTAAAATCAAAATGGATTAAAGATCTAAATATTAAAATAGAAATGCTGAACCAGTTGGAACAGAGGTTAGGTAGAACTCTTGAAGACATCAGTGTAGGAAAAGATTTTATGAACAAAACCTCAGTTGCCTGTGAACTAGCACAATCAACAAGCGGGATCTCTTCTTATTAAAAAGCTTCTGCACAGCAAGAGAAACCACCAGCAGTGTGAAGAGACAACCCACAATGTGGGAAAAAATCTTCACCTGCTCTTCCTCAGACAAAGGTCTACTATCTCCAATCTGTAAAGAACTCAAAAAGATCAGACCTCCCAAATTTAAAGACCCAATCCGAAAATGGGCATCTGAAATGAACAGACATTTCTCAGACAAAGAAGTAGAAATAGCAAATAAATACATGAAAAAATGTTCAACATCACTGGTCATTCAAGAGATGCAAATGAAAACAATGCTGAGATTTCACCTCACTCCAGAAAGAATGGCTGCTATCATGAAATCAACCAATAACAAATGCTGGCGGGGCTGTGGGGAAAGAGGAACCCTGCTCCACTGCTGGTGGGAGTGTACACTGGTGCAAGCACTGTGGAAATCATTATGAAGATACCTCAAAGAACTAGGACTGGAAGTCCCATTTGACCCTGCTATTCCCCTGCTGGGGATCTTCCCGAAAGAATTAAAAGAATCATACCACAGTGATATATGTGCACCCATGTTCACAGCAGCACAGTTTGTAATAGCTAAAACTTGGAAACAGCCCAAATGCCCATCAACTGGAGACTGGATAAAGAAAATGTGGTTTTTTAATAAAATGGAGTACTACTCAGCCATAAAAAATGAGAAATTAGAGACATTTATAGCTAAGTGGATGCACATTGAGGTGATACTCTTAAGTGAAATAAACAGGACACACATGTATAAATATTGAATAGTTTCTCTGGTGTGAGAAACTGAAAGTGTAAATAAGGGCTAAAATGTATAATAAGTAATGTGAAATAGGAAGAAAAGGGGCAAAGGGGAAGGAAGTGGGAGGGGTAGGGGAAAGCAAAGAAGGGAATGGGATTAATATGAGAAAATGGAAAACTAGGAACAAAATCTTTGTCAATAGGGAGGAATGGAGGGGTTGAAGGAAGGGCTGGGCAAGGGTGAAAAACAAGAACCAAGAGAGACTATGTAAAGGTGCAAATTTCCAATGATGAATGTCATTATATTGTATACCTAAAATGTACCAATGATTAGAATGAATAATCGATAATGCAAAATAGGAAGAAAAGGTCCAAAGGGGTAGGGGTAGTGGGAGGGGCAGGGGAAAGGAAAGAAGGGAAAAGAAAAATGCTGAGAAATGGAAAAAATGGAAATAAAGTCTTTGTAAATAGGGAAGGGTGGAGGGGGTGGAGGGGGTGAAGGGAGGGCTAGGAATGGGGAAAAAGTAAGAACCAAGACGCATCATGTAAAGGTACAAGTTCCCAATGAGAAATGTAATTGTGTTGTATACCTAAAATATACCAATAAAAGAATTTAAGGAAAAAAAAACAACCCAAAGAAGACTCTCATTTTAGGGTAATTTCATTTCAAATATGCAGACTACTGGAACAAAAGTACTGGAGAGGCCTGCTTGCGGAATTTCTGCTGCTCGCCAGAAATAAAGAGAATGAACAAGTTGGAAAAATCAACATATCTGGGAGGAGTGGGCCTTTAAGGGAAGTTGGTGAGTTTGGGGGTGGCACCTCGGTACTAGCTCCCTAATGCCTGTTGCCGGCGTCAGAGAGCCGGCTGGTCGACCCACGGTCTCACGTAGTTGGAAATCCTTGGGCTCCCCGTATTTCCGTCTCCGCACCTCGCCCGCACACCGAGGACTCCGGAGGCTGCCCAGCCGACGCGCAGTCCGTAGGCACCGGCCGGCTGGGGGAGCGGGGTCCAACCCGCGCTCCCGGCACCTGCACCCGCACTCGCGCGGCGGGCAGCCGGGCTGGGGCTGGGTGGGGTCTGGCCGGCGGGCGCGCACGTGCGGGCGGACTTCCCCGGCTCCCGGGGCGGGGCACCCGGAAGCACGCGCCGACTGGCGGGGCTGGACGGCCGGGGGCGGCGGGGACTGTAGCAGAGGGCGCGCGCCCCCCAGCCGCGCCGGCTGTGCTCACAGGTGGGCGGCTGCGGCGAGGGCGCGGCCGAGCGGATCCCGGGTCCCCTAGACTCCGGCTGTCACGGTCGGAGCTCCGTGGCACCAGGATCGGGAGACGCTTCCGCCGGGAGCCGATCTTTCTCCCCCTCGGTCTCCGCCTCTTTGGCGGCAGCCGCACCTCTGTGGGGAGGACAGGTAACTTCCCTCCAAGGTCATTCTCCAGGCGGGGCGGCGCTGGAGGCCTGCCCACGTCTTCCCGGTTGGCGGGGGCGGGAGAGGCGAGCCGGGCTGGACCGCGACCTCGGGGATACCTGGGAGCCTGGTGGCATTTTCCCGAGCCACTTGGCGGCCCCAGCTGCGCGGTGCATCCGCCAGAGCTGGAGAGTTCCTCGCCCCTCCCCGCACCCCGGAGGGTGAGTTTCCTCGGCGCCCCGTCTTGAGGCGGGGACCGCTGGGTCCGCCCCAGCCCGCGCCCCCAGGTGAACCCACCGCCTGCGCCCCTGCTGTCCCGGTCCACGTGGTCGGCCGTCGCCATGGGAACGGCTGGTGCCCAGAAGGCGCCTGCCCTGCATGGGAGCTGGGGGTGATGGGCAGCCTGGACCCCTCTGTCTGATAGTGCGGACCCACGGAAGCCTCATGAAAACGAGACACCCTCCTCCTCTTCTCATTTTTGGTTGTTCAGGCGTTGGCATTAATCAGAGAGAGGAGTGGATGTGTTTGCCAGATGTAAGTTGTATTCTTTCCACCTTTACCTTCTGAAGTTTTCTTACACCTCTTGGTGACAAGTGCGAAACCGAAGGGCAGTATGAAGCCAGTGAAGAAAAAGAAAACCGAAGAACCTGAATTGGAGCCCCTGTGCTGCTGCGAATACATGGATCGAAATGGGGAGAAGAACCACATGGCCGCTTGTTTGTGTGACTGCCAAGATCTCGATGAAGGCTGTGATAGGTAAGATCCGAGCCTTTCCAGATGCTGACCCCACCGGTCTTTTTGAGAACTACTGTGTGTACTTTCAGCTTTGCCATCCACAACATTAGAATTTGCTCTTGATTCAATAGAATTGAGGATTTAAAATTGAGAGTTTTGTATGGCAAGCATGAGGATTTTATAAAGAGAAATTATGCTATAGTGCATAATTGTCCAGCTCGGTTTACTAGAATATTATCGTTTTTCATTTAAAGATAGAAGATGATGAAGAGAACAGGCAGGTCAAGGGATAGTGGCATGTTAAACGTATAAACAACACAAGTCAGCAGGATCTGTAAGTTAAAAATGAACATACTAGTTCCAGGAAGTTCTTACACTCTTAATGGTCTTTCATTAGAAACTCATTTCATGGAACTGGTCCCACCTGGTCCCAAAGGGCCTGGGGTTGAAAGATCATTTTTCTGCTGTTGCAGCGGGAAGGTGTGTGTTTCTCCCCTGGATCCACTGTTTTCAGACTGAACAGCAATACTGTCTTAATCAGATCATATTGAGCTTTTATCTGCACCATTACCTCAGTGATGGAGTTATCTAAAAGATAATTTTTAACATTACTGAAAATGTTTTGCATCAAACTAATAAACTGGTTATAGAAATAGACAACTATGTATTTAAAAATTGTAGTGTGGAAAGCTTAACGTAGGAAAAGTAGGGATGTTGGGAACTTGTTTTTCCCATTAATTATTTCTTGCAGCTGGGTGCAGTGGTGCATACTTGTAATCCCAGCTACTGAGGAGGCTGAGGCAGGAGGATGGCAAGTTTGAGACCAGATCTGGCAATTTAGTGAGACCTTGTCTCAATGTGCTAGGGGATGTAGCTTAGTAGTAGAGCACCCCTAGTACTCTCAAGGAAAAAATAAGTCATTGCACCTGCAAATTGTTGATTTAGAACTTGATGCATTAATACCCTTGAAGTATTCCCTAGGGAACCCTGCAATCTTGTACCAACCTTGACTCCTACAAACTGTTCATAACCCCTTTGTAATTCTTCCTTGACCATATTGATAGTCTTTTTTTCTCCCCTCATGGCAGAGTCTCTGCTATATAGTTCAGGCTAGCCTTGAACTCACAGTGATCCTCCTGCCTCAGCCTCCTGAGTGCTGGGATTATAGATGTGTGCCACTACAGCCAGACCGTATTTTTAAATATAGGTTTTTTAAGACTTAGTCTAAAATTCTTACCGAGGAAATGGAGCACTTTGCACTAATGATGGAGGAATGATGCTCTTTCTATAACTGTGGTCACTAAATACCACAGCTTTTCCATTAGCTTTGCTAACTTTTCCTCCCAGCCTTTGAGAGCAGCTGTTCCATGTGTTCTCCTCTCTGCTCTCCCCATACCCTGTGCCTCTGGAGAGGAGCTTCCAGTGTTCTGCTGTCACTGCTGTGTTGCATGACACCCAAGTGGTTATCTGGTTATCTCCCACTCTCTCTCAAGTTCTTTTTTTTTTTCTTTTTGAAGTTTATTGACAGTACTATTAAACCTCTTATTTTTTCAGTTCATATGAAGTTTTTGTTTTAAAGATTGAATTTATTTCAGAAGTACTTGTAAACCAGTGAGACATGACTAAAGCATTTACAGTAAAGTTTTCAAATTTTAATACCTACCTTTTTTTGGGATAAAAATAGCATTACCATTGTAGTATTTTTGTTTTTATTAAAATGAGTTCAAGTTTGATTACTACTAACATCCTGAGCTTTAGTACAGGCAGAGTATCCCTTATCCCAAATACTCAGGTACAGTGGCACTCTCCTAATCCCAGCTCTTTGGAGGCTGAAGCAGGAGGATCGCCTTAAATCTGAGGCTAGCCTGGGTTACTACATAGCGAGTCCAAGGCCAGCCTGAACCACATAGGAAGACCCTGTCTCATAACCAAACCAAACAAAAAGATTCGTATCAGAAGTATTTTGGAATATGTACATATATAGAATGTGATATGTTTTGGATGGAACCTCAGTCTAAGCATGAATTTCGCGTATGCTTCATAAATGCCTTCCGTACATAACCTGAAGGCAATTGGATACAGTAGTTTTCATGTTGCCTGTGAATCATAGTTGCATGGTGTGGAATTTTCCACTTGAGCATTCTGGATTTTTGGATTAGAGATGTTAAGTCTATAGTATTCCAAGGCAAGGTAGAAATATGATCTTTTTTTCTATGTAGGGAGTTGAATCCAAGACCTTCATACTGAGCTATATCCTCTGTAACTTTTAAAATTATCTTTTATTTATTTTATTTTGAGGTAGGGCTAAGTTGCCCAGGGTGGGCTTGAACTTGCAGTCCTCCTGCCTCAGCCTCCCAGAGTGCTGGGATTACAGGAGTATGTCACCACACCTAGCTTGAAACATGATAATTTAAAAATTTTTTCATCTTTCAGGCACTGTTTTATGGTAAAAAATTACTATTTGGTCCTAAGTGTTCCTATATGCAAATAATTTGTACTGTGGATGGTTTTTATTTTCCTGACATCTACATTATACAACTCTAATCACTGAATTCTTCCTCATCACTGAAGCATGTGCTCTTCTTTATCCTCGGGCGCTGTGAATCCTCTGATGTTGAGGGGCCCCCTGCACTGGGTTCCATTGGTTCTGTTCTTCAGTCTTGGCTTGCTGGGCGCGATGGCTTGGCTGAGACTGTCGAGAGCGGGGTCTTCCCCTTCGTCTTCACTTTCTGCTACGTCCTCAATTTCTTCCAGTTTGGCAATTTTCTTTTTCTTCCTTTTTTCTTTCTTCTTTAGAGGCTCACGTTCTCCGAGCATGTTTTGTGGACAGGCAGAACTTACGTGTCCACTTTCCCCACATTCATAACACTTCGATTTATCAAAGTAGTTTCGCCTTCGGATGAATTCAGCTGCTCTCCCATTGTCAATAGCAATGCTTGCCTTTATCACTCTACCAAACAATTGTTTGTTATTTATGGCTCTGGTGCAGTTTTGTGCAGAGTCTTTATCCAAAAATAATATAAATGCAACCCCTTTACTCTTCCTCGTATCTTTGTCTTTCATTATAGTAACCTTTACAACTTTTCCATACTTGGAAAATACCCAGTATAAGTCGTTATTTGTCAGGGAGAAGGGCGAGTTGGACACATACACTGTGCTCTTAGTTGGAGCCAAGCCCTCACTCATTTCTTCAGGGACGGTGGCCCTGGCACAGTGGGGATTCAACCCCGACTTTTCCTCGTCCCTCGCAGTGCGTGCCCTGGGCATCCCATGCCCGGGCCAGATCGGTGCAGAGCCCTGGGGTTGCAGCCTCACTCTCAAGTTCTAATTCTACTTTGTAAAGCTGTCCAAAATCATACTTATCTTGAACTCTGTCTTTCCTTACGGGGCTGTCCGAGTCTATTCAGGCTGCTATACCCAAACACCTTAAAATGGGGAATTTATAAATGACAGAAATTTATAGCTTATAGTTCCGAAGGCTGAGAAATCCAGGATCAAGGCTCTGGCGGATTCAGTAAGGGCTCTGTCCTTATGCCCTAATCATCTCCTGAAGGCTCTGCCTCTTAGTCCTGTTGCATGGAGGATTAGGTTTCCACGTATCTACTCCTGGCCCCCAGGATTCATGTCCTCATATAAAAAATAAATTCATTCCATCCCAACAGCCTCAGCACAAAAAAATCTTAAGTACAGAGTACGGTCTAAATCAGATATGGGTAAGACTCAAGGACATTTCATCCTGAGGTAGATTTTTCCCTGACTATGAACCTGTGAAATAAATTATATGCTTCCAAAATACAGTAGTGGGGCCTGCCTAGAATAGACATTCCCATTCCCAAAGTGAGAAGAAATAATCCTTGACTGGATGTCCCACCTTCCAGACACACTGAGATGGTGCTGAGTTTTCCCTCCTTTACAGCCCATACTGCATCTCTTACGGGTTGGAGTCAGATGCCTACAATCTTCCTGGCTAGAGTTGCATGCTGGGCTCTCAGGGCCTAGCTCCACAGCTCTACCAGGCATTGCATCAGTGGAGTCTCTGTGTTCCCAGTGCTCCCACAGCTCCCCTTGTGGCTCCACTGAGCATACCCTAGCTCAGCCCCTGTGGCACTTCTCTGTCTCAGCCTTGAGGCTCTCTGGGGCATCCTTTTTTTTTTTTGGTACGGGAGATCGAACTCGGGTCCTTGCGGTTGTGCAGCAGGCGGTGAAACCACTGAGCTAAATCCCCAGCCCCTCTGGGGCATCCTTTGAAATCTAGATGGAGGTGGCCATTCCTCCATGGCTCTTGCACCCTATGTTCCTTGCAGAGCTAGCACTATATGGATGTCTCAGATGTTTACTGCCAGTTCCCTATGGAAGGGTGGCCATTGGCATCTTGTAACAGGATAGGCCGAGAAGTTTTCAAATCTTTTGTTTCTCCTTTCCGTTTTTCTTTGGTACCTGGGATTGAACTTGGAACTTTGTGCTTGTGAGGCAGGCTGCGGAACCACTGAGCTAAATCCCTGGCCTCTCCTTTCTTTTTGATAGTAAACGGTCCCAGTTGTCACATTTTATTACAGCATTCAAGAGAATCCATGCAGCACCTTGAACACTTTTAGGATTTCTTCTACCAAATATCCACCTTCTGCAAGACACTAGGACACGAACACAACTCAGCCAACGTATTTGCCACTTTCCAGCAGGATCCCCTTTCCTCCGGTTTCCAGCTATGCTGCTCCTTTCCACCGAGGCCTCATCAGAACAGCTGCTACCATTCATATTTCTACCATGACCTCTTAGGCCATGGTAGTGAACCTTTTAGAGCTTTTAGTGATAACAGACATCTCACTGTGGCACACGCGCTGTAGGTTTGCCACCACTGTCTTAGGCAGTTTCTGAGGTTGAGGCTTTCTCTCCCATTCCTCTACAAGCCCTCACCAGAATTGCTCTTCATGGTCTGTTCCCACAGCAAAGGCTCTTTCTAGCTTGTACTTCAAAGCTTTTCTAGCCCCTATCCATTATCCTGTTCCAAAGCCACTTCCAGATGTTTAGGTTTTTGTTATAGCTGCACCCCCACTTCATAGTACTAATTTCTGCCTTAGTCTTTTTTTTTTTTTTTTTTTTTTTTGGTACCAGGGATCGAACTTGGGTCCTTGTGCTTGCGCAGCAGGTGGCAAAACTGCTGAGCTAAACCCCCGGCCCTGCCATAGTCTTTTTGAGTTGCTGTAACAAAAGACCTTAGACTGGGGAATTTGTAAGTGATGGAAATTTATTGCTCACAGTTGTAGGAGGCTGGGAAATCCAAGATCAAGCCTCCAGCATACACAGTGGCTGGTGAAGGCACCTCTCTGCTTCATAGATAGAGCTTTCTTGCTACACCCTTATCTGGGGGAAAGAGTGAATAAGCCCCTCTGGCCTCTTATAAGGGTGCTGATCCTATTCACAAGGGGCTCTGCTCTCATGCATGATCTGATCACCTCCTAAAGGCTTCTTCTCTTCTCCTTCCCTTCCCCTCCCCTCCTCTTGGCTCTTTCTCCACTTCCTCCTTCCCCTCCTCCTCCTTTGTTTGCTCCTCCTCCTTCTTCTCCTTCCCCTCTCCTCTTCCTCCTCCCCCTCTTTTCTTTTTGGTGACAGGGTCAAGCTGTGCTGCTAAGGCTCATGCTGAAGCCATTCCCCTGTCTCAGCCTCCTCAGTAGCTGGGACTATAGGTCCCTGGCAGCCCATCTTTTAATACTAATGTATTGGGACTTAGCTTTTAAAAGTACATATTTTGGGAGGAACACAATCATTCAGACTATAATATAGCCTAAGTGTGCAAAAAAAGTCAACAGACACCATTCTTTTCAGCAGTCAGTTACTTGACTCGGACTAGTTTTTTCTCCAGTCCTCCTTACGCACTCCCATGTTGCTGCCAGATGGGTTTACCTCCTGGGCCCAAGCAGCTTTTGGGCCGCACCCATTTCTCTTCACTGCAGTGGCTCTCTTTCTCTCCACCACACAAATGCTAGCTGATGGCCAATGTCAAGCACAGGTCAAAGACCCTTCTGATGAGTCCACCCAGAAGTGTTCACCCTCTGACTACTCATTACTATTATTTGATCATAAAAATTCTTTGGATGATTTTTGCTGCTTTGTAATTTACCTAGTATTTTTTAAATTCTCGTGTCTGCACAACTACAGTGTGAATTTTTTAAAAGTTCGTTGACCATGTAGCCACCTAGGTGTAAATGTTATGTATGGAGTATGTATATATATCTACGTATTAAAGAAACAGTCTTGACTATTAAATTTCTAAACATCTTTTTGTTCTCATTAAAAAATGATACTTGAATCTGATGAGAAGTTCATATTTAGTAGTAAGGAAATAAAATGCTTGGCCTTTGGTCTATAGTTATCATTTTTAGTGTTGTGCAGTTTTTAATTCAGCAAACCTATATGAAATGCCTTCTCTTTGTGCTCTTTCTGAATTTCTGAATAGATGGTTTACATGTAAATCAGTACAGCCAGAGACTTGTGAAAGAATCATGGATACGATTTCTGATCGCCTCCGGATTCCTTGGCTTAGAGGAGCCAAAAAAATTAACATTAGCATCATCCCTCCACTCGTACTTCTGCCTGTCTTCCTGCACGTGGCTTCCTGGCATTTCCTCTTGGGGGTAGTGGTTTTGACCTCCCTTCCTGTGCTGGCACTGTGGTACTACTACCTCACTCACAGAAGGAAAGAACAGACTTTGTTTTTCCTGAGCCTTGGACTGTTTTCACTGGGCTACATGTACTATGTGTTCCTGCTGGAAGTAGTCCCCGAAGGGCGTGTGGGGCCCACTCAGCTGGCTGTTCTTACCTGCGGGTTATTTCTGATACTCTTCGCCTTGTACAGAGCCAAGAAGAATCCAGGCTACCTCAGCAATCCAGCAAGCAATGACAAATCCCTAAGCAGCAGCCAAATTGAATGCCTGGACAGAAAAGGGCAGGAGAAGACCAAAGGGTTCCCTGGAACAGATACTTCAGGGAGTCTCAACAACCGCACCTTGAAGGATGATCTTAAGAGCTCCTCCAGAATGCTGGCAGGAAGCCCCACCAAGGTGAAGGAGGACTGGTGTGCCAAGTGCCAGCTGGTGCGACCAGCCCGGGCATGGCACTGCCGGATCTGTGGCATCTGTGTGAGGAGAATGGATCATCACTGTGTCTGGTATGTTGGAAAAATTTGAAGGCCTGGAAAGTGTAAATTCACATACAACTCTACCCATATTTGATCTTTCTTTGTGCTGTCTTAAAAATTTCTCTCCTTCCCAGCCTTACACCTTGTAGATATTTGTGGGCTGTTAGGATGTTCCCACTTAGTCATCTGTTTTTTAGATTTCACAAATTTAGTTCTTTCAGTCATTTCCTGCAGGAGAATAGCAGAAAAGTTTTGGGTGGTGTTTTTTTTTGTTGTTGTTGTAGTTTTCTTTGAATTGTTCTTCATTTCTTCTAATAGAGTTGAATGATTTTTTTTTTTTTTTTTTTTGGTACCGGGGATCGAACTCAGGACCTTGCGTTTGCAAGGCAGGTGCGGTGCCACTGAGCTAAATCCCTGGCCCCTATTGAATGATTTTTTTTAAAAAAGAATTTCTCATTATGAATGTATTTCTCTGTGCTATTCCTTTTGAAAGTGTTCCCTAGTTTTAGGTGACTCGCTTGTCCTTTTGCCAAACATCCTTAATCATTTTTGATGTTACTTGTAACTTCCATTATTATGGAGTTGAGGCCCTGCTAGGAAACTTTCTGTTTGGTTATTGCAGCGAGATGAGCTTTTGCACTTCAGCTGGCCACTGACAAAGGAAGACACATAGTACCACATTTAAAGATACCATTGCAGCTTGAAAGAGGGACTCTAAAGGGAGGGCAGTTATTCAGGCGTGAATATTCTAAGCATGGGGTGTGTAGCACCATTGCTCTTAAGGCAGTCATGGTTAATGAATTATGCTTGTTGTGCACATAGATGCCCCCCCTTCAGGAGGGGACATGGGAGAGGGCAAGGGCTCAGGCAGGACAGGGAGACACGGGGGTGACTGCAGGGTTCCACCTGTCTCCCATGTGTGCTGAGCCATTTACAAATGCTGGCTTGCAGAGGGCCTCGCGGCCTCTCCTAAATGAAACTTCTGTTCCCTTGAGCGTCCTGAGATGCAAGGGGCTTGAGAGGCCACCTGGACAGCCTGCACTACAAGTGACCATGACACAGGACTGTTTTTACCAGACTGGTGGCCTGTGTATTTTCAGGTTATTCTTCACCCCACATCATTGTTCTGACTTCCTTGTCTTATATAGTTAACGTATTATTGTCTTACATAGTTAACATATATTTTCGTATACTCTATAATACTTAGGTGTATCATTTCTTAAGTTTTCATAAGTCTTCTGTGTATCTTTCTTAGCATGGTGATAACAAAAATAACTCTTCATAGCTGGGTATTACTAATATTTAGGAAGAGGGACAAGGTCCTGAGTTTAATCCCCAGCTCACAAACACAAATTTTAAAAAAATTTTATATATCATATATATAATATGATGATTTATCATATATATATATATGATTTGTTAGCCAGGTGGTGCCTTTTATTTAACCTTATCCTTCAACTAAATGATAAGGATTTCACTCTGTAAAGAGCAGTGAATATAAGATTGTATCTGTCAGTGGACAAATTGTTAATCCCCTAACGCTGAAAAAATAAGTGAACTTACTTTTTAGTAACCCAAATTCATACTACAGTATTCCTGTTTTAAAAGCTTTCTTCATTATGTGAGTAATCTAAAGATCTTTTAAAAATGTGTTTGCTTCCTCCCACATGCTGATTTGAGGATAAATAGCTGCGTTGGAGAATCAAATCATCAAGCATTTATACTTGCCCTTCTGATCTTCTTGCTCACTTCGGTATATGGAATAACACTCACCCTGGACACCATCTGTAGAGACAGAAGTATCTTCACAGCTCTCTTCTATTGTCCTGGAGTTTATTCAAATCACAGGTGAGATGTGTATTCTACAGTCAGCAGAGTAATAAAGGTTGCCTTTGACAGGGGCTGTTACCTGCTACTAGGTTAGGCAGACCCACTGTCCAGATGCTGGGTATCCCTAAAATTGCCAGCAAAATTGTGCAATGATTATGTGCATTTTTCCAGGATGATATCATAAAGATCATTGACCATTAAAAAATGAGGAATCTATACTTTACAAACAGGCCTAAGCTTCATCAGGGAGAATTCCAGAGTCAGATGACTACTTGAGTGCCCAGGGTAGCAACATGGCCCTTTGACAAGTGCTCACCATCTCTAACCTTTCTTTTCATTCTTACCTCTGATGTTTTTTCCTGTTTTACTTTTTCTTTTTAACTACCATTCATGATTACTGTGGTATCTAGGTCAAATTTCCTAGGCACTGGTAGGTGGGAGCCCAATTATATTTTTTGAAGATTTCCAGGCAGTTACAAAAGCTGGGATTCTCGGAAATGGCCTGGGTGCCCCCACTCTCGACAGCCTCCTGCACCCAGGCCTGCCCCTGTTCTTTATTCCCTTTCCTCCGCTATTCTCTGACATGGGTGCTCTCTGTGGTGTCTGATTCAGTCCTTTTTTTTTGCAGCACCTTCCTCCTCAGAGTAAGGGTCTTTTCTAGACTGAGTCTAGTTGGTTGTGAAATTCTTGGCCAATACTCTCAGCGACAATTGGCCTAAATGAACAGAGATCATGGCTGTACTCTCCCTTTGCAAAGGATTAATGTCACCTTCATCTATATTGTGGTTATTGGATGTAATCATCTCTGAAGTCTCTTTCAGCTTTAGAAGTGGATTTATTTCCAACTAACTTCATTTGTAAATGTGTGAGTGACTATAATGAGATGGCATGTGTTAATCAGCAGGCCCTCTTCACAGACTCATTAGCAAGCCTGATAGGAGCTTTCTTGCCCTCTAAAAATCTGGTTTTAGGTAGCTAGTTTGAAATGTCATGGTTTCCTACAGATCTTCTAAGTAGATAAAGGGCTTCAAAGGTTGGAAGTTGTCATCATCTTTGTGTTCATCAGCACTGGACTGAAAAAGAATGAAGACTAAAACTTTAATGCTATTCCTAGGTCCTGCCATTGGGTTCCTAGGGAACGTTTATAGCCATCTCTTGGCATCTTTGTTTTCTCATAAGTTAGGTATGGTTAGGAATTACTCATTCACCAAATATGTTCGGTCCCATTTTATCAAGCTTAGTGCCGGTTGTGTGGAGGATACAAAATGTAAAAACCAGCCCTTGCTATTCTGTGGCATATTAAAAAAACAGGCACCAATAATTATAAAACACAGCATGTTAATTTCTATACATTGTTTAATCTGGTTACTGATTGGCACTTTGAGGATAAAGTATCATCCAGTTTAGAAGATGGAGAAGGGGCCGAGGATTTAGCTCAGTGATTCCACCACCTGCCTCGCAAGCGCAAGGTGCCAAGTTCAATCCCCAGTACCAAAAAAAAATGTAACCAAGTGTGGTGGCACACCCTTGTAATAAATACCAGCACTCTGGGAGGCTGAGGCAGGAGGATCACAAGTTCTAGTCCAGCCTGGGCAATTTAGTAACTTAGTGAGATCCTGTCTCAATAAAAAAAGATACAGCTTAGTGTGAAGGCCCTGGGTTCAATCCCCACTACTGCAAAAAAAGTATAAAATGTGCGAATGGTGACAGCATTGTGAATGTGACAAAAATGGCAGCAGGCTTGACACCTTTTTCCCCTCTACAGCTCAGCTCTGTCCTTCACCTGTGTGTGGTACTCTGTGATCATCACCTCGGGTATGGCCTACATCTTCCTGATTCAGCTAATAAACATCAGTTACAATGTGACTGAGAGGGAAGTTCAGCAAGCCCTTCGGCAGAAGACTGGGCGCCGGCTCCTCTGGGGGCTCATCGTGGACACAGGCCAGTACAACAGGGGCTTCCTGAGGAATTGGCATCAATTCTCCACCCTGGGCACATGTTCCTTCCACCACCCTGCCGAGGACATAGTCTGAAGTGCCTTCCGTGCAGCTCTGAGGGTGGCTCCTCCCTCCGACTCCTTTCCATTTTACACTTAAGTGTCCCCAGTTTCTTACAGGCATTACGCTCAGGATTGGAGACTGGACTGGAAAGAAGTTAATTTTTCTGACTTCACAACTTAAGAGTTTTTTATATTGAAGCAGTAAAAGTAAAGCCATTTCTTTCCAGTCACTTATTAATTGATTCAGTCACCATTAGTTGAAAAGGATGTGGGTTGCTAATACACAAATTGATGGAAGCAATTCTTGTCCATTAGTATGGGGGAAAGAGTTTTGGATTAGGATAGTTTCTAGTCCCTCTTTCAATTATTAATAGCCATGTGACCCTTAGTTGAGTCACTTTCCAAAGTCTCAGGTTCATCTGTAATGTGGGGTACTGATGCCTGCCCTGGCTGCCTCACTGAACCAGTGTGAGGGTCACGTGAGGGATGAGGAATGTGGAAAGTACTATGAAATGAGGGGAGCCCTGGAGGTATGAAGTATTAAGAAATCCCAAGACTGAGGAAGAATGTTGTAGGTCAATATTAAAGCCAATCTTATTAGGGTCATTAGATTTCACCATATACCATATTGTATAGCAATGAGAATTTTTCCGTAAGTATTAGATGCTAACTACTCTCACAGGGTAGGAGGTGACTAGAGGCTTGAAGCTAGTCACCTGACCCTGACAGGCTACTTGGTTACAAGGGTAAAGATAATTCTTGTCAGTGTGATATGAGTGATAATTCTTTTCAGTGGTCATGAGCTTAGGTGATGGGTTTTTATGTTTATTTCTTTATGTATTCTTTTGGGTGTACTGTAACTCCAGTAGACATTAATGTTTTTTCCTCTTTCCATGTTTCACTTGGTAAGGTGCTAGCCACTTGTGTTGGTGGCTGGAAGAGGAACAGATACTCCTACAGGAATGCTTTTACTCTCTCTCCTGGGTAGGGATGTTGATTAATATCAAGGGCTTGATTTTTTTTGTTCATGTAAGTATTTCAAATGCTGTCAGTTTATAGCACTAAATTGCAAAAAATCAGTCTTGTGGCATTCACGTTATTCTGGCATGAACTTTTTTAGAAGAGTTGATTGACACCTTCCCACTTAACTTGCACATTACTTCTCATTCACCTTCCTTACATAAAAGTATCTCACCAGGAGAGAAAAAACAGGGTATATGGTTTCCATGGATTAATAAATTACTATTCTCCTCTTGACCTTTCCCAAATAACAAGTTGTTGCTTTAATCATATCTCAAAACTGAAAATATATAAAGGATTAAATACTTATATAGAATGGGTTATTCTTTTTTTTTTTTCAGTACCGGAGATCGAACTCAGGACCTTGCTCTTGTGAGGCAGGCTCGGTGCCACTGAGCTAAATCCCAGCCCTAGAATGGGTTATTCTGCCATAGAGTTTCAGATGGGGAAAAAAATGTCCTCTTGAAATGGTTGGTTTCATACATGTACTGTTCTACAATCCCAAAGATAATTCATGAATCCTTAAATTTTCCTTGGCTTGTTGCTTACTACAGGGAAAATATTGCAAGCTTGTTCTGTTATTCTGTGGATGCTGCTTTAGCAATGGATTTGTAAGTGTTGAGAGGAAATATTGCTACTTTCTGCACTTCTGCTCTCTGTAGCTAACACCATTCCTAGTCTCACTGTCCCTAGCACAGTTGTCATGTTTTTATTCAGGCTTGTCATTGCTCTCCCCAGAGAGGAATTGTTTAACAAACAATAGGCTCCGTATTCCACTGGGATGAGCCAAGGAATAAGCCTGGGAATATGAGCAGATGCTGTGGTTTCTACAGTCATGCCCTCTCCTCGGCACAGAGTCAGATATTCACTTAGAATTAAAGTTGGCTCTGATATCACCAATTTCTGTGTAGGCTTTTAGATAAGAGAAACAGTAATAAGGTCAAGGACAGCATATGTAGGCAGAAATTGGTAGTTTTCATCTCTTGAATTCCAGCTGTATAGCCAGCTCTGTCTTCTAGCAGTTGATAATAAAAATTCATAGAAACATTAGTATAGTAATTATAGCTTGCCAAGTCTTTAACAGCAACCCAAATATGATATGATGAGGCTGAGTAGTACCAAATGATGAAAGCCATTGGTAAGCATTAGGAAGGTTCACCATCTTTGTAACAAGTCCCCCTAACGGGTCGGCTGAATAAGGCAACTCAGTTTCCCTTGCTTGGATAGGAGCTCCCTTCATATTATTCTGACCAATTGGAATTACAATGCTTACTTTAAGTTCCTTGAGAACTCACTCTTGGCACTTTACAGAAGAGCTCAGACATGAACGTTTTTGGTTTTGAGCCTTCTGAAGTGTTTGTACCAAAAGGACAAAAAAAAAGGTTATTTATGTGCATTGTTTTTGTAGGCTCTACCAAATCCTTGGTCTAGACTCCTAGACTTTTGAGCATTTTTAATGATCTGGAGCTATTTGAAGGATTTTGTGATAGTGCTTGGTTCTCTTCAGAGGGCAGAATTTTCTGTGGAATCTTTGAACGGACAAGGCCTCTGAATGAACTGTCCCACAGAAACATCTGGTGGTGGTGGCAGTGGAGAATTTCCCTGCAGTCTCTTGGCCATAGATTCGAGCCCCCTCCCCTCAATGTGATTCCAAACAAGCCAGTTCTCTACTCCTGGCCCAGTCCCTCAGCCTCTGTTCAGAAACATACTGGATGTGGAGCTTAATAAATTGCCTTTTTTTAGGGTTACTCTGCTGCAAAAGAAAAGCCTTACATGTGTTTTCAGGACAATGTGCTGCTTATTTCACCTCTGCCACATATGTGTTTGTGTTTAGGATTTTACAGATCTTTGTTCTCCAAGTTGTGTTTTCCTCTGGTGAATGAAATGATTGTTGTCTTCCACTGTGCCATATGCCTAGAAGAAAGATTGCTACAAACTTTCTCTTGTGCAATAGTCCTTGGTACTTTTAATATTTTTAGCAAGAGAAAATTTTCTATATTAGAATCTTTCACTGCCAGAAAACACAATGCCAGTAAGATTCTACGTAATACTGAGCATCTGCTTCACAGACTTACTTCCTTTGGGTATGACATTAGCTTTTTATTATAAAGGTGAACTAATAGAAGCAAAATTAAAACATCTAGAAGCACAGTTTTAACCAGGATGTTTAAAAATTAATGTTTTGTGATGTTAAGGGTTTCTTCACATAAGTAGGTTTATATGACTTACCTTCAGTTTAGCCATATTTTGGTAACCTGGATTTTGAAAAGGAGGACTTTCTCAAGCAATGCATGATAAAAGACTTGCTTGAGGCACCTGTTGGGAATCTAGTTTTCTCAGCAGCAACTTGACAAGTTTGCCATTTTATATTATATACTGCAAAGGCAAAGCAGGGGCAAATGAAAGCCATGCTAAACTTAACAAGAATAAAATTCAATATGTTCTTATGGTTATTGCTGTGATTAATATAAACTTTTTGCAGAATCAGCTAAATTTAATCCTGTTGCTAATGCACACTTATCCATACTTCAGCTGGCACTGAGTATTTCACTATAGTGTTAGCAGCAGGCCAAAGACTTAATGGTTAATGGAGACAAATTTCTTAGAGGCTGCCATGACTGTTTCCAAGTTGGGCTTGTGACTTATTAGTACTCTAGCCTTCCTGACGGCACCTTTCACCTTTAGAACTTCATATTTAAAAGTCAAAGCTTTAAAAAAAATCAAAGCTGTTCTAATTACTGATGCAACTAGAATTGTGTGTTGCTTCAGGTGGAGCCACTGACAGGATACCACAGAGCTTGAGAGCTCAACTTGTGATCTTATGGTCTGGGTGATTTGATGGTTTCACTTGTCAGGGCTTAATTATTAAATATTAAATCAGTATTTAATGTAACTGGCCTGACAACATTAAAGGTTTTCCAGAGCAAATCTGAAGGCTGTGAGCTAAAAATTTTGCACTGTTTTTATACTTGTATTCATATTCTATTATCACCTCAGACTCAGATACAAAGCCTTTTAAGCGGAGATTTTACAAATAATTGCCACTTGTGTAAAATAATGTCCTGTGACCTAGTTATTCAAATGGAAAATAAAGTGCTTTCTTTAAGGAAGATAGTTGGTGTTTCTTGGTATGTCTTTTAGGTTCTTTTACTTTAAGAAAACTCTGCATTATAGCTGTCCTCCTGCCTCTTTGACTATCTTTTTGTCCCCATCCTGTGGGCTTGGCTGTGGTCCTAAACTTTGATTTTCCTGGTGGTTATTTTTTCTAGTTTTGTGGATCAGGATACTGCTAACTCAGGCATTGTGTTAGGAATAACATTTCAAAGCACATCTTCATGATTGTCCAGCAAGACAGAGCATCAAAATTGTATCTTTAGAAGTTTCTAGAAGTAGGTAAAAACTCTAGCTGGCCAAATCAGAATGGACTGCAAAAGACACCTCAGGTGAGGCAAAAATAAAGCTTAAGTTTTATGGGATTTATTTAAGCCCATGAAATGTTTACTTAAGGAATTCACTCATTCTTGTCTGCAGGACTGACATTAATTATTGGTACTTGGTTTTTAGGTGCTAATATCAGCCAGTATTCTGTAACTGTGCTACAGTTAAGTATAAACAGTGGTTTAGCTGGAAAGAGATTCAGTATGAATTACTTTTACTCCCATTTTCTTTAGTGACCATTAGTCTTAAGAAACTTGAGTTTTTAGTTGAAGATTACTGGAGAAGTGAAGTTCAACTTGAGTATTTTATATTTCATTGCACATCTTCTGTGAAAAAAAGGTGTAAGTCATTTTGTTGGTAGTGGAAAAGGCAGCCCTTTTAGGAAATATGAGACAGGAACAGCCATCTTTAAATTGCAGAATTTTATTTTACCAATTCAAATCTCTAACATAACAAATAGTTTACCGCCAGGCTGCAGGGGCCTTTCTCAATTTACTGTGTGCATTTCTGGGCTTGAATATGTTAAAATAAGCATGTTTTTTGTAATGAAAATATTTTTTTCCTAGCAGGTCATTCTATCAAGACAATTCACAGAAGAGAGCATTTTATCAGTCTTTATAGCACTTTAAATATTAAAAACTTCTTTCAGTTCAAGATAAGTATCTCAATATCTAGATCAAACTCAGGAAGACAAATCAAGTGGATTATTTAGAAGTTGTAACTTAACAGGTATTTTAATGACTTGCTGGATTGTCTTCGATAAGTTACTAGCTTTTGAGGTTTTCTTTATATGCAATATCTTTGGTGCCCCAGTTTGAAATCAGGACGTTACCACCCTTTGCACTCTGCAGCAGCTGTGTAGAGTAGCTTTTAATACATGGTTTGCCATCAGGAGTGGCTTAAAAGGACTGGCTCTGGAGGATACTTGATGCTGAGGTACTAACACACTGGCCCTCTTGTAAGTACCCATCCTATGCCTCTTTTTCTAAGTACTCACTGTTTATTCTAAGTCTTACTTAACTCACATTAAGCCATAGGGACACATACTTTCCTTCACAAACCCAGGCAGGTAATCACTTGTCCTTTTTAAAGTTTACTATGCTAAAAATACATAGTATATATTTGAACAGTGGTGATCTACATGTTACTTTGGATGATTCCACTGGGATAAATGAATGCTAGAGTGAATACTAACAAAATCAACTCAAGCAAAATCAAAGAAGGAAGTACAAATTCCCCAGATAATTCCTGTGGCCTAAGAAGTATCTCAAAATAAACCACCTATAAGTATGTATTCGGGTAGATAGAGATAAAATATACACAGCCTGAGCCCATCAAGATTCCCATCCTAAGTACTATGTTAGTCTATGTTTACTGGTGTATCTAATATCTCACTCAAGGCCAAGTATCTGATTGTTGTACAAGCACAATCACAATGGTGCCAGCATCTGGAAGTCTGGAAGAATTTCCGCCACCCTTCTGCGGAGCTGCTCTCGCCTTTCTTCTTTTACCCTTTCCTCTTTCATCAATTTTACAAACTTCTGCCATGTCTGAAATATGATGCTGAGAATCTTCCTTTAAGAATGAAGAGGGGAGACAGGGAAAAAAGTGAAATACTAGGAATAGTTAGCATTCTGGCTTAAATAATTAAAAATTTTATTAAAGTAATTCTGAATAAAACATATAAAGGGTATGGAAAACACAACTGGGTTTCAGACAGTAGAAAATGCTATGAAGAAAATGAGAATACAGTGACATTTTCCATCAATGGTCAGGAAAAGTCTCAGGAGACTGAATCTGGGCAGGGCCTCTAGTGCCCTTGATACTACAGTTTATGAGACACTCCTTGGCTAATCTGATCACAACCTATATACTGTGCCCAAGCCAGAACCAGTGATACTGGGCAGCCACAGTCCTCTGGGCAAAAGACAACAGAAAACTGTATAAAACGTGCCAAATTGCTAGCAACAAGGACACACGTGAAAAGCCTGCTGGTAACCTCACCTCTATCTTACTATTATAGTTTATAATTTGTGAATGATGGGGAAAATGGAGAGGAGGATTGATACACTAAGAGGATGTTTTGGAGCCAGAAGACTTCATTGGTATGGAGGGCAGGGAGCTGCTATTATTTGTACACCTCGGGCAGTTCATCTATGTGCCTGCAGCTTGTTTCCTTGCCTGAAAATGGAAATCACGACTGTCCCCTACCCCTGGTTGCACTGTGATCAGATAAGATGGTTTGTGTGAAAGCCTCAAATGAAGCTCATTCTGTTTATAGGGCTAACAGAAAGCAGAGGTAGGCAAAAAGGATGTTTAATAATACACTAAACTAAAACAATATTAGCTATTCCTTTGAACTGAGCATTGCAGTAAGTACATTAGTATGTTACCTTTTTAGTCTTTACAACAAGCCCCTAAGATAGGTTCTGTCACTACCCTAACTTGTCAAAGAGGAACAGGGAGACTTCAAAAGGTGATGTGGCCAGGTCACACAGATACTATTACTGAGTAGTCCTTCCCTCCAAGTTTTAAAGCTGAAGCACTTCATTCAAAGGCAAGTCCTCTGAATACCCTGACTTTCTGCATATTTATTTTAATTTAGACAAAATTATAATCAACTTGTTTATCTGTTCCCAACCCACTGATTTCCAGTGTCTAAACGAAACAAGGACAATCAGTTTTTGCTAGGAGTGGGCATCCTAGTCTACAAAGAAAGAAAAACTATTACGTAGGGCAGAGATGCGTGTGTGCTGCACATGCACACGCATGAAAACAAAGGGACCAAAAAGGAATCTGTGGATAGTGAGAAAAGGGGCACTTCTACATGTCACAGCAGCCTTCATGTCTCACAAGCTAGAGGCATCACCAAAAATACCCACACTAAGTGATGTTCACAAGGAATAACACCACACCACCAAAAAAGGGACAGAGTTGTTCACTCTCAAGGGGAAGTGCATAATGACATTCAAAACATTTCTGTCCAAGATGATTAAAATTGGAAAACAAAGAAAAACCTTACTTATATGGACTACCTTATTTCTCCAAGACACTGGATTTAATAAGATATAACTATATTTTAAATACTAATACAATATAATTCCATACATATAAAATTCAAAACAAAGCAAAACTAAATTATAGCACTGAAGTTGCATTCTTAGGAAAAGCAAAAAGAAAAGCAGGGAAGTGTTCCCTGCTCAAGTCAGGAGCACAGTTTAAATGTAGGAAGAACCTGTGCTTGGGAAGAAGCCCCTGGGGTAGCGATGTCCCACTTCTTGATCGGCCAATGGTGACATGGGTGTCTACTTTTTAATAATTCATTTCAACTGTATTTATATGATGGAGGCACTTTATTTGTGTTATATTTCACAATAAATGTTTTTAAAAAGAAGCTGAACAAAAAATAAAACTATATGATTAATGAAAAAGACAGTACATTCCTATATGTGTGTCTCACACACTTATTCCCCTTGGCAGTGCCTGTGAGGTACAGAGGGTGGGCCTGCTCCTCTTCATTTTAAAGACAGGGACTCTGGCACCCCAGGGGTTTACCATTTTGCCCTCACCCGTGTCAGTGGCAAGTTGGGACTCCCACTCTGCCTAGTGTTTCTGGGGGTCCCACTCACCAACTTTCCTCCTTGTCCTTTCAGACACATCCCAGAGGTAGATATACATATACTGCAGAGCAATTGTGAAGCCAGGGAATCGATGAGTTCTTAGGGATGATAACCTCACCTGTCACAATGTTCCACTGCAATCCTATGCTTGCTTTGAGAGTCTGTCTTCACCTCCCTGACCATGATAAACCAGGCCCTGAAAATCTTCTTCTGAAGGAAGTGTACACAGAGTTCTCTTACTTCTTCCTCCAGATCAGTCACATACTGGGGATGAGGACAGAAACAGAAATGAGATGAATAATAACAGTAGACAAAGAATTACAGCACATATAGTACAAATGAGAGAATTGAAACATGCAAAACAAAGGACACTGGTGGCATAAAGAGAAAAGGATAACACAGTAGCCATGAGAATATCCTTTGTGATGTATTATAAAAATGACAGAAACAGGAGGAAAGATAGGTATAAGACTGAGGCGGTAGGTTTCTAATGAAATCATGTAAGCACTGTGAGACAATAACCAGGAAGTTGGTATAAAAATAAAAGCTGATATCATGATATGTTACAGTTTAAATACACATACAATGTGTAAAAAAAGACACATGCTTAAGAGTCTATAATAAAAACTGATTTGATATTTTCATATTCCTTTCAAAGCAATTAATTGAGTTCATGATATTGTTCTTGAAAAAAACAATGATCATGGGCATTCTGCAGTCCATTTAGTTTTTTCATGGAGGATTAAACAGAGATGTATTCAAAGTGGCCTTACCCTGTGGCCTTACCTGTAGCCAGCTCTGAATGACCCTCCTAAGCAGTTGCTGGGAATAAAATTGATCAGCCTGAGCTGTCTTCCTAGCCAAACTTTCCTGACTACAGTGGAACCAGGTCAGCAGACATTTCCTCTGTAGAGCCAAAGAATGATGTTTTTCTGCCACCTACAGATTTTTTTACATGAGAAAAAGGAAATTATTCTTTAACTTTTAAATCTTTTAAGAAAACATGTCAGCTGGCCAAACAATGCTGTGTATCACATTTAGGCAGTTATTAGGGAAGAGTAATCTTAAGGTGTATTAGTTCTGTGTCCTAAAAGCACTGATTATGGGCCCTGTTATATTATTATATGGAGGTTATAGAGTGAAACCATGGATGGCCTTTCAGCGCTGACTTCCTGAAGATCATAGTGAATGGCTGGTTCTGAAAATGTAATAAGCAACCTCCAAAGCCACCGCTTCACTTCCACTGAGTTTTGAAGTAAGTGTCTGGCAACATTCTCAGTTTGCTGTCCTGGAATTTGGACAACAGCTGCATAACAGCCCTCCCTTTGTTATGTACTTAACCACTGTCAACTGAGAAAATGCCAATACTTTCAATTAGTTTTGTAGAATAAACTGTCACTAGCATTGAAATTTAGATAATATCAATAAACCACAAAACCATTGGTAGAAAAATAACATGAATAATTTAATGTCTTACAAACCTAAAAGGCTCAGAGTATCATTCTATCAAAATATAAAATTCCAAGTTTACAGATTTTAAAAAGTGACTGTTACATTCTTTGACGAGAAAGGAGGAGAGGAAACTCTTCTTAGTCCTCTCCAGACAATGATACATTTTCCTACGTCTTGTCTGGCACTGTGTTTACAACTGATCCAAGGAAACCTCTCAGAAGTCATACTTACTGGCCAAAATGACCATTACAGGGATATTCTGTGGCACAGACCAGCCTGGAAGCCAAAAGACAAGATAACATTTCATCTGTCTTGCCCTTCTTGATTATCTACTTGATAAATTTGTGGGGAAATTTCAGAAGTTGAACTAGTGTTTGATTTCATATAGCTCTGTATTATGGGGTGGATACTGCTCTGTATGATGGAATTATACTCAATATTCTTTGCAACGTGATTTCATAGTGCCTCCTTCCTTTGCTTTGTTCAATAAAATATTAGTGGACTCTGGGGGCTTTCTATGGGTTTATATAATTTGTATGTCCTTCAGTTGCCAGGTGAGATGCATCCCCTAAGTACCTGCTGGACCCACAATGAGGCCTTGGGAGAGGGCAGAACCTAATTCACAACTGGCCTGCATATATGTGAGAAATACTTGCGTATACTCAAATACTTCAGGTATACCTGAGTCTGATATTTAGAAGTTTTTTGTTATTCAACTTTATCACAGCAGAAATCCAATATACCCTATAACTTTTCGGCTTTTTTTTGGAACCGGGGATCGAACTTGGGTCCTTGCGCTTGCGAGGCAGGCGGCGGAACCACTGAGCTAAATCCCCAGCCCAACTTTTCTGCTTTTTAAGCACTGCTAAAATTGAGAGAAGCCTCTTTCATCTTACCTTGGGTATCTCCAATTAAAAATTTACTCTAGTTTTTTTCCAACTTGTTAAGTTACAAAAGTGTTTAAAGACAAAATCTAAACTCTTTCAAAACAAAGAAATATACACACCAAATCATTTATCTTTATGGCTTCTAAATCACCGAACTCCCCTCAACGCCTGAATAATCGTGCTATTTGGAAAAGTCCATTTTCTAATTTTGGGGGTTGGTAGCAGTGTGACATTGTACCTGAATGTTTTGCCTGCTTTGTTGTCTCAATTTCTTCCAAGGGTCCAAACCTTTTTTCTTTAGCAAGACATTTTTATAATGATCTTTGGCTGCTGCTTCCAGCTCTTTGTTGCTCTTAATTCTTTTCTGTTTCTCTAATTCTTGCTGGAAAAAATAATGAATAAAAAATGTCATGATTGTAAAACTAATGAACTTCAATTGGACAAAAAGCTACTGAATTTAATTTGAACATGTAACCACCATATAGTGCATTAATCATTATAATAGAGCTCTGCAACATTAAAAAAACCAAAGAAAGTATTTTGCTAAGAGGGTCAAGAAAAGTTGGTTATGAGCCCCACAAGAATCAGGGTTATGTGCATTTTTGTTTTTATCTTTTTGTTGTTGTTGTTTTTGTTTTTTGTACCGGGGACTGATCTCGTGTCCTTGCGTTTGTGCAGCAGGCAGGCGAGGAAAACACTGAGCTAAATCCCCGGCCCCTGGTTATGTGCATTTTTGGATTTCTTTAGTGTTGACCACAGAAATGATTTACTTCTCCCCACTAAAAGTAACATATCTAGTCAGGAGAACAACCATGAATTTTTCCTCATTATTATGAAAAACTCAGCAATGTAGTCCCTTTACTTAAATTATGAAGTAGAGATTTATATATAAATAATACAGTTCACATGTAATACTCCATTAAATGTGTAGAAAGATATTCTTACTGAGTTCTTTTGAATAAATTCAAAGGGAAGTTAAAAGTATTTGATTATTATTAAGCAAGCTTCCTTCCTGAGGAGGATGTCCCTCTAAGAAGAAACCTACCCCTGAAGTCTGTCTGAGAAAGATGACAAAAACTTGTTTACTTTTAATAAAAATAGCCTATAACAAAGGTGAAAAACAAGGTGAATGGTAGCAAGTGACATATACTAGGCAAAACGAGCAAAAGCAAAGATTGTAGACTGTCTTCACAGTGGTACTCTTTATACTCTCTGGAGTGTAAGCACAAAAACATTTAAGTTTCTTTTTCTTTACTTCCCATAATTTCATGTTAAGAAAAAGGCAGTGGTAAAAACTGGCTGATTTCACAAGCTACTTAATATGCCAGAGCCTTTGGCAAACAAGGAAAATGATTTAAAAAGGAGGACATGGGGACATACGTTTCTAATGTGAAAGGGAGACTCACTCTGAACTTCCTATGAAAAAACCTATTTCTACACAAGTTCCTGAAAATGAAATGTCCACATTCTCCAAAGCAGTAAGCCAAAACAACCTTTATGGTTTTTATTCCAGGCACTTGACATACTTGTTGAACAGAACAGCCAAAACTAAAAATGTTTACAACAGGTTTTCTCATGAGTGATAAGAGGAAGTTGAGGGGTAAGTGAAAAGGAAAACAGAGAAATGGGATGTTTCCACATCCACTGAAATTCCCAGTAGCATCAAAGCAGCAGTTGCAACTCGCAGGCAGAAATTGAACCCAGACACAGCCCTTTGGAGAGGCTCAGCTACAAGACTCTGCTCACATGCACACATAGGTTATGGTCCATCCTCCTAGAAGTCCAACTCTATGCTTGGTATTCTGTGCACCAAAAGGAAGACTATTTTCAAATGGATTATGGAGGAAAAAATATAAAAACATTTAATAAGGGATTTGCTTGAGTCAAATTTTTGTATTCCTACACAGAGATTTAAGTGTGTATTTCCTCCCTCAGTTAAGGATTCCTTAATAGGGTTGGTTGTATTTCATTACCATCATCATGTTTTCCATTTCCTTGTTCATAAAATTCTACACCCGCATCCACAATTTCCTGTGATGATGGCATGGTATGCTGCTGTCTGTTTTGAGATTGCATTTTCTTTGGGGATCTACATGCTAGAGATTCATAAAGCACACAGTTCACTCACACTAAAAAGGCGATACTAAATCTGGGTTTCTCTCTGACTTATGTTCTATACAATCACAAATGATATACAAAAAATGACTCTTTTAAACATGTCTATACCACCTACTATGCCTTGAGAGAAGGATCAGGAATTACAGATACGTTAAGAAGAGTACAGAGCAGTCAACACTGTCCAAAAACTAATTTCTCCTTCACTATGAGCTGAATCATTCCCATCAGTATATAAACATGTGCTCATATCTCCCATCTTTAAAATAAATAAAAGCAAAATAAATAGGAAAGAAACAAAAAATAAAAAAATAAGCACCACCATGACCCTAAAAATAAAAGTCCTTCTTTGATCCCACGTGACTACTACCTATACCCATGGTCTCTATTCCTCATCCATTCTCCCCTCAGCCCATTAGAAAGTGGCTTCTTTTGCAGGTCACCACTGGAAGCACTCTTGTCAAGGTCATGAATGATCTGCACATTACCAAAGAGCAACTTTTTAAAAATAGGGCTCAGTAACATTTTGCTGGGTTAATCACCACCACTCTCCTAACACAAATATCTTTTAATCTCAGCATTTGATATCAGATGCTCCTGTCATCCTCCCATCTCCTGAGTTCCTCATCCTATGAATATATTCATCCACTCTGGTACTTGGTCCTGGACTCACATCCCCTCCCTATCCAGACATTCTCCCAGCCACTTCCAGAGCAGTGAGAGCACTGACATGTTTTGACTTCCAGACTCCTTATGACAACCTTGATGCCCAGGCTTATATGTTCAGCTATTTGACATGCTCATGTGGATGTTGATGTCTAATAGGTACCCTACATTTAACACATGGGCACTGTGGAGGCCTCCTTGACCTCCAGCAGCTCAAATATCCCCTCCTCAGGTTTCCCAATTTTGCTTCTCCCATTATTTCTCTGTCTCCCTACTTCTTTGGTTGTTGACTTGTTTATTTCCTGTTTTCCTAAACTAGCAGGGCAAAGCCATTGTGTCTTCTTCACTGCTCTGTTCTAACATCTAAACACTGGCTACAACATAGTAGGTGTTCTATAGATATTTACTCAATGAGCAGATATGCTTGTTAAAAATGGAAGACTTCAAATCTTGCTGATCTTCTCTGATAAAATTATCTTTCAACCACAAATGCCTGTCAAAAGAAAGCGTATTTGTACAGTCACAAAAGTTATAGTCTGATAAGTATTACCAGAAAATAAGTATGTGATAAAAACAGAGTAATGGGTTAAGAGGAAGTTAGATTTGATTTTTAGGAACAAAGGTGTGAAACCTGTGAATGGTCATCTTACTGCCACACCTGACATCCTCTCCCTTCAGGGTCACAGGGACACTGAGCCACAGCCATGTCTCATCTTTGTGTCATCTCCTTATGGAAATAGAGGACAGATTTGTCACAGGCTTATCTCTGAAGAATTCTTCCAGTTTCTTTGTCCCAAAATTAGTGTTGCAAGATGCTACACACATAATTGGGCTTGTATTTTCTTTTTGGGACCGGGGATCAAACTCAGGTCCTTGTGCTTGCAAGGCAGGCGGCAGAACCACTGAGCTAAATCCTCAGCCCTGGGCTTGTATTTTCTATCCAGAGAAATATATGATTGCCCCATAGACTTTCTCCATCATACCAGTGGTAGGATTCTTCATCTATATAATTAGAAAATGGGGTACCTTTGTTGGACAATTTGCTGATAGACTCAATGAGCAAAAGAACTGGCCAATTAGAAGAGGTGAAGATTTCCATCAAACACATCTAGCCACATGCAACTGATTCAGAGAAGTCACAGCAGGCACTGGTTCAGAAATGTCATTATCTTCGTGATGTCCAGAGGAATAACATTACTATGCCCTTAGAAGGTGTTCAGCAGAATCAGCTATATACACAAGTATATAAAGTAAGGAATGGCCTGTGCAGAACATGATGTCTCAAGAGGAATAGGAGCATAGGATCAACTGGGAGGGGAAGCACACTGTAGAGCACCTCTGCTTAGAAGGTAAAGAAAGCAACTGCCATATGCATTTTATATCAAAGATCCTCTCAAGGCTCAAGCACAGCCAGTTTATAAATGCATTGATCTCAGAGAGCAACAACTGACTGACTAAATGGAAACCAGTTATGTAACAATTTTTTTTCTCTATTGCTATGGACTGACATTCTTAAAAAGGAAAGATTTGAGCTTGGTATACTGAGAGAAATAAAACACTCTCTTTGGCCAGTAATATATATTTCATCATTCTTGGTCTACACAAGAAGTTTGGCTCCAATAAGGAAATAGCTGGACAGAGCAAATCCATGTCCTGTTTTGCAAACTGGTAAGAGAAATGAAGCCATCCCCGAATCTGAAGAGACAGGCACATTCAGGGAGACCTGGGACCCAAGCATTTGCTTATCCGAGGCGGAAACCACCAGACATCACAGGAACCAGTAAGACAATCAAACTAGAAATTTCGGTGAACTGCTGGAAGCTCAGAGTACAGCAGTGTGAGAAAAATGAAGCTCTTGGAGGCCACAGTTTAGAGGTGGTTCCCACTCTTGTAGGCTTTTCCTCTAGGAACTCCATCAGCCTTTCAGAGAGAGGATCGGGGAGAACCTGGAGACAGTCCTGACCACTGTTCTGGCTGGGAGGGAGGAACAGTAGCAACTGCAACTCTGTGCAGGCTACTCTCCTTGGGGAGCTGGGAGCTCCATCTGCATGGTCCATCTGAGAGCCCTGGAGGAAGAACACAGTGCTGGGGACTGGCACTCAGAGAACTCGGCCCAAACAAGACTGCTCTATTTCACCTGAAGGAGCAGGGAAGGGCTTTATAGTCATAGACTGAGGTAGTGGTGGATAACCACTGCCCCTAAAAGAAGGACAGGGTACAGAAAAAAGTTCTACCATTTGAATAGGAACAGAAATTCTTATGAGTGCCCAAAGCTGTGCATGACAAAGACTAAAACTTAATCCAAACTGAGAAAGCTTCCCCTTATCCATGCCCTATCACCACACTTACACACATCTCCAGCAACAGCAGTGGATTACATCTGAGAGAACCATAACAGAAAGAGTCTCTTTGGGAAGCAGCACAATAGGAAGATACCCCCCCGCTCCAAAAAAAGAAAAAAAGAAGAGATAAAAACAAAGTCACTAGAGGAAATTGAAGTCTTCGGTGCTGATAGCAACAACAAACCTCAACAGTGGTAACCATGGCAACAGTAAACTTCAAACAGCATAATTCCTGGCTACATTAACACAAAGCTCCAGCACTGAAGGCCTTTTTACCTCAGTTTCTATTGTCTGAACAAAAATGTCTGGCTTTCAAAAAAAATTACACAACACACCAAAAGACAACTAAATGTAGTCTGAAAATGTAAGGCAACCATCAAAATCAGGCACAGACATGACAGGCATAATGGAACTATCAGGGAGAGAATTTTAAGTAACTATGACAATAATGTTACAAGCTCTAATGGAAAGAAGAGATATTCTATATCACATAAATAATTTTAGCAGAGCATGAATACTAGAAGATTCAAAATAACAATGCTGGAAGTAAAAAAAATACACATTAACAGAAATGAAGAGGGCTTTCCATGGGCTTAACACTAGATAAAACATCTAAAGAAAGAATCCAGTATCATGAAAATAGGACAATGAAAATACATAAACTGAAAAGTAAAACCAAACAAAATGAAAGGTTGAAAAATAGTGTACCAGAGATCTATGGAATAATGGGGAACAATGTAACACTAGTGCAATTGAAAATCCAAAGAAAATAAAAAGAAGGGGACAGATAAAATATCTGAAGAAATAATGGGTAAACATATTCCCAAATTAGTGACAAACCACAAAACCATATATCCAAGAAGCTTAAGACTACTAAGTGAAGGACCCTAGTTAGCAAGACAGACTCCATATTGCTGCTTGACCCATCTGCCTGCCCTGTAGATGAACTCAGGAGGAAGCTTAGAAACCTCCTCCCCTTAGAGAGTCTCTTAGAAACAACAATTAATCAACTATTGTTTTACAAATGCTCTAACAGCAGGACTTTCCACTTCTGTACCTTTTGCTTGCTTTACTAGTTCTATCCCATAGGGGGGGCCTAGAAACCATTGGCCTCAAAGGTGTATAAAACATGTTTGTCAACCCCCAGTCGAGGCTCAAGTCCAATGCTCGGCTGGGGTCCCGGCCGGTAATAAACTCCTGTGTGGATTTAATATCTATCAGTCTCTGGTTGGTTCTCTCTCGCTGGGTGTAACATTCTTGGAGGCCCCAGTGAGATAGCCAGCTGCTCTGGAGCTTATTATCTTGGAGACTTTGTTTCTTTTTAGGAGAGACCAGGATCAGACATCTGCGGTGTTTGGCCCCTCTGGACACCGGTCTGTGGAAGGAGAGGCCACCCTGACGGTATTCCGGGGCTCTGGGTAGGCCAGTCCCAGTTGGGCCCTATCGCCAATCAACCGACCCACAAGAGTTTATCCGGGAAGCCTCTAGAGGTAAGAATCGAATGATTCTTAGTGCACTGTGGGTAGGTAGGAGGAAGCCAGATGTGGCACAGGTTCCTCCTACCTAGAGCCTCTTCGCGATGGTGAGCAAGCTCAACTGGGTTGGAGTCCTCAGAAGAGCGACTCCCTGGGTGGGGTCTGAATCCATTCGGCCCCAGAGGTTTATGTGGCCAAAGTCTGTTTTTGTCTGTTTATTGTTGTCTGTCTGTCTGCTTGCTTTGTGTGCCTTTTGCATTTTCACAGGCTGAAATTATGGGTTCCTCACAGTCCGCGGAAAGAACTCCACTTGATTGTGTTTTGAATAACTTCAAAAAATTTATTCCACAGACAGAGAAGATGAACATGGCATGAAATTTTCTAAAGGCAAATTGCAAACTCTGTGTCAATCAGAATGGCCAAGTTTTGGAGTCAGTTGGCCCCTGGTGGGAACTTATTCTGTGCACATTGCTCGCAAGGTTTGAAATGTGGTCACAGGAGTTGGGGCCCCACAGGTCCCAATCGACTTTTGGCACTCAATCAGGACAGGACTATGGTCCATCAACCCCATCTTCCTCCTCCCTTTTTCCTTTAAAACAGACAGAGCCCGGGGGAGGATTGATTTATGTCCCTTTTATAACTAGTGATCTTTACAATTGGAAACATCAAAATCCCCCCTTGTCTGAAAAAAACCTCAGGCATTAATTTCTTCTTGAGTCTGTTTTTCATACCCATCAGCCAACCTGGGATGATTGCCAGCAGCTTTTACAGATCCTGTTCACCACTGAGGAGTGGGACTGCATTTATCAACAGGCAGTCAAAGAGGCCCTGGGGCCAAACCCTGGCGTCACTCCTGGAACTCCGGGGCATTCAGCCAAGGCTGAAACAGTAGTTCCATCGTGACACCCCGAATGGGACCCTAATGATGATGATGGTAAGAGGAGGCTGGGGACCTACCGCCAGCACTTATTAGGGGGACTCCGGGCAGCGGCCAGAAAGCCCACTAATTTGAGTAAGGTAAGTGAGGTTTGCCAGGGAAAAACAGAGTCTCTGGCTGCATTTTTGGAGTGACTCTTGGAAGCCTATAGAGTTTTCACTCCTATTGACCCAGAGGCACCCAAAAATGCAGCAGCTTTAAATCTGGCCTTTGTTTCCCAGTCGGCCCCAGGCATTAAAAAAATTACAGAAATTAGAGGGATTTGAGGGAAAGAATAAGACTAAACTCCTGAGCATAGCCCAGAAAGTTTATGATAACCATGATGCCCCCCCCCAGGAAGTCCTAGCCAAGAAACTGGGGAAAGTCACTATTGCTGCACTCCAGACACAAGAGACAGTCCCTCTGGAAAGAAAAAGAGAAAGCCGCCTTTTTGGCTTTAAAGAAAGCCTTAGTGTCAGCACCATCCCTGGCCCTACCTGATGTCACCAAGCCCTTTTGGTTGTCTGTGGCTGAACGAGGGGGCATAGCCAAAGGGAGTGCTAGCTCAGGCATTAGGGCCTTGAAACAGACCTGTGGCCTACCTGTCTAAAAGACTTGATCCTGTGGCAAGTGGATGGTCTACCTGTTTGAGGGCAGTTGCAGCCACTGCCCTCCTGGTCAAGGAGGCAGATAAGCTCAGCCTGGGACAGGACCTGGTCATCACCGCACCCCATGTGGTGGAAACATTGCTGAGAGGAGCCCCAGAATGATGGCTCTCCAACGCCTGCCTGACTCAGTACCAGGCCCTGTTGCTGGATGCTTCATGCATCAAATTCACCTGAGAAATGACCCTCGATCCGGCCATCTTAATCCCAGACTCCAACTCATAAGCATGCCCCTCCATGACTGTCTGGACACTCTGACAACTTCCACCACCAACAGCCCAGATCTGACTGATGTTGCCCTGCAAAGCCCAGATGAGACCTTCTTCACCGATGAAAACAGCTTCTTGGAAGACTGAGTCAGGTATGCGGGGGTGGCCATAGTCAGTCCAGAAAAACAGGTACACTGGACACAGGCATTAAGCCAAAAGACTTCAATGCAGAGGGCTGAACTAATAGCCTTAACTCAAGCCCTGTTAGGTCAAGACAAGGCTGTAAACATCTACACTGACAGCTGGTATGCATTCGCCCCTGCCCATGTACATGGCGACATCTACAGACAGAGAGGGCTATTGACATCAGAAGGGAAAACTATATAAAAAATTTTGGCCTTATTGGAGGCAATTTGGAAACCCAGAGCATTGGCCATTATTCATTACAAAAGCCACCAAAAAAGAGACAGCTTTGAAGCCCGTGGTAACTGAGAGGCTGATGATGTGGCCCGAAAGGTGGCCAAAGAACCAGTGGGGCCAATAGACATTCTGCCTGTCCAGCCCTTTGGCTACCTGCCAGAAAAGCCCACATATACACCGGAAGAGAAAGAGGAAAATCAAAAGCGAGGGGGTACAAAATTGGACTCAGGCTGATGGAAAGGGACAAAGGAACAAATTTGTCTCCCCCAAGCCCTGGGGTGACAACTTGTTCATCAGTTACATCACTTAACTCACCTGGGAAAATCAAAGTTAAAAAGACTAATGAGCTCTAAGTTTTCAATCCCAGGACAGACCTCTATGGTCCAGGACATCAGTTCCAGGTGTCAGGTGTGTTCACAGTTGAACTCCAAGGCAAGACGAAGGAACAAAGGTAATCGACTATGGGGAAGAGAGCCAGGGGAACATTGGGAACTTGATTTCACTGAAATAAAATCCAGAAATAGGTTCAAATATTTACTGGTATTGGTTGACACCTACTCAGGTTGGGTAAAAGCTTTCCCCACTCCTGGAAAATCAGTCAACATAATAACTAAGGTAGTTATTAACCAGGAGATAGTTCCCCGATTTGGCATCCCTTGTTACCGGGGGTCTGACAATGGGCCTGCCTTCATGGCAAAGATATCCAAATTGTTGGCAAGGGCACTACATATCAATTGGAAGTTACGCTGTGCCTATTGCCCACAAAGTTCAGGACAAGTAAAAAGGATAGATAGGACCCTGAAAGAAACCCTGACTAAATATGTTCTAGAAACTGGCAGTAGGTAGCCTGATCTGCTTCCTCTAGCCTTGTTAAGAGTTAGATGTACCCCATATGTGACAAGTTTACCCCTTTAAAAATCCTGTATGGGAGGCTGCTGCCACTCCTCCCTAAGTTAAACCTTGAACAGATAACAAAGAGTTCTTGTGTCTCTTTACTTCAGTCTCTTCAAGCCTTACAGATTCTTCAGAGTGAGATCCAGGCTACAAAACAATAGGCTTGAGAAAAAAAAGCTTTTGTGACGTTCCAGCCCCATGGTTTCAAGCCAGAAGACCTGGTCCTGATATGCTTGGTTTGCTTGCACCAAGGACTTGACTAAATACATTCCCAAATCAGTCTTGGCTACCCAATCTGCCACTTTATTTTGTGTCACCATGTATGCTGTTCCACAAGTCTTGTATTATAATAAAAAAGGGGGCCGTGAACATCTGGGATTAACCACTGAACACTATAGGAGTAAACGGGCTGCCCCCGTTTTAGTGCCCATTCTGGTGGGATTAGGAATAGCTAGGTCAGTGGCTATTGGAACTTCCTCCCTGATCCTTCAGGACACAAATTTTAAAAGCCCTAAGCCACCAAGTAGCCAGAGATTTGGGTCACTTGAAAGACTCGATCTCTGGATTTAAAAACCAGGTTGATTCCCTAGCTGAGATGGTCCTGCAAAATCAAAGGAGACTTGACCTCCTGTTCATAAAACAAGGAGGGTTATGTGTAGCCCTAAAAAACCAAACCGGTTGCTTGTATGCTAATTAGTCTGGTGTCATTAGTGATACCTTAGCTATGGTCAGGGAAAATTTAAAGACTAAATATGCTCAACAAAAGGATGAAAATTGGTTTCAAAATCTATTTGACTGGTCCCCATGGTTAACTATCCTACTTTCTGCTGTAGCTGGCCCCTTAGTTATCTTACTTCTGTTTTTGCTCGTGGAACCTTACATTATAATTGCTCTGACTAAATATGTTAGATAGAGGGTTGATACAGTTAAACTGATGGTGTTGAGACAAAATTATGAGATTTTAAAAGATGTTTAAAAAAATTCAAAGAGTAAATACAGGAATCAAAGATTTGATTAAGTTACAAGAACCAGTGGGGAATGAAGGACCCTAGTTAGCAAGACAGACTCCATATTGCTGCTTGACCCACCTGCCTGCCCTGTAGATGAACTCAGAAGGAGGAAGCTTAGAAACCTCCTCCCCTTAGAGAGTCTCTTAGAAACAACAATTAATCAACTATTGTTTTACAAATGCTCTAACAGCAGGACCTTCTGCTTCTGTACCTTTTGCTTGCTTTACTAGTTCTACCCCATAGGGGGGCCTAGAAACTGTTGGCCTCAAAGGTGTATAAAACATGTTTGTCAACCCCAGTCGAGGCTCGAGTCCAATGCTCGGCTTGGGTCCCGGTCGGTAATAAACTCCTGTGTGGATTTAATATCTATCAGTCTCTGGTTGATTCTCTCTCACTAGGTGTAACACTAAGCAAGGTAAGCAAAGCAACTAACAAACCATACCAAGAGCATATTCAAAAAGATAAAAATCAAAGCCGAAGTCTTAAAAGCAGGTTGGGAAAAACTCATATTACCTACCTTCTGTTATGGACTGAATGTGATGCTACCAAAGTCCATATGTTAAACTCTAACCTCTAGTGTGGCTGTATTTGGATGCAGGGCCACTAAGGAATAGGTAGGTTAGGGCTAAGGGTAGTGCTCTGACTAGGTAAGATTGATACCCTTATAAGAAGAGATACCAGAGAGCTCTTGTGCTCTCTCTTTTCACACACATGCACCAAGAAAAGATAATGTATGAGAACAAGGCTGTGTGGAGATAGCAAAAGCCCTCCCTGAAACTCAACCAGGCTAGCACCCTGATCCTGAACTTTCTAGCCTCCACACTATTGAGAAAATTAATTTCAGTTGATTCAGCCATCTAGTCTGTTGTCTTTTGTTATGGCAGCATAAGCAGAATAAAATATCTATGAAGAAACAAAGATAAGAATTACAGAAGACTTTCTGTCAGAAACCAGAAACTATACAGTGGGAATGATGCACCTATACACGTTTGTTATCACTGAAAGCTCTAAAAGGTTTGCCATCACTGATACAGAGTGACAACCTTCAAGTGTTGAAGGAAAAAAGTCAGCCCAAAATTCTATATCTAGCAAAAAAACTCTTCAAAAGGAAAGGAGAAATAATAATTTCTTTAGGAAAATAAATAAACATATTAATAAGTGAGGCACATAGAACACCAAATACCCATTACCAGAAAAGAAACTCTCCATACCACATTATACTCAAAATTCCAGAAGTCCACCACAGGGACAAAATCTTAAAAGCTGTAGAGAAAGGCAACAATCACATAGAAAAGTAAACCCATCAGAATCACAGCAGACTTCTTTACACAAACCTTAAAGGCCAGGAGGGCTTGGAGTGAAATGTTTCAAGTCCTAAAAGATATCTTCCAACCCCAACTCATGTATTCTGCAAAACTGTCCTTAAAATTGATGAAAAAATAAGGTGTTTCCATGACAAGGAACACTGCAAGAAATTCATGATCACCAAACCAGCATTATAAATAATTATTAAGGATATACTAAGAAAGAGACAATGAAAACAACAATGTCAGTAAGTAAAAAAAAAAAAAAAAGAAAAGAATGAATACACCTGATGGGATGAGGAGCTAAGCACAAGGGGGAAAGAAAGTGAGGAAATCAGCAACAGGAATCTAAAACGAGAGGAATAAGCCAATACCTCTCAGTGTGAATGTTAGGTTTAGACCTAATCTAAACTGCAAGTGATTTTTTGAACTGGCTTGTTTTGAATAAAGAATAAATGAGTTCCATATTGTTTGGTCCAGAAGGTACATAAATATTTTGCAATAATTTTTTCCTTGCTTTTTGATTGCAGGATAGCTTGTTAGATGTTGGTCAAATCTGTCAACACCACCCATAGAACTATTACAATCATTGACCACTATTGGAATTTTTATAGTTTCGTTTCTTCTTTCAAGTTCTATCATTTCTATATTATGAGTAGTTGACAATAAGGAGATCTTTTTTTGTCTTTCCATTTCATAACACAGACTTTTCCCTCTCTGAGATACTAACATCTCTCCCTCTTTCAGTTTTTTTCTTTTTTTTTTTTTTTGCAGATCTTTTGGTACTTTCTTCCTATCAGTCTCACTGTCCCAAACATATCCATTTTGTACTTTAAAAGAGTATCACTGAGTTCTGGAGAAGTATAAAAATTTTACCTAATATACCTATGATTTATAGATTGTAGCACAAAATTATAGATTACTTTTGCAAATAAAATAAATACAAATTAATAAAAGAAAATAACCAGACGATATTATTAGATTTCACTAGAAACAAACATCAAAGATGAATACAACATTCTAAATAAAAAGGTATACCAAAAATAGTTGATATAAAACAAATAAACAGATGTACAAGTGTATCTCATCCAAACAAGAATTGACTAGTTGAAATGACACCTGCCCAAGCAATGCTTGGGATAGTCAATATGTAATCAAGTGTGCTGCCTGAGCGACACTTGGGGTAAACTGTCAAGTGGTTAACTGGACCAAAAAAAAAAAATCAACAAAGAAATATTAGAGTTGAACCGAACCTTTGAACAAATGGACTTAATAGACATCTACAGAGTGTTCCATCCAACTACAACATAATTTATATTCTTCTCAGCAGTACATGGGACTTTCTCCAAAATAAACCATCTACTAGCCAATAAAACATGCTTAAGTGAATGCAAAAGAACTGAATTCTGAGAGAGAAATAGGGCAAACAATTCCATTCAATATAGCACACAAAAAACTGAAATATCTAGGAATCAACCTAACAAAAGAAATTAAAGAGGGCCGAGGATTTAGCTCAGTGGTTCTGGTGCCTGCCTCACAAGTGCAAGGTCCCAAGTTTGATCCCCAGTACCAAAAAATAATAAAAATTAAAAAAAAGAAAAGAAAAAAAGATGGTTAAAAAAAAAAAGAAATTAAAGACCTCTTCTCTGAAAACTGTAGCACTATGGAAAGAGAGACTGAAGATGATATCAGAAAATGGAAAGATATCCCTTGCTCCTGGATAGGAAGAACCAATATAGCGAAAATGGCCATACCTCCAAAACTGCTATATAGATTCAATGCAATTGAAACTCCAGCAACACACTTCACAGACCTTGAGAAAATAATCCAAAAATTTGTTTGGAACAAGAAGAGACCTAGAATAGCAAAAACAATTCTAGGCAACAAAGATATGGCAGGGGGTATCACAACCTACAACTTGAAACAATACTACAAAGCTACTGTGACAAAAACAGCATGGTACTGGCAAAGAAACAGACCTGAGGACCAGTGGAACAGATTAGAAGATGCAGAAACAACTCCAGATACACTGAGCCACCTCATCTTTGACAAAGGAGCCAAACACCCTCACTGGAGGAAAGACAGCTTCTTTAATAAACGTTGCTGGAAAAATTGGGTTTCAACTTGCCAAAGATTAAAACTAGACCTATATCTATCATCACAAACTAAACTAAAATCGAAATGGATTAAAGATCTAAATATTAAAACAGAAATGCTGAACGAGCTGGAACAGAGGTTAAGTAGAACTCTTGAAGACATTGATGGAGGAAAAGATTTTATGAACAAAACCTCAGTTGCCTGTGAACTAGGACAAAGAACCAAAAAGTGGGATCTCTCATTAAAAAGCTTCTTTACAGCAAGAGAAACCACCAACAGTGTGAAGAGACAACCCACAGTGTGGGAAGAAATTTTCACCTGCTATACCTCAGACAAAGGTCTACTATCTAGAATATATGAAGAATTTGAAAAAAATCAGACCTCCCAAATTTAAAGACCCAATTCAAAAACAGGCATCTGAAATGAAGAGACATTTCTCAGATAAAGAAGTGGAAACAGCAAATAAACATAAGAGAAAATGTTCAACATCATTGATCATTCGAGAGATGCAAATGAAAACAACACTGAGATTCCACTTCACCCCAGAAAAAATGGCTGCTATCATGAAATCAATCAATAACAAATGCTGTCGGGGCTGTGGGGAAAGAGGAACACTGCTCCACTGCTAGTGGGAGTGTAGACTGGTGCAACCACTGTGGAAATCAGTTGGAGGTACCTCAAATAACCAGGACTGGCTGGGGGTTTAGCTCAGTGATTTCACCGCCTGCTGTGCAAGTGCAAGGACCTGAGTTCAATCCCCAGTACCAAAAAAAACACAACTAGGACTGGAGGGGGAGGAGGATCCTGGGCCACCATTCCACCACTCCCAGGGCAGAGGAGGTGAGCCAATCCCACCACCTAGGAGGAGGCTCCCTGGACAGCATTTCACTGCTCCAAGGGCAGAGGAGGTGAGTCAATCCCAGCACCCAGGTGGAGGCTCCCCGGCCAGCATTCCACATCTTCCAGGGCAGAGGAGGTGAGCCGCATGGGTACGAGCAGCAACCCCCCCCCGCCCCGTGGAAATGAGAAGACATTAACAGGCCTCAAAAACAGACTTCCAGATCACCTACAACAACCCCAAAGGGAAATGAGATGGAACAAGCTGATACTCAACAACCTGGACTCCCTGAACTGGCAACAAAAGAGGATCTGGAAAAAATGAAATCAGATATAATTTCTCACATAACAGCACAGATTGTGCCCATAGTGCAAGACATGATTAATAAATCTAGAGAGGACACAGATAAAAAAAAATAGAGGAGCTGAGGAACATGATGGAATCCCAACATAGGAAACCAATGCAATCCATAAAACAGATGCAAACAGATTTCCAGGAGATTAAAAACTCCATTGAAAGTCTATGCAGCAGAATGAACCAATGTGAGAACAGAATTTCAGATATAGAAGATAAGATTGCAATTAGTGACCAGGAAAAGAAAAATTGCTTTAAAATTGTAAGGGACCACAAGAAATCAATCCAGCAGCTACTAGACGATGCAAAGAAGAATATCGTAAGACTGTTCGGAGTCAATGAAGAAACAAGAGAGAGTGCAGATGACAAAAAGAAAAAACAACTGTTCACAGAAGGGATGGCAGAAAACTTCCCAAGCAGAGGAAAAGAACTTGACATACAGATAAGTGAGGCATATAGGACTCCAACTTGCCTTGATCAAAAAAATCTACACATAGGCATATAATAGTTAGGATTCCAGAAACTCAACAGAAGAACAAAATTCTACAAGCAGTGAGAGAAAAGAAACAAGTCACATATAAAGGAAAGCCCATCAGAATGACAGCAGACTTCTCAACACAAACCCTCGAGGCAAGAAGAACTTGGGAGTGACATATTTCAAGCCCTAAAGGAAAACAGCCTCCAACCCAGACTGATGTACCCTGCAAAGCTATCTTTCAAAATTGATGGAGAAATAAGATGCTTTCATGACAAAGAGCACCTTAGGAACTTCGTGAATACCAAACCAGCACTCCAAAAAATTTTAGACAATATCCTAGGAAAAGACAATGAGGATCACAACCCCAGGAAGCCCAGCAGAATGAAACCATTGGAAGTGACAAATTAAATGCAAAGGGGAAGAATCCAACAAAAAGAAAAACTCATGACAAGGCTTTTAAAACTTTTAACTTCATCTCCCTAATGAGTACATAATTCGATCTTGTTATTGTACTGATTAGTATTCTGATTCTAGTGTTGCACATCTTTCCTTGTGCTGTACTGGCTATTCATCATCTTCTTGTGTTTACTTTTTAATTGGGTTGTCTATTAATGAGCTGTAAGAGTTCTTTATATATTCTGGTAATAGGTTATATGCATTGTAAATATGGGCTAAGGACTACTTTTCATTTTAATGATGTTATTTAGAGTTCTAAATTTTGATGGAATCTCATTTATCAATGTTTTTCTTTTACACATCATGTTTTTTGTATCCTAGGAAGTTCTTGCCTACCCTAAATTCATAAACATTTTCCTTATAATTTCTTCTTAAAGCTTTATAGTTTCAGTCTTTCATACTTAGGTTCATAAATCCTTTCAAGATATTTTTATATATGGAAATAAAGGGTTGAGGTTAATTTTTTATTTATGGATGCCAGGTGTTCTAGTGCCATTTGCTGAAAACACTATCTTTTCCTCTGCTCTTGAATTGAGTTTATATTCTATAAAATGTTAATGTTAAATAATCTTTCAAAACTCAGTGGACCCTATATGTGTGGTTCTATTTCTAGATTCTCTGTTTTATTCCAATGATCTATATGTCTTTCCCTACACTAACACTGCCTTGATTACTGTAGCTTTACAGGAAGTCTTAAAATTAGGTACTAAATGTCTTCCAACACTGTTTATTTTTTTCTTTTTCTTTTTACTTTTCTAGGTCCTTTGTACTCCTACATAACTTTTAAATTTCAATATCCAATTCTTCATTTATAGCAAGTATACATGGACCTGAATTTTTATGTATACCTTGTGGTTTCTAATCCTGCTAAATTCAAGTACAAGTTCTAGGGGCTCCTAGAGATTTCTTAGTATTTTCTCTGTAGATGATCATTTCATCTACATATAAAGATTTTACTTCTACCTTGCCAGTCCTATCCTAATTGTGTCATTTTATTGCTAGACTATTTTGGTTTGGGCCTGTGTTTCAAAGTTTAATGGACAAATGAAGAGTAGGCATATCTGCCCTCGTTCCCCACCTTAAGGAGAAAGCATTGTATCTTCTCCATTCATATAAGGCATTCCTGCTGGAAGTATGGAGTACATGTCTTTGATCAGTTGAGAAGGTTCTGTTCTACTTCTAGTCTCCTGATAGCTTTCACCATGAACAGCTGTAGAATTTAGTCCAATACTTTTTCTCCAACTACTGGCAGGATCATATGGCTTGTTCCTTTCCTCTGTTAAAATGATGACTTATGGGGGTGGATCTTCCAATGCTGAACCAACACTGCCATCCCTATAATAAAACCACTTTCTACATACTGCCAGATCTGACTTCTAATACTTTGTTTTGTTAAACAAATTTCTATCTATGTTCATACTTTTTCTTCTATTGTCTTTATCCAGCAGTTTTAGGATTAGCACAATGTTGATTTCCTAAAAAGAGGTGAGAAGTGTTCCTTCTTTTTTCTGCTTTAAATATTTGATATAATTTATCAGTTAAAATGTATATGAGCCTGTTGTTGTCATATAGGTAGGTTCTCAAGCTAGGAATATACTTTCTTTAATAGGTGCTATTCAAATTTTATATTTCCTCCAGAGTTAGCTTCATTACTTTGTTTTCCAAGGTACTTCTTAGAAGTTGTCAAATTTATTTCAAAAAAGATTTTTGTAATATGCTTTCTATATCCTTTTAAATTCTGTAAAATCTGTGGTACTGTCTTCTAGATCTTGATATTATAATTTTAAAAATGTATTATTGATATTGTGTAATAGGAAGAAAAGGTCTAAAGGAGTAGGGGAAGTGGGAGGGGTAGGGGAAAGGAAAGAAGGGAAAAGAAAAAATATGAGAAAAGGAAAAAAATGGAAACAAAGTCTTTGCAAATAGGGAAGGGTGGAGGGGGTGAAGGGAGGGCAGGGGAAGGGGAAAAAAAATAAGAACCAAGATACTCATGTAAAGGTACAAGATCCCAATGATGAATGTAACTGTATTTTATACCAAAAATGTACCAATAAACGTAATGGGGAAAAAAAAAAGCTTCTGCACTGCAAAAGAAACCACCAACAATGTGTGAAAAAAAAATTTTTTTTTACCACCTGTTCCTTAGACAAAGATCTACTCTCTGGAATATATAAAGAACTTTAAAAAAATCAGACCTCCCAAATTTAAAGACCCAATCCAAAAATGGGCATCTGAAATGAACAGATATTTCTCAGACAAAGAAGTAGAAATGACAAATAAACATATAAAAAAATGTTTAACATCACTGGTCATTCAAGAGATCCAAATGAAAACAATGCTGACATTCCACCTCACCCCAGAAAGAATGGCTGCTATCATGAAATCATCCAATAATAAATCCTGGTTGGGCTGTAGGGAAAAAGGAACCCTTCTCTACTATTGGTGGGAGTACAGACTGGTGCAACCACTATGGAAATCCATATGGAGATACCTCAAAGAACTAGGACTAGAGGTCCCAATTTACCCAGTTAGTTATTTCTCTGCTGGGTATCTTCCCAAAAGAATTAAAAGAATCATACCATAACGATATATGTGTACCCATGTTCATAGCAGCACAGTTTATAATAGCTAAAGCTTGGAAACAGCCCAATTGCCCATCAACTGGAGACTGGATAAAGAAAATGTGGTTTTTTAATAAAATGGAGTACTACTCAGCCATAAAAAATGAGAAATTAGAGATATTTATAGCCAAATGGATGGACATCGAGGTGATACTCTTAACTTAAATAAATAGGACACACGTGTAAATACTGAATAGTTTCTCTAGTGTAAGAAACTGAAAGTGTAAATAAGGACTACAAGGTATAATAGATAATGTGAGGCCTGGGAATTTAGCTCAGTGTTTCCAGGGCCTGCCTTGCAAGTGCAAGGTCCTGAGTTCAATCCCTGTATCTACCCCCCGCTGAAAAAGATAATGTGAAATGGGAAGAAAAGAGGCAAAAGGAAAGGGGAAGTGGGAAGGGTAGGGGAAAGGAAAGAAGGGAAGGGAATTAATATGAGAAAATGAAAAAACGGAAACCAAGTCTGTAAATAGGGAGAGATGGAGGGGTTGAAGGGAGGGCAGGGGAATGGGGAAGAAATAAGAATCAAGAGAGATTATGTAAAGGTGCAAATTTCCAATGATGAATGTCATTATATTGTATACCTAAAATGAACGAAAAAAATTAATTAAAAAAGTAGGTAAACTGTGAAAAAAAGAAATGAAATTATCCCATGCATATTATCAAATCATAGTGTAATGAAACTAGAAATCAATTGCAAAAGAAACCATATGAACTATGCAAAAACAATGAAATTAAATAATACTCTCTTGAATGATCAGTGGGTCACAGGTGAAATTAAAGAAGAAATTTGACAGCTTCTATAATCAAATGATTATGCCAGTATGACATACTTGGACCTATGATATGCAATGAAAGTAGCACTAAGAGGGAAGTTCATAGCAGTGAATCTCCATATCAGAAAAATACAGGAAGCTCAAACAACCTAATGATGCACCTCAGGGTCCTAGGAAAACAAAAGAAATCCAAACCTAAAGCTAATACAAGGAAGGGAATTATAAAGGTCAGGGCAAAAATTAACAAAATTGAAACTAAAAAAACAATATAAATAGAGTAGTAAGACAAGCAAAAGAAATAAATATGGATAGGGACGGAAGAAGTTAAATTATCATTATTTACTTATGACATGATTCTCTACATAGAAGACCCTAAAAACTCCACCAAAAGACTCCTAGAACTAATATCCAAATTTGGCAGTGTGGCAGGATACAAAGTCAATACTCAAAAATCATTAGTGTTCCTGTAAACTAATTAGAAACTCTCTGAGGGGAATTAGGGAAACAGTACCTTTCACAATAGCATCGAGAAAAAAGAAATACTTAAGAGTTAACCTAACCAAGGAAGTGAAAGACCTCTACAATGAAAACTATAGTACTTCAAAAAGGAGATAGAAGAAGATATCAGAAAATGGAAAGATATCCCCTGTTCCTCGATAGGCAGAATCAATATAGTGAAAATGGCCATACTTCCAAAACTGTTATGCAGATTTAACATAATTGCAATCAAAATACTAATAACATTCTGTTCAGAACTGGAGAAAGCACTCCTAAAATTCATATGGCTGAAGGTTGAATGTAGACTCTTATATCTCCCGCCATACACTAGACTAAAATAAAAATGAATCAAAGATCTAAACATTAGCACAGAAACAATCCTCTGGAAGATAAAATAGGTAAAACTCTTGAAGACATAGGTGTAGGCAAAGACTTTCTGAACAAAGCCCTAATTGCATAAGATATAACAGTAAAAGTCAACAAATTTGTAGTTTCTTTTGCCATTCATTTCTAGTTTCATCGCACTATGATCTGATAGTATGGATGGGATAATTTCAATTCTTTTGCATTTACTTAAGCATGCTTTATGGGCTAGTATGTGGTCTATTTTAGAGAAAATTCCATGTGGTGCTGAGAATGTGTATTCTGTTGGATGGAACACCCTGTAGACATCTGGTAAGTCCATATATTTGAAGCTTTGATTCAACTATATTTCTTTGTTGATTTTTTTGTCTACTTGATCTGTGCATTTGTGACAATGAGGTTTTGATTTTTCATGTCTATTAGTGTTGTTTTATGAAGCTGAGTATGCTTCTATTTGATGTGTATATGTTTATAATTGTTGTCTCTCCCTGTTGAATTTTTCCCTTAACCAATATGTAGTGATCTTTGTCTCTTCTGCTCAGTTTTAGCTTGAAATCCACTTTGAAATTAGGATAGCTACTCTTCCTTTGTTCCAGGTTCTCATTTGCATGGAATATTGTTTTTCATTCTTTAAGTTTTTATCTGTGAATTTTTTTTTGAATTAAATCTGTTTCTCGTATACTGTGTATTACTGGGTTTGTTTCTTGATCCAATCTACCAACAACACAATCAAGCAGTGCCTTAAATGATGCTATGGTTTATATCTATCTTTTTTGGAGGCGGGGGGGGGGGGGTTGCATCTTGCTGTGCAGCCCAGTCTGGCCTTGAACTCGAAGTGATCCTCCTGCTTCAGCCTCTGGAGTGCTGGGATTATAGGTGTGCACTACTATCCCCAGCATGGCTTATATCTAGATGCCCCCTTAGAGCCTCACGTGCTCATAGGTGAGGCTGTTGAAAGATGACTGGATTATGGAGGATTATAGCTGACTTACTTTTAGGGGGTCGGGTCCAGGTGGAAAAGATGGGTCACTGTTGATATGACCTGGAAGCATCTGTCTCCCTTCCTGGCTCCTCCTTTGACTGTTTCCTACCATGAGGTGAGCAGCTATTCTTCTACCATGTCCCTGTACCATGCTGTCGTACCTTGGAGCTGGCTGACTATGGACTAAAGTGTGAACCAAAATAAATCTCTTTTCCTTTAAGTTGTGGATGTTGGGTATTGTGTGTCAGCAATGAGAATGTAACTAAGACAACTGATATTTATAAAGCAGACCAACAACAGCATAATAATAATATATACTCCTCTCAAGTACACATGGAACATTCTCCAAGATAGACCATATCATGGGCCATAAAGCAAAACTTTAAAATTTCATACAATGTACATTCTTGGACTGATTAAGTATAATTCAACAGAAAGTAATACATTTCTAAATAACCAGTGGCTCAAAGAAGAAGTCTCAAGGGAAATTAAACATATTTTAAACTAAATAAATATATAATGTATGTAATGTGAGTAAAAGAGTACTCAAAGGAAAATTAATAGCATAATGCATATACTAGGAAAAGGAGAAAGATCTGAAATAAAAAAATTTAAGTGTCCACCTGAGGAAACTAGAGAAATGACAAAATTTTGAGTAAGCAGAAAGAAGAAAATGACAAAAATTAGAGTAGAGCTAAATGAAATTGAAAACAGGAAAACAATAACAGCAAAAAAAAAAAAAATCAATGAAACCAAAAGTTTTTTTAAGAAATAAAATTGAGAAACATATTCAGGCAAGCCAAAGAAAAGGATAAAAGATACAAGTTACTATTTCAGAACTCAAGGACATCACAGTGATCCCACAGGCATTAAAAGAGTCATAAAATAGGGCCGGGGATTTAGCTCAGTGGTTTTGCCGCCTGCTGTACAAGCGCAAGGACCCGAGTTCCATCCCTGGTACCAAAAAAAGTCATAAAATAATATCAACTCTACTCCAAGAAACACAAAAATTTGGGTAAAATGTTCCAGTTACCTGAAATATACATACTGCCTAGGTTCACTCAAGAAGAAAAACAAAACCCAAATAGACATTATGTCTTAAAGACACAAAATATGTCTTTAAAAATCTCCTAAAAAAAGAAAACTCCAGGCCCAGACAGTTTCATCAGCTAATTCTACCAAACATTTAAGGAAGAAATAATAACAACTTATTATATTACCTTAGAATATTATCATAGAAAAGGAAACACTTCCTAATTTATTTTAGAAGGCTAACATTATCCTAATACCACAAGGCAAACATAGTATAAGAAAAGAAACTGCAGATAGATATTTTTTATGAGGACAGATACAACACTCTTAACAAAATATCAGCAAATCAAATTCAGCAATATATACAAAGATAATACACTATGACCAAGTAGGGTTCAACTCAGGAAGGCAAGACTGATCCTATGTTAGAAAATCAAAGGGAAGCTGGGCGTGGTGGCACTTGCCTGTAATCCCAGTGCTCCCGAGGCTGAGGCAGGAGGACTGCTTTGAGGTCAAGGCCAGCCTGGGCCACATAGTGAGCTCAAGGTCAGCTGAACTACATAGTGAACCCTGTCTCCAAAAACTAGAAAGAAAAGTAAAGAAGAAAAAAGAAAAGAAAAAAAATCAAGGGGACTAAGACATAGAGGGAGGGAGGGGAAAGTCAGGGGAAGGGATGAAAAAAGAATTAAGATGTGTTATGACACGTACCAACTCCCCAACAGATGTAATTTATCATATTAATAGATAAATGGAGAAAACTGTATGATCCTATCCATAAAGAAAAAGCTTTCAATGAAGTGCATAATAAACACTATTAATCTAAGAATAAAAGGAAATTTCCTTAATCTAATAAAAGGCATCCATCAAAAACCAATAGTATCATACTTAATGATGAAGGACTATGTGCTTTCTCTCTAAGATCAGAAACAAGGCAAGGATTTCCCATCTTAACACTCTTATTCGATCTCATAGAAAGTCTTATTCAGCTAGCTAAAAGACTTCCTATAAGGTTGTAAAAGAAAAACTAACAATACCTTTAATGTCAGATAATTCCAAAGCATCTACAAAAAAAAATAAAATAAAATTCCTGGAAGTAGTTTAGTGGGGTTGGAGGTTATGGTCAACATACAAAAATGAATTCTGTTTCTACATATTAGCAATGAATAAATGGAATATGAAATTAAAAAAAAACTATAATAGTACCCAAAATGAAGTAGGTAGATGTATGTCTATAATATATACATGGGATCTATGGAAACTATAAAAAACAGTGACAAAATAAACCACAGAGCTAAATAAATAGAGGACATGAGCAAGGTGGTAGAACTGGAGCTTAAGAGCATAACTCGTAACACCGCTACAGAGGCATGGACAGTAACAATCACCTATGGCTGAGAGAATCTTTGTGGGAGTCTGGGAGGGAGTTCGGTGCACCGAGGGTACACCGAGAAGGAAAAGAACAGTTTCAAGCTCCCTGGATGACACCTCCCCCAAGGTAGGACAGCTGAGTGCTAAGAGAGGCTCTCACAGCCTGTGGTCTCTCACGGAGAAGAGTAAGAGCATGGTGAGTGAGCGCCCAGCTGTGACACTGCCGTGGGGCTCAATTCTTTCTCCCCTCCTCCAGACTCCTGAGACAATCCACCTGGAAAACCCGACCAGGAACAAACAAGGAGACTGAATCAATAATCTTTTAAAAATCTCCCAAAGAAAGCCCAGAACCTGATGGCATCAATGTTTCTACTAAACATTTAAGCATTAATACCGATTTTTCTCAAACTCTTCCAAAAAATTGAACCGGAAAGCACACTTCCAAATTCATTTTAAAGTCGCCATTACACTGATACCAAAGCCAAACAAGGATGCTAGACGAAAATAAAACTATAGGCTGAACATAGATATAAAGTCTACAAAATAATAGCAAACGAAGTTCCAGAGCACATTAAAGACAACCCACACCACGCACAAGTGGGATTTGTCCCCTGAATGCAAAGACATTCAACATATATAAATCAATAATGTAATATAGCACATTAACATTATTAAAGGACAAAAATCACATGACCATATCAATAGATGGAGAAAATCATTCGATAAAATTCAACATCCTTTCATGACAGAAACTCTCAATAAATTAGGTAGAAAATGAATATACAATAAAGGCCACATGTGAAAAACCCATTGCAAATATCATGCTCAATGATTAAAAAGCTGAAACCTTTTCCTCTAAGATTAGGAACAAGACAAAATTCTCTTGCTAATTCTTTTTATTTTTATTTCTTTAGTTTTTGAAACAGGGTCTCACTATGTAGTCCAGGCTGGTCTTGAACACACTATGTAGCCCAGGCTGGCCTCAGATTCACAGCAATATCCCTGTCAGCCTGATGAATGCTGGGATTACAGGTGTGCATTACCACACCCTTATCACTCTTGCTACTTCTATTCAACATAGTACAACTCGGCTTAGCCAGAGAAATTAGGCAAGAAAAAGAAAAAGAAAGCTTTAAAATTAGCAATGGCAAAATAACATTTCTGTTTGAGATGACATGAATTTTACAAATAGAAAATTCTAAACAGTCAACTAGAATAACAAATTTGGAAAAGCTTCAGAATACAAAATCAATATACAAAAGTCAGTTAAGTAGAAACACACTATTCAAAACAGAAATTAAAATAGATTCCCATTTACAAGATCAAAAAGAAGATAAGATTTAGGGATAAATTTGACTAAAGAGAGAAAAGAAATGAACACTGAAAACTATGAAGTGTTGATGGAAGAAACTGAAGTCATAAACAAATGGAAGGACATGCTGTGTTCATGGACTGAAGAATCAACATTGTCAGAATGTTTGTATACCACACAAAGTTATTTACAGATTCAATGCAATTCCTATCAAAATTCCAATGGCATTTTCTACAGAAACAAAATAATACTAAAATGTATATGGAACTACAAAAGACCCTAAGTAATTGATATACAAGCCAAAGAAATGAATTCAATCACATTTAGTCAATTAATCAACAAAGATACTGGGCATGGGGGTGAACACCTCTAATCCTAGCACTTGGGAGGCCAAGGCAGGAAGATCACCAGTTAAAGGCTTACCTGAGCTACAAAGGAAGTTCAAGGCTAGCCTGGGCTACCCAGGGAGATCCTCTCTCAAAACAAAACAAAACAAAACAAGATACCAAGAGTACACAATGGAGAAAAGTTAGTCTTTTCAATAAATAGTGCTGGAAAAACTGGATACTCACATGCAAAAAAACTGAAATTGCACCTTTCTTTTACACCATTCATTTAAAAAAAAGCTCAAAATGGATTAAAGACTTAAATGTAAGACCTGAGATATTAAAATTCTAGAAGAAACATAGGGGGAAAGCTCCATAACATTGTTCTTGGTAATGATGTTTTGGATAGAGCACCAACTGCCCAGGCAACAAAAACAAAAATAAACAAGTGAAAACAGTGTAGAGGTTCAACAAAATATTAGAAACAGAACTACCATAAAATCCAGCAATCCCATTTTTTGGGTATAGATTCAAAGGAAATAAAATTACTACGTTGAAAAATATGTGCACTCCATATTTATTGCAGCATTATTCACAACAGCCAAGATATAGAAGCAACCTAAGTGTCTGATGGTGGATAAATCAGGTGAATGGATAAAGAAAATGTGGTACACACACACACACACACACACACACAGAAATCTTATCCAGACTTTAAAAAGGAAATCTTGCCACTTGCAAAAAGCATGGATAAATCTGTGAGGCATTATGCTAAGTAAAACAAGTCAGACACAAAAAGACAAATGATCTCACTCATATATGGGATGTAAAAGTCAAACTCATAGAAATAGAATAGAAAGGTGGTTACCAGGGTTGTAGGGTGGGGGAAATAGGGAGATATTAATCAGTTGTAAGATGTATAAGTCCTGGAGATCTAATGAACAGTGTTGTGGTGACTATATTATTAATAATGTATTGTATAGCTGGGTGTAGTGGTGCATGCCTGTAATCCCAGAACATAGGAGGCTGAGGCAGGAGTATCACTATGAGTTCAAGGCCAGCCTGGGATACATACTAAGTTCAAGATCATCGTGAAATACATAGGAAGACCCTGCCTCAAATAAAAAGAAATAAAAACAAATAATGTACTGCATACTTGAAATTTATTCAGAGAGAATAAATCCTAAGTGTTCTCACTACACAAATAAATATATGTAAGGTGATATGTTACTTAGCATGGTGTAATTCTTCCATAGGATACATGTATATTAAAACTTCATGCTGTAAAACTTAGTAAGTACAATTTTAATTTTGCAATTATACCTCAATCAAGATACACAATAAATAAATAGATAGAGGTATATACTGTGCTCATAAATTAAAGACTCAATGTTGTTAAGTTTCCATTCTTCCTAATTTGATCTGTAGATTTAATACAATGCCAATGAAAATCTTAGGGTTTTCTTTGTACATATCAACATTAGTCTAAAATGTATACAGAAAGGCAAAGGAAACAGAATAGCTAAAATAGACTCAAAAAAAAAAGAGTGGGAGAATTGACATTGGATATAAACTCACAGCAATCAAAGACATTTTAGTTCTGGCAAAGGGATAGACATAAAGATCAATAGAACAGAGTAGACACCCCAGAAATAGACTCCTACAAATAGAGTATTGATTCATATATCTAATTTTTGACCAAAGTATAACAGTAATTCAATGCAGAAAAGATAGTTTCTAACAAATGACACCGGAAAAACTGGCTATCTATATTTAAAACATGAACTCGACACATACTTTGTGCCTTAAACAAGAATTAACTCCAAATAAACCACACACCTAAATGTAAAGTGTAAAACTATAAAACCTCCTGAAGAAAATATAATAGAAAATCTGATTGACCTTGGGTTTGGTGATTAGTTTTTGGATACATCACCAAAAAATACTATCCATGAAAGAAAAAATTGATAAATTGGACTTTATCAAAATTAAAAAACTTCCTGTGAGGCACTGTTAAGTGAATTATGAAAAAAACTTTAGACTGGGAGAAAATATTTACAAGTTACGCAGTAATACAGGACTTGGTCTAGAAAATACGGTGGTACCTCAGTTCACAAACTTAATTCTTTCCACTATTCTGGTCGCAAATCGAATTGGTTATGAAAATTCTGTTCTTGCCAGGGATTTAGCTCAGTGGCACCATGCCTGCCTCGCAAGTGCAAGGTCCTGAATTCAATCCCCGGCACTGCAAAAAAAAAAAAAAAAAAGAAAAAAGAAAATTCAGTTCTCAACCAATTTAGTTTGTGACCAGAATTGTGAAAAGAATTAAGTTTGTGAACCAAGGCACCACTCTATAAAAACTCTTAAAGTCCCAAAATAAGTAAAAAACTCAATCAAAAATAGGCAAAGAATATGAACCAATACTTCATCACAGAAGATATATAGAAGACAAGTAAACATGTGAAAAGATACTTAATATTATATGTTGTAAGGGAAATGCAAATTAACACTAAAAATGAGATATTATTACACAGAGGACAGAATGTACAAAACCCAAAAACCCTAACAATAACAAATGCTGATGAGGATTTGAAACAAAGGAACTTTCATTCATGGTTAGTGGGAATACAAAATGGTATAGACATTCTGGAAGAGAATGTGGCTTTTACCCATAAAGTTAAACAAACTTACCATACTACCTACCAATCACACGGTATTTGATGTTTCTAGCAGTTTTATTCATAATTGCTAAAAACTGGATACAATATCAACAGAAGAACAGATAATTCTGGCATATCCAGGGCCAGGGATTTAGCTCAGTGGTTCCGGTTCCTGCCTCGCAATTGCAAGGTCCTGAGTTCAATGCCCGGTACCAAAAAAAATGTACTCTCTGGCATATCCAGATGAAATTCTATTGGAATACTATTTGGCAATAAAAAGAATGGAGATTTTAATTTATGTAACAACATGGATCAATTATAAATATTTTACTAATGAAAGAAGTCATTTTATATTAGTCCATTCATATAGCATTCTGGAAAAGGTAAGAAAAATAGAGGGAAAACAAATCAGTGTTTACTAGGGTTTAGAGGCTGGGGAAAGTGGTTCATTGTGAAAGGGATGTACAGGGGAATTTTAACTTGAAGGCACTGCTTTGTATAATATATTGGTAGGCAGATAGGTAACTCTGGATAGCACTGTACATCACGTAGGGTGGACTTTAATAGGCAAACAACCACACAAAATCAAGCAGGATGTCAAGGATTCCAAGATACAATGTACCCTATGGCAAATGAATATAATTATATTAAAAACAAATTATATAACTACACTCAAAGATGGAGAAAAATAAGAGCTGACCTTAGTAACATTGGAAAGTCGAGTTCTAATGGAAACTGCAAGATTAAAACTGTTAGGTTGGGCTGGGGATTTAGCTCAGTAGTTCTGCCTCCTGCCTCACAAGGGCAAGGTCCTGAGTTGAATCCCCGGTACCAAAAAAACAAAGAACAAAAAACTGTAAGGTTACTGAATATAAACATTAAAGTCTAATCGGTATATTTTTTTCTCATGGAAAAGTGGGTTAACAGTTCTGAAACTGCTTTAGAGCTATACTGGAATTGAACAAATAAGTAAATAGATGGTGGCTTGTGGGAGCCAGGTTTCACACTGTCAGAGAGGAAATTTACAAATAAACAAAAAGGGAAGGATAGAATATATCCTCTTGTGCTGGATTATAGCTAGAGATACCAGTATGAACACTCATGTTTAGCTTTCCATAGCTCCTATAAAAGCTGTCCATACCCATATTTATATATGCATAGATAAATGGTTATAGTTAGGTGTGTATGCATGCTTTTGTATGCACATTTGTAAATTACCTACCTGTACCTGTTGAGGTCCTGAAATCAGTGACACCCTAGAAGCAATTAGTACCCTCAGTGCCAGGATTTTGTTTCCCAAACTCCATTTAGAACTAAGGAACCTTGGAGAAATGGTTGATTCTAGGGCTGGGGCAGTGAAAACAAAAAATTAACAGCAACAGAAAGTAAGGTGCTTAAACAATACAGAAGGATGCAGGCATGTCGAACGAACATAGGAGTGAACCTAAAAGAGCTTCCAAAGCTGCCAAAAGTCAGAATGATTTGAGCAACAAAATAATTAACAGTATTTTTATCACTCAAAGGATAAAATAAATATATGTGAATCCATACTTATATACATAAATAAGCAGAAGTGGGGAAACAAACCTTCCTCACAGAAGAATTCTAGATAATGTATGTAGATATTCCTCCCTTTAGGACGTGGAGCTTAATTTTCCCTTCTTCCTACCTTGAGAATACATTGGACTTAATGAGCTACTCCCAAAGGATAGAGCATGGAAAGGGAAAATAATAACTTCACAGTGGAAAAATTTGTCAAGCACTGCCTAACCCAAGTCAGCAAGGTTAACATCACTAGAGATAAGTCATCGTGATGTCCCGCATCCTCTGCTATGATATGATTAGGATGGCAGTTCACCTTGCTGTCATTCTTCCATAAAAACCACACTATCTTAGAATAATTAAAGAAAAAGAGACAAACACAAAACAAG